>NC_058192.1:39659218-40293941 GCF_907165205.1 Coccinella septempunctata | reverse complement strand
CTGAAGTACCATGACCTGGCCTTCGAAATGAAGGAAATCTACCACCTGAGATCGATTTCAATTCTGCCTTTGATTATCTCCTCAAATGGACTGGTAGAGACACACCTAGTAGAAAACGTAAAACATCTCGAACTGGACCAGCAACTCATCAGTCAAGCACAGAAGGAGGTCATACTATGGACCACACGAATTGTTCGCATGTTCATGACCACTACCTAGCTTCCTGAAACAACCTTGGTCCTACAGACCCGGTTGTTTCCAGAAAATAACCCGGAATGGTGAAAAAAAAAAAAAAAAAAAAAAAAAAAAAATATATATATATATATATATAGTGAATTCGAATTATTGCCGTATATTATATGTTAAAATACTATGGGTACTCGGCAAGGGGCTGGTTGTAAACAGAGACAACTATTTGTCGAAATATAGACAATCGAACGACAAATAGTTGTCTCTGTTCACAACCAGCCCCTTGCCGAGTACCCATAGTATTTTAACATATATATATATATATATATATATATTTATATATATAATTCAGCAAAATAAGGGTATGCGGCGTATGGTAAATAGTAATTGAAAGACCTTTTTAGCGAATACCTATATTTCGACACCAATTTGTGTCATCCTCAGGGTCTGAAAAGATAGGAAGGCAATTAATGAACAGAGTGATATTAAGAACTTGAGTAGCATTTATTGCAACATTCTGGAGATTGATCGGAGGAGATGTGTTGTTTGATCTTGCTGTTTGATGCTTAGTATAGATGTAGTAGAAAGGAAAATTATGTGTGAATAATATGTATTTATTACTCATGCATTTTTGTAGTTCTATATTTCACAATAGATAAAATTTGTATTTCATTATATGTAGACTTTATTGTTTTGTTGTTTGTATATTTTATGTTGGCCTGATGGCTGAGAGAAGAAGAAAGTATATCGATGACATTTCATGTCTAACCTAGAAAATAGCAATGTTGGTTTCTATGTGACATTTCAACTTCAAGAAGTATATAGTAGTGAAAGGTTTTTGCATTGATGGAATTCTACCTGATCTTGCTGATGACTATAGCTTATTTTTTATGACCATTGGCTGTGAGTTTCTCTTATTGTGTTGTATTTGTGTAATTTTGTTCCACTGACAATTTGTCTTTTCAGACCCTGAGGATGACACAAATTGGTGTCGAAATATAGGTATTCGCTAAAAAGGTCTTTCAATTACTATTCACCATACGCCGCATACCCTTATTTTGCTGAATTATCGATTCTCGGCGGTGAACCTGTCTCTATATATATAAATAGAGAATATATATATATTCTTTTGACATGCTAATCAAAATATTTCCTCATGAAATAGTCATGTCGAGTATCACTCGAGATGAAATTTAAGCAGAATATATTTCCCTTTTGTGATATTCATGTTTGTTGCTTTTTGGCATGTATGATTTTGATACAATTAATTATCATTCGCGAAATTGTCGAGCAACAAACTGTCATATTACCATAGAGAAATTTTGCTGGCAAAATTTCATCCCTATCTAGTTGTATTGAATATGACGATGATGATATGATATGATATGATGATGAAATTTCAGAAAGAAAAATATATAGACCGGAGAATACATCCTCTAATGAATAGTGGCATATGAACAAATAAGCTAATTGAACCACAAAATTTCCCTCTACAATCCCCCACAACGGCGTTTTCACACGAGGCAAAATATCAGGTAAAAGCAATTAAAAATGGTATTCCATTTTGTTCGGGATTGATAACCTTTGGGGGAAAATTCTTGTGATTGAGTGATCTAAGATATAGGTATAGTAAATTCGTTAGTTTGAAAAAGGGCGAGAAAAAAGAAGCGTACTTCGTAGATATGTCCTGCTACGGTGGAGAGAAGTCAGTTGCCGTCAGGATCTCCACGTTGTCGCAATATTATTCCGTGAAAAACGCATTAAGAATATATAACGACTCCTTGTGAGAAAAAGGTTTCAGAACGCTTCAGTTGAGTGGTTTGTTGCTCAATTTCCGAGTTCGTATCGGCGGTTTGAGAGACAACGCAAATTCATCCCTGGGATTCCAGCTGGGAGGGCCCTCCTCAACAAATAATAGGAACGGACAAAGGTAAGTGCGCTTCTTTCAGCCCCCCTCATTTGTTGAAATATATTTCATAAATATCATTAGAACATTTTAGATCGCTCAACTGTTCATTCGCTTAATCGCCTATGCGATATTCATTCATTTAATCTCTCCGGTTGCTACCGAAGAAGGGTACGCTTTATTTTTTATTTCTTCTTGCCTTTTCTACCCTGAATCAAACCCGCACATGGTCCTTCGAGCCGGATAAAAAACCGTTTTTTTTTCCTCTGAAATTTCACGAAGGGGTCTTAAATATACATATCTATAATTTTTTTTTTATTCGTGTTGGAATGCAGTCTATATAGTGCATTTCTACAACCGCATCACTCTTGGTTTGAATTTTTCGATCATTTATTTCGAATACGAAATTCAAAACCAAAATTTGAAAATTCATTCAAACTTATTCGCCTTAAACGAAGGTCAATCCACCAAATCTCCATATTATAATAATCGCTTTTTTATTATATATATACACGTATGTTTTCGAGCTACATCCGTTAATTATTGTGAATTCTACCCTTTTTTCTCCCGTTTCATAGGCGTACTTGTTACGGTTCGAAATAAATTCAGTTTTAAATACATTTACGCATTCGATTTTCTGGAAAATGTCCGATAAATTACGACGTAACAACGCATTGCGACAGAGTGCCTTGAATGAAATAGGTATTCTTCAGCAATTGGCCGTTGAGGCTCAACAAAACAAAGCACTTTTCACTAAATTTAAAGTACGATATTCTTCCATCGAATATATCAAAGAAGAGTTTTTGAAGTATCACAGTGCACTTTTGGCTTTATTAGCATCAGATAAGGATCATGATTTGGAAAGGGAAGACACAATCAAAACCCAATTTTTGGAACACTATTATGATATCAGATCCATTTACACTACGCTCTTTGATCAAGATCCGTTCAATACCAACACCATTTCAAATTCAAACCCACCAGATCAATCAGATTTACCTCACGTCAAATTGCCGAAAATTCAATTGAACAAGTTTTCAGGAGATATTCGTGATTTTCCGAGTTTCAAGGACATGTTTGACGCTGTAGTTCATTCCAATAGAAAGCTCCAGCCAGTGGAAAAATTTAATTACTTGCGTTCATTTCTTGAAGGCACTCCATTGGACTTAATAAAAAGGTTGAACGCCACAGCAGATAACTATCAAATCGCGTATGAAACTTTGGTAAAACGATACACAAACCCTCGAGCGCAAGCACGGGCTCATTGGTTAGAGATTGAAAATTTTCCTGTGTTGAAATCTGAAAATCCTCTACAATTGCGTAAATTATTGGATACATTCGCTATAAATTTGGAGAGTTTAAAAAATATGAACGTCGCTGTGAGTTGTGATTTTGTCTTGACGCATATGTTGCTTGCTCGTTTGAATCCGGAGACATCCCGCGCTTTCGAAAGAGAACATGGATCGACCGCCATATCGGAATATAACACCTTATTTCAATTTTTAGAAGAATACTGCAACGGATTGATCAACTCAAATACTACTGTGTATGCTAAGAGTTCGCCTAACAAATCTATGTCTAATTCAGATTGTAGAAAGAGAAACTCTTTCACCACACAAACTAAATCGAAAAATCCCAAATGTGCCCTAGGTCAGTCGGATCATCCCACTTACACTTGCGTAAAATATTTGGAAAAAGCGCCAAGAGAACGACATATATTTTGTAGAAATCACCATTTATGCTTTGGTTGTCTCAGTAGCTTCCATGACCTTAAAAGTTGTAAATCTACGTCTGCTTGTAAAAAATGTAACAGTAAAAATCATCACACTACATTGCATTTTGACCGTGAACATGACCGAACCGACGCCACTGCTAGTGCTAACGCCAACGGCCGGAACCTAGAAAGTCCGAGTGGTCAAGATACTCCCTCGATGGAAACGCAACGCTCGCTGGTACTGTGCTCGGCTGCGTCCCCGGTCTCGCGATCGCAAGTATTGCTTTGTACTGCTTTAGTCGAAATTAAAACAGGAAAAGGAAATTTCAAACAATTTCGCGCTGTTTTGGACCCTGGATCTGAAATTTCAATTGTTTCTCAGAGATGTTTTTCCGCCCTGAACATTCGTAGTTCTCCATGCAGCACAGTTATCAATGGAATCGGAAACGAATCGCATTTACAAAACAAAGGTGAAGTTGAACTCTCTATCAGATCCATCGGATCGGATGATCCTTTGTTTAGATTGTTTTGATTAGATTCCCACTTGAGATGGAATGTTCATGTTGATAATATGGTAAGAACGAGAAGACCGCTTTTGTATAAGTTCAAATACATGAGAACATTCCTGGACATCAATTATTTGAGAGTACTTTATTGTGCCTTCGTCGAAGCTCGTCTACAATACGGTATACTCAGCTGGGGTGCAGCACTGCCAATCCATCTGAAGAAGCTTGAAGTTCTCCAGAAGAAAATTTTGAAAATAATGTTCAAAAAGGAGAACACCTATCCATCCAAAGCTCTGTTCAAGGAATCGGGCCTACTGGACATCCGGCAGCTCTATATGTACAACACATTAATGTATTTGTATAAGAATAAATATTTAATGAAGAAGGTCGACCATCAATATGAAACTAGGAATAAGGCTGAACTGTTTATTCAAGTAGATAGAATGAAAAAGGCGTTGGGCCAGCGTTCCTTGATGTATCAGGCCAGACGACTATTCAATACGATACCGGAAGTATATAAGAAGTATACCTTTGAAGTAAACTCTGTGAGACTGATGCGAAGTAAAATTAAATCATACATAAGATCTTTGGACCGAGGTACAGTACATGCGATCATAAACCCCCCAGTTGTATGAAGGGATGATTTTGGAGTTGACCATAGAGTGTCTTTACATGAGAATCCACTCATTTGTGTTTGATATGTTGATTTTATTATTGTTAACACTTTTCACTCAGCCATAAGAATAATACATACTGTGTAGCATTATAGGGAACTCGGGAAATAAACAGACAACCAACCCATGCACAACCGAAGGGTTATTATGGGTTATTCAGTTTATTTGCCTCATTGAGGGGAAAAAAGGGCTAACATACTTTTCGTTTTATATGTGTGTAATATCAAATGGCACTAAAATTATACATGTTATATATTGGTGAATAAACTTATTATTATTATTATTATCATAAACGCCAACGTTCTTCCTAAAATATGCGGAAAACTTCCTTCGAGTAAAATTACTACACAGTCTTGGCATTATTTGGATAAGTTGAAGTTGGCCGATCCTAAGTATTATTGTCCGGGAGATATTGACGTCCTTTTAGGTGCGGACGTATTTTCGAAAATTTTACTAAATAATCACATTCAGGGTCAAAACGGGGGTCCAGACGCGCTACATACGGTATTCGGGTACGTTTTAATTGGAAAGATAAATACTGCTTCAACGAATTCGGTTCATTCACTATTTTGTGGAGGTCATTGTGATATGAATGCGTCAATGAAAAGTTTTTTTGATTTAGAGTCTGTACCGGAATTCGATAACGGTACAGAGACGGATATTTGTGAAGTTTTTTTTTTTTTTTTTTTTGGTGTAGCAGGGGGAAAATCTGCAAACAGACGAACACACCCTCTCCTGAGGGGGAACAGTGTGGGGATTCTCACTCTCTGAGCTCGAGACCCACTAAAAACCCTTAACTGCTTCTTCATAGGTTCCGGGCATTTTGCCTATTAACCAGTTGACTCTTATGGTTTCTGGACTCTCACACGATCGTAGTCGTGTTGATATTTGTATGCTGCCTATAGCTTTTATAGGTTAAGCTCTTCTTTGGTTACATTTAAATCCTTAACTGATCTCTGGGTCTTCGGTGGTAGGTTCTTGACCTTCTAGCTTCTTCCGTTGGATCGTAGTCGACCAATCTTCGTAGTTCCTCATTTGGATGTTGTTTGGCTTTGTCGAATATCCTTTCCGCCTTTCTCTTCATAAATTCTGTAACTGGTTCCCATTCCAAGTCCTTGTAGATTTGTTTGTTCCTAACAAACCAGGGTACGTCCATCGCCATTCTAAGGAGTTTATTCTCAGTGGCCTGTATTTTCTTGATGTGGGTCTTGGCTGCGAAGCCCCATGCCGCCGAACCATATGTGAGTTGTGGTCGCGCAATTGTTTTAATCATCGTCAACTTGATGTTCTTATTCATATGACTTCTTCTGCCTATGAGTGGATAAAGTTTACTCATTGCGGCTTTTGTTTTATCAACTGCACATTTGATGTGGTTTTTCCATGTAAGTCCTCTGTCAAGCGTCACTCCTAGGTATGTTGCTTCATTTTTCCATTCAATCTCTTCTCCATCAACTTCAAGGTTTTCTTCCATCCCCAATCTTCTCTTTTGCAGTAATATTGCTTGAGTCTTTCTTCCATTGATTTGTATTTTCCATTTGATGCACCATTTGAGTAATTCATCTATGGCTTCCTGCAGTCTCCGGTGTATGATCTCTGGGCGTCGATGTCTGAACGCTATTCCTGTGTCATCTGCGTACAAGGTGAGCATATTTCTAGCATTCTTCGGGATATCATAGACGTATATTACGTAAAGCAGAGGTCCAAGTACCGATCCTTGAGGCACTCCCGCTTCTAATTGTCTGGTTTGAGAGGTTGCTCCATCTATTTTCACATAAAAGTTTCTATTCCTCAGATAGTTCCTTATAATCTTGCACAGCTTGGTCGAATATCCTGCTTTTTTCATCTTGTAGATTAGGCCTTCGTGCCATACTCTATCAAAAGCTCTCTCGATATCCATCAGAACTAATCCTGTGGCCTGTTTGGTCTGCATTCCTTCGGTGACGTATTCTATGAGCCGTAGTAATTGGAGTTCAGTCGAATGTTCTCGTCGAAATCCAAATTGTTCAGGTGGAATTATCTTCAACATTTCTGTTTCCTCATTTAGCCTTTTAGCGATAACCCTCTCGACGATTTGTGAAGTAATCTTCCGCGAGAACTATTACAGAAATGGAGAAGGGCGTTACGTGGTACCCCTTCCATTCAAGGAAACATTCCCGTTATTTCCAGGAAGTAGAGATTTAGCTGTGCAGCGTTTTTTGTCACTTGAAAGGCGTTTATTGAAAAATCCAAATTTATACAGGGAATATTGTTCGGTGATGAGAGAGTACTTGGAGTTATCTCATATGGAAATTGTAGATCCCGCACAGAGCACCGATAATTTTTATTTGCCACATCATGCTGTACTTCGTCCTGAAAAGACGAGTACTAAACTGCGGGTAGTTTTCAATGCCTCAGCAAGACTGCCAAATAATTCCAAAACATTGAACGATTGTCTCCATACAGGTCCCAAACTTCAAACGGATATAAGTACTATCTTGATTAGTTTTCGGTTGAAGAAAATATGCTTCACTGCAGATATCAAACAAATGTACCGCCAGATTTTAGTAGCTCCAGAATTTCGAGATTACCAACGAATTGTTTTTCGATTTTCACCTTCTGACAATATTAGTGACTTTCGAATGAGGACGGTCACCTTTGGTTTCAACTGCGCTCCTTTTCTCGCTTTACGCACCTTACGCCAACTAGCTATTGATGAAAAGGGTTACTTTCCTGCAGCATCGAATATTTTAACAGATGACACGTATATTGATGATGTCTGCAGCGGAGGGGATTCATTAAGCGAGGCAAAGCGTTTACGCGATGATCTCATCAATATGTTAGCCAAAGGGGGTTTCGAGTTACGCAAGTGGGCAAGCAATGACCACAGATTTTTAGAAAATTTACCCCAAGAATTAATTTCCTCTAATCCCCTCGCTTTCGGATCGGACCAAAATGATTCCATTAAAATTCTTGGTCTCCATTGGGATCCACGTCAGGATTGTTTTCTTTATAAGGTCAACCCAATAGACCGCGCGATCACCAAGCGAAATCTCTTATCAGAGTTGGCAAGGATCTTCGATCCATTGGGATTCCTCGCACCTGTCACATTTCTATGCAAGTACCTCATCCAAAAATTATGGCTTTCAGGACTCGGCTGGGATGATACTCCAGATCAAGAAATTTCAAGGGTTTGGTTGAAGTATAAAGGAGAGTTGAACCTTTTATCGACAATTCAGATCCCTCGGTATATCCTTTTTGATACAAACAACGTATTGGAAATTCATGCTTTCGCGGACGCGTCCGAACGGGGTTATGGGACTTCGGTCTATCTGAGGGTCATAAAGGAAGATAATGTAAAAACATTTCTTATATGCGCGAAGTCGAAGGTGGCTCCTTGTTCAAGGAAGATTTCCATCGCTAGGATGGAACTTTGCGGGGCAGTTTTGCTAACGAAGGTAGTTCTTTGGGTCAAGTCAATTTTGCAAAATAAGATTAATGTCAGCAATTTTTACGCCTATACCGACTCGCAAATAGTTCTAGCATGGTTGAACGCAAATCCAAATCGCTGGCAAACGTTTGTTGCCAACCGGGTAGCATATATCCAGGAGAATTTCGATTCATCGCATTGGAGGTATGTAAAATCTCAACTAAACCCAGCTGACGCAGCTTCTCGTGGTCTTTTTCCTTCGGAATTCTTGAACAATCAGATTTGGTTTCACGGACCTGAATTTCTACATACGAAAATTTCGGAAACAGAAACAGTATAATTAAAGACTAGTGAAGAGGAACGCAAAACTATTCTACTTGTTTCAGAAGAACATCATTTTGTGGATGATTTGATGAATAACATTTCCTCATTTTCTCACCTTCAACGCGTTATAGTATTGCTTTTCATTTTCAATTGTCGAAATCCTAGCGAAAAACGGCTTGGCTCTATGACTTCTCTCGAGATGAATAACGCTCTCAATTTATTGATAAAACGCACACAGTCAGTGTGTTTTGCTTCAGAAATTTCCGGAGCCAAATTTTCAAAACCTCTGAGAAAGTTGAATGTTTTTTTTGATGATGAAAATATTCTACGTGTAGGGGAAAGGTTAACGTACGCTGACCTCAGTTACGATCGGAAGCATCCTATTTTGCTTCCCAGAAATGGACGTCTTGTTCATTTATTGATAGAGTTCCACCATATCAAATATTTACATGCTGGTAAACAGACAACAGAATTTCTTCTTTCTCGGAAATTTTGGATTTTGTCCGCACATCGTGCGATACGATCGGTTTTGTCGAAATGCCTCAAATGCTGGAGAACCAGCCCATCTCCCTTGCAGCCTAAGATGGGCAATCTACCTTTGCCCAGAATATCTCAAGTAAAGCCCTTTTTGCATTCCGGTGTTGACTACGGAGGTCCTTTCACAATATTCATGAGTCGATATCGAGGCGCCAAGAAATGTAAATCTTACATATGTTTATTTGTTTGCATGTCAACTAAGGCCATGCATCTGGAATTGGCCTCGGATTTGAGCAGTGATGCATTTTTGGCATGTTTGAGAAGATTTGTCTCGCGGCGAGGTCGATGCGCGCATCTCTATTCCGATCAGGGTACTAATTTCGTAGGATCCAGCAACGAAATTAAAAATATGCTTAGGGATACAACGAGTGCTGAAACTATCGAACATCACTTCCTTCCGGGTAACGCACCCCATATGGGTGGACTGTGGGAGTCAGGAATTAAAGCGGTGAAAACACATTTGAAGAGGGTAATCGGTGAACAAGTTCTCACCTACGAAGAATTTTACACTGTTTTAACGCAGATCGAAGCAGTGCTGAATTCACGGCCTCTCACCCCCCTCAGTTCGGACGTGAATGATTTGTCGGAGTATTTACATACCCTTCAACAACGCAGTAAGTGGCTCACTTCATCCCCCCCTCCAGCGATAGGGACATTGGTCCTCATTAAAAGTGACAATGCACCCCCATTACAATGGGAGATGGGACGTATTATGAAAGTCCATCCTGGATTAGATAACGTAGTCCGAGTTGCTACGGTGAAAACACGACGCGGTACCTTGAAAAGACCGCTTCTTAAGTTATGCCCGTTGCCCATTGATGATGTAAAAGCTTGAGAACATACGGGGTGTATTCAAAATTCTATTATATGTTTTAGATTTTTGTTATGACTGTATTGTATAACATTATTTGGTTGGTTTGCTTCGCTTTAATATTTTTTTTTTTGAGGGATATATGGGAATTTTTTTTTAATTTTTTTTTTCAAGCCACGCCATGGGCGTGCCTTCGGCGGGGGAGTATGTTCGGGATTGATAACCTTTGGGGAAAAATTCTTGTGATTGAGTGATCTAAGATATAGGTATAGTAAATTCGTTAGTTTGAAAAAGGGCGAGAAAAAAGAAGCGTACTTCGTACATATGTCCTGCTACGTTGGAGAGAAGTCAGTTGCCGTCAGGATCTCCACGTTGTCGCAATATTATTCCGTGAAAAACGCATTAAGAATATATAACGACTCCTTGTGAGAAAAAGGTTTCAGAACGCTTCAGTTGAGTGGTTTGTTGCTCAATTTCCGAGTTCGTATCGGCGGTTTGAGAGACAACGCAAATTCATCCCTGGGATTCCAGCTGGGAGGGCCCTCCTCAACAAATAATAGGAACGGACAAAGGTAAGTGCGCTTCTTTCAGCCCCCTTCATTTGTTGAAATATATTTCATAAATATCATTAGAACATTTTAGATCGCTCAACTGTTCATTCGCTTAATCGCCTATGTGATATTCATTCATTTAATCTCTCCGGTTGCTACCGAAGAAGGGTACGCTTTATTTTTTATTTCTTCTTGCCTTTTCTACCCTGAATCAAACCCGCACACATTTTATAAGTGATAAGTGATAAGTGCATATAAGTGATTTGTGAGTTTCTGATTTTTCGGATGAAATGGAATGTGAGTTATGTGCAGTGAAGTGTGTTCTTGGAGGTATTAAGGTGGGTCTAATCAGTGTCTATAGACCTCCCTCAGGAAGTATTCACGTCTTCCTGGATAAAATTTCCTATGTTTTACAACACTGCTTAAAATTGGTCGACTACATATTTCTCTGTGGAGATTTGAATATTGACTTTCTCGATAATGGTTGCAGACTCAAACTGCTCCTCTTGGAATTATTGGATTGTTACAATCTGAATGTTACCAATCTTGAACCAACCAGAGTATTCGTTAATAGAAATGGTCATCTTTCGTCAACAAAAGTTGATTATATACTAACAAATTATGACCTTAGTTTTTGTGATACAAAAGTTTTTGTTACCCACATTGGCGATCATAAGGCATTATTATTTGAGGGCAGATTTTCAGATATGTCTGGCTTACCGAAATCCAATACAATAATTAACAAATTATGTAGAAACATTTCATCACATAACTTGTGTGAATTCAGTTTATTAGTGTCTAATGCATGTTTTGACTCTGTTTATTCATATAGTGATGTAAATTTAACTTATAATTGTTTCATCGATATTATTAAGTACTGTTTAGACACAGCTTGTCCGTTAAGATACCGCAGCATTTCAAGCTCTTCAAAATTAGGATGGGTAACTTTGGAGGTAAAAATGGCTAGTGAGAGCTTGAAGAATTTATATTGGCTCCATATGAATGTCAAAACCCAACAAACGTTTGATATGTACAAGAACGCGAAAAAACAATATAATATGCTACTTCAAAATTCTAAACTTGCATATCATACAAAACTCATATGCTCATCCGACAACCAGAGCAGAGCAGTCTGGAACATTGTCAATCAGGAGACCGGCAGGAAGCTCAGCGCTCGGGATCATGTTACTAATTTGAACGTCGATGGCGTACTGGTGTCTGATGGTGTTCTTGTGGCTGAGACATTTGCTGATTATTTCTCATCCATAGCACAAAAGTGCCTTGAGGCTAAATACGGCCGTTTCTTGTCTCTCATGTGTACAACTTCATCCCTGCATGATGATTCGTTTTTCTTTCATCCAGTTGATAAAAAAGAAGTAATTGACACAATTAAGTCATTGAAAAATAAAAAAAGTGTCGGTGCCGACTACATCTCTGTCAAGATCTTAAACTCAATATCTGAGTTCATTGCTGAACCTTTTTCTCACATAATAAATCTCTCAATTTCTACTGGTATCTTCCCTGAGAAGCTGAAATTTGCGACAATTATTCCAGTGCATAAGAGAAATGATGTGGAGGATGTCTCAAATTATAGACCTATCGCTATTCTTAGTGTTCTCTCCAAAGTTATTGAAAGAATAGTCCTAAATCGCATGACCAATTTTCTTAATAAATTCAACCTATTAACTAGTTGTCAACATGGCTTCAGAACACAGAGATCTCCTCAGAGCGCTGCGATTGACTTCTTTGAATATGTCTATGAGTCCTTGGATAGGGGTCTTTATGTGGCGGGTCTTTTTTTCGACCTCTCCCGTGCCTTTGACTGCATTACATTCAAGTTCATATTCAATAAACTTTATCACCTCGGTTTCCGGGGAGTCTTCCTCGACTGGTTATCCAGTTTCATAACGAATCGTGTTATGTCAGTGAAGGTGGGTGGCTGTTGGTCGTCTAGTCGCATAAATGAGCTAGGTGTTCCTCAGGGCTCAATATTAGGGCCGCTACTCTTCCTTCTTTTTGTCAATGACCTACCCAAACATCTGGTCCTGACTCTAGTTCGTTTAGTCATTTTTGTTGACGATTTGTCTATTGCTGTGTCCGCACAGACGATTGATGAACTCAAGAGTGTATGTGAATCTCTTATAGGACAGTTTGAGAACTGGTGCAGAATGAATGCCTTAATCATAAACATCGATAAGACTGAGAGTCTTCTCTTCACATTACGTAACTCTACTGTATGCTCATTTGACTTATACCATGGGAATGAGACCTTGAAATCAAAGAAAATTGTTAAATTCTTGGGAGTGTTCGTGGATGACAGGTTGAGGTGGTGTCATCATGTAGATCAAATTTGTAAAAAGATGAGCACTGCTTACTATGCTATCAGCCGTATAAAAGATACTCTTCCTCAACAATCAGTAATTAGTGTATATTATAGCTTAGTCTATAGTCATATGTCCTATTGCATACTTGTTTGGGGTAACTCAATTGATTTTGATAGAATTTTACTATCTCAAAAACGCATAATACGTTTGATTTTTGGCCTTCATCCTCGAACATCTTGCCGGCCTGTGTTTGTTGCCCAGAATATACTTACTGCACCTTGTATATATATCTTCAATGCCCTAATGTACGTCAAAAGTAATCAAAGCAGATTCGACAGACTTTCAAGTTTTCATAGCTATTCCACCAGAAATACTGAGACCTTTTCTATTCCATTGCACAGAACCACAAAATTCCAATCATCTATCTTATATAGTGGAATTAAACTTAACAATCATTTGCCATTCAAGGTACGGGCAATGGGTGGACGAGGGTTCAGAACGACGGTGAGGAATTTGTTGATAAAAAAGGCTTATTACAGTATCAATGAGTATTTATGTGATTCCATTATTGTGTAGTTTACAAACTTGATGTAAAGCTGACTTGTCCTATACATTGAATATCGAACAGGATCAATAAATTATTATTATTATTATTATTATTATTCGTAATTCACTTATCACAAAAAAGTACTCACCAATAATATTTCATATAAGAGCACACAAAAAACTATACTCACTTCTTGAAATCAATCGAAATTATTATATTCAATTAACCGATAAATATAGGTAAGATCTGTTATGACGAGAAATATTTCTTAGCTTTGAACACATATCCAAGCTTATTTTCAGCAGACTTTGCAACTCTGATTATCCCAAAAGACCGCAGAATTGGAATGGGCTTCTGTGGTTGAAGCACTGGATCCTCCAAATTCAGTCAGAAGTCACGAATTGGGGTTGCCAATAGGCAAGTGTGATACAAAACAATATTCAATCATACAAATGAAACATTTTACATGTTGAAATTTGATTAGTATTGAGTTTTTGATACTCAACAGCAGCAGATGTTGAGTACATAGTTGATACTGCTTTCATCTAATAATTGAATTCTGAGAATACTAAGAAAATAATAAAAATGATAATAATAATATCTGGCCTGCCTGGCAGCTATCTGGTAGATGGCCTGCCGGGTAGCCATCGTAACGACGTAGACGGTGCAGCCAGCCACGCCTGCTGTCCCATTCCTTTTTCCTCTCTCTTTCACATCCTTTATAGGGGTGCTCTTTCTGCTCTCATTTCTCTACCCCTCACCCAAACCGAGAAAGGGGAGCACAAACCCATGGAAATGGTGATAACAAGAAGCCTCGGAAACAAGTCGCTGCCTGGGGATCGTCAGGGCATGTCTGGAGCCGGTGCTGGACATGACAGCATGCGGGACGTCGGTGGCAGGATGTTGAGGAAGCGGGCTCCTGCTGCAAAAAAAGCTATAGCTCCAAAGCAACAACAGCAACCAACGAGTCCATTTCAATTGCCGACTCGAACCGCTGAAGGTGCTGCGCAGGATATTCAGCCAGTGCTCACCCAAGCGGGGTTAGTTAGAAAGCGCATGAAGTGGACAACGTCCATGAATGAAGCTATTGTGCGCATATATAACTCCATCACGGTACTAGGGCAGAACACGAACAATTATAGGAAAGGGCTCCATGAGGAATTCGGCAACGCCTACCCAGATCTCAATGTCACTTAACAACGAGTGGCAGACCAATACCGCGTAATTCTGAGAAATGAACTAATACCAGCGGCCCGAATCGAAGCAATTAAACGAGAACTTCATCGTCCGCCTGCAATAGAGAATAACACCAACACCTCTGATGAAATTCACATGCCTGGGCAACAACAGGCAGAAGAAACTGATATTGAAAGTCCATCTTGCAACGCAAGTGAGCCTGAACACCAGGACGATAGGGAAGAGCTCCACCGACAAGTTGACTCTGACATGAGGAGATACTTTGCCGAACTGGAAGAAACAGATCCTCTTCATCGAGTAGCACCTCCACGACTCAATACATCCAAGAAACTATCACTTATAATCGACATCTTGAATAAGGACGCTTTACCTGGGTACCTACAGAACGGAAGTTCATTGGAATATCTGCATCTAGTTTTTTACTGTGCTGCGCTAACGACAGCGAAAACCATAGGGGCGAAAATTCGCCGAACGAACAACGATGGTCCAAAATTACACAAATTACACGCGCCAGCATGGCAGAAACGTCTTCAACACAAAACAGAAAAGCTAAGAAGATACATTGGACGACTGACGGAGTACTTGAATGGGAATCGAGGAAGAAAGGTTGAGAAAGCTGCCAAAGAGATCATGGATAGAAACAGAACACACACAGAACGAGAGACGGAGAATGCTACAGCTCACCATTGCCTCGACACTCTGAAGCAAAAATTAAGTCTGTATGCAGAACGCCTGAGGAGATATAAAAGCAATTATAGCCGGAAAAGAGACAAAAATTCATTCGAAAAGTCGGAAGAAACTTTCTACCGGCCACTCACATCGTCTGATGGAGAAAATGGAAAGTTACCACAAAAGGAAGCCATTGAACAATTCTGGACCGAACAATTATCAACAAAACCTCAGTTCAATGGAGATACCGGATGGATTGAAGATGAAAAACCTGAAGCTAGAAAATATGAGCCGATGCAGCATGACATGATCACAATTGAAGAAGTAAAATCAGCTATCAGAGGACTGCACAATTGGAAAGCACCTGGGCCTGATGGATTACAGAACTTCTGGATCAAGAAACTTTGGATCATGCATGACAAATTGACCTCCGCAATAAATGATGTCATTGAAAATCCTGAAAGAATGCCAGTATTCCTTACACATGGCACAACATACCTGTTACCTAAAGACCAAAGGAATACAGAAGACCCATCCAAGTACCGACCAATCACATGTCTTTCAACGATGTATAAATTAATCACATCGTGCATTTCAAACCGAATTCACAACCATTGCGAATGGAATAACATCATCGCCATGCAACAGAAAGGATGCACCAAAGACAGCCAAGGTTGCAAAGAACAACTAATAATAGATTCAGTTATCTGCAATCAAGCGTTCTCCAAGCGAAGGAATCTTTACGCTGCGTACATAGACTACAAGAAAGCATTCGATTCTATACCTCACGAATGGCTCTTGACGATCTTGAAGATTTACAAGGTGGATCCCAATATTGTTAAGTTCCTGAAAAACGCCATGTCAACCTGGCGTACTAGTCTTCAAATGTAAGCAGCAGATTGCTCCATTGCAACAGGACCTATTCCAATAAGACGCGGAATTTTCCAAGGAGACTCGCTGAGCCCTCTGTGGTTCTGCATGGCCCTGAATCCCTTGTCTCATAGATTGAATTCTACGGACTACGGATTTTCCATCAAGAGAGGCAGTAGAACTATGATGAAACTGAATCATCTCCTTTACATGGACGATTTGAAACTTCGCATCTACCAAAAACCAATGCAACTGATGCTGAAAATGGTGGAAGGATTCTCGGAAGACATCAAAATGAAGTTTGGACTAGAAAAATGCCGACTGCTAAACATAACGAGAGGGAAAATGGAAGATGGTACGTTCAAACTCAAGGAAGGTGCAGAAATTGAAGCATTAAAGGAAGGAGACACATACAAGTATCTAGGCATAAAACAGGCAAGAAAAATCAATCAGACCCAGATGAAGAAGGAATTAACGGAGGAGTTCACCCAAAGATTGAGAAGGATAATGAGAACTGGTCTCAACAGCAAGAATCTGATAAAAGCGATTAACACCTACGCTTGCTCGGCGCTGAGCTATTCATTTGGTATTATCTCTTGGACGACCACCGATTTAGCAGCTTTACAGAGAAAAATAAGGACGATGCTGACTAAACACAATAAACATCACCCCAAAAGCTCAATAGACCGGACAGAGCTGCCACGACATCTTGGGGGTAGAGGAATTGTTGATTTGTCCAACCGTATGTCCCAGGAAATTGAAGGACTTCGAGAATATTTCTTGAGCAAGGCAGCTTCGTCAGAACTCCATCGAGTAGTTTGTGTTGCTGATACTTCTACACCGTTAAAGCTACACCAGGATCACTTGGAAACCGTCGAACACTCTGCAGAAAGTAAAATGCAGAAACTGATTGGCATACCTCTGCATGGGAGGCACCAGAATGAGGTCAACCATGATTACGTCGACATATCTGCGTCGAACTACTGGTTGACTTCCGGAAGGTTGTTTCCTGAGACAGAGGGCTTCATGCTCGCCATCCAGGATCAGGTGATTCCAACAAGAAATTACATGAAATACATCGCCAAGGATGCCTCAGTGGCGGACGATAGCTGTCGTTATGGCTGTGCGACACATGAAACTATCCAGCACATCACCGGGGGATTTCAGAAGTTCGCGGGCACGGAGTACAAAAATAGACATGATGCTGTTGCCAAGATTCTTCACCAAGAATTGGCACTAAAACACCAACTTCTAACTTCGAAAAAGGTTCCGTATTACAATTACCATCCAGATGCTGTGCTGGAAAACGAACATCACAAGCTCTACTGGGATCGCACTGTTCTCACAGACCGGAAAATAACCCACAATAGACCAGACCTCATATTGCTCAATAAGGATGAGGACACAGCACTATTCATCGACGTGGCAATTCCAAATAATAACAATCTTCTAGATAGACACACTGAATACATTTCAAAATACAGAGATCTCGAGGAACAAACCAGAAGACAGTGGAAGCTGAAAGATATAAAGACCATTCCTATTGTCATTTCATCTACAGGCCTGATACCGAAGAAACTACTAGAGAACTTGAGAAAACTTCAGTTGAACGAAAATATTTATAAAGTTATGCAGAAGGCGGTACTGCTCGGAACGGCGAGAACCGTACGCAAGTACATAGGGAATGCAGAGGAACACCGTCTTCTCCGACAGGAAGTGCGGGTGGAGCAGGAATCCAACCTACAGCGGGGAGCCGAGGAGCGACGCGGACCCGACCACCACGAGCCCGAAAACCTGGAAAGGGCTCCAACAGAGCTTAATCCTTTTGATATCTGAGATATCTGGGATAAGTGAATTTTCCTCTGGAGAGGAGTGTGAAAGCCGCAAGGCTAAAGTCATAATAAACTCCTTTATTTCAGATTTTACATGATGATTTACATACCTATTCTTAAAAACAAACATCAAACTCTCATATATGTACAAACCGAGTACAGTCAATATTCTCATGCTCCTAAATTTGCCTCTACACGATTCTCTATAATTCATTTTCAAAATGTTCCTAATGATCCTCTTCTGGACTATAAATATTGACGTAATTTTGCAGTTCCCTCCCCAAAAAATAATTCCGTATCTCAAAATTGACTCGACATTAGCAAAATAAATTATCTTTAATGTATTTTCATTTATGTAGTGGGCTTAAGTCTTAATTCCGTATCCCACACTAGATAACTTCAAACAAGTCTTCTCTATGTGTTCTTCCCAATTAAGAAACTCATCAACATGTACGCCCAGGAATTTTGTGTCCGATACAATTTTAACTTCCTGATTTACTAGGTTAATATAAGCTGGAACGAAATATTGTGACTGCCTCGTCCGAAACAACATTAGACTTGTTTTGGATTCATTTATCATCAATCCATTCATAGAAAACCAATCGTTCAATATGCAAAACTTATCTTTAGTTTTCTCTATAATTTGTTCAATATTATTTCCTCCAATTAAAACGTTAGTATCATCTACAAAGTTTGTAATTGAGCTATCATGAACTGTCAAAGGAAGATCATTTATGTAAATGATAAACAAAACTGGACCGGCAATACTGCCTTGTCCAACACCAAAATCTATAGAACAAATGTCTGATTTTACCCTATCCTTTCCATTGCTGACAACAACTTGTTGATTTCTATTTGATAGGAATGATCTTACCCAATCATTAGCTTTACCTCGTATGCCATATTTCTCCGGTTTTTTCAACAGAATTTCGTGATTAACACAGTCAAAAGCTTTACTTAGATCAATGAAAAGTCCCAAGACTAAATCTTTGTTTTCTAAATGATTCAATATTGCATTAACAAACTGATGAATAGCTGTGTTGGTTGATCTACCCTTTAAATATCCATGTTGAAACTGAGCAAATAATTTATTTTCATTCATGAAGCAGAGCAACCTTGAAGTCAACACTAATTCAAAAATTTTTGAGAAAGCTGGTAATAAGCTAATCGGTCTAAAGTTGTTCAAATCATTTGGGTCTCCTTTCTTCAATATAGGTTTTATCAAAGCAAATTTTAGCTGATCAGGAAATATTGAGTATTTCATAGAGTTATTTATGATGTAGCAGAGTACGTCCGATAGTGTCCCGATCGAGGCCTTCACAATATTTACAGGTATTTCATCATAACCACTACAATATTTACTTTTTAAATGCAGAGATAATTCTACCAGTTCAACTGCGCTAAAAGGCCTAAGGAACATAGACCTGTCCTGTTCTGGAATTTGACATTTGAAAGTTTCACGACATTGAATATTAGTTAAATTCTCTATAACTTCTACAAGGAAGGAATTGAATTCATTAGCAAATTTTGGTGGATCCTCACATATTAAATTCTCTTGATATTTATTTTTACCCGTTAATTCCCTACAAATGGCCCACATTGACTTCATCTTACAATCCGATTTTTGTATCCTATACTCATATTGCCTACTTTTCTCTTTTTGCAACAAACTATCATATTCTTTTTTCAACTGACTGTATTGGGACTTATGAACTGAGTTAAAACTAGATAAAACTAACATAATGTCCAATCTTTCTTTGATCTTATCAATTTCAACATTTTTTGTTACTTTAGGCTTTTTATTTCTGTGAACCACCGTTATTGGAAAAGATTCATTAAAAAGATTTATAAACTGATTGATGAAAACCTCCCACTGAACATTAACATTAGATTTTACAACCTTAAAGACATTTTCCCAATTTTGTTGTTCTAGCTTATGAATGAAACATTTCTTATTATCGGTAGTGAAGAATCTTTTCCTGACAAGTTCATTTTTATCACTGTGTCCCACGTAGAAACAGACCTTTTGAGCTCTGTGGTCCGAAATATGATACTCTAGGACCTCAGATGATGAGATTCTGTTATGATTGGTGATTATATTATCTAAACAACTTTTTGAGTGGACAGTAATTCTCGTATATTCAGAAATTTGTGCTTTCAAGGAGAAAAGATTCAGTAATGTAAATAACTTTGTTTTGAGACTGTTATCATCCTTCATCTGAATATTGATATCACCTGCCAAAAATAAGTCCCTATTGTGATTAACTTTTTCGGGATAAATTCAAGTTTTTCAAAGAACAATTCGATATGTCCACTAGGTGGCCTGTAGATTGTGACAACAACAATCTTCGACTTTTGCACTACGCATTCCAATGCACAACATTCAAATTCACCTGCCATTGACAAAACACTAATGTGTTTGAGTTCTTTAGCCACAACACTTCCGCGAACATAAATTGCCGAACCCCCATATCCAGATTCTCGACAAAAGCTGGCTCCAAGTTTGAAGTTATGCAATCCCAGTTGTCTTAATTCATCTTCAGATTTCCAGTGTTCAGTTATGCATAATATAGCACATTCAGGAGGGTCTGCTAGTAATTTCTCCACTTTATTGACACTAATTCCCATAGATTGGACATTTTGATGAATTACACTTATTGTATGTTTCGAATATTCTTTGTTAATTGTGTTGCTGCCTGTTCTTTCGAAAAAATTGATTGTCGAAAGAAAACTCTCTCAAAATAATACCTTTTGGCCAAAATGAATCATTGAAAACTTTTTTGTATGTATCATCATCTGGAAGTCCAATACTGAATGCCGAATTTTCACCCACAGTATTGAGTTTTTTTACCATAATTTGTTCACTTTTGTCGACGTTTTTCAAAAACAATTTAATATCCTGCTCTGTAACATCTTTACCTGCTATTTTTCCAACATAAATCCAACTCCTTCTGATGGCGCCTTTTATTGGATTATCTTCATTTATATCCTTCGTCCCATAACAAACTTTGTTTGTA
Source organism: Coccinella septempunctata (assembly GCF_907165205.1). Lineage (NCBI taxonomy): Eukaryota > Metazoa > Arthropoda > Insecta > Coleoptera > Coccinellidae > Coccinella > Coccinella septempunctata. The sequence continues at coordinate 40,272,867 of NC_058192.1, read as the reverse complement.
ATTCTTCCATTATTTGACTTTCTTCCTCTTCTGACAGTAGTCCATTTTTCTTGGCTATTAGGTTCCTTTTCTTTGGCGATAGCGTTCTCCGATAAATTATTCTCTAAATTCACATTTGCTTTGTTTATGTTGACACCTTCCATCTTAGATAATGTCGTTGCCGATGACATTTGCGACTGCGGGGTACACGTAGTCTGAGAGTTCTTCTTTAATGCAGAAGAGAATGAAACTACACCGTCAGATGCAACGTCAATGTTCTGCTTCTTATCTTGATTTGTTAAATTCCCATGTTTCTTATCTTCTTGTTTACCACTTTTTATGTGATGTTCTAGATTGAGTACCTTTTCATTCAGGAGTTTATTATTCTCCATTAAAATCAAATTCTTGCTTCTTACTTCTTCCAGCAGTGACTTCAAATATGCAACTTCAATTTTAAGAATCTGATTTTCAGTTTTTGGCGTAACTTCTTCATCAGTTTCACTCTGTTCCGTTGCTTCATGTTGACAATTGGTATTCTTTCTATTTGCAGCTTTAATTAAGCATGAAGGGTGAAAAATTTCTTCACACTTTATACATTTCACAAACTTGGTAACTTTACTAATGCAATAATTGCATACTTTCCCTGAATTTTCACAAAACTTGTTCGAAATCGTAGAGCGATCGTCAGACACGTCTTCACACATCGACATCATGTGGATAGATTCCTTAGGCCCGGTACTTTCACGTGCGAATAAATAAATTTATTCGCATTTATTAAGCCTTATTCGTAAGATTAGTAAAAATGCAGTCTTTTCACTTTCAGATAGTGTTATTCATCGAATAAATCTGTCATTGAAACTTAATTAGAAGAGTTTATTTGTCATAGATCGAATGTCGGTACGTCATTATTGGTTGAATAAAATTTATTCGAAGGTGAAAGTACCGGGCCTTAGAAAATTTCAAGTTATTTTGATGTAACATTTTTCAGTTTTGGTTGGAAAATTCTCTCTGAGCGGGAAAATTCGAAAAAAAAATCGAAAATAGAGCTCCGCTGAAACAAGAATAACTTCGAGGTTTTTGGATGGAAAATTTTCATTTTTGGGATTTTTCAAGATGTAAGATTGATGTATCCACTTTAAAAATCGAAATCGCGATTCATGATACAGGGGGTGAAAAAATCACTTTCAAAGTTAGGGATGACAATATCGTGAAAAATCAATTTTTTCAAATTAGAACCCCATTTTTTATGGCAGATATTGAATCTACGTTGAAAAATAATGTGAGTGTATGCATCATACCCTTGCCCTAAAGTGGATATTTTCTGAGTTATTCACAAAAAACTGTTTTTCGTCTTGAATTTTCAGCTATTTCTTTTCCCTTCAACTAATCGGCCATCGGTTTTCTCTCCAGTGATAAATAAATAATTCCTTATGAACCATATGCAAAAACTTACCATGTTTTACATTTTTTTTTTTAATGATAGATATCATTAATTACATCTGCCAAATTCCTCTTTATTCAGTAGCATTTTGTGTTTACTATTAATTTGGTGATAATTCGTATTAAGTTATAAAATCGATCACTATGCCTAATTTTACCAATGAAGATTATTTAAATCTCATTCTACTTCATGGAGAATGTAATAAAGTTGTAGATAGAACGATTCGACTGTTCATTGAGAGGTTTCCTGACCGACCTAGACCAACGAGAGATACCATTAACAGAACCATGACAAACTTGAGAAATGTCGGATCTTTCGTTAAGAAAACTATACACAGAGAAAAAAGTGTAGTAGAAGATGAGAACAACTAAATTAGAGTTCTTGCATATTTTCGTGTGAATCCTCAAAATTCTCTCAAAGATGCCGAGATTGATCTGGGATTATCTCAATCGAGTGTTTGGAGAATATTAAAAAAAACATAAAATGCACCCATATAAATTCAATAGGGTACAGCATTTGAAGGAAACTGATTTCGTCAGGAGAACAGAGTTTTGCGAAGCTATGATGATTCGATTTCAAGAGAATGAAAACTTTTTGGACTGTATAATTTGGACAGATGAATCTAAATTCACAAAGAATGGTTCTTTCAATAGGCATAACAGTCATTATAGGGATGAAGAGAACAACCACCACTTCAGACAATGGAACTTTCAAGAGACCTGGAGTTTCAATGTTTTTTGCGCCATCAAAAATAATGCAAATCTCGATGTTCACATTTATGATGGGACTTTAACTGGTAAGATAGAACACTACACATGTTTGCATTATTTAAAGAATGTTCTCCCTTAGGAGATAGATATTCTGACATATTGACTCAATTAATTGAGCCGCTAGTACAGAACCATAATGACTTATGGTATCAACAAGATGGCGCGCCTCCACACAATTCACTCAATGTGTCGAATATCCTCTACAGGCTATTTGAAGATCGATGGTTGGCGAACAATGGTCCACATCTTTGGCCACCACGTTCTCCCGATTTAACTCCTTTAGACTATTATGTTTGGGGTAGGATAAAAAAATATTGTCTACTCAACTCCCCTGACTGATAAAGAGGACTTCATAGAACGAGTCAGAAATGCGTTCAGGTTTGTTTAGATTTTTAGATTCATAGTTTTAAAACTCAATTTGGTTTTTAAACACTTTTGCAGATCTCTTCCTTCCGATGAAATAAGAAGAGCAACGCACGAAGCATTCCTGAGACGTATAAATAAATGTCTAGAAATTAACGGTCAAAACTTTGAGCATCTTCTCTAGTTATAACTGCGACAGTTTGCCATGATTCTCCTAATAGTAACTTGAAGTCGGTTTCAAGAAGGGGTGAAAAATCTACAGCATGGTTCAAATAACAGTTCCTGAAAATTTCATCTTTTTGGCGTGAAGGGAAAAGAAATAGCTGAAAATTCAAGACGAAAAACAGTTTTTTGTGAATAACTCAGAAAATATCCATTTCAGGGCAAGGGTGTGATGCATACACTTACATTATTTTTTAACGAAGATTCAATATCTGCCATAAAAAATGGGGTTCTAATTTGAAAAAATTGATTTTTCCCGATTTTGTCATCCCTAACTTTGAAAGCGATTTTTTCACCCCCTGTATCATGAATCGCGATTTCGATTTTTAGAGTGGATACATCAATCTTACATCTTGAAAAATCCCAAAAATGAAAATTTTCTATCCAAAAACCTCGAAGTTATTCTTGTTTCAGCGGAGCTCTATTTTCGATTTTTTTTTGGAATTTTCCCGCTCAGAGAGAATTTTCCAACCAAAACTGAAAAATGTTACATCAAAATAACTTGAAATTTTCTAAGGAATCTATTTCTGCAATAAAAAATGGTGTTCTAATTTGAAGAACGGAAGTTGACGTCATTTCCGGAAAAACCGGAGGTGCTCATGCCTTGAAATTATTTTAGATTTCATCAGCATCGTGAAATACTTATAAGTGCTGAATTTCATGAAAATACGTTCAGTAGTTTCCCGTATAAATATGGGTGAGGTTCATCGTGAAAGACCCTGTATACACTCAGCCAGGCCTCTCTACTCAGATCCAACTTAAATTTATCAATGTTAGCCCGCGAGAAAACCCTACCCCTTGTATTAACAACACTTACTTTTTCTAAACTTAACCTATAATTCAGTAGTTGAACAGAGTGGTCTAAAAATATGTTTCTCAAAGTATTGCCACTAATCGATGAAGATGGGGCATTAGTAAAAATATTATCAACTAATGTGGCACTATATATGTAATCAACTCGTTGAACTCCGGTGCAGTCCCAGATTTTATTGTCATATAGTTATAATCTATCATCCTGTTAGTACATGCTTCGGCTCATCACCCGATTTCTATTTTTTTTTTTTCAATTAATTCAGGGAAAAAGAATTCTTGTTTATTTGTTTGTATGGTAGGGACACTAGCTAAAGCTCAGGTTAAACTTCAAGGACCTTCAAGGACCGTTCGAGCCTCTGCTACTAAATGTTTATTTGTATGTAAATGATGAAGTGAATTATCCATATATGCAGATATTTAATGTCGAACAAATTGTATAGTATGCAAATAAACTATTATTATTATTATTATTATTATCATTTTGTATTCTGGATGGAGTATAGAAAATTTGGTTCAACCCATAAGATGTTAAAATTTCCCTATTATTTCTAACCCTACGAGAGTCACATAAGAAGTTGCAGTTGCAGTCACCACATTCAAAATTAATTCCATTTTTATGAAAAGTACATAAGTGACATTCTAGAAACTCTGAAAATGACGCGTCGCTTGTCCCAGGAGTTCTGTAAAAGCAGGAAATATTGAATACAACTTTACTATCAAAACGAAGTGTTACTGACACTGCTTCAAACAATTTATCAACATAATTTTTCACGATCCTCTTAACAACATTTATATTATCCTTTACCAAAATCAACGGACCACCTCGCACAGTAGTCTGTCTAGAAAAATTAGCTGCTACAGTATAGCCGTCAATTTTAAGAATTTCCTCTTCACCTGGTTTAAGCCAAGTTTCCGTGAGACACACTACATCAGGATAGTTGAGTGTGTGGAACAGTAAGTTAGTCTCGTTGATTTTGTTTCGAATGCTCCTTATGTTGAGATTGGCAATTCGAATGTCTCGAATCTTTTCCTTCCGAGCTCAATCTGTTTCGATCTGATGTGTTCGTCTTGAATTCTCTCCGAAAAAAGAATCTCGAAACTTCAATACCCATAGGCCATTTGCGAGGATCAAGTATTTGTTCTTTCATGCTCAGGTCACATCCTATCTTGAAGGAATTGTAATCTCCACGATTTGTTATTTGTTCAATAATAAAATGTTTATCGAGAAACATTTTTTGCAGATATCCGAAGAGATGCTCCTTCTTGTAAGTTGTTTTGAATTTTTTAGCGAATATCCAATGTTTACGTTCCGCCACAATACTATCTGTGACAATATTTGAACCTACTATGATGTTTCTATGTGTATGTAGCCGTCGAACTTATAAGGAGTTATCTGCAAAATAGGTATCAGTATGTGGAAACATCGACACGTAGTTCGGAATTGGGACCGGTCGGGTGTGGTTTTCCACAGGGCTCAGTTCTTGCTCCAATTTTGTTCTGCATTTATACATTTTTCATCACTGATGGACTGCAGTACTGTGTGGACTTTGAGTACGCTGATGACACACAGCTACTCTTCACTTTTGAGTCGTCATCGTTGCATCAGGCAACCAGTGTGATCAATGTGAATGTTTCTCGGTTGTTGAGGGTTTCGAGTGATCATCAGCTTTCCTTGAATCCGAATAAAACAAAGATTCTCGTATTTGGAAAAGACAGCAAAAATTTGGAGTCTCAATTGGATGTCAGAGTTGATGGTGTTAGGATTCCTGTGGTTAAATCTGCACGAAATTTGGGGGTTATTCTGGATACTGAGCTCCGAGTTACCGAACACGTAACATCTTGTATTCAGCGAGCGTATTCTGGACTGAAAAAGTTATACGGTAGTAGACGTCTTCTCCCTCAGAAGACTAAAATTTTACTGACCGACTCTCTGGTTTTGAGCCATTTCAACTATTGTGACGTTGTTTACGGTCCATGCTTGCGGGTTGTTGATAAGACAAGGATACAGAGAGTGCAGCGTTCTTGCCTAAAGTTCATTTATGGCATAAGAAAATTTGAACCAGTTATCCATAAGTTGGAGTGCTGTCGGTGGTTGAGCATGGATAAGCGAAGGGAGCTGCATGCCGTGGTTTTGTTCCACTCCATCATTTGTTTCCGAACGCCTCCCTATCTATACAATAAGATTAGGTTTAGGTCGGACGTTCACAATGTAAATGTTAGATTTAGAGGATTAATTTCACCACCTGCTCATAGAACATCTTTATTCCGCAGATCTTTCTCATTTTCGATATATTTTCTATACAATCGCATTTCTGCCCCTATGAGATTGAGTAATCCATCGCGGTTTAAGAGTAAGTATCGAAGAGTGTTGCTGAACACAACGAACTGAGAAGTTTGTGCTGTATTCTTATTTTTTTTTTTTATTCCTCTGGGTGTGCGCATTCTTGGAGCTTATGGTGTGAAGTGTGGGAATGAATGACTGGTTTTTTGGTTGGCATCTCAGGGCTTATAATAATAACAGTATCACTGACGTCCTTTTCAAGTTATTTTTCTCTGTTTAATGTATTCTATAAAATTGTTTGATTACTTTGCAATAAATCTATTATTATTATGACTTTAGCCTTGCGACTTTCACACTCCTCTCCAGAGGAAAATTCACTTATCCCAGATATCTCAGATATCAAAAGGATTAAGCTCTGTTGGAGCCCTTTCCAGATTTTCGGGCTCGTGGTGGTGGTCGGGTCCGGGTCGCTCCTCGCCTCCCTGCTGTAGGTTGGATTCCTGCTCCACCCGCACTTCCTGTCGGAGCAGACGGTGTTCCTCTGCATTCCCCATGTACTTGCGTAGAGTTCTCGCCGTTCCGAGCAGTACCGCCTTCTGCATGACTCTATAGATATTTTCGTCCAACTGAAGTTTCCTCAAGTTCTCTAGTAGTTTCTTCGGTATCAGGCCTGTAGATGAAATGACAATAGGGATGGTCTTGATATCTTTCAGCTTCCACTGTCTTCTGATCTGTTCCTCGAGATCTCTGTATTTTGAAATTTTTTCAGTGTGCCTATCTAGAAGATTGGTATTATTTGGAATTGCCACGTCGATGAATAGTGCTCTGTCCTCATCCTTATTGAGCAATATGAGGTCTAGTCTATTGTGGGTTATTTTTCGGTCTGTGAGAACCGTGCGATCCCAGTAGAGCTTGTGATGTTCGTTTTCCAGCACAGCATCCGGATGGTAATTGTAATAAGAAACCTTTTTCGAAGTTAGAAGTTGGTGTTTTAGTGCCAATTCTTGGTGAAGAATCTTGGCAACAGCATCATGTCTATTTTTGTACTCCGTGCCCGCGAACTTCTGACATCCCCCGGTGATGTGCTGGATAGGCAACAATAGCTCTCAACGATGATATCGTCTCTGAATTGCTGAAGTTAAAAAATGTAGATCTCGTTGACATATCTAATAGTGAAAAAATGTATCCCAGAAACAATTGTTGTGAGTGAATCACTTCGACAATATATTCAGGATGAATTAAGTCAAAAATTCAGTGATACAAGTGATTACACTAATTCTAACCTCCAAGGTGCCGAAAATACGCATCATCAATACGAGCTCAAATTGGCCAAAATTGAGTTATCATATACTAAGGATGCCCTGAAGAGATTAGAACATTCGGTAAGGGATGAAGACCTTATAATAGATTTATTAAAAAGCCGTAATAATGATCATAACAAACTCCACTCGATAAAGAAAGGAGTCAACGTTGCCAGGCTTACTAAAAATTCCCACGACGGGGGAGCTCCAGAGTTTTCACAAGAGGTCAACTCTACGAAGGATTTGAGGTTTCAAACTGCCGCATCGAGGATTTCGAAGAAAGTTGGGGTGTAAGGGGGAAGGATGCGTTTTATAGCCTCTCCTCTCAAATGCCAACCTCACCTACTCGCGGTGCACCCTGTTCTTACGACCGAGGCTCTGGTGACCGAACATGAGCGGTATAACTCTGTTTCCCACAATTACGTAGCCTAAACATTGGCTTGAGCAGGAAATGGCTCTCTGCGTTGCTCAAGTTACGTCTCAGACCTTGTCGTCTCAGGATACCTGTGCCACAAGATAATCTAGTCGTAGCCGCAACCAAAGTTGCACTGACAGCGTTACCAGTGCAGCTTTTGAACACCTTCTAACGCAGCTCCTACAAAAAGATGGATCAGTCGAACAGGACAAAATTCGTATCCGGAGGTAAAATACCCTTCCATTCGGATCTCCGGGGGAGGGTGCCTGAGCGAGTGAATCATCGAACAAACACCAATAAAAAGCACATAGCTTTTGCAGCATGGAACGTCAGAACCTTGCTAGACAACCCCAAGGCCGACCGACCAGAGAGGCGTACTGCCCTAATCGATAAGGAACTGCAACGAACATCCATTGCAATAGTTGCTTTAAGCGAAACACGCTTTTCGGACGAAGGTAGCTTGGTAGAACAAGCGTATACATTTTTCTGGAAAGGCTTGCCGGAAGGCGAAATCAGACAACATGGCGTAGGCTTTGCCATTAGAAACGACCTGGCCGCCAAACTTACCGAAAATCCAGTTGGTATCTCAGAACGTTTAATGACCCTACGTTTTCCTGCAGCGAATAACACGTTTGTCAACATCATTGCAGTATACGCACCCACTTTGAACTCCTCTGACAACTTGAAGGAAACTTTTTACGAAACACTTGTTGATTTCTATTTGATAGAAATGATCTTACCCAATCATTAGCTTTACCTCGTATGCCATATTTCTCCGGTTTTTTCAACAGAATTTCGTGATTAACACAGTCAAAAGCTTTACTTAGATCAATGAAAAGTCCCAAGACTAAATCTTTGTTTTCTAAATGATTCAATATTGCATTAACAAACTGATGAATAGCTGTGTTGGTTGATCTACCCTTTAAATATCCATGTTGAAACTGAGCAAATAATTTATTTTCATTCATGAAGCAGAGCAACCTTGAAGTCAACACTAATTCAAAAATTTTTGAGAAAGCTGGTAATAAGCTAATCGGTCTAAAGTTGTTCAAATCATTTGGGTCTCCTTTCTTCAATATAGGTTTTATCAAAGCAAATTTTAGCTGATCAGGAAATATTGAGTATTTCATAGAGTTATTTATGATGTAGCAGAGTACGTCCGATAGTGTCCCGATCGAGGCCTTCACAATATTTACAGGTATTTCATCATAACCACTACAATATTTACTTTTTAAATGCAGAGATAATTCTACCAGTTCAACTGCGCTAAAAGGCCTAAGGAACATAGACCTGTCCTGTTCTGGAATTTGACATTTGAAAGTTTCACGACATTGAATATTAGTTAAATTCTCTATAACTTCTACAAGGAAGGAATTGAATTCATTAGCAAATTTTGGTGGATCCTCACATATTAAATTCTCTTGATATTTATTTTTACCCGTTAATTCCCTACAAATGGCCCACATTGACTTCATCTTACAATCCGATTTTTGTATCCTATACTCATATTGCCTACTTTTCTCTTTTTGCAACAAACTATCATATTCTTTTTTCAACTGACTGTATTGGGACTTATGAACTGAGTTAAAACTAGATAAAACTAACATAATGTCCAATCTTTCTTTGATCTTATCAATTTCAACATTTTTTGTTACTTTAGGCTTTTTATTTCTGTGAACCACCGTTATTGGAAAAGATTCATTAAAAAGATTTATAAACTGATTGATGAAAACCTCCCACTGAACATTAACATTAGATTTTACAACCTTAAAGACATTTTCCCAATTTTGTTGTTCTAGCTTATGAATGAAACATTTCTTATTATCGGTAGTGAAGAATCTTTTCCTGACAAGTTCATTTTTATCACTGTGTCCCACGTAGAAACAGACCTTTTGAGCTCTGTGGTCCGAAATATGATACTCTAGGACCTCAGATGATGAGATTCTGTTATGATTGGTGATTATATTATCTAAACAACTTTTTGAGTGGACAGTAATTCTCGTATATTCAGAAATTTGTGCTTTCAAGGAGAAAAGATTCAGTAATGTAAATAACTTTGTTTTGAGACTGTTATCATCCTTCATCTGAATATTGATATCACCTGCCAAAAATAAGTCCCTATTGTGATTAACTTTTTCGGGATAAATTCAAGTTTTTCAAAGAACAATTCGATATGTCCACTAGGTGGCCTGTAGATTGTGACAACAACAATCTTCGACTTTTGCACTACGCATTCCAATGCACAACATTCAAATTCACCTGCCATTGACAAAACACTAATGTGTTTGAGTTCTTTAGCCACAACACTTCCGCGAACATAAATTGCCGAACCCCCATATCCAGATTCTCGACAAAAGCTGGCTCCAAGTTTGAAGTTATGCAATCCCAGTTGTCTTAATTCATCTTCAGATTTCCAGTGTTCAGTTATGCATAATATAGCACATTCAGGATGGTCTGCTAGTAATTTCTCCACTTTATTGACACTAATTCCCATAGATTGGACATTTTGATGAATTACACTTATTGTATGTTTCGAATATTCTTTGTTAATTGTGTTGCTGCCTGTTCTTTCGAAAAAATTGATTGTCGAAAGAAAACTCTCTCAAAATAATACCTTTTGGCCAAAATGAATCATTGAAAACTTTTTTGTATGTATCATCATCTGGAAGTCCAATACTGAATGCCGAATTTTCACCCACAGTATTGAGTTTTTTTACCATAATTTGTTCACTTTTGTCGACGTTTTTCAAAAACAATTTAATATCCTGCTCTGTAACATCTTTACCTGCTATTTTTCCAACATAAATCCAACTCCTTCTGATGGCGCCTTTTATTGGATTATCTTCATTTATATCCTTCGTCCCATAACAAACTTTGTTTGTAATTCTTCCATTATTTGACTTTCTTCCTCTTCTGACAGTAGTCCATTTTTCTTGGCTATTAGGTTCCTTTTCTTTGGCGATAGCGTTCTCCGATAAATTATTCTCTAAATTCACATTTGCTTTGTTTATGTTGACACCTTCCATCTTAGATAATGTCGTTGCCGATGACATTTGCGACTGCGGGGTACACGTAGTCTGAGAGTTCTTCTTTAATGCAGAAGAGAATGAAACTACACCGTCAGATGCAACGTCAATGTTCTGCTTCTTATCTTGATTTGTTAAATTCCCATGTTTCTTATCTTCTTGTTTACCACTTTTTATGTGATGTTCTAGATTGAGTACCTTTTCATTCAGGAGTTTATTATTCTCCATTAAAATCAAATTCTTGCTTCTTACTTCTTCCAGCAGTGACTTCAAATATGCAACTTCAATTTTAAGAATCTGATTTTCAGTTTTTGGCGTAACTTCTTCATCAGTTTCACTCTGTTCCGTTGCTTCATGTTGACAATTGGTATTCTTTCTATTTGCAGCTTTAATTAAGCATGAAGGGTGAAAAATTTCTTCACACTTTATACATTTCACAAACTTGGTAACTTTACTAATGCAATAATTGCATACTTTCCCTGAATTTTCACAAAACTTGTTCGAAATCGTAGAGCGATCGTCAGACACGTCTTCACACATCGACATCATGTGGATAGATTCCTTAGGCCCGGTACTTTCACGTGCGAATAAATAAATTTATTCGCATTTATTAAGCCTTATTCGTAAGATTAGTAAAAATGCAGTCTTTTCACTTTCAGATAGTGTTATTCATCGAATAAATCTGTCATTGAAACTTAATTAGAAGAGTTTATTTGTCATAGATCGAATGTCGGTACGTCATTATTGGTTGAATAAAATTTATTCGAAGGTGAAAGTACCGGGCCTTAGAAAATTTCAAGTTATTTTGATGTAACATTTTTCAGTTTTGGTTGGAAAATTCTCTCTGAGCGGGAAAATTCGAAAAAAAAATCGAAAATAGAGCTCCGCTGAAACAAGAATAACTTCGAGGTTTTTGGATGGAAAATTTTCATTTTTGGGATTTTTCAAGATGTAAGATTGATGTATCCACTTTAAAAATCGAAATCGCGATTCATGATACAGGGGGTGAAAAAATCACTTTCAAAGTTAGGGATGACAATATCGTGAAAAATCAATTTTTTCAAATTAGAACCCCATTTTTTATGGCAGATATTGAATCTACGTTGAAAAATAATGTGAGTGTATGCATCATACCCTTGCCCTAAAGTGGATATTTTCTGAGTTATTCACAAAAAACTGTTTTTCGTCTTGAATTTTCAGCTATTTCTTTTCCCTTCAACTAATCGGCCATCGGTTTTCTCTCCAGTGATAAATAAATAATTCCTTATGAACCATATGCAAAAACTTACCATGTTTTACATTTTTTTTTTTAATGATAGATATCATTAATTACATCTGCCAAATTCCTCTTTATTCAGTAGCATTTTGTGTTTACTATTAATTTGGTGATAATTCGTATTAAGTTATAAAATCGATCACTATGCCTAATTTTACCAATGAAGATTATTTAAATCTCATTCTACTTCATGGAGAATGTAATAAAGTTGTAGATAGAACGATTCGACTGTTCATTGAGAGGTTTCCTGACCGACCTAGACCAACGAGAGATACCATTAACAGAACCATGACAAACTTGAGAAATGTCGGATCTTTCGTTAAGAAAACTATACACAGAGAAAAAAGTGTAGTAGAAGATGAGAACAACTAAATTAGAGTTCTTGCATATTTTCGTGTGAATCCTCAAAATTCTCTCAAAGATGCCGAGATTGATCTGGGATTATCTCAATCGAGTGTTTGGAGAATATTAAAAAAAACATAAAATGCACCCATATAAATTCAATAGGGTACAGCATTTGAAGGAAACTGATTTCGTCAGGAGAACAGAGTTTTGCGAAGCTATGATGATTCGATTTCAAGAGAATGAAAACTTTTTGGACTGTATAATTTGGACAGATGAATCTAAATTCACAAAGAATGGTTCTTTCAATAGGCATAACAGTCATTATAGGGATGAAGAGAACAACCACCACTTCAGACAATGGAACTTTCAAGAGACCTGGAGTTTCAATGTTTTTTGCGCCATCAAAAATAATGCAAATCTCGATGTTCACATTTATGATGGGACTTTAACTGGTAAGATAGAACACTACACATGTTTGCATTATTTAAAGAATGTTCTCCCTTAGGAGATAGATATTCTGACATATTGACTCAATTAATTGAGCCGCTAGTACAGAACCATAATGACTTATGGTATCAACAAGATGGCGCGCCTCCACACAATTCACTCAATGTGTCGAATATCCTCTACAGGCTATTTGAAGATCGATGGTTGGCGAACAATGGTCCACATCTTTGGCCACCACGTTCTCCCGATTTAACTCCTTTAGACTATTATGTTTGGGGTAGGATAAAAAAATATTGTCTACTCAACTCCCCTGACTGATAAAGAGGACTTCATAGAACGAGTCAGAAATGCGTTCAGGTTTGTTTAGATTTTTAGATTCATAGTTTTAAAACTCAATTTGGTTTTTAAACACTTTTGCAGATCTCTTCCTTCCGATGAAATAAGAAGAGCAACGCACGAAGCATTCCTGAGACGTATAAATAAATGTCTAGAAATTAACGGTCAAAACTTTGAGCATCTTCTCTAGTTATAACTGCGACAGTTTGCCATGATTCTCCTAATAGTAACTTGAAGTCGGTTTCAAGAAGGGGTGAAAAATCTACAGCATGGTTCAAATAACAGTTCCTGAAAATTTCATCTTTTTGGCGTGAAGGGAAAAGAAATAGCTGAAAATTCAAGACGAAAAACAGTTTTTTGTGAATAACTCAGAAAATATCCATTTCAGGGCAAGGGTGTGATGCATACACTTACATTATTTTTTAACGAAGATTCAATATCTGCCATAAAAAATGGGGTTCTAATTTGAAAAAATTGATTTTTCCCGATTTTGTCATCCCTAACTTTGAAAGCGATTTTTTCACCCCCTGTATCATGAATCGCGATTTCGATTTTTAGAGTGGATACATCAATCTTACATCTTGAAAAATCCCAAAAATGAAAATTTTCTATCCAAAAACCTCGAAGTTATTCTTGTTTCAGCGGAGCTCTATTTTCGATTTTTTTTTGGAATTTTCCCGCTCAGAGAGAATTTTCCAACCAAAACTGAAAAATGTTACATCAAAATAACTTGAAATTTTCTAAGGAATCTATTTCTGCAATAAAAAATGGTGTTCTAATTTGAAGAACGGAAGTTGACGTCATTTCCGGAAAAACCGGAGGTGCTCATGCCTTGAAAATATTTTAGATTTCATCAGCATCGTGAAATACTTATAAGTGCTGAATTTCATGAAAATACGTTCAGTAGTTTCCCGTATAAATATGGGTGAGGTTCATCGTGAAAGACCCTGTATACACTCAGCCAGGCCTCTCTACTCAGATCCAACTTAAATTTATCAATGTTAGCCCGCGAGAAAACCCTACCCCTTGTATTAACAACACTTACTTTTTCTAAACTTAACCTATAATTCAGTAGTTGAACAGAGTGGTCTAAAAATATGTTTCTCAAAGTATTGCCACTAATCGATGAAGATGGGGCATTAGTAAAAATATTATCAACTAATGTGGCACTATATATGTAATCAACTCGTTGAACTCCGGTGCAGTCCCAGATTTTATTGTCATATAGTTATAATCTATCATCCTGTTAGTACATGCTTCGGCTCATCACCCGATTTCTATTTTTTTTTTTTCAATTAATTCAGGGAAAAAGAATTCTTGTTTATTTGTTTGTATGGTAGGGACACTAGCTAAAGCTCAGGTTAAACTTCAAGGACCTTCAAGGACCGTTCGAGCCTCTGCTACTAAATGTTTATTTGTATGTAAATGATGAAGTGAATTATCCATATATGCAGATATTTAATGTCAAACAAATTGTATAGTATGCAAATAAACTATTATTATTATTATTATTATTATTATCATTTTGTATTCTGGATGGAGTATAGAAAATTTGGTTCAACCCATAAGATGTTAAAATTTCCCTATTATTTCTAACCCTACGAGAGTCACATAAGAAGTTGCAGTTGCAGTCACCACATTCAAAATTAATTCCATTTTTATGAAAAGTACATAAGTGACATTCTAGAAACTCTGAAAATGACGCGTCGCTTGTCCCAGGAGTTCTGTAAAAGCAGGAAATATTGAATACAACTTTACTATCAAAACGAAGTGTTACTGACACTGCTTCAAACAATTTATCAACATAATTTTTCACGATCCTCTTAACAACATTTATATTATCCTTTACCAAAATCAACGGACCACCTCGCACAGTAGTCTGTCTAGAAAAATTAGCTGCTACAGTATAGCCGTCAATTTTAAGAATTTCCTCTTCACCTGGTTTAAGCCAAGTTTCCGTGAGACACACTACATCAGGATAGTTGAGTGTGTGGAACAGTAAGTTAGTCTCGTTGATTTTGTTTCGAATGCTCCTTATGTTGAGATTGGCAATTCGAATGTCTCGAATCTTTTCCTTCCGAGCTCAATCTGTTTCGATCTGATGTGTTCGTCTTGAATTCTCTCCGAAAAAAGAATCTCGAAACTTCAATACCCATAGGCCATTTGCGAGGATCAAGTATTTGTTCTTTCATGCTCAGGTCACATCCTATCTTGAAGGAATTGTAATCTCCACGATTTGTTATTTGTTCAATAATAAAATGTTTATCGAGAAACATTTTTTGCAGATATCCGAAGAGATGCTCCTTCTTGTAAGTTGTTTTGAATTTTTTAGCGAATATCCAATGTTTACGTTCCGCCACAATACTATCTGTGACAATATTTGAACCTACTATGATGTTTCTATGTGTATGTAGCCGTCGAACTTATAAGGAGTTATCTGCAAAATAGGTATCAGTATGTGGAAACATCGACACGTAGTTCGGAATTGGGACCGGTCGGGTGTGGTTTTCCACAGGGCTCAGTTCTTGCTCCAATTTTGTTCTGCATTTATACATTTTTCATCACTGATGGACTGCAGTACTGTGTGGACTTTGAGTACGCTGATGACACACAGCTACTCTTCACTTTTGAGTCGTCATCGTTGCATCAGGCAACCAGTGTGATCAATGTGAATGTTTCTCGGTTGTTGAGGGTTTCGAGTGATCATCAGCTTTCCTTGAATCCGAATAAAACAAAGATTCTCGTATTTGGAAAAGACAGCAAAAATTTGGAGTCTCAATTGGATGTCAGAGTTGATGGTGTTAGGATTCCTGTGGTTAAATCTGCACGAAATTTGGGGGTTATTCTGGATACTGAGCTCCGAGTTACCGAACACGTAACATCTTGTATTCAGCGAGCGTATTCTGGACTGAAAAAGTTATACGGTAGTAGACGTCTTCTCCCTCAGAAGACTAAAATTTTACTGACCGACTCTCTGGTTTTGAGCCATTTCAACTATTGTGACGTTGTTTACGGTCCATGCTTGCGGGTTGTTGATAAGACAAGGATACAGAGAGTGCAGCGTTCTTGCCTAAAGTTCATTTATGGCATAAGAAAATTTGAACCAGTTATCCATAAGTTGGAGTGCTGTCGGTGGTTGAGCATGGATAAGCGAAGGGAGCTGCATGCCGTGGTTTTGTTCCACTCCATCATTTGTTTCCGAACGCCTCCCTATCTATACAATAAGATTAGGTTTAGGTCGGACGTTCACAATGTAAATGTTAGATTTAGAGGATTAATTTCACCACCTGCTCATAGAACATCTTTATTCCGCAGATCTTTCTCATTTTCGATATATTTTCTATACAATCGCATTTCTGCCCCTATGAGATTGAGTAATCCATCGCGGTTTAAGAGTAAGTATCGAAGAGTGTTGCTGAACACAACGAACTGAGAAGTTTGTGCTGTATTCTTATTTTTTTTTTTATTCCTCTGGGTGTGCGCATTCTTGGAGCTTATGGTGTGAAGTGTGGGAATGAATGACTGGTTTTTTGGTTGGCATCTCAGGGCTTATAATAATAACAGTATCACTGACGTCCTTTTCAAGTTATTTTTCTCTGTTTAATGTATTCTATAAAATTGTTTGATTACTTTGCAATAAATCTATTATTATTATGACTTTAGCCTTGCGACTTTCACACTCCTCTCCAGAGGAAAATTCACTTATCCCAGATATCTCAGATATCAAAAGGATTAAGCTCTGTTGGAGCCCTTTCCAGATTTTCGGGCTCGTGGTGATGGTCGGGTCCGGGTCGCTCCTCGCCTCCCTGCTGTAGGTTGGATTCCTGCTCCACCCGCACTTCCTGTCGGAGCAGACGGTGTTCCTCTGCATTCCCCATGTACTTGCGTAGAGTTCTCGCCGTTCCGAGCAGTACCGCCTTCTGCATGACTCTATAGATATTTTCGTCCAACTGAAGTTTCCTCAAGTTCTCTAGTAGTTTCTTCGGTATCAGGCCTGTAGATGAAATGACAATAGGGATGGTCTTGATATCTTTCAGCTTCCACTGTCTTCTGATCTGTTCCTCGAGATCTCTGTATTTTGAAATTTTTTCAGTGTGCCTATCTAGAAGATTGGTATTATTTGGAATTGCCACGTCGATGAATAGTGCTCTGTCCTCATCCTTATTGAGCAATATGAGGTCTAGTCTATTGTGGGTTATTTTTCGGTCTGTGAGAACCGTGCGATCCCAGTAGAGCTTGTGATGTTCGTTTTCCAGCACAGCATCCGGATGGTAATTGTAATAAGAAACCTTTTTCGAAGTTAGAAGTTGGTGTTTTAGTGCCAATTCTTGGTGAAGAATCTTGGCAACAGCATCATGTCTATTTTTGTACTCCGTGCCCGCGAACTTCTGACATCCCCCGGTGATGTGCTGGATAGGCAACAATAGCTCTCAACGATGATATCGTCTCTGAATTGCTGAAGTTAAAAAATGTAGATCTTGTTGACATATCTAATAGTGAAAAAATGTATCCCAGAAACAATTGTTGTGAGTGAATCACTTCGACAATATATTCAGGATGAATTAAGTCAAAAATTCAGTGATACAAGTGATTACACTAATTCTAACCTCCAAGGTGCCGAAAATACGCATCATCAATACGAGCTCAAATTGGCCAAAATTGAGTTATCATATACTAAGGATGCCCTGAAGAGATTAGAACATTCGGTAAGGGATGAAGACCTTATAATAGATTTATTAAAAAGCCGTAATAATGATCATAACAAACTCCACTCGATAAAGAAAGGAGTCAACGTTGCCAGGCTTACTAAAAATTCCCACGACGGGGGAGCTCCAGAGTTTTCACAAGAGGTCAACTCTACGAAGGATTTGAGGTTTCAAACTGCCGCATCGAGGATTTCGAAGAAAGTTGGGGTGTAAGGGGGAAGGATGCGTTTTATAGCCTCTCCTCTCAAATGCCAACCTCACCTACTCGCGGTGCACCCTGTTCTTACGACCGAGGCTCTGGTGACCGAACATGAGCGGTATAACTCTGTTTCCCACAATTACGTAGCCTAAACATTGGCTTGAGCAGGAAATGGCTCTCTGCGTTGCTCAAGTTACGTCTCAGACCTTGTCGTCTCAGGATACCTGTGCCACAAGATAATCTAGTCGTAGCCGCAACCAAAGTTGCACTGACAGCGTTACCAGTGCAGCTTTTGAACACCTTCTAACGCAGCTCCTACAAAAAGATGGATCAGTCGAACAGGACAAAATTCGTATCCGGAGGTAAAATACCCTTCCATTCGGATCTCCGGGGGAGGGTGCCTGAGCGAGTGAATCATCGAACAAACACCAATAAAAAGCACATAGCTTTTGCAGCATGGAACGTCAGAACCTTGCTAGACAACCCCAAGGCCGACCGACCAGAGAGGCGTACTGCCCTAATCGATAAGGAACTGCAACGAACATCCATTGCAATAGTTGCTTTAAGCGAAACACGCTTTTCGGACGAAGGTAGCTTGGTAGAACAAGCGTATACATTTTTCTGGAAAGGCTTGCCGGAAGGCGAAATCAGACAACATGGCGTAGGCTTTGCCATTAGAAACGACCTGGCCGCCAAACTTACCGAAAATCCAGTTGGTATCTCAGAACGTTTAATGACCCTACGTTTTCCTGCAGCGAATAACACGTTTGTCAACATCATTGCAGTATACGCACCCACTTTGAACTCCTCTGACAACTTGAAGGAAACTTTTTACGAAACACTTGTTGATTTCTATTTGATAGAAATGATCTTACCCAATCATTAGCTTTACCTCGTATGCCATATTTCTCCGGTTTTTTCAACAGAATTTCGTGATTAACACAGTCAAAAGCTTTACTTAGATCAATGAAAAGTCCCAAGACTAAATCTTTGTTTTCTAAATGATTCAATATTGCATTAACAAACTGATGAATAGCTGTGTTGGTTGATCTACCCTTTAAATATCCATGTTGAAACTGAGCAAATAATTTATTTTCATTCATGAAGCAGAGCAACCTTGAAGTCAACACTAATTCAAAAATTTTTGAGAAAGCTGGTAATAAGCTAATCGGTCTAAAGTTGTTCAAATCATTTGGGTCTCCTTTCTTCAATATAGGTTTTATCAAAGCAAATTTTAGCTGATCAGGAAATATTGAGTATTTCATAGAGTTATTTATGATGTAGCAGAGTACGTCCGATAGTGTCCCGATCGAGGCCTTCACAATATTTACAGGTATTTCATCATAACCACTACAATATTTACTTTTTAAATGCAGAGATAATTCTACCAGTTCAACTGCGCTAAAAGGCCTAAGGAACATAGACCTGTCCTGTTCTGGAATTTGACATTTGAAAGTTTCACGACATTGAATATTAGTTAAATTCTCTATAACTTCTACAAGGAAGGAATTGAATTCATTAGCAAATTTTGGTGGATCCTCACATATTAAATTCTCTTGATATTTATTTTTACCCGTTAATTCCCTACAAATGGCCCACATTGACTTCATCTTACAATCCGATTTTTGTATCCTATACTCATATTGCCTACTTTTCTCTTTTTGCAACAAACTATCATATTCTTTTTTCAACTGACTGTATTGGGACTTATGAACTGAGTTAAAACTAGATAAAACTAACATAATGTCCAATCTTTCTTTGATCTTATCAATTTCAACATTTTTTGTTACTTTAGGCTTTTTATTTCTGTGAACCACCGTTATTGGAAAAGATTCATTAAAAAGATTTATAAACTGATTGATGAAAACCTCCCACTGAACATTAACATTAGATTTTACAACCTTAAAGACATTTTCCCAATTTTGTTGTTCTAGCTTATGAATGAAACATTTCTTATTATCGGTAGTGAAGAATCTTTTCCTGACAAGTTCATTTTTATCACTGTGTCCCACGTAGAAACAGACCTTTTGAGCTCTGTGGTCCGAAATATGATACTCTAGGACCTCAGATGATGAGATTCTGTTATGATTGGTGATTATATTATCTAAACAACTTTTTGAGTGGACAGTAATTCTCGTATATTCAGAAATTTGTGCTTTCAAGGAGAAAAGATTCAGTAATGTAAATAACTTTGTTTTGAGACTGTTATCATCCTTCATCTGAATATTGATATCACCTGCCAAAAATAAGTCCCTATTGTGATTAACTTTTTCGGGATAAATTCAAGTTTTTCAAAGAACAATTCGATATGTCCACTAGGTGGCCTGTAGATTGTGACAACAACAATCTTCGACTTTTGCACTACGCATTCCAATGCACAACATTCAAATTCACCTGCCATTGACAAAACACTAATGTGTTTGAGTTCTTTAGCCACAACACTTCCGCGAACATAAATTGCCGAACCCCCATATCCAGATTCTCGACAAAAGCTGGCTCCAAGTTTGAAGTTATGCAATCCCAGTTGTCTTAATTCATCTTCAGATTTCCAGTGTTCAGTTATGCATAATATAGCACATTCAGGAGGGTCTGCTAGTAATTTCTCCACTTTATTGACACTAATTCCCATAGATTGGACATTTTGATGAATTACACTTATTGTATGTTTCGAATATTCTTTGTTAATTGTGTTGCTGCCTGTTCTTTCGAAAAAATTGATTGTCGAAAGAAAACTCTCTCAAAATAATACCTTTTGGCCAAAATGAATCATTGAAAACTTTTTTGTATGTATCATCATCTGGAAGTCCAATACTGAATGCCGAATTTTCACCCACAGTATTGAGTTTTTTTACCATAATTTGTTCACTTTTGTCGACGTTTTTCAAAAACAATTTAATATCCTGCTCTGTAACATCTTTACCTGCTATTTTTCCAACATAAATCCAACTCCTTCTGATGGCGCCTTTTATTGGATTATCTTCATTTATATCCTTCGTCCCATAACAAACTTTGTTTGTAATTCTTCCATTATTTGACTTTCTTCCTCTTCTGACAGTAGTCCATTTTTCTTGGCTATTAGGTTCCTTTTCTTTGGCGATAGCGTTCTCCGATAAATTATTCTCTAAATTCACATTTGCTTTGTTTATGTTGACACCTTCCATCTTAGATAATGTCGTTGCCGATGACATTTGCGACTGCGGGGTACACGTAGTCTGAGAGTTCTTCTTTAATGCAGAAGAGAATGAAACTACACCGTCAGATGCAACGTCAATGTTCTGCTTCTTATCTTGATTTGTTAAATTCCCATGTTTCTTATCTTCTTGTTTACCACTTTTTATGTGATGTTCTAGATTGAGTACCTTTTCATTCAGGAGTTTATTATTCTCCATTAAAATCAAATTCTTGCTTCTTACTTCTTCCAGCAGTGACTTCAAATATGCAACTTCAATTTTAAGAATCTGATTTTCAGTTTTTGGCGTAACTTCTTCATCAGTTTCACTCTGTTCCGTTGCTTCATGTTGACAATTGGTATTCTTTCTATTTGCAGCTTTAATTAAGCATGAAGGGTGAAAAATTTCTTCACACTTTATACATTTCACAAACTTGGTAACTTTACTAATGCAATAATTGCATACTTTCCCTGAATTTTCACAAAACTTGTTCGAAATCGTAGAGCGATCGTCAGACACGTCTTCACACATCGACATCATGTGGATAGATTCCTTAGGCCCGGTACTTTCACGTGCGAATAAATAAATTTATTCGCATTTATTAAGCCTTATTCGTAAGATTAGTAAAAATGCAGTCTTTTCACTTTCAGATAGTGTTATTCATCGAATAAATCTGTCATTGAAACTTAATTAGAAGAGTTTATTTGTCATAGATCGAATGTCGGTACGTCATTATTGGTTGAATAAAATTTATTCGAAGGTGAAAGTACCGGGCCTTAGAAAATTTCAAGTTATTTTGATGTAACATTTTTCAGTTTTGGTTGGAAAATTCTCTCTGAGCGGGAAAATTCGAAAAAAAAATCGAAAATAGAGCTCCGCTGAAACAAGAATAACTTCGAGGTTTTTGGATGGAAAATTTTCATTTTTGGGATTTTTCAAGATGTAAGATTGATGTATCCACTTTAAAAATCGAAATCGCGATTCATGATACAGGGGGTGAAAAAATCACTTTCAAAGTTAGGGATGACAATATCGTGAAAAATCAATTTTTTCAAATTAGAACCCCATTTTTTATGGCAGATATTGAATCTACGTTGAAAAATAATGTGAGTGTATGCATCATACCCTTGCCCTAAAGTGGATATTTTCTGAGTTATTCACAAAAAACTGTTTTTCGTCTTGAATTTTCAGCTATTTCTTTTCCCTTCAACTAATCGGCCATCGGTTTTCTCTCCAGTGATAAATAAATAATTCCTTATGAACCATATGCAAAAACTTACCATGTTTTACATTTTTTTTTTTAATGATAGATATCATTAATTACATCTGCCAAATTCCTCTTTATTCAGTAGCATTTTGTGTTTACTATTAATTTGGTGATAATTCGTATTAAGTTATAAAATCGATCACTATGCCTAATTTTACCAATGAAGATTATTTAAATCTCATTCTACTTCATGGAGAATGTAATAAAGTTGTAGATAGAACGATTCGACTGTTCATTGAGAGGTTTCCTGACCGACCTAGACCAACGAGAGATACCATTAACAGAACCATGACAAACTTGAGAAATGTCGGATCTTTCGTTAAGAAAACTATACACAGAGAAAAAAGTGTAGTAGAAGATGAGAACAACTAAATTAGAGTTCTTGCATATTTTCGTGTGAATCCTCAAAATTCTCTCAAAGATGCCGAGATTGATCTGGGATTATCTCAATCGAGTGTTTGGAGAATATTAAAAAAAACATAAAATGCACCCATATAAATTCAATAGGGTACAGCATTTGAAGGAAACTGATTTCGTCAGGAGAACAGAGTTTTGCGAAGCTATGATGATTCGATTTCAAGAGAATGAAAACTTTTTGGACTGTATAATTTGGACAGATGAATCTAAATTCACAAAGAATGGTTCTTTCAATAGGCATAACAGTCATTATAGGGATGAAGAGAACAACCACCACTTCAGACAATGGAACTTTCAAGAGACCTGGAGTTTCAATGTTTTTTGCGCCATCAAAAATAATGCAAATCTCGATGTTCACATTTATGATGGGACTTTAACTGGTAAGATAGAACACTACCCATGTTTGCATTATTTAAAGAATGTTCTCCCTTAGGAGATAGATATTCTGACATATTGACTCAATTAATTGAGCCGCTAGTACAGAACCATAATGACTTATGGTATCAACAAGATGGCGCGCCTCCACACAATTCACTCAATGTGTCGAATATCCTCTACAGGCTATTTGAAGATCGATGGTTGGCGAACAATGGTCCACATCTTTGGCCACCACGTTCTCCCGATTTAACTCCTTTAGACTATTATGTTTGGGGTAGGATAAAAAAATATTGTCTACTCAACTCCCCTGACTGATAAAGAGGACTTCATAGAACGAGTCAGAAATGCGTTCAGGTTTGTTTAGATTTTTAGATTCATAGTTTTAAAACTCAATTTGGTTTTTAAACACTTTTGCAGATCTCTTCCTTCCGATGAAATAAGAAGAGCAACGCACGAAGCATTCCTGAGACGTATAAATAAATGTCTAGAAATTAACGGTCAAAACTTTGAGCATCTTCTCTAGTTATAACTGCGACAGTTTGCCATGATTCTCCTAATAGTAACTTGAAGTCGGTTTCAAGAAGGGGTGAAAAATCTACAGCATGGTTCAAATAACAGTTCCTGAAAATTTCATCTTTTTGGCGTGAAGGGAAAAGAAATAGCTGAAAATTCAAGACGAAAAACAGTTTTTTGTGAATAACTCAGAAAATATCCATTTCAGGGCAAGGGTGTGATGCATACACTTACATTATTTTTTAACGAAGATTCAATATCTGCCATAAAAAATGGGGTTCTAATTTGAAAAAATTGATTTTTCCCGATTTTGTCATCCCTAACTTTGAAAGCGATTTTTTCACCCCCTGTATCATGAATCGCGATTTCGATTTTTAGAGTGGATACATCAATCTTACATCTTGAAAAATCCCAAAAATGAAAATTTTCTATCCAAAAACCTCGAAGTTATTCTTGTTTCAGCGGAGCTCTATTTTCGATTTTTTTTTGGAATTTTCCCGCTCAGAGAGAATTTTCCAACCAAAACTGAAAAATGTTACATCAAAATAACTTGAAATTTTCTAAGGAATCTATTTCTGCAATAAAAAATGGTGTTCTAATTTGAAGAACGGAAGTTGACGTCATTTCCGGAAAAACCGGAGGTGCTCATGCCTTGAAAATATTTTAGATTTCATCAGCATCGTGAAATACTTATAAGTGCTGAATTTCATGAAAATACGTTCAGTAGTTTCCCGTATAAATATGGGTGAGGTTCATCGTGAAAGACCCTGTATACACTCAGCCAGGCCTCTCTACTCAGATCCAACTTAAATTTATCAATGTTAGCCCGCGAGAAAACCCTACCCCTTGTATTAACAACACTTACTTTTTCTAAACTTAACCTATAATTCAGTAGTTGAACAGAGTGGTCTAAAAATATGTTTCTCAAAGTATTGCCACTAATCGATGAAGATGGGGCATTAGTAAAAATATTATCAACTAATGTGGCACTATATATGTAATCAACTCGTTGAACTCCGGTGCAGTCCCAGATTTTATTGTCATATAGTTATAATCTATCATCCTGTTAGTACATGCTTCGGCTCATCACCCGATTTCTATTTTTTTTTTTTCAATTAATTCAGGGAAAAAGAATTCTTGTTTATTTGTTTGTATGGTAGGGACACTAGCTAAAGCTCAGGTTAAACTTCAAGGACCTTCAAGGACCGTTCGAGCCTCTGCTACTAAATGTTTATTTGTATGTAAATGATGAAGTGAATTATCCATATATGCAGATATTTAATGTCAAACAAATTGTATAGTATGCAAATAAACTATTATTATTATTATTATTATTATTATCATTTTGTATTCTGGATGGAGTATAGAAAATTTGGTTCAACCCATAAGATGTTAAAATTTCCCTATTATTTCTAACCCTACGAGAGTCACATAAGAAGTTGCAGTTGCAGTCACCACATTCAAAATTAATTCCATTTTTATGAAAAGTACATAAGTGACATTCTAGAAACTCTGAAAATGACGCGTCGCTTGTCCCAGGAGTTCTGTAAAAGCAGGAAATATTGAATACAACTTTACTATCAAAACGAAGTGTTACTGACACTGCTTCAAACAATTTATCAACATAATTTTTCACGATCCTCTTAACAACATTTATATTATCCTTTACCAAAATCAACGGACCACCTCGCACAGTAGTCTGTCTAGAAAAATTAGCTGCTACAGTATAGCCGTCAATTTTAAGAATTTCCTCTTCACCTGGTTTAAGCCAAGTTTCCGTGAGACACACTACATCAGGATAGTTGAGTGTGTGGAACAGTAAGTTAGTCTCGTTGATTTTGTTTCGAATGCTCCTTATGTTGAGATTGGCAATTCGAATGTCTCGAATCTTTTCCTTCCGAGCTCAATCTGTTTCGATCTGATGTGTTCGTCTTGAATTCTCTCCGAAAAAAGAATCTCGAAACTTCAATACCCATAGGCCATTTGCGAGGATCAAGTATTTGTTCTTTCATGCTCAGGTCACATCCTATCTTGAAGGAATTGTAATCTCCACGATTTGTTATTTGTTCAATAATAAAATGTTTATCGAGAAACATTTTTTGCAGATATCCGAAGAGATGCTCCTTCTTGTAAGTTGTTTTGAATTTTTTAGCGAATATCCAATGTTTACGTTCCGCCACAATACTATCTGTGACAATATTTGAACCTACTATGATGTTTCTATGTGTATGTAGCCGTCGAACTTATAAGGAGTTATCTGCAAAATAGGTATCAGTATGTGGAAACATCGACACGTAGTTCGGAATTGGGACCGGTCGGGTGTGGTTTTCCACAGGGCTCAGTTCTTGCTCCAATTTTGTTCTGCATTTATACATTTTTCATCACTGATGGACTGCAGTACTGTGTGGACTTTGAGTACGCTGATGACACACAGCTACTCTTCACTTTTGAGTCGTCATCGTTGCATCAGGCAACCAGTGTGATCAATGTGAATGTTTCTCGGTTGTTGAGGGTTTCGAGTGATCATCAGCTTTCCTTGAATCCGAATAAAACAAAGATTCTCGTATTTGGAAAAGACAGCAAAAATTTGGAGTCTCAATTGGATGTCAGAGTTGATGGTGTTAGGATTCCTGTGGTTAAATCTGCACGAAATTTGGGGGTTATTCTGGATACTGAGCTCCGAGTTACCGAACACGTAACATCTTGTATTCAGCGAGCGTATTCTGGACTGAAAAAGTTATACGGTAGTAGACGTCTTCTCCCTCAGAAGACTAAAATTTTACTGACCGACTCTCTGGTTTTGAGCCATTTCAACTATTGTGACGTTGTTTACGGTCCATGCTTGCGGGTTGTTGATAAGACAAGGATACAGAGAGTGCAGCGTTCTTGCCTAAAGTTCATTTATGGCATAAGAAAATTTGAACCAGTTATCCATAAGTTGGAGTGCTGTCGGTGGTTGAGCATGGATAAGCGAAGGGAGCTGCATGCCGTGGTTTTGTTCCACTCCATCATTTGTTTCCGAACGCCTCCCTATCTATACAATAAGATTAGGTTTAGGTCGGACGTTCACAATGTAAATGTTAGATTTAGAGGATTAATTTCACCACCTGCTCATAGAACATCTTTATTCCGCAGATCTTTCTCATTTTCGATATATTTTCTATACAATCGCATTTCTGCCCCTATGAGATTGAGTAATCCATCGCGGTTTAAGAGTAAGTATCGAAGAGTGTTGCTGAACACAACGAACTGAGAAGTTTGTGCTGTATTCTTATTTTTTTTTTTATTCCTCTGGGTGTGCGCATTCTTGGAGCTTATGGTGTGAAGTGTGGGAATGAATGACTGGTTTTTTGGTTGGCATCTCAGGGCTTATAATAATAACAGTATCACTGACGTCCTTTTCAAGTTATTTTTCTCTGTTTAATGTATTCTATAAAATTGTTTGATTACTTTGCAATAAATCTATTATTATTATGACTTTAGCCTTGCGACTTTCACACTCCTCTCCAGAGGAAAATTCACTTATCCCAGATATCTCAGATATCAAAAGGATTAAGCTCTGTTGGAGCCCTTTCCAGATTTTCGGGCTCGTGGTGGTGGTCGGGTCCGGGTCGCTCCTCGCCTCCCTGCTGTAGGTTGGATTCCTGCTCCACCCGCACTTCCTGTCGGAGCAGACGGTGTTCCTCTGCATTCCCCATGTACTTGCGTAGAGTTCTCGCCGTTCCGAGCAGTACCGCCTTCTGCATGACTCTATAGATATTTTCGTCCAACTGAAGTTTCCTCAAGTTCTCTAGTAGTTTCTTCGGTATCAGGCCTGTAGATGAAATGACAATAGGGATGGTCTTGATATCTTTCAGCTTCCACTGTCTTCTGATCTGTTCCTCGAGATCTCTGTATTTTGAAATTTTTTCAGTGTGCCTATCTAGAAGATTGGTATTATTTGGAATTGCCACGTCGATGAATAGTGCTCTGTCCTCATCCTTATTGAGCAATATGAGGTCTAGTCTATTGTGGGTTATTTTTCGGTCTGTGAGAACCGTGCGATCCCAGTAGAGCTTGTGATGTTCGTTTTCCAGCACAGCATCCGGATGGTAATTGTAATAAGAAACCTTTTTCGAAGTTAGAAGTTGGTGTTTTAGTGCCAATTCTTGGTGAAGAATCTTGGCAACAGCATCATGTCTATTTTTGTACTCCGTGCCCGCGAACTTCTGACATCCCCCGGTGATGTGCTGGATAGGCAACAATAGCTCTCAACGATGATATCGTCTCTGAATTGCTGAAGTTAAAAAATGTAGATCTTGTTGACATATCTAATAGTGAAAAAATGTATCCCAGAAACAATTGTTGTGAGTGAATCACTTCGACAATATATTCAGGATGAATTAAGTCAAAAATTCAGTGATACAAGTGATTACACTAATTCTAACCTCCAAGGTGCCGAAAATACGCATCATCAATACGAGCTCAAATTGGCCAAAATTGAGTTATCATATACTAAGGATGCCCTGAAGAGATTAGAACATTCGGTAAGGGATGAAGACCTTATAATAGATTTATTAAAAAGCCGTAATAATGATCATAACAAACTCCACTCGATAAAGAAAGGAGTCAACGTTGCCAGGCTTACTAAAAATTCCCACGACGGGGGAGCTCCAGAGTTTTCACAAGAGGTCAACTCTACGAAGGATTTGAGGTTTCAAACTGCCGCATCGAGGATTTCGAAGAAAGTTGGGGTGTAAGGGGGAAGGATGCGTTTTATAGCCTCTCCTCTCAAATGCCAACCTCACCTACTCGCGGTGCACCCTGTTCTTACGACCGAGGCTCTGGTGACCGAACATGAGCGGTATAACTCTGTTTCCCACAATTACGTAGCCTAAACATTGGCTTGAGCAGGAAATGGCTCTCTGCGTTGCTCAAGTTACGTCTCAGACCTTGTCGTCTCAGGATACCTGTGCCACAAGATAATCTAGTCGTAGCCGCAACCAAAGTTGCACTGACAGCGTTACCAGTGCAGCTTTTGAACACCTTCTAACGCAGCTCCTACAAAAAGATGGATCAGTCGAACAGGACAAAATTCGTATCCGGAGGTAAAATACCCTTCCATTCGGATCTCCGGGGGAGGGTGCCTGAGCGAGTGAATCATCGAACAAACACCAATAAAAAGCACATAGCTTTTGCAGCATGGAACGTCAGAACCTTGCTAGACAACCCCAAGGCCGACCGACCAGAGAGGCGTACTGCCCTAATCGATAAGGAACTGCAACGAACATCCATTGCAATAGTTGCTTTAAGCGAAACACGCTTTTCGGACGAAGGTAGCTTGGTAGAACAAGCGTATACATTTTTCTGGAAAGGCTTGCCGGAAGGCGAAATCAGACAACATGGCGTAGGCTTTGCCATTAGAAACGACCTGGCCGCCAAACTTACCGAAAATCCAGTTGGTATCTCAGAACGTTTAATGACCCTACGTTTTCCTGCAGCGAATAACACGTTTGTCAACATCATTGCAGTATACGCACCCACTTTGAACTCCTCTGACAACTTGAAGGAAACTTTTTACGAAACACTTGTTGATTTCTATTTGATAGAAATGATCTTACCCAATCATTAGCTTTACCTCGTATGCCATATTTCTCCGGTTTTTTCAACAGAATTTCGTGATTAACACAGTCAAAAGCTTTACTTAGATCAATGAAAAGTCCCAAGACTAAATCTTTGTTTTCTAAATGATTCAATATTGCATTAACAAACTGATGAATAGCTGTGTTGGTTGATCTACCCTTTAAATATCCATGTTGAAACTGAGCAAATAATTTATTTTCATTCATGAAGCAGAGCAACCTTGAAGTCAACACTAATTCAAAAATTTTTGAGAAAGCTGGTAATAAGCTAATCGGTCTAAAGTTGTTCAAATCATTTGGGTCTCCTTTCTTCAATATAGGTTTTATCAAAGCAAATTTTAGCTGATCAGGAAATATTGAGTATTTCATAGAGTTATTTATGATGTAGCAGAGTACGTCCGATAGTGTCCCGATCGAGGCCTTCACAATATTTACAGGTATTTCATCATAACCACTACAATATTTACTTTTTAAATGCAGAGATAATTCTACCAGTTCAACTGCGCTAAAAGGCCTAAGGAACATAGACCTGTCCTGTTCTGGAATTTGACATTTGAAAGTTTCACGACATTGAATATTAGTTAAATTCTCTATAACTTCTACAAGGAAGGAATTGAATTCATTAGCAAATTTTGGTGGATCCTCACATATTAAATTCTCTTGATATTTATTTTTACCCGTTAATTCCCTACAAATGGCCCACATTGACTTCATCTTACAATCCGATTTTTGTATCCTATACTCATATTGCCTACTTTTCTCTTTTTGCAACAAACTATCATATTCTTTTTTCAACTGACTGTATTGGGACTTATGAACTGAGTTAAAACTAGATAAAACTAACATAATGTCCAATCTTTCTTTGATCTTATCAATTTCAACATTTTTTGTTACTTTAGGCTTTTTATTTCTGTGAACCACCGTTATTGGAAAAGATTCATTAAAAAGATTTATAAACTGATTGATGAAAACCTCCCACTGAACATTAACATTAGATTTTACAACCTTAAAGACATTTTCCCAATTTTGTTGTTCTAGCTTATGAATGAAACATTTCTTATTATCGGTAGTGAAGAATCTTTTCCTGACAAGTTCATTTTTATCACTGTGTCCCACGTAGAAACAGACCTTTTGAGCTCTGTGGTCCGAAATATGATACTCTAGGACCTCAGATGATGAGATTCTGTTATGATTGGTGATTATATTATCTAAACAACTTTTTGAGTGGACAGTAATTCTCGTATATTCAGAAATTTGTGCTTTCAAGGAGAAAAGATTCAGTAATGTAAATAACTTTGTTTTGAGACTGTTATCATCCTTCATCTGAATATTGATATCACCTGCCAAAAATAAGTCCCTATTGTGATTAACTTTTTCGGGATAAATTCAAGTTTTTCAAAGAACAATTCGATATGTCCACTAGGTGGCCTGTAGATTGTGACAACAACAATCTTCGACTTTTGCACTACGCATTCCAATGCACAACATTCAAATTCACCTGCCATTGACAAAACACTAATGTGTTTGAGTTCTTTAGCCACAACACTTCCGCGAACATAAATTGCCGAACCCCCATATCCAGATTCTCGACAAAAGCTGGCTCCAAGTTTGAAGTTATGCAATCCCAGTTGTCTTAATTCATCTTCAGATTTCCAGTGTTCAGTTATGCATAATATAGCACATTCAGGATGGTCTGCTAGTAATTTCTCCACTTTATTGACACTAATTCCCATAGATTGGACATTTTGATGAATTACACTTATTGTATGTTTCGAATATTCTTTGTTAATTGTGTTGCTGCCTGTTCTTTCGAAAAAATTGATTGTCGAAAGAAAACTCTCTCAAAATAATACCTTTTGGCCAAAATGAATCATTGAAAACTTTTTTGTATGTATCATCATCTGGAAGTCCAATACTGAATGCCGAATTTTCACCCACAGTATTGAGTTTTTTTACCATAATTTGTTCACTTTTGTCGACGTTTTTCAAAAACAATTTAATATCCTGCTCTGTAACATCTTTACCTGCTATTTTTCCAACATAAATCCAACTCCTTCTGATGGCGCCTTTTATTGGATTATCTTCATTTATATCCTTCGTCCCATAACAAACTTTGTTTGTAATTCTTCCATTATTTGACTTTCTTCCTCTTCTGACAGTAGTCCATTTTTCTTGGCTATTAGGTTCCTTTTCTTTGGCGATAGCGTTCTCCGATAAATTATTCTCTAAATTCACATTTGCTTTGTTTATGTTGACACCTTCCATCTTAGATAATGTCGTTGCCGATGACATTTGCGACTGCGGGGTACACGTAGTCTGAGAGTTCTTCTTTAATGCAGAAGAGAATGAAACTACACCGTCAGATGCAACGTCAATGTTCTGCTTCTTATCTTGATTTGTTAAATTCCCATGTTTCTTATCTTCTTGTTTACCACTTTTTATGTGATGTTCTAGATTGAGTACCTTTTCATTCAGGAGTTTATTATTCTCCATTAAAATCAAATTCTTGCTTCTTACTTCTTCCAGCAGTGACTTCAAATATGCAACTTCAATTTTAAGAATCTGATTTTCAGTTTTTGGCGTAACTTCTTCATCAGTTTCACTCTGTTCCGTTGCTTCATGTTGACAATTGGTATTCTTTCTATTTGCAGCTTTAATTAAGCATGAAGGGTGAAAAATTTCTTCACACTTTATACATTTCACAAACTTGGTAACTTTACTAATGCAATAATTGCATACTTTCCCTGAATTTTCACAAAACTTGTTCGAAATCGTAGAGCGATCGTCAGACACGTCTTCACACATCGACATCATGTGGATAGATTCCTTAGGCCCGGTACTTTCACGTGCGAATAAATAAATTTATTCGCATTTATTAAGCCTTATTCGTAAGATTAGTAAAAATGCAGTCTTTTCACTTTCAGATAGTGTTATTCATCGAATAAATCTGTCATTGAAACTTAATTAGAAGAGTTTATTTGTCATAGATCGAATGTCGGTACGTCATTATTGGTTGAATAAAATTTATTCGAAGGTGAAAGTACCGGGCCTTAGAAAATTTCAAGTTATTTTGATGTAACATTTTTCAGTTTTGGTTGGAAAATTCTCTCTGAGCGGGAAAATTCGAAAAAAAAATCGAAAATAGAGCTCCGCTGAAACAAGAATAACTTCGAGGTTTTTGGATGGAAAATTTTCATTTTTGGGATTTTTCAAGATGTAAGATTGATGTATCCACTTTAAAAATCGAAATCGCGATTCATGATACAGGGGGTGAAAAAATCACTTTCAAAGTTAGGGATGACAATATCGTGAAAAATCAATTTTTTCAAATTAGAACCCCATTTTTTATGGCAGATATTGAATCTACGTTGAAAAATAATGTGAGTGTATGCATCATACCCTTGCCCTAAAGTGGATATTTTCTGAGTTATTCACAAAAAACTGTTTTTCGTCTTGAATTTTCAGCTATTTCTTTTCCCTTCAACTAATCGGCCATCGGTTTTCTCTCCAGTGATAAATAAATAATTCCTTATGAACCATATGCAAAAACTTACCATGTTTTACATTTTTTTTTTTAATGATAGATATCATTAATTACATCTGCCAAATTCCTCTTTATTCAGTAGCATTTTGTGTTTACTATTAATTTGGTGATAATTCGTATTAAGTTATAAAATCGATCACTATGCCTAATTTTACCAATGAAGATTATTTAAATCTCATTCTACTTCATGGAGAATGTAATAAAGTTGTAGATAGAACGATTCGACTGTTCATTGAGAGGTTTCCTGACCGACCCAGACCAACGAGAGATACCATTAACAGAACCATGACAAACTTGAGAAATGTCGGATCTTTCGTTAAGAAAACTATACACAGAGAAAAAAGTGTAGTAGAAGATGAGAACAACTAAATTAGAGTTCTTGCATATTTTCGTGTGAATCCTCAAAATTCTCTCAAAGATGCCGAGATTGATCTGGGATTATCTCAATCGAGTGTTTGGAGAATATTAAAAAAAACATAAAATGCACCCATATAAATTCAATAGGGTACAGCATTTGAAGGAAACTGATTTCGTCAGGAGAACAGAGTTTTGCGAAGCTATGATGATTCGATTTCAAGAGAATGAAAACTTTTTGGACTGTATAATTTGGACAGATGAATCTAAATTCACAAAGAATGGTTCTTTCAATAGGCATAACAGTCATTATAGGGATGAAGAGAACAACCACCACTTCAGACAATGGAACTTTCAAGAGACCTGGAGTTTCAATGTTTTTTGCGCCATCAAAAATAATGCAAATCTCGATGTTCACATTTATGATGGGACTTTAACTGGTAAGATAGAACACTACACATGTTTGCATTATTTAAAGAATGTTCTCCCTTAGGAGATAGATATTCTGACATATTGACTCAATTAATTGAGCCGCTAGTACAGAACCATAATGACTTATGGTATCAACAAGATGGCGCGCCTCCACACAATTCACTCAATGTGTCGAATATCCTCTACAGGCTATTTGAAGATCGATGGTTGGCGAACAATGGTCCACATCTTTGGCCACCACGTTCTCCCGATTTAACTCCTTTAGACTATTATGTTTGGGGTAGGATAAAAAAATATTGTCTACTCAACTCCCCTGACTGATAAAGAGGACTTCATAGAACGAGTCAGAAATGCGTTCAGGTTTGTTTAGATTTTTAGATTCATAGTTTTAAAACTCAATTTGGTTTTTAAACACTTTTGCAGATCTCTTCCTTCCGATGAAATAAGAAGAGCAACGCACGAAGCATTCCTGAGACGTATAAATAAATGTCTAGAAATTAACGGTCAAAACTTTGAGCATCTTCTCTAGTTATAACTGCGACAGTTTGCCATGATTCTCCTAATAGTAACTTGAAGTCGGTTTCAAGAAGGGGTGAAAAATCTACAGCATGGTTCAAATAACAGTTCCTGAAAATTTCATCTTTTTGGCGTGAAGGGAAAAGAAATAGCTGAAAATTCAAGACGAAAAACAGTTTTTTGTGAATAACTCAGAAAATATCCATTTCAGGGCAAGGGTGTGATGCATACACTTACATTATTTTTTAACGAAGATTCAATATCTGCCATAAAAAATGGGGTTCTAATTTGAAAAAATTGATTTTTCCCGATTTTGTCATCCCTAACTTTGAAAGCGATTTTTTCACCCCCTGTATCATGAATCGCGATTTCGATTTTTAGAGTGGATACATCAATCTTACATCTTGAAAAATCCCAAAAATGAAAATTTTCTATCCAAAAACCTCGAAGTTATTCTTGTTTCAGCGGAGCTCTATTTTCGATTTTTTTTTGGAATTTTCCCGCTCAGAGAGAATTTTCCAACCAAAACTGAAAAATGTTACATCAAAATAACTTGAAATTTTCTAAGGAATCTATTTCTGCAATAAAAAATGGTGTTCTAATTTGAAGAACGGAAGTTGACGTCATTTCCGGAAAAACCGGAGGTGCTCATGCCTTGAAAATATTTTAGATTTCATCAGCATCGTGAAATACTTATAAGTGCTGAATTTCATGAAAATACGTTCAGTAGTTTCCCGTATAAATATGGGTGAGGTTCATCGTGAAAGACCCTGTATACACTCAGCCAGGCCTCTCTACTCAGATCCAACTTAAATTTATCAATGTTAGCCCGCGAGAAAACCCTACCCCTTGTATTAACAACACTTACTTTTTCTAAACTTAACCTATAATTCAGTAGTTGAACAGAGTGGTCTAAAAATATGTTTCTCAAAGTATTGCCACTAATCGATGAAGATGGGGCATTAGTAAAAATATTATCAACTAATGTGGCACTATATATGTAATCAACTCGTTGAACTCCGGTGCAGTCCCAGATTTTATTGTCATATAGTTATAATCTATCATCCTGTTAGTACATGCTTCGGCTCATCACCCGATTTCTATTTTTTTTTTTTCAATTAATTCAGGGAAAAAGAATTCTTGTTTATTTGTTTGTATGGTAGGGACACTAGCTAAAGCTCAGGTTAAACTTCAAGGACCTTCAAGGACCGTTCGAGCCTCTGCTACTAAATGTTTATTTGTATGTAAATGATGAAGTGAATTATCCATATATGCAGATATTTAATGTCAAACAAATTGTATAGTATGCAAATAAACTATTATTATTATTATTATTATTATTATCATTTTGTATTCTGGATGGAGTATAGAAAATTTGGTTCAACCCATAAGATGTTAAAATTTCCCTATTATTTCTAACCCTACGAGAGTCACATAAGAAGTTGCAGTTGCAGTCACCACATTCAAAATTAATTCCATTTTTATGAAAAGTACATAAGTGACATTCTAGAAACTCTGAAAATGACGCGTCGCTTGTCCCAGGAGTTCTGTAAAAGCAGGAAATATTGAATACAACTTTACTATCAAAACGAAGTGTTACTGACACTGCTTCAAACAATTTATCAACATAATTTTTCACGATCCTCTTAACAACATTTATATTATCCTTTACCAAAATCAACGGACCACCTCGCACAGTAGTCTGTCTAGAAAAATTAGCTGCTACAGTATAGCCGTCAATTTTAAGAATTTCCTCTTCACCTGGTTTAAGCCAAGTTTCCGTGAGACACACTACATCAGGATAGTTGAGTGTGTGGAACAGTAAGTTAGTCTCGTTGATTTTGTTTCGAATGCTCCTTATGTTGAGATTGGCAATTCGAATGTCTCGAATCTTTTCCTTCCGAGCTCAATCTGTTTCGATCTGATGTGTTCGTCTTGAATTCTCTCCGAAAAAAGAATCTCGAAACTTCAATACCCATAGGCCATTTGCGAGGATCAAGTATTTGTTCTTTCATGCTCAGGTCACATCCTATCTTGAAGGAATTGTAATCTCCACGATTTGTTATTTGTTCAATAATAAAATGTTTATCGAGAAACATTTTTTGCAGATATCCGAAGAGATGCTCCTTCTTGTAAGTTGTTTTGAATTTTTTAGCGAATATCCAATGTTTACGTTCCGCCACAATACTATCTGTGACAATATTTGAACCTACTATGATGTTTCTATGTGTATGTAGCCGTCGAACTTATAAGGAGTTATCTGCAAAATAGGTATCAGTATGTGGAAACATCGACACGTAGTTCGGAATTGGGACCGGTCGGGTGTGGTTTTCCACAGGGCTCAGTTCTTGCTCCAATTTTGTTCTGCATTTATACATTTTTCATCACTGATGGACTGCAGTACTGTGTGGACTTTGAGTACGCTGATGACACACAGCTACTCTTCACTTTTGAGTCGTCATCGTTGCATCAGGCAACCAGTGTGATCAATGTGAATGTTTCTCGGTTGTTGAGGGTTTCGAGTGATCATCAGCTTTCCTTGAATCCGAATAAAACAAAGATTCTCGTATTTGGAAAAGACAGCAAAAATTTGGAGTCTCAATTGGATGTCAGAGTTGATGGTGTTAGGATTCCTGTGGTTAAATCTGCACGAAATTTGGGGGTTATTCTGGATACTGAGCTCCGAGTTACCGAACACGTAACATCTTGTATTCAGCGAGCGTATTCTGGACTGAAAAAGTTATACGGTAGTAGACGTCTTCTCCCTCAGAAGACTAAAATTTTACTGACCGACTCTCTGGTTTTGAGCCATTTCAACTATTGTGACGTTGTTTACGGTCCATGCTTGCGGGTTGTTGATAAGACAAGGATACAGAGAGTGCAGCGTTCTTGCCTAAAGTTCATTTATGGCATAAGAAAATTTGAACCAGTTATCCATAAGTTGGAGTGCTGTCGGTGGTTGAGCATGGATAAGCGAAGGGAGCTGCATGCCGTGGTTTTGTTCCACTCCATCATTTGTTTCCGAACGCCTCCCTATCTATACAATAAGATTAGGTTTAGGTCGGACGTTCACAATGTAAATGTTAGATTTAGAGGATTAATTTCACCACCTGCTCATAGAACATCTTTATTCCGCAGATCTTTCTCATTTTCGATATATTTTCTATACAATCGCATTTCTGCCCCTATGAGATTGAGTAATCCATCGCGGTTTAAGAGTAAGTATCGAAGAGTGTTGCTGAACACAACGAACTGAGAAGTTTGTGCTGTATTCTTATTTTTTTTTTTATTCCTCTGGGTGTGCGCATTCTTGGAGCTTATGGTGTGAAGTGTGGGAATGAATGACTGGTTTTTTGGTTGGCATCTCAGGGCTTATAATAATAACAGTATCACTGACGTCCTTTTCAAGTTATTTTTCTCTGTTTAATGTATTCTATAAAATTGTTTGATTACTTTGCAATAAATCTATTATTATTATGACTTTAGCCTTGCGACTTTCACACTCCTCTCCAGAGGAAAATTCACTTATCCCAGATATCTCAGATATCAAAAGGATTAAGCTCTGTTGGAGCCCTTTCCAGATTTTCGGGCTCGTGGTGGTGGTCGGGTCCGGGTCGCTCCTCGCCTCCCTGCTGTAGGTTGGATTCCTGCTCCACCCGCACTTCCTGTCGGAGCAGACGGTGTTCCTCTGCATTCCCCATGTACTTGCGTAGAGTTCTCGCCGTTCCGAGCAGTACCGCCTTCTGCATGACTCTATAGATATTTTCGTCCAACTGAAGTTTCCTCAAGTTCTCTAGTAGTTTCTTCGGTATCAGGCCTGTAGATGAAATGACAATAGGGATGGTCTTGATATCTTTCAGCTTCCACTGTCTTCTGATCTGTTCCTCGAGATCTCTGTATTTTGAAATTTTTTCAGTGTGCCTATCTAGAAGATTGGTATTATTTGGAATTGCCACGTCGATGAATAGTGCTCTGTCCTCATCCTTATTGAGCAATATGAGGTCTAGTCTATTGTGGGTTATTTTTCGGTCTGTGAGAACCGTGCGATCCCAGTAGAGCTTGTGATGTTCGTTTTCCAGCACAGCATCCGGATGGTAATTGTAATAAGAAACCTTTTTCGAAGTTAGAAGTTGGTGTTTTAGTGCCAATTCTTGGTGAAGAATCTTGGCAACAGCATCATGTCTATTTTTGTACTCCGTGCCCGCGAACTTCTGACATCCCCCGGTGATGTGCTGGATAGGCAACAATAGCTCTCAACGATGATATCGTCTCTGAATTGCTGAAGTTAAAAAATGTAGATCTTGTTGACATATCTAATAGTGAAAAAATGTATCCCAGAAACAATTGTTGTGAGTGAATCACTTCGACAATATATTCAGGATGAATTAAGTCAAAAATTCAGTGATACAAGTGATTACACTAATTCTAACCTCCAAGGTGCCGAAAATACGCATCATCAATACGAGCTCAAATTGGCCAAAATTGAGTTATCATATACTAAGGATGCCCTGAAGAGATTAGAACATTCGGTAAGGGATGAAGACCTTATAATAGATTTATTAAAAAGCCGTAATAATGATCATAACAAACTCCACTCGA
The DNA here is from genome assembly GCF_907165205.1 of Coccinella septempunctata. Taxonomy (NCBI): domain Eukaryota; kingdom Metazoa; phylum Arthropoda; class Insecta; order Coleoptera; family Coccinellidae; genus Coccinella; species Coccinella septempunctata. Next base: position 40,234,136 of record NC_058192.1, on the reverse strand, counting down.
TAAAGAAAGGAGTCAACGTTGCCAGGCTTACTAAAAATTCCCACGACGGGGGAGCTCCAGAGTTTTCACAAGAGGTCAACTCTACGAAGGATTTGAGGTTTCAAACTGCCGCATCGAGGATTTCGAAGAAAGTTGGGGTGTAAGGGGGAAGGATGCGTTTTATAGCCTCTCCTCTCAAATGCCAACCTCACCTACTCGCGGTGCACCCTGTTCTTACGACCGAGGCTCTGGTGACCGAACATGAGCGGTATAACTCTGTTTCCCACAATTACGTAGCCTAAACATTGGCTTGAGCAGGAAATGGCTCTCTGCGTTGCTCAAGTTACGTCTCAGACCTTGTCGTCTCAGGATACCTGTGCCACAAGATAATCTAGTCGTAGCCGCAACCAAAGTTGCACTGACAGCGTTACCAGTGCAGCTTTTGAACACCTTCTAACGCAGCTCCTACAAAAAGATGGATCAGTCGAACAGGACAAAATTCGTATCCGGAGGTAAAATACCCTTCCATTCGGATCTCCGGGGGAGGGTGCCTGAGCGAGTGAATCATCGAACAAACACCAATAAAAAGCACATAGCTTTTGCAGCATGGAACGTCAGAACCTTGCTAGACAACCCCAAGGCCGACCGACCAGAGAGGCGTACTGCCCTAATCGATAAGGAACTGCAACGAACATCCATTGCAATAGTTGCTTTAAGCGAAACACGCTTTTCGGACGAAGGTAGCTTGGTAGAACAAGCGTATACATTTTTCTGGAAAGGCTTGCCGGAAGGCGAAATCAGACAACATGGCGTAGGCTTTGCCATTAGAAACGACCTGGCCGCCAAACTTACCGAAAATCCAGTTGGTATCTCAGAACGTTTAATGACCCTACGTTTCCTGCAGCGAATAACACGTTTGTCAACATCATTGCAGTATACGCACCCACTTTGAACTCCTCTGACAACTTGAAGGAAACTTTTTACGAAACACTTGTTGATTTCTATTTGATAGAAATGATCTTACCCAATCATTAGCTTTACCTCGTATGCCATATTTCTCCGGTTTTTTCAACAGAATTTCGTGATTAACACAGTCAAAAGCTTTACTTAGATCAATGAAAAGTCCCAAGACTAAATCTTTGTTTTCTAAATGATTCAATATTGCATTAACAAACTGATGAATAGCTGTGTTGGTTGATCTACCCTTTAAATATCCATGTTGAAACTGAGCAAATAATTTATTTTCATTCATGAAGCAGAGCAACCTTGAAGTCAACACTAATTCAAAAATTTTTGAGAAAGCTGGTAATAAGCTAATCGGTCTAAAGTTGTTCAAATCATTTGGGTCTCCTTTCTTCAATATAGGTTTTATCAAAGCAAATTTTAGCTGATCAGGAAATATTGAGTATTTCATAGAGTTATTTATGATGTAGCAGAGTACGTCCGATAGTGTCCCGATCGAGGCCTTCACAATATTTACAGGTATTTCATCATAACCACTACAATATTTACTTTTTAAATGCAGAGATAATTCTACCAGTTCAACTGCGCTAAAAGGCCTAAGGAACATAGACCTGTCCTGTTCTGGAATTTGACATTTGAAAGTTTCACGACATTGAATATTAGTTAAATTCTCTATAACTTCTACAAGGAAGGAATTGAATTCATTAGCAAATTTTGGTGGATCCTCACATATTAAATTCTCTTGATATTTATTTTTACCCGTTAATTCCCTACAAATGGCCCACATTGACTTCATCTTACAATCCGATTTTTGTATCCTATACTCATATTGCCTACTTTTCTCTTTTTGCAACAAACTATCATATTCTTTTTTCAACTGACTGTATTGGGACTTATGAACTGAGTTAAAACTAGATAAAACTAACATAATGTCCAATCTTTCTTTGATCTTATCAATTTCAACATTTTTTGTTACTTTAGGCTTTTTATTTCTGTGAACCACCGTTATTGGAAAAGATTCATTAAAAAGATTTATAAACTGATTGATGAAAACCTCCCACTGAACATTAACATTAGATTTTACAACCTTAAAGACATTTTCCCAATTTTGTTGTTCTAGCTTATGAATGAAACATTTCTTATTATCGGTAGTGAAGAATCTTTTCCTGACAAGTTCATTTTTATCACTGTGTCCCACGTAGAAACAGACCTTTTGAGCTCTGTGGTCCGAAATATGATACTCTAGGACCTCAGATGATGAGATTCTGTTATGATTGGTGATTATATTATCTAAACAACTTTTTGAGTGGACAGTAATTCTCGTATATTCAGAAATTTGTGCTTTCAAGGAGAAAAGATTCAGTAATGTAAATAACTTTGTTTTGAGACTGTTATCATCCTTCATCTGAATATTGATATCACCTGCCAAAAATAAGTCCCTATTGTGATTAACTTTTTCGGGATAAATTCAAGTTTTTCAAAGAACAATTCGATATGTCCACTAGGTGGCCTGTAGATTGTGACAACAACAATCTTCGACTTTTGCACTACGCATTCCAATGCACAACATTCAAATTCACCTGCCATTGACAAAACACTAATGTGTTTGAGTTCTTTAGCCACAACACTTCCGCGAACATAAATTGCCGAACCCCCATATCCAGATTCTCGACAAAAGCTGGCTCCAAGTTTGAAGTTATGCAATCCCAGTTGTCTTAATTCATCTTCAGATTTCCAGTGTTCAGTTATGCATAATATAGCACATTCAGGATGGTCTGCTAGTAATTTCTCCACTTTATTGACACTAATTCCCATAGATTGGACATTTTGATGAATTACACTTATTGTATGTTTCGAATATTCTTTGTTAATTGTGTTGCTGCCTGTTCTTTCGAAAAAATTGATTGTCGAAAGAAAACTCTCTCAAAATAATACCTTTTGGCCAAAATGAATCATTGAAAACTTTTTTGTATGTATCATCATCTGGAAGTCCAATACTGAATGCCGAATTTTCACCCACAGTATTGAGTTTTTTTACCATAATTTGTTCACTTTTGTCGACGTTTTTCAAAAACAATTTAATATCCTGCTCTGTAACATCTTTACCTGCTATTTTTCCAACATAAATCCAACTCCTTCTGATGGCGCCTTTTATTGGATTATCTTCATTTATATCCTTCGTCCCATAACAAACTTTGTTTGTAATTCTTCCATTATTTGACTTTCTTCCTCTTCTGACAGTAGTCCATTTTTCTTGGCTATTAGGTTCCTTTTCTTTGGCGATAGCGTTCTCCGATAAATTATTCTCTAAATTCACATTTGCTTTGTTTATGTTGACACCTTCCATCTTAGATAATGTCGTTGCCGATGACATTTGCGACTGCGGGGTACACGTAGTCTGAGAGTTCTTCTTTAATGCAGAAGAGAATGAAACTACACCGTCAGATGCAACGTCAATGTTCTGCTTCTTATCTTGATTTGTTAAATTCCCATGTTTCTTATCTTCTTGTTTACCACTTTTTATGTGATGTTCTAGATTGAGTACCTTTTCATTCAGGAGTTTATTATTCTCCATTAAAATCAAATTCTTGCTTCTTACTTCTTCCAGCAGTGACTTCAAATATGCAACTTCAATTTTAAGAATCTGATTTTCAGTTTTTGGCGTAACTTCTTCATCAGTTTCACTCTGTTCCGTTGCTTCATGTTGACAATTGGTATTCTTTCTATTTGCAGCTTTAATTAAGCATGAAGGGTGAAAAATTTCTTCACACTTTATACATTTCACAAACTTGGTAACTTTACTAATGCAATAATTGCATACTTTCCCTGAATTTTCACAAAACTTGTTCGAAATCGTAGAGCGATCGTCAGACACGTCTTCACACATCGACATCATGTGGATAGATTCCTTAGGCCCGGTACTTTCACGTGCGAATAAATAAATTTATTCGCATTTATTAAGCCTTATTCGTAAGATTAGTAAAAATGCAGTCTTTTCACTTTCAGATAGTGTTATTCATCGAATAAATCTGTCATTGAAACTTAATTAGAAGAGTTTATTTGTCATAGATCGAATGTCGGTACGTCATTATTGGTTGAATAAAATTTATTCGAAGGTGAAAGTACCGGGCCTTAGAAAATTTCAAGTTATTTTGATGTAACATTTTTCAGTTTTGGTTGGAAAATTCTCTCTGAGCGGGAAAATTCGAAAAAAAAATCGAAAATAGAGCTCCGCTGAAACAAGAATAACTTCGAGGTTTTTGGATGGAAAATTTTCATTTTTGGGATTTTTCAAGATGTAAGATTGATGTATCCACTTTAAAAATCGAAATCGCGATTCATGATACAGGGGGTGAAAAAATCACTTTCAAAGTTAGGGATGACAATATCGTGAAAAATCAATTTTTTCAAATTAGAACCCCATTTTTTATGGCAGATATTGAATCTACGTTGAAAAATAATGTGAGTGTATGCATCATACCCTTGCCCTAAAGTGGATATTTTCTGAGTTATTCACAAAAAACTGTTTTTCGTCTTGAATTTTCAGCTATTTCTTTTCCCTTCAACTAATCGGCCATCGGTTTTCTCTCCAGTGATAAATAAATAATTCCTTATGAACCATATGCAAAAACTTACCATGTTTTACATTTTTTTTTTTAATGATAGATATCATTAATTACATCTGCCAAATTCCTCTTTATTCAGTAGCATTTTGTGTTTACTATTAATTTGGTGATAATTCGTATTAAGTTATAAAATCGATCACTATGCCTAATTTTACCAATGAAGATTATTTAAATCTCATTCTACTTCATGGAGAATGTAATAAAGTTGTAGATAGAACGATTCGACTGTTCATTGAGAGGTTTCCTGACCGACCCAGACCAACGAGAGATACCATTAACAGAACCATGACAAACTTGAGAAATGTCGGATCTTTCGTTAAGAAAACTATACACAGAGAAAAAAGTGTAGTAGAAGATGAGAACAACTAAATTAGAGTTCTTGCATATTTTCGTGTGAATCCTCAAAATTCTCTCAAAGATGCCGAGATTGATCTGGGATTATCTCAATCGAGTGTTTGGAGAATATTAAAAAAAACATAAAATGCACCCATATAAATTCAATAGGGTACAGCATTTGAAGGAAACTGATTTCGTCAGGAGAACAGAGTTTTGCGAAGCTATGATGATTCGATTTCAAGAGAATGAAAACTTTTTGGACTGTATAATTTGGACAGATGAATCTAAATTCACAAAGAATGGTTCTTTCAATAGGCATAACAGTCATTATAGGGATGAAGAGAACAACCACCACTTCAGACAATGGAACTTTCAAGAGACCTGGAGTTTCAATGTTTTTTGCGCCATCAAAAATAATGCAAATCTCGATGTTCACATTTATGATGGGACTTTAACTGGTAAGATAGAACACTACACATGTTTGCATTATTTAAAGAATGTTCTCCCTTAGGAGATAGATATTCTGACATATTGACTCAATTATTTGAGCCGCTAGTACAGAACCATAATGACTTATGGTATCAACAAGATGGCGCGCCTCCACACAATTCACTCAATGTGTCGAATATCCTCTACAGGCTATTTGAAGATCGATGGTTGGCGAACAATGGTCCACATCTTTGGCCACCACGTTCTCCCGATTTAACTCCTTTAGACTATTATGTTTGGGGTAGGATAAAAAAATATTGTCTACTCAACTCCCCTGACTGATAAAGAGGACTTCATAGAACGAGTCAGAAATGCGTTCAGGTTTGTTTAGATTTTTAGATTCATAGTTTTAAAACTCAATTTGGTTTTTAAACACTTTTGCAGATCTCTTCCTTCCGATGAAATAAGAAGAGCAACGCACGAAGCATTCCTGAGACGTATAAATAAATGTCTAGAAATTAACGGTCAAAACTTTGAGCATCTTCTCTAGTTATAACTGCGACAGTTTGCCATGATTCTCCTAATAGTAACTTGAAGTCGGTTTCAAGAAGGGGTGAAAAATCTACAGCATGGTTCAAATAACAGTTCCTGAAAATTTCATCTTTTTGGCGTGAAGGGAAAAGAAATAGCTGAAAATTCAAGACGAAAAACAGTTTTTTGTGAATAACTCAGAAAATATCCATTTCAGGGCAAGGGTGTGATGCATACACTTACATTATTTTTTAACGAAGATTCAATATCTGCCATAAAAAATGGGGTTCTAATTTGAAAAAATTGATTTTTCCCGATTTTGTCATCCCTAACTTTGAAAGCGATTTTTTCACCCCCTGTATCATGAATCGCGATTTCGATTTTTAGAGTGGATACATCAATCTTACATCTTGAAAAATCCCAAAAATGAAAATTTTCTATCCAAAAACCTCGAAGTTATTCTTGTTTCAGCGGAGCTCTATTTTCGATTTTTTTTTGGAATTTTCCCGCTCAGAGAGAATTTTCCAACCAAAACTGAAAAATGTTACATCAAAATAACTTGAAATTTTCTAAGGAATCTATTTCTGCAATAAAAAATGGTGTTCTAATTTGAAGAACGGAAGTTGACGTCATTTCCGGAAAAACCGGAGGTGCTCATGCCTTGAAAATATTTTAGATTTCATCAGCATCGTGAAATACTTATAAGTGCTGAATTTCATGAAAATACGTTCAGTAGTTTCCCGTATAAATATGGGTGAGGTTCATCGTGAAAGACCCTGTATACACTCAGCCAGGCCTCTCTACTCAGATCCAACTTAAATTTATCAATGTTAGCCCGCGAGAAAACCCTACCCCTTGTATTAACAACACTTACTTTTTCTAAACTTAACCTATAATTCAGTAGTTGAACAGAGTGGTCTAAAAATATGTTTCTCAAAGTATTGCCACTAATCGATGAAGATGGGGCATTAGTAAAAATATTATCAACTAATGTGGCACTATATATGTAATCAACTCGTTGAACTCCGGTGCAGTCCCAGATTTTATTGTCATATAGTTATAATCTATCATCCTGTTAGTACATGCTTCGGCTCATCACCCGATTTCTATTTTTTTTTTTTCAATTAATTCAGGGAAAAAGAATTCTTGTTTATTTGTTTGTATGGTAGGGACACTAGCTAAAGCTCAGGTTAAACTTCAAGGACCTTCAAGGACCGTTCGAGCCTCTGCTACTAAATGTTTATTTGTATGTAAATGATGAAGTGAATTATCCATATATGCAGATATTTAATGTCAAACAAATTGTATAGTATGCAAATAAACTATTATTATTATTATTATTATTATCATTTTGTATTCTGGATGGAGTATAGAAAATTTGGTTCAACCCATAAGATGTTAAAATTTCCCTATTATTTCTAACCCTACGAGAGTCACATAAGAAGTTGCAGTTGCAGTCACCACATTCAAAATTAATTCCATTTTTATGAAAAGTACATAAGTGACATTCTAGAAACTCTGAAAATGACGCGTCGCTTGTCCCAGGAGTTCTGTAAAAGCAGGAAATATTGAATACAACTTTACTATCAAAACGAAGTGTTACTGACACTGCTTCAAACAATTTATCAACATAATTTTTCACGATCCTCTTAACAACATTTATATTATCCTTTACCAAAATCAACGGACCACCTCGCACAGTAGTCTGTCTAGAAAAATTAGCTGCTACAGTATAGCCGTCAATTTTAAGAATTTCCTCTTCACCTGGTTTAAGCCAAGTTTCCGTGAGACACACTACATCAGGATAGTTGAGTGTGTGGAACAGTAAGTTAGTCTCGTTGATTTTGTTTCGAATGCTCCTTATGTTGAGATTGGCAATTCGAATGTCTCGAATCTTTTCCTTCCGAGCTCAATCTGTTTCGATCTGATGTGTTCGTCTTGAATTCTCTCCGAAAAAAGAATCTCGAAACTTCAATACCCATAGGCCATTTGCGAGGATCAAGTATTTGTTCTTTCATGCTCAGGTCACATCCTATCTTGAAGGAATTGTAATCTCCACGATTTGTTATTTGTTCAATAATAAAATGTTTATCGAGAAACATTTTTTGCAGATATCCGAAGAGATGCTCCTTCTTGTAAGTTGTTTTGAATTTTTTAGCGAATATCCAATGTTTACGTTCCGCCACAATACTATCTGTGACAATATTTGAACCTACTATGATGTTTCTATGTGTATGTAGCCGTCGAACTTATAAGGAGTTATCTGCAAAATAGGTATCAGTATGTGGAAACATCGACACGTAGTTCGGAATTGGGACCGGTCGGGTGTGGTTTTCCACAGGGCTCAGTTCTTGCTCCAATTTTGTTCTGCATTTATACATTTTTCATCACTGATGGACTGCAGTACTGTGTGGACTTTGAGTACGCTGATGACACACAGCTACTCTTCACTTTTGAGTCGTCATCGTTGCATCAGGCAACCAGTGTGATCAATGTGAATGTTTCTCGGTTGTTGAGGGTTTCGAGTGATCATCAGCTTTCCTTGAATCCGAATAAAACAAAGATTCTCGTATTTGGAAAAGACAGCAAAAATTTGGAGTCTCAATTGGATGTCAGAGTTGATGGTGTTAGGATTCCTGTGGTTAAATCTGCACGAAATTTGGGGGTTATTCTGGATACTGAGCTCCGAGTTACCGAACACGTAACATCTTGTATTCAGCGAGCGTATTCTGGACTGAAAAAGTTATACGGTAGTAGACGTCTTCTCCCTCAGAAGACTAAAATTTTACTGACCGACTCTCTGGTTTTGAGCCATTTCAACTATTGTGACGTTGTTTACGGTCCATGCTTGCGGGTTGTTGATAAGACAAGGATACAGAGAGTGCAGCGTTCTTGCCTAAAGTTCATTTATGGCATAAGAAAATTTGAACCAGTTATCCATAAGTTGGAGTGCTGTCGGTGGTTGAGCATGGATAAGCGAAGGGAGCTGCATGCCGTGGTTTTGTTCCACTCCATCATTTGTTTCCGAACGCCTCCCTATCTATACAATAAGATTAGGTTTAGGTCGGACGTTCACAATGTAAATGTTAGATTTAGAGGATTAATTTCACCACCTGCTCATAGAACATCTTTATTCCGCAGATCTTTCTCATTTTCGATATATTTTCTATACAATCGCATTTCTGCCCCTATGAGATTGAGTAATCCATCGCGGTTTAAGAGTAAGTATCGAAGAGTGTTGCTGAACACAACGAACTGAGAAGTTTGTGCTGTATTCTTATTTTTTTTTTTATTCCTCTGGGTGTGCGCATTCTTGGAGCTTATGGTGTGAAGTGTGGGAATGAATGACTGGTTTTTTGGTTGGCATCTCAGGGCTTATAATAATAACAGTATCACTGACGTCCTTTTCAAGTTATTTTTCTCTGTTTAATGTATTCTATAAAATTGTTTGATTACTTTGCAATAAATCTATTATTATTATGACTTTAGCCTTGCGACTTTCACACTCCTCTCCAGAGGAAAATTCACTTATCCCAGATATCTCAGATATCAAAAGGATTAAGCTCTGTTGGAGCCCTTTCCAGATTTTCGGGCTCGTGGTGGTGGTCGGGTCCGGGTCGCTCCTCGCCTCCCTGCTGTAGGTTGGATTCCTGCTCCACCCGCACTTCCTGTCGGAGCAGACGGTGTTCCTCTGCATTCCCCATGTACTTGCGTAGAGTTCTCGCCGTTCCGAGCAGTACCGCCTTCTGCATGACTCTATAGATATTTTCGTCCAACTGAAGTTTCCTCAAGTTCTCTAGTAGTTTCTTCGGTATCAGGCCTGTAGATGAAATGACAATAGGGATGGTCTTGATATCTTTCAGCTTCCACTGTCTTCTGATCTGTTCCTCGAGATCTCTGTATTTTGAAATTTTTTCAGTGTGCCTATCTAGAAGATTGGTATTATTTGGAATTGCCACGTCGATGAATAGTGCTCTGTCCTCATCCTTATTGAGCAATATGAGGTCTAGTCTATTGTGGGTTATTTTTCGGTCTGTGAGAACCGTGCGATCCCAGTAGAGCTTGTGATGTTCGTTTTCCAGCACAGCATCCGGATGGTAATTGTAATAAGAAACCTTTTTCGAAGTTAGAAGTTGGTGTTTTAGTGCCAATTCTTGGTGAAGAATCTTGGCAACAGCATCATGTCTATTTTTGTACTCCGTGCCCGCGAACTTCTGACATCCCCCGGTGATGTGCTGGATAGGCAACAATAGCTCTCAACGATGATATCGTCTCTGAATTGCTGAAGTTAAAAAATGTAGATCTCGTTGACATATCTAATAGTGAAAAAATGTATCCCAGAAACAATTGTTGTGAGTGAATCACTTCGACAATATATTCAGGATGAATTAAGTCAAAAATTCAGTGATACAAGTGATTACACTAATTCTAACCTCCAAGGTGCCGAAAATACGCATCATCAATACGAGCTCAAATTGGCCAAAATTGAGTTATCATATACTAAGGATGCCCTGAAGAGATTAGAACATTCGGTAAGGGATGAAGACCTTATAATAGATTTATTAAAAAGCCGTAATAATGATCATAACAAACTCCACTCGATAAAGAAAGGAGTCAACGTTGCCAGGCTTACTAAAAATTCCCACGACGGGGGAGCTCCAGAGTTTTCACAAGAGGTCAACTCTACGAAGGATTTGAGGTTTCAAACTGCCGCATCGAGGATTTCGAAGAAAGTTGGGGTGTAAGGGGGAAGGATGCGTTTTATAGCCTCTCCTCTCAAATGCCAACCTCACCTACTCGCGGTGCACCCTGTTCTTACGACCGAGGCTCTGGTGACCGAACATGAGCGGTATAACTCTGTTTCCCACAATTACGTAGCCTAAACATTGGCTTGAGCAGGAAATGGCTCTCTGCGTTGCTCAAGTTACGTCTCAGACCTTGTCGTCTCAGGATACCTGTGCCACAAGATAATCTAGTCGTAGCCGCAACCAAAGTTGCACTGACAGCGTTACCAGTGCAGCTTTTGAACACCTTCTAACGCAGCTCCTACAAAAAGATGGATCAGTCGAACAGGACAAAATTCGTATCCGGAGGTAAAATACCCTTCCATTCGGATCTCCGGGGGAGGGTGCCTGAGCGAGTGAATCATCGAACAAACACCAATAAAAAGCACATAGCTTTTGCAGCATGGAACGTCAGAACCTTGCTAGACAACCCCAAGGCCGACCGACCAGAGAGGCGTACTGCCCTAATCGATAAGGAACTGCAACGAACATCCATTGCAATAGTTGCTTTAAGCGAAACACGCTTTTCGGACGAAGGTAGCTTGGTAGAACAAGCGTATACATTTTTCTGGAAAGGCTTGCCGGAAGGCGAAATCAGACAACATGGCGTAGGCTTTGCCATTAGAAACGACCTGGCCGCCAAACTTACCGAAAATCCAGTTGGTATCTCAGAACGTTTAATGACCCTACGTTTTCCTGCAGCGAATAACACGTTTGTCAACATCATTGCAGTATACGCACCCACTTTGAACTCCTCTGACAACTTGAAGGAAACTTTTTACGAAACACTTGTTGATTTCTATTTGATAGAAATGATCTTACCCAATCATTAGCTTTACCTCGTATGCCATATTTCTCCGGTTTTTTCAACAGAATTTCGTGATTAACACAGTCAAAAGCTTTACTTAGATCAATGAAAAGTCCCAAGACTAAATCTTTGTTTTCTAAATGATTCAATATTGCATTAACAAACTGATGAATAGCTGTGTTGGTTGATCTACCCTTTAAATATCCATGTTGAAACTGAGCAAATAATTTATTTTCATTCATGAAGCAGAGCAACCTTGAAGTCAACACTAATTCAAAAATTTTTGAGAAAGCTGGTAATAAGCTAATCGGTCTAAAGTTGTTCAAATCATTTGGGTCTCCTTTCTTCAATATAGGTTTTATCAAAGCAAATTTTAGCTGATCAGGAAATATTGAGTATTTCATAGAGTTATTTATGATGTAGCAGAGTACGTCCGATAGTGTCCCGATCGAGGCCTTCACAATATTTACAGGTATTTCATCATAACCACTACAATATTTACTTTTTAAATGCAGAGATAATTCTACCAGTTCAACTGCGCTAAAAGGCCTAAGGAACATAGACCTGTCCTGTTCTGGAATTTGACATTTGAAAGTTTCACGACATTGAATATTAGTTAAATTCTCTATAACTTCTACAAGGAAGGAATTGAATTCATTAGCAAATTTTGGTGGATCCTCACATATTAAATTCTCTTGATATTTATTTTTACCCGTTAATTCCCTACAAATGGCCCACATTGACTTCATCTTACAATCCGATTTTTGTATCCTATACTCATATTGCCTACTTTTCTCTTTTTGCAACAAACTATCATATTCTTTTTTCAACTGACTGTATTGGGACTTATGAACTGAGTTAAAACTAGATAAAACTAACATAATGTCCAATCTTTCTTTGATCTTATCAATTTCAACATTTTTTGTTACTTTAGGCTTTTTATTTCTGTGAACCACCGTTATTGGAAAAGATTCATTAAAAAGATTTATAAACTGATTGATGAAAACCTCCCACTGAACATTAACATTAGATTTTACAACCTTAAAGACATTTTCCCAATTTTGTTGTTCTAGCTTATGAATGAAACATTTCTTATTATCGGTAGTGAAGAATCTTTTCCTGACAAGTTCATTTTTATCACTGTGTCCCACGTAGAAACAGACCTTTTGAGCTCTGTGGTCCGAAATATGATACTCTAGGACCTCAGATGATGAGATTCTGTTATGATTGGTGATTATATTATCTAAACAACTTTTTGAGTGGACAGTAATTCTCGTATATTCAGAAATTTGTGCTTTCAAGGAGAAAAGATTCAGTAATGTAAATAACTTTGTTTTGAGACTGTTATCATCCTTCATCTGAATATTGATATCACCTGCCAAAAATAAGTCCCTATTGTGATTAACTTTTTCGGGATAAATTCAAGTTTTTCAAAGAACAATTCGATATGTCCACTAGGTGGCCTGTAGATTGTGACAACAACAATCTTCGACTTTTGCACTACGCATTCCAATGCACAACATTCAAATTCACCTGCCATTGACAAAACACTAATGTGTTTGAGTTCTTTAGCCACAACACTTCCGCGAACATAAATTGCCGAACCCCCATATCCAGATTCTCGACAAAAGCTGGCTCCAAGTTTGAAGTTATGCAATCCCAGTTGTCTTAATTCATCTTCAGATTTCCAGTGTTCAGTTATGCATAATATAGCACATTCAGGATGGTCTGCTAGTAATTTCTCCACTTTATTGACACTAATTCCCATAGATTGGACATTTTGATGAATTACACTTATTGTATGTTTCGAATATTCTTTGTTAATTGTGTTGCTGCCTGTTCTTTCGAAAAAATTGATTGTCGAAAGAAAACTCTCTCAAAATAATACCTTTTGGCCAAAATGAATCATTGAAAACTTTTTTGTATGTATCATCATCTGGAAGTCCAATACTGAATGCCGAATTTTCACCCACAGTATTGAGTTTTTTTACCATAATTTGTTCACTTTTGTCGACGTTTTTCAAAAACAATTTAATATCCTGCTCTGTAACATCTTTACCTGCTATTTTTCCAACATAAATCCAACTCCTTCTGATGGCGCCTTTTATTGGATTATCTTCATTTATATCCTTCGTCCCATAACAAACTTTGTTTGTAATTCTTCCATTATTTGACTTTCTTCCTCTTCTGACAGTAGTCCATTTTTCTTGGCTATTAGGTTCCTTTTCTTTGGCGATAGCGTTCTCCGATAAATTATTCTCTAAATTCACATTTGCTTTGTTTATGTTGACACCTTCCATCTTAGATAATGTCGTTGCCGATGACATTTGCGACTGCGGGGTACACGTAGTCTGAGAGTTCTTCTTTAATGCAGAAGAGAATGAAACTACACCGTCAGATGCAACGTCAATGTTCTGCTTCTTATCTTGATTTGTTAAATTCCCATGTTTCTTATCTTCTTGTTTACCACTTTTTATGTGATGTTCTAGATTGAGTACCTTTTCATTCAGGAGTTTATTATTCTCCATTAAAATCAAATTCTTGCTTCTTACTTCTTCCAGCAGTGACTTCAAATATGCAACTTCAATTTTAAGAATCTGATTTTCAGTTTTTGGCGTAACTTCTTCATCAGTTTCACTCTGTTCCGTTGCTTCATGTTGACAATTGGTATTCTTTCTATTTGCAGCTTTAATTAAGCATGAAGGGTGAAAAATTTCTTCACACTTTATACATTTCACAAACTTGGTAACTTTACTAATGCAATAATTGCATACTTTCCCTGAATTTTCACAAAACTTGTTCGAAATCGTAGAGCGATCGTCAGACACGTCTTCACACATCGACATCATGTGGATAGATTCCTTAGGCCCGGTACTTTCACGTGCGAATAAATAAATTTATTCGCATTTATTAAGCCTTATTCGTAAGATTAGTAAAAATGCAGTCTTTTCACTTTCAGATAGTGTTATTCATCGAATAAATCTGTCATTGAAACTTAATTAGAAGAGTTTATTTGTCATAGATCGAATGTCGGTACGTCATTATTGGTTGAATAAAATTTATTCGAAGGTGAAAGTACCGGGCCTTAGAAAATTTCAAGTTATTTTGATGTAACATTTTTCAGTTTTGGTTGGAAAATTCTCTCTGAGCGGGAAAATTCGAAAAAAAAATCGAAAATAGAGCTCCGCTGAAACAAGAATAACTTCGAGGTTTTTGGATGGAAAATTTTCATTTTTGGGATTTTTCAAGATGTAAGATTGATGTATCCACTTTAAAAATCGAAATCGCGATTCATGATACAGGGGGTGAAAAAATCACTTTCAAAGTTAGGGATGACAATATCGTGAAAAATCAATTTTTTCAAATTAGAACCCCATTTTTTATGGCAGATATTGAATCTACGTTGAAAAATAATGTGAGTGTATGCATCATACCCTTGCCCTAAAGTGGATATTTTCTGAGTTATTCACAAAAAACTGTTTTTCGTCTTGAATTTTCAGCTATTTCTTTTCCCTTCAACTAATCGGCCATCGGTTTTCTCTCCAGTGATAAATAAATAATTCCTTATGAACCATATGCAAAAACTTACCATGTTTTACATTTTTTTTTTAATGATAGATATCATTAATTACATCTGCCAAATTCCTCTTTATTCAGTAGCATTTTGTGTTTACTATTAATTTGGTGATAATTCGTATTAAGTTATAAAATCGATCACTATGCCTAATTTTACCAATGAAGATTATTTAAATCTCATTCTACTTCATGGAGAATGTAATAAAGTTGTAGATAGAACGATTCGACTGTTCATTGAGAGGTTTCCTGACCGACCCAGACCAACGAGAGATACCATTAACAGAACCATGACAAACTTGAGAAATGTCGGATCTTTCGTTAAGAAAACTATACACAGAGAAAAAAGTGTAGTAGAAGATGAGAACAACTAAATTAGAGTTCTTGCATATTTTCGTGTGAATCCTCAAAATTCTCTCAAAGATGCCGAGATTGATCTGGGATTATCTCAATCGAGTGTTTGGAGAATATTAAAAAAAACATAAAATGCACCCATATAAATTCAATAGGGTACAGCATTTGAAGGAAACTGATTTCGTCAGGAGAACAGAGTTTTGCGAAGCTATGATGATTCGATTTCAAGAGAATGAAAACTTTTTGGACTGTATAATTTGGACAGATGAATCTAAATTCACAAAGAATGGTTCTTTCAATAGGCATAACAGTCATTATAGGGATGAAGAGAACAACCACCACTTCAGACAATGGAACTTTCAAGAGACCTGGAGTTTCAATGTTTTTTGCGCCATCAAAAATAATGCAAATCTCGATGTTCACATTTATGATGGGACTTTAACTGGTAAGATAGAACACTACACATGTTTGCATTATTTAAAGAATGTTCTCCCTTAGGAGATAGATATTCTGACATATTGACTCAATTAATTGAGCCGCTAGTACAGAACCATAATGACTTATGGTATCAACAAGATGGCGCGCCTCCACACAATTCACTCAATGTGTCGAATATCCTCTACAGGCTATTTGAAGATCGATGGTTGGCGAACAATGGTCCACATCTTTGGCCACCACGTTCTCCCGATTTAACTCCTTTAGACTATTATGTTTGGGGTAGGATAAAAAAATATTGTCTACTCAACTCCCCTGACTGATAAAGAGGACTTCATAGAACGAGTCAGAAATGCGTTCAGGTTTGTTTAGATTTTTAGATTCATAATTTTAAAACTCAATTTGGTTTTTAAACACTTTTGCAGATCTCTTCCTTCCGATGAAATAAGAAGAGCAACGCACGAAGCATTCCTGAGACGTATAAATAAATGTCTAGAAATTAACGGTCAAAACTTTGAGCATCTTCTCTAGTTATAACTGCGACAGTTTGCCATGATTCTCCTAATAGTAACTTGAAGTCGGTTTCAAGAAGGGGTGAAAAATCTACAGCATGGTTCAAATAACAGTTCCTGAAAATTTCATCTTTTTGGCGTGAAGGGAAAAGAAATAGCTGAAAATTCAAGACGAAAAACAGTTTTTTGTGAATAACTCAGAAAATATCCATTTCAGGGCAAGGGTGTGATGCATACACTTACATTATTTTTTAACGAAGATTCAATATCTGCCATAAAAAATGGGGTTCTAATTTGAAAAAATTGATTTTTCCCGATTTTGTCATCCCTAACTTTGAAAGCGATTTTTTCACCCCCTGTATCATGAATCGCGATTTCGATTTTTAGAGTGGATACATCAATCTTACATCTTGAAAAATCCCAAAAATGAAAATTTTCCATCCAAAAACCTCGAAGTTATTCTTGTTTCAGCGGAGCTCTATTTTCGATTTTTTTTTGGAATTTTCCCGCTCAGAGAGAATTTTCCAACCAAAACTGAAAAATGTTACATCAAAATAACTTGAAATTTTCTAAGGAATCTATTTCTGCAATAAAAAATGGTGTTCTAATTTGAAGAACGGAAGTTGACGTCATTTCCGGAAAAACCGGAGGTGCTCATGCCTTGAAAATATTTTAGATTTCATCAGCATCGTGAAATACTTATAAGTGCTGAATTTCATGAAAATACGTTCAGTAGTTTCCCGTATAAATATGGGTGAGGTTCATCGTGAAAGACCCTGTATACACTCAGCCAGGCCTCTCTACTCAGATCCAACTTAAATTTATCAATGTTAGCCCGCGAGAAAACCCTACCCCTTGTATTAACAACACTTACTTTTTCTAAACTTAACCTATAATTCAGTAGTTGAACAGAGTGGTCTAAAAATATGTTTCTCAAAGTATTGCCACTAATCGATGAAGATGGGGCATTAGTAAAAATATTATCAACTAATGTGGCACTATATATGTAATCAACTCGTTGAACTCCGGTGCAGTCCCAGATTTTATTGTCATATAGTTATAATCTATCATCCTGTTAGTACATGCTTCGGCTCATCACCCGATTTCTATTTTTTTTTTTCAATTAATTCAGGGAAAAAGAATTCTTGTTTATTTGTTTGTATGGTAGGGACACTAGCTAAAGCTCAGGTTAAACTTTCATCTGAAGTAGCGTACAGGCAAGACGGACCTTCAAGGACCGTTCGAGCCTCTGCTACTAAATGTTTATTTGTATGTAAATGATGAAGTGAATTATCCATATATGCAGATATTTAATGTCAAACAAATTGTATAGTATGCAAATAAACTATTATTATTATTATTATTATTATCATTTTGTATTCTGGATGGAGTATAGAAAATTTGGTTCAACCCATAAGATGTTAAAATTTCCCTATTATTTCTAACCCTACGAGAGTCACATAAGAAGTTGCAGTTGCAGTCACCACATTCAAAATTAATTCCATTTTTATGAAAAGTACATAAGTGACATTCTAGAAACTCTGAAAATGACGCGTCGCTTGTCCCAGGAGTTCTGTAAAAGCAGGAAATATTGAATACAACTTTACTATCAAAACGAAGTGTTACTGACACTGCTTCAAACAATTTATCAACATAATTTTTCACGATCCTCTTAACAACATTTATATTATCCTTTACCAAAATCAACGGACCACCTCGCACAGTAGTCTGTCTAGAAAAATTAGCTGCTACAGTATAGCCGTCAATTTTAAGAATTTCCTCTTCACCTGGTTTAAGCCAAGTTTCCGTGAGACACACTACATCAGGATAGTTGAGTGTGTGGAACAGTAAGTTAGTCTCGTTGATTTTGTTTCGAATGCTCCTTATGTTGAGATTGGCAATTCGAATGTCTCGAATCTTTTCCTTCCGAGCTCAATCTGTTTCGATCTGATGTGTTCGTCTTGAATTCTCTCCGAAAAAAGAATCTCGAAACTTCAATACCCATAGGCCATTTGCGAGGATCAAGTATTTGTTCTTTCATGCTCAGGTCACATCCTATCTTGAAGGAATTGTAATCTCCACGATTTGTTATTTGTTCAATAATAAAATGTTTATCGAGAAACATTTTTTGCAGATATCCGAAGAGATGCTCCTTCTTGTAAGTTGTTTTGAATTTTTTAGCGAATATCCAATGTTTACGTTCCGCCACAATACTATCTGTGACAATATTTGAACCTACTATGATGTTTCTATGTGTATGTAGCCGTCGAACTTATAAGGAGTTATCTGCAAAATAGGTATCAGTATGTGGAAACATCGACACGTAGTTCGGAATTGGGACCGGTCGGGTGTGGTGTTCCACAGGGCTCAGTTCTTGCTCCAATTTTGTTCCGCATTTATACATTTTTCATCACTGATGGACTGCAGTACTGTGTGGACTTTGAGTACGCTGATGACACACAGCTACTCTTCACTTTTGAGTCGTCATCGTTGCATCAGGCAACCAGTGTGATCAATGTGAATGTTTCTCGGTTGTTGAGGGTTTCGAGTGATCATCAGCTTTCCTTGAATCCGAATAAAACAAAGATTCTCGTATTTGGAAAAGACAGCAAAAATTTGGAGTCTCAATTGGATGTCAGAGTTGATGGTGTTAGGATTCCTGTGGTTAAATCTGCACGAAATTTGGGGGTTATTCTGGATACTGAGCTCCGAGTTACCGAACACGTAACATCTTGTATTCAGCGAGCGTATTCTGGACTGAAAAAGTTATACGGTAGTAGACGTCTTCTCCCTCAGAAGACTAAAATTTTACTGACCGACTCTCTGGTTTTGAGCCATTTCAACTATTGTGACGTTGTTTACGGTCCATGCTTGCGGGTTGTTGATAAGACAAGGATACAGAGAGTGCAGCGTTCTTGCCTAAAGTTCATTTATGGCATAAGAAAATTTGAACCAGTTATCCATAAGTTGGAGTGCTGTCGGTGGTTGAGCATGGATAAGCGAAGGGAGCTGCATGCCGTGGTTTTGTTCCACTCCATCATTTGTTTCCGAACGCCTCCCAATCTATACAATAAGATTAGGTTTAGGTCGGACGTTCACAATGTAAATGTTAGATTTAGAGGATTAATTTCACCACCTGCTCATAGAACATCTTTATTCCGCAGATCTTTCTCATTTTCGATATATTTTCTATACAATCGCATTTCTGCCCCTATGAGATTGAGTAATCCATCGCGGTTTAAGAGTAAGTATCGAAGAGTGTTGCTGAACACAACGAACTGAGAAGTTTGTGCTGTATTCTTATTTTTTTTTTATTCCTCTGGGTGTGCGCATTCTTGGAGCTTATGGTGTGAAGTGTGGGAATGAATGACTGGTTTTTTGGTTGGCATCTCAGGGCTTATAATAATAACAGTATCACTGACGTCCTTTTCAAGTTATTTTTCTCTGTTTAATGTATTCTATAAAATTGTTTGATTACTTTGCAATAAATCTATTATTATTATGACTTTAGCCTTGCGACTTTCACACTCCTCTCCAGAGGAAAATTCACTTATCCCAGATATCTCAGATATCAAAAGGATTAAGCTCTGTTGGAGCCCTTTCCAGATTTTCGGGCTCGTGGTGGTGGTCGGGTCCGGGTCGCTCCTCGCCTCCCTGCTGTAGGTTGGATTCCTGCTCCACCCGCACTTCCTGTCGGAGCAGACGGTGTTCCTCTGCATTCCCCATGTACTTGCGTAGAGTTCTCGCCGTTCCGAGCAGTACCGCCTTCTGCATGACTCTATAGATATTTTCGTCCAACTGAAGTTTCCTCAAGTTCTCTAGTAGTTTCTTCGGTATCAGGCCTGTAGATGAAATGACAATAGGGATGGTCTTGATATCTTTCAGCTTCCACTGTCTTCTGATCTGTTCCTCGAGATCTCTGTATTTTTAAATTTTTTCAGTGTGCCTATCTAGAAGATTGGTATTATTTGGAATTGCCACGTCGATGAATAGTGCTCTGTCCTCATCCTTATTGAGCAATATGAGGTCTAGTCTATTGTGGGTTATTTTTCGGTCTGTGAGAACCGTGCGATCCCAGTAGAGCTTGTGATGTTCGTTTTCCAGCACAGCATCCGGATGGTAATTGTAATAAGAAACCTTTTTCGAAGTTAGAAGTTGGTGTTTTAGTGCCAATTCTTGGTGAAGAATCTTGGCAACAGCATCATGTCTATTTTTGTACTCCGTGCCCGCGAACTTCTGACATCCCCCGGTGATGTGCTGGATAGGCAACAATAGCTCTCAACGATGATATCGTCTCTGAATTGCTGAAGTTAAAAAATGTAGATCTTGTTGACATATCTAATAGTGAAAAAATGTATCCCAGAAACAATTGTTGTGAGTGAATCACTTCGACAATATATTCAGGATGAATTAAGTCAAAAATTCAGTGATACAAGTGATTACACTAATTCTAACCTCCAAGGTGCCGAAAATACGCATCATCAATACGAGCTCAAATTGGCCAAAATTGAGTTATCATATACTAAGGATGCCCTGAAGAGATTAGAACATTCGGTAAGGGATGAAGACCTTATAATAGATTTATTAAAAAGCCGTAATAATGATCATAACAAACTCCACTCGATAAAGAAAGGAGTCAACGTTGCCAGGCTTACTAAAAATTCCCACGACGGGGGAGCTCCAGAGTTTTCACAAGAGGTCAACTCTACGAAGGATTTGAGGTTTCAAACTGCCGCATCGAGGATTTCGAAGAAAGTTGGGGTGTAAGGGGGAAGGATGCGTTTTATAGCCTCTCCTCTCAAATGCCAACCTCACCTACTCGCGGTGCACCCTGTTCTTACGACCGAGGCTCTGGTGACCGAACATGAGCGGTATAACTCTGTTTCCCACAATTACGTAGCCTAAACATTGGCTTGAGCAGGAAATGGCTCTCTGCGTTGCTCAAGTTACGTCTCAGACCTTGTCGTCTCAGGATACCTGTGCCACAAGATAATCTAGTCGTAGCCGCAACCAAAGTTGCACTGACAGCGTTACCAGTGCAGCTTTTGAACACCTTCTAACGCAGCTCCTACAAAAAGATGGATCAGTCGAACAGGACAAAATTCGTATCCGGAGGTAAAATACCCTTCCATTCGGATCTCCGGGGGAGGGTGCCTGAGCGAGTGAATCATCGAACAAACACCAATAAAAAGCACATAGCTTTTGCAGCATGGAACGTCAGAACCTTGCTAGACAACCCCAAGGCCGACCGACCAGAGAGGCGTACTGCCCTAATCGATAAGGAACTGCAACGAACATCCATTGCAATAGTTGCTTTAAGCGAAACACGCTTTTCGGACGAAGGTAGCTTGGTAGAACAAGCGTATACATTTTTCTGGAAAGGCTTGCCGGAAGGCGAAATCAGACAACATGGCGTAGGCTTTGCCATTAGAAACGACCTGGCCGCCAAACTTACCGAAAATCCAGTTGGTATCTCAGAACGTTTAATGACCCTACGTTTTCCTGCAGCGAATAACACGTTTGTCAACATCATTGCAGTATACGCACCCACTTTGAACTCCTGTGACAACTTGAAGGAAACTTTTTACGAAACACTCGTTGCTACATTAAGTAAAATCCCAAAACGGGAACGAATTATTCTCCTTGGAGACTTCAACGCTAGAGTGGGCAGAGGTCAAGAATCAGAACTATGGCCGGGAATAATAGGGAAACACGGCACAGACAGCATCAATTCGAATGGAGAACGTCTGCTGGCTCTTTGGGCAGAACACAATCTGTGTATAACGAACACCTATTTTATTACGAGACCCAATTCAAGGGGGACCTGGCGCCACCCGCGCTCAGGGCATTGGCATACCCTCGACTATGTGATCGTGAGAAGGAAAGATCTGAAAGAGGTGTTGGTCACTAAACCCAGAGCAGATCTGGAGTGCTGGACTGATCATAGGCTGGTAATCTCGAGAATGAAAATCTCAATGCGCTCAAAATACCAACGCAAGCCGAAGTATCTAAGAGAGCGCCTTCAAATATCCAAACTACAAAACCCTTCTACAAAGGACAGATTCACAGCTGCCGTCAAAGATAGCCTAACACCATCGGATTATAACGACGACATTGAGACTCATTGGCTCCGTTTCAAGTCATCCCTTACAAATACAGCGAAAGAAATACTGGGCACAGAACGCTCCCGAAAATCCCCAGACTGGTTTGCCGACAGCGAAACTCATATCGCACCCCTTTTGGACGCAAAACACAAAGCGATGAAAACCGCAATTAACAAGCCTGGCGATGTTGCAGCCCAAATAGGTTTCATAAACATAAAACGCGAGGTCCGTCAAGAAATAAGAAAAATCAAGGACAGCTGGTGGAAAGAAAAAGTTAGGGAAATACAAGCTTGCGCCGATAACCAGGACTACAGGCGTTTTTTCGAAGCTATTAAAACTGTTTACGGTCCAAGCAGAAAAGCTAGCTTTCCTATAAGAGATGCTCATGGAGCTATTCTAACTGATGATAGAAAAATTCTCGAAAGATGGAAGGAGCATTACTCACAGGTCTTGAATCAAAATAACGACTCGGATTTATCCATTTTAGACCTGCTTCCCGCGTATAGTCCGATGACATCGCTTGATGACGAAATTTCAATGTCGGAAATCATAAGCGCGATTAAAAATATGAAAAATGATAAGTCACCTGGTCTAGACGGCATTCCGGCGGAGATATTCAAAGCCTTGGATGAGGACATTGTCAATAGTCTCCTAATACTATTCCGCAAGATCTGGGAACAGGGAGATGTGCCACAAGACTTCAGAGACGCTTTAGTTATCAACCTCTATAAGAACAAAGGCGATACGTCGAATTGCAACAATTACAGGGGCATATCGTTGCTTAATGTGGCCGGTAAAATTCTCTCGAAGATTATGGCTAATCGTCTGGTTCCACTCTTAGAGAAGCTTTCACCTGAATCCCAGTGCGGCTTTCGACCAAATCGAGGTACGGTGGACCTAATTTTTACACTGCGACAGCTACAAGAAAAGGCCCGTGAACAACAATCAAGGATTTATACAGCCTTCATCGATTTAAGCAAGGCATTCGACTCGGTGAATCGGAGAGCGCTCTGGAAAATCATGGCACGTCTAGGAGTACCCGAAAAATTCCTAGCAGTGTGTAAAAGCCTTCATACCAACAACACCGCTAGAATACAGCATAATGGCTCTACAACCGACCATTTCTCAACCAACTCTGGAATAAAACAAGGCTGCGTATTAGCGCCTTTACTGTTCAATATTTTCGCCATAGCTGTATCGATAATTGCTGACATGAGCATGCCCGTAAGAGGTGTTGGGATAAGATTCAGATTTGATGGAGGCCTGTTTAACCTGAAGCGCCTCAGAGCAAAAACCCGTACCAAGTTTATCACGGAACTTCAATATGCAGACGACTGTTCACTCATCGCTAGCAGCTCAGAGGATCTACAGATAATGATGGACACCTATAAACATATATACGAAGCTTTAGGCCTTAGACTCAATATTGACAAGACCAAAATCCTGGTAAGTCCGCCAGAAAGCCTTCAAACAGATATCAGCCTGGACAATGAAACTCTAGAACAGGTCGAGCAGTTCAAATACTTGGGAAGCTTCATAAATACTAGGGCTAACCTTGACACGGAAATACACAACCGTATCAATTCGGCATCACGGGCATTCTGGAAGCTGAAGGACAGAGTGTTCCAAAATCACGACCTCAATCTGAAGACCAAGACAGCTGTTTACAGAGCAGTGGTCCTCCCAACGCTTCTTTACGGAAGCGAAAGCTGGACTCCCTACAGGCGACATATTAAACAGCTTGAACAGACGCAGCAACGTCATCTAAGACAGATAATGCACATCAGATGGTTCCACAAAGTTTCGAATGCAGAAGTCTTGCAGCGCGCGAGTTGTACAACAATTGAGACTCAAGTAACGAGGGCCCGACTCAGATGGAGCGGCCACATTCTGAGGATGCAAGACACAAGACTCCCCAAAATAGGTCTGTATGGTCAATTGGCAGAGGGAACCCGGAAACCAGGAGGCCAGTATAAGCGGTTAAAGGATACACTACATCAATCCCTAAAATCAGTTAATGCTAATCATAACTGGGAACAACTAGCGTTAGACAGGTCACAGTGGAGGTCTTTGGTCCACAGTTATAATGGAGAATCGAGAAGGATACAGCGGCGGCCAGATCTGGTTGGAGACTATCCATGCCCTGAGTGTGGAAGGATCTGCAGGTCACGGTTGGGTCTCTTTAGTCACAGGAGGGCACACAGTCGCAACTAGCACTAAGAAGTTACAAGTCTGTTCGAATTTTTTTTTTTTTTTCCTTCTTCTTTTTGTAGATTTATTCCCGGTAAAGGGATACAGCAATGAATGTTATAAAGTAAGAACAATAAAGGCCCCAGCTTTGTTCCCTGTATTATGCCGCATATGTTTTCCAAGATTTCCGAAAAAGCATCGTTGATTTTAACTTTTTGTCTCCTATTTTCTGAATAAGATTCAAACCAATCCAAAACAACCCCGTCGAATCCTATCTTCTTTAATTTTTGTAATAAAATATTTCTATTTATAGTTTCGAAAGCTCTCTGAAAATCGATAAATACCGCGATCACTATCTTATTATCATCAATTTTTTTCAAGCAATCGTCACAGATACTAATGAGAGCTCTCTCGCAGGAATTACCCGCCCTAAATCCAGACTGATTCTTTATAATTATCTGATTCTCGTTCAAATATCCCAAAACTTGCTCGTTAACAGCCATTTCTATTATTTTCTCGTATACCGAAAATGTGTGTATTCCTCGGAATTCACTACAAATATTAGTGCCCCGTATCTTCCCAATCGGTATGACCACAGAAGTCTTCCATATGTCAGAAAAACGACCATATTCCAATGAAGTGTTCACAACATCCAGCAAATAGTTTCCTATCACCTCGAATGCATCCTTAAACACCCCCGTCGTTACACCATCCTCCGGATTGCAAGTCTTTTTCAACGATCTGACATAACCTCTGAGTTGTCTCATGTTCACCTTCGAAAAACTGCTAAACCCCGGAAAGGAATCAACCTCCTGCGAGAAAATGTAGTCCTCTGATCTAATTGGAATGTTTCCAACTATCTCTTGTGTACTGTTGACGAAGAAGTTATTGAATTTTTCAGCTATTTCCACTGGGTTTCGCACAATAACATCACCGAAACAGATACAATTTGGGAAGGAAGATTTATTTTGTGCCATTTATTTTCACTCGAGCTGTTCTGAACAATACTGTAGAAGTAGTCTCTTTCCGCCAGTCTCAATGCGTTCACGACTCTATTCCTGAGTGATTTGAATTCTTTCCAATGAATTTCATTTTTTGTATATACAGCTTTTCTGTAAAGAACATCTCTAGCTTTCATCATCTGTTTTATATCATCAGATAACAAAGGAAGTAGAGGGACACTTTTTTTTGTTTTCTTCTTGATAGGACAAATATTATCGAACGATTTACTGATTAGTTTTTTAAAATTTAGTGCCAAGGCATTCACGTCAATACAAGAACTATTCCAATGGCTCTGTCTCAACCGATCCTGAAAAATACCAATATCATATCCTGCGTAAGAACGTTTGCTCTGAAAAGTTGGATCTGATCTATCGATGCAATTATTTAATGTCAAAGTTATAATGGAGTAGTCAGAGATCTTTGGAGTTAGGTGAACGGTATGTTCCATTTTTTTACAATTCGTTATGACATAATCGATAAGTGTTGAACTATTTTCGGTTACTCTAGTATATTCGGAGACGATTTGTTCTAAACCACTCTGTTCGATGATTAACCTATATTATATCACCCAAACAAATAATATATCCTCCAAATGAACAAATTTCCTCCAAGAATTCCTCCAAGACAGACAAAAATTTAGAAACCCGCACACCCTGGGGATGATACAACGTCACCAAGAGTACTTTGACTCTATTGATCTTCACTTCCACCGCAAGGAGCCACAAATAAGGGTCCTCTATGATTTTATATTTAGGTGTATAAGTCAACCCTCTTTTCATGAAAATCAGTACTCCTCCTGTTCTGCTGTTATTTGAAACACAGTTAAGTATTTCATTGCCATTAATATTTATTTCTTCTATTGTTATCTCTACGGTTATATGCGTTTCACTCAAGCAAACAACGCTGGGTCTCCAAAGATTGATCAAATATAATATACCACCCCGATTGTTGAGAAATCCTTGACAATTCAAATATACAATATTGAATGCAATGAGTGATTGCTATATATCGCCAAAGTTGATTTTTCTGGATAATCCCATCCAGAATCCATCCAAATCGAACTGAAAAACTGACACTCACATAACCAATCACAGTAGCATCAGTAGCGAATCACGTGTTGTGATTAAATAACTCATAAGTCAGTTCTTGAGTTGAATTGTATATTTTTGTCAAGCATCGGACACATAAATTCAGTATTCAGAAAATCTGATTGTTTGTCTACAAGTGGGGAGAGTAGAATGGAAATTAATTTTGCGTAACAAAATATTGAACTGATTCATTTACATCATTTATCAGTTTGTACATATTGACAAGAATTTTTACAATTTTCAGTTATTTGAGTTCCAAATTCATCATTATTTTCACTATAACTCTTAAGTTGACGATATACTTGTTTCATGCGCTGTATATTTATCTTACTCACTAGAGAATGGTTCACCATTGGTAGAGGGTAATCTTTTCCTATAACACATTTCGCAGCTTTTTGTACATTGTCTGGTGCTGTCCAGGGATCATGAATATACTTAATTGGCATATTCCTCAGAACACATATGTATTTTCTGAAAATAAGTATTTTTAATGAACATTTTATTTCTTTTAACAACCTGTTATGTGAATTTCAAGCTCTGACGAATGTTCTAACTCTAATAGAGAGTTGAAGTGCTGCCATGAACGTAAACATTAACGATATAATTGGAATCTACGCATGCTCATTCGCCAGTTTTTAACGTTAATCTTAGTGTCAGCGTCAACTTTACGGCCTACGTAAACTAGCGTTATTCCACGTATACCTTAAACATCGACGTACGTTAACCGAATGTTAAACGAGTAGCACCGACGAGTTGCGAATGGCTGAATTTTGACTGTTGAATGCAATTACCGATAACCTCAAAAGGTCATTGTTTATATTTCCCGTGTATTTTTTCATAATGAATGAAAGTTATAGGAAATCAGCAGTGATTTTAAAGTAATCAAAATCATCAAGTTATTAGATTACATTCAATAAGGAAATGGCTGAAACTCCATTGCGATTCTCATGTCTCTGACACTTAAACATTACATTGATTATAAAATACTTCCAAGTTTAAAATTCTCTTTATTATGCATATAAATCATTAGAACATCAATATTCCAAATATAATTCCAGCTGTCGAGTCTTCAGTATAAGATAAAAGAGAGTTCACGCAAATCAAAAGCAAAATCCAAAATGATAGGTTATGTTTAACGTTTGAAGTTTCATGATGGCAGCACTTCAACTCAAATTTCATTACAGCACGTAAACGTTATATTTAGTTATTTTTTCGAATTGTCTCTTGCTTTTGATTCTGTCACACGTCAAATTTTAGTTTGTAAATTCACCACTTGGGTATACGAGATAGTGTTCTAGATTGGATAGATTCTATTTCATCTGAAAGAAAGATTGAAGTCAAAATAAATTCAGCACGTTCGGATCCTTTTGATTTTGAAAATGGCGTTCCACAAGGTTCTATACTTGGGCCCATTTCGTTTATTATATATATACAGGGTGTCCCGTAAAGACCACGTCAGACGAAAACGGAAAGTAGATCAGAATGGGCTCTACCTGATGTGAAAAAATCGTTCATATAAAAGTCTCACAGTTTTCGAGTTATTTGATGTTTTATGAAAATGTTGAATTTTTTTGCTTAAAATGCTTTCTCTCTTCCGGAAGCTACAATTTAATACTTTTCGAATCAGTTTTTTCCGTAAATTTTGTTGAATGATTACTTCAATTCATGCAATGAAAAATACCACAAAATATTATGCAGGGATTCTGAAAAAAAAATTAAAATTCATGTTCTGAAGAAAGTGTTTTTTTGTGCTGAATTCTATCTGACGTGGTATAAAAAAAAGACACTAGATCTTTTCTGCACATTACGTTGAAAAGTTGCCCATTTTGTGAGGATTCCGAAAAGGTAAAATATAGGTAATAACCTTCTTCACGAAAAAAGATATTTGAATGTTTATCGAAAATGGAGCAAATTTGTGAAAAACTGATTTTGTCACCCTTTCTACAAATTCTTTCATTTTGCAGATTCTGCTGTAACATATTGAATAATTCTCTTGAAAAATGTCAGTTAGTCCTTAAATTACTTATAAAATGAAATTATTCATTAATTGCAATGATATAATATAATAACGCACAAGACCATCAACATCAACAAATCTATTGTGAAGAAACTTTATAAAAATATCAATAATAGAAATTCAGAATTCTTATGAGAGTAAATGCTCAAAATGGCCCCCCCTTCGCTAAGACATGCCCTGCCTCTATTGAGAAATGCCCTTTTCAAACCACTTTACGGTGAATTTATGGACTGGAATATACGATGAAAAAATATTCGGTCCGACAGAATTGCTGCAATCATTAAACAGCACCAACTATTTGAATCGATTGACTATGAATTTGAAAAAGACGGCGCTCCTTAATGTTAATTTAAGAAGGGAAATACCATCTGATTTCATGATTTCTTTTAATTGTTCTGTTTTCAAATGTTGTACGTCATCCAGATTGTTGGGCATTCACATAGACTCTAACGGCCGTTTTCAATAACCTATCCAAGATAAGGGATAGATCGCTATCTCCAGTTTGTCTGCCTATCTATCCTTGTAGTTATCTATCTATGGTTTGCATTTCACAATTATGGTTTGACGTTATCTATCTCAAGGCAAGGATAGATAGGGATCTACTCAGCTCAGACCACAGAACACTAATATAAGACCTCACATTATTAATTCATTTCTAGTGTTTGAGATATTGGAGTGTGTTAGAAACTAGAAAGTGTAAATATTTGAAGATTATGTATAAAAGGTTAATCGTGTGTATGACTACATACCTGTATGCACCGTTTCATTAAACGAGCTTAATTCTTTAATGCCTTTTTTTCCCATAGAGATTCTATGCTTAAACGTCGTTCAATGAAAGGTGCATACGGCAATAAATACATCACAATAATTGTTGGTCGAGATTCTGAACCACGCAATACTTGAAAATGAATTCCTCAACCGTAAGTACCTTCAAATAAAAGCGCCGTTGTTATCGATATTCATTTTTCATTAATTTCAAGTTCTGAAGGCAAAGATTTTTTCAGCCTAAATCAAAACCAATGACTAAAGAAAGGCCATGCTATTAATGCTACCAACAATAAATTGAAACAGGAGGGTTGGAGACGATTGACCGAATCCTTCAACTCTTCGGTTTTAATTTTCCCACATTGCGCCCTCAAATATGGATTAATTAAATCCAATAATTCACTCACAGCACCTTTGCTCAGTTGAATTCTACATGTGAACTCGTAATCATTCAAAATAATTATGTAATCAACTCGTGCTTTATAAACTTTTTGTATTATGGTCTCTTCCGATTCACTTTATTCTCATCAACCATCTCTAATAATTCCATGTCGCTGTTGTCGCTACTCAAATAATCCATTTTTCAAAGTTAATAACAATTCAATTGTCAAGAAAACAGCACTGAAATGCACCCTGATAACAATTTCCAATGCTTATCTCTACCCCTTACTGCTCGAAATCGACAGATCGAAAAACTGAACTACCGGAGATAATTTTTACAATCGATGGTTTACTTCAAATTTCTTTGAAACGCAGATAGGCGCATATATAATGAAAGTTCCTATCTCTGGTTGTCAATGTGACCTCATTTCAGAGGAAGGGATAGATCGCTGCGGCCAGTAAGGCGCGGTTCTCACTGGAGCGATACGATAAGCGATGCAACATGAGCAATCTTTTATCGCCCGATGCAACTTTTATCTTCGCAACACTCCAGTGCACACTGAAGCGATACGATATCCAAATTAAGCGCTTAATTGTCAATCAATTACGAAATTCTATGCTACTTTTTACGATTTGATTCTCAATCACCTTTCTGTCGCTGAAGCGACCCGGTAGCTGTGTCGCCCAAACCGACGCGATTCAGATATTTATCGGTGTAGTATCGCGATCGCTTCAGTGTGCACAGAATTAGTTGCTTCCATTACGTTTGCACGGTTATAAGAGGTCGGTGTCGAATCAGGGTCGGGTTGCTTATCGAATCACTTGTCGCATCGTTTATCGTATCGCTCCAGTGAGATCCACGCCTAAGAATCGCTATCTGCAGATAGAATATTGAAACGTAAACAAGCACAAAAGGACAGATCGGTCTATCCCTAGTATCTATCTATCCACCGTTTTGATGGATAGATAGGTTATTGAAAACGACCGTAAGTTGACATGGCAAGACCAAATCGAATTTGTTTGTAACAAAGTGAATGGTGCGTATTATGCAGTTAAAGTTTTGAAGAGGACTATAGATAGGCAATCACTCATTTCTGTATATTATTAATAAGCCTTTATTTCCAACAGGTAAGACACCCAATTACAGGAAGTCTAAATATTCGAAAAAAAAAATATATAAATCCATATTACAGCCTAAATATAAATGAGAAAACGAAAAAAAATAAAAATATAAATCTGGAAATAGAAACAATGCAAAAATTACTGAACCCACAACAATGAACATCAACACTGAAAGAAAAAAAAATTAAATTGTATAAATCCCTAATTGTAATGAGTTTATTCAACAGTAGGTACTTATATACGCCTTCAGGATTTTTTCCAAGGAATCAGAAAATAAATCAACATTATCTGCTATTTGATTATATATATATATCACACATATAATGACTTGGCGACTGCAAGCTCAAATTTGTCCTTCCCGATCTCAAATAAAAAAGTGATCTACCTCTACTCTCTAAACGTGGAGTTAAAATTGGAAGTTTCTCCAACAGTGCTGGGCAGTCAGTCCTGTTATTCAATAATTTGAATAGAGTATTAAGAGCTAATAGAGCTCTTCTAGTTTCTAGTGGCTGAGCACTGGATCTTTTTAGAAGACCCTTGTGGTCGCAACCTATTGGAGGGAAAACATAGTCCAACCTCCAAACTAGAAATTTGTAAAAACGCCGCTGAACCGCCTCCAACCTATTCACATGACATTTATAGATAGGTCGCCATATTATGCTAGCGTATTCAAGCTTACTCCTTATCAATTGAATAGTGATGTGAATATACGAGTGTTCAAGAAGTATTCACTATTACGCACTATAAACCCGTATGTCCTGAACGCAGAGGATATCGTTTCTTCAATGTGGGGCACAAAAGAACATTTCTCGTAGAACAGTATACCTAAATCCCGAGTCTACGTCACACGATTCAAATCATTTCCGTTCAAGTTATAAGGATACCGAATTGAAAACTTTTTTCTAGTATAAGATATTACATGACACTTTTCAACATTCAAGCTCAAGCAGTTAAGAACACACCAACGATATAATCGATCAATCGCATGCTGCAGTTCAACACAGTCCAGTAAAGATTTGACTTTCAGAAAGAATTTCAAATCATCAGCAAAAAGCAAACCCAAAACCCCCATTCCATCGAGCAAATCATTTATGAATAAAATAAATAAAAGCGGTCCCAAATTCGATCCCTGAGGAACCCCGGACGATGCGAGAAATGGAAATGAATTCGAATTCTCAACTCTGACATATTGAAGCCTGTTGGATAAATATGAGCTCATGACTTTATCAGTCCATCCGAAAATCCTTATCTAAATTTCAGTTTCATAATTAGCCGCCAGTGGTCGACTCGATCAAATGCTTTGCTGAAATCTGTATATATAACATCTAGTTGTTCAGACTGATCAATTCTAGCGAGAACACCGCTAAGTTGGTCAAGCTTGAACGCTGTGGCATAAATCCGTTTTGCTCAGAACGTATCCTGTTCCTTATGCTTGGGAATATATTTTCATATAAAATTTGACGAATTGATATAGAATATTGAAGGAAACAACAATTCCGAAGGAATGGTCGTTCCAATAATGTGAGTTAGTCACTATCATAGGAGGTCCCAGAGAAGTCGAAATATTCAAGTGCAATTGTAGACCGGTTTCGGGATCATTTTCCCTCGTCAGTACAGTATAGCTTGAATCTTCCGAGCGGTGGATGGAAGTCTTAAGGTGTCTACAGATTACTCGGACGTGACGTGATACCACGTCATAATGCGCATGATTCAAAAATCTAACATGGGATTTTGCGCGGAAGCGTTCAAACTCGCCTGACGTGACGTTAGACATGCATTCCCACGTCACGTCAGAACAATTTGAACACTACCGCGCAAAGTCCTTCGTTAGATTTTTGAATCATGCGCATTATGACGTAGGACCACGTCACGTCAGAGTAATCTGTAGGCACCTTTATGCGATCATGGGATGTCGCTTTGAGATATTCTCATCACGATACGCCACCTGTCACGCAAAGACTGAACCAGACCTCGCTTTCTCTGCAGACTCCTATAACAGTTCATAGCTCCCAAGTTCAACGACTTCCCGCAGTCATCGAATGTGAAAACATTCATCAAGGACCACGGGCGAGTTGAGGGGGTTCGCTCACTATGACTGCGGGAAGTCGTTGAACTTGGGAGCCATGAAAATGATCCCGAAACCGGTTACAATTGCACTTGAATATTTCGACTTCTCTGGGACCTCCTATGATAGTTCATGACTAACTCACATTATTGGAACGACAATTCCAATTGTTGTTTCCATTAATATTTAATTCTTCCGATGCGCCCGGTGAGGCAGCTTGGAGTGATGTACACCGTATAGTACTCCTTCTTTTTGTATTGAATTGATATAGGTCTGTAGTTCGTTACTACAGATTTATCCCCCTTTTTCAGAACTGGGATAATTTTAGAAAGTTTCCAGATAGAAGGATATTTACCAGTCTTCAATGATAAATTCATAATTTGCAGGAGTGGTAAGGCTAAAGCATTTATGCAATCTTTGACGAGAAAACTCGGTATGCCATCCGGTCCGGCCGTATTCTTGTTTTTTAATTTCTCAGCAGCTAGTATCAAATCATCAACAGAAACTGAACAACGTCATCTGAGCGCACGCATTGTGGAACCTGATAAACACTTTCGGAATATGTAGAAAACGAGTCTGCAATATTACGTTGTCCACTTTTATGTTACCTTGAGCATTCCTCATCTCATCAGGAATTCTCAATTTCTTGACAATGGTTTAGTCATGCTTGATTTTCTCACTAGCAACTTTGCTAGTTACGTGTTCCTCCAGCCCATAAATAATCACATTATTCCTCCTCTTCTGACGCTCCTCAATCTCCAAAATCATTTCTTCGAAGGAAGTATCTTCAATGATATGACTGCCTTGATTGGAGTTAGACTGGATGTCTGCTCTTAGTTCTATTATTTCCTTTTGCAGTGAAACAATAAGTGATCTCAGTGACTGAATATCATTGCCAATCTTCTGACAATCACTGCAGCTCCAAAAAACTGACTTCTTGCAACTTATAGCGAACTTCTGAGTTCGACAATCGGACACAGGTATTACCAAAGACGTTATGGCACAAACAGCATGTAAGGACAAGATGATTGCCGAAAAGTTTGTTACAGCAATGGCAAGCAACCTCATTTGTCATTTCAAGACTTGAATGCAGAATTCGAATTCTATTTACAATCGAGGTGTATGTAAACAATACTGTACTTACAGCTGGTAGATGTACAATCTTATCGGGAAATTTCTTGCGTTCCCTTTCTTTATCGAAAATTCGACGAAAACAACAATTATTCACACGAAAAATTTCGCACAAAATACTCATATTTTTTTAAGTGGTTTGGGAAACACTTTCCCCCAATTTTCTTGAATATTCAACGAGAAATTCACGAAAAAAGAACCACTCGAAGAGAGGACTCAACTATACGTCATAACGTTTCAACATATTATTCTGGCGCTTATAGTTTCATTCAATATCAAATTATTTTATGGGGTAATGATGTTGACTTCAGAAGGGTTTTTGTGGCGCAAAAGAGAATTATCTGTAGATCATTTTTCATATAAAATGATTTGCTGACTGCTCCATCAATTTTTTTTCTAGATCAGTTTTACATTTCAGAAATTTCTTAACTGACTCACAAACTGTATCATCTAATCATAATTATGAAACAAGACATGGTCACTCAATAAGGTCCTTTGTCCACAAGACCTCTACATTCGAGAAGTCTCCTAATTACACTGCAGTAAAATTTTTCAACAAATTACCCAGGGAAATTAGAAATTTGTCAGTGAATAAATTCAAGTTTGAAGTAAGAAAATGTTTGTTATCGAAAAAAGAAAAACAAATTTGATAAAAGAATTGAACTGGGAGTTGAAAAGGACTGTATTGTGAAAAGAGTGCGTGTTGTTATACCAGAGAGTTTAAGAAAAGAAGTTTTAGCAAGATTGCATAAATCACATTTTGGTGTAGTCAGAATGAAGCAAGCAGCAAGATCTTATTTTTGGCGGCCAGAAATAGATCTCGATATCGAAAATTCAGTGAATACATGTAAAATATGTGCTAGTAATAGTGAAAGACCTGAAAAAATATGTTTTATGAAATGGCTATATCCTACTAATGTTTGGTCGAGATTACACGCTGACTTTTTAGGACCCTTTTATGGTCACATGTTTTTGATTATAACAGATGCCCAGTCGAAATGGCCACAAGTTTGTGATATGGGTAAAAATACCTCATCTGAAAGAACAATAAAAAAGTTTGAAATTCTGTTTTCGAGGTATGGCCTTTGTGATCATTTAGTTACTGATAATAATGGTCCTCAGTTCACAAGCTCTGAATTCAAGAGATTTTTAGAATCAGTGGATGTTAATCATTCGTTTTCTCCACCCTATCACCCTGCGACCAAAAGCGCAGCTGAAAATTTAGTTCATACTTTCAAGGATAAAGTAAAAAAAAATGTTTCATCTGGTAAATCTTTAAGATCAGCAATAAACTTGTTTTTGTTTGATTATCGCACTATGATACACTCTGTTACGGGCAGTTAGCCTGCAGAAATAATGTTTCAGAGGCCAATCAAGAGTAGATTTGATTTTTTCACGAGTAAATTAGCTAATAGAGTATGTATGATACAATGGAATTTTGTTAGAGGTGATTTGAAAGTAGGAGATAAAGTTATAACAGAGGAACTAGGAAATAAGAAAAAAAATGTAAAGTTGGAAGGAAAAATAATAAGAAAATTAACTCCTGTTACATTTCATATAGGGCTTAAGACTAATGGACAGATAATTAAATGCATATTAATCAGTTTGTAAAATTGTATGATGGTTCTAATATTGAGAGTTGTGAGGATAATAATAAAGATGTATCCATTAGAAGGTCTGAAAGATTGAAAATGCAAAATAATACCTAGGGTTGAATTTGAAAGTGCTGATGTTTTGAAAATATTATAAAAGTTATAAATATTGTAAGTTGATGTAACAATTATTAGGATTAAAATTGTAGAATAGGTTAACTTAGATTCGAGATTATATAGTTAGTAAGGTTGATAAAAATTATTAGGATTAAGATTATAGAATAGTAAACAAATTAATTCAGATGCATAACATCCGCAGATAATGAAATCAACGAATGTAACGATCTAAATCGAACTAACAAACTATCATCGCTCGAAGTATTACCAGAAATTTCATTTCGTCGACAATGAGTAGATGCTGACCATGGTTTCGGTCTTATTTGACCTCATCAGAGCAACAAAACTCATTCGTCAACAAAATGCTATGAATTGCCGGCTCCTTTTATTCCATTTCAGTAGCGGGTATGATGTATAAATATATCGTACCGACATCTGACAGAGAAACGGGAACCAACCCAATTCAATTTCCTAACTCTCAGAGCGAAGATAGCAGTATGCATCCATATGCTTTATTCCCATATTGCAGATATCGTATATTACGATAATTAAGCAAGGGAAAAAGCGCGGAAAGGTTCGGATCATGACAGTAACCGATCTGTCGCGTACATGGAAACTAAGAAATGGATCACGCCTTCATAGTAAGGCAGGTAAATAATAATCAAATTAATTCAGATGCATAACATCCGCAGATAATTAAATCAACGAATGTTACGATCTAAATCGAACTAACAAACTACCATCGCTCTGAGCATTACCAGAATTTTCATTTCGCCGACAAAGAGTAGATGCTGACCATGGTTTCAGTCTTATTTGACCTCGTCAGAGCAACAAAACTCATTCGTCAAAGAAATGCTATGGATTGCCGGCTCCTTTTATTCCATATCAGTAGCGGGTGTGATGTATAAATACATCGTACCGACATCTGACAGAGAAACGGGAACCAACCCAATTCAATTTCCTAACTCTCAGAGCGAAGATAGCAGTATGCATCCATATGCTTTATTCCCATATTGCAGATATCGTATATAACGATAATTAAGCAAGGGAAAAGCGCGGAAACGTTCGGATCATGGAAGTAACCAGCATTCCGTTGACGAATGAGTTTTGTTGCTCTGACGAGGTCAAATAAGACCGAAACCATGGTCAGCATCTACTCTTTGTCGACGAAATGAAAATTCTGGTAATGCTCAGAGCAATGGTAGTTTGTTAGTTCGATTTAGATCGTAACATACGTTGATTTAATTATCTGCGGATGTTATGCATCTGAATTAATTTGTTTATTATTTACCTGCCTTACTGTTGAAGGCGTGATCCATTTCTTATTATAAAATAGGTTCACTTAAATTTAAGACTATTTAGTTAGTGAGGTTGATAACAATTATTAGGATTGAGATTATGGAATAGGTTCACTTAGATTTAAGACTATTTAGTTAGTAAGGTTGATAACAATTATTAGGATTGAGATTATAGAATAGGTTCACTTAGATTTAAGACTATTTAGTTAGTAAGGTGGATAATTAGGAATATTGCGAGTTGACAAAAAAAAGGAGGAAAATTGAGATGCTTGAACGTTGGTTGTTAGAAAATTAATGTAGGTATTCAGTATGGGATGAAGAGAAGAGTAGACGAATTTAAGAGACAAATGAATTGTGTACTGGGCGAATGATGTTTCATTTCATTTACTACACTTGGACACTACATATACAGAAATTTGCAAATTCACAGCTCTTTTCTGCTAATTGGTTAGCACTGCAATTTTAATATTTACTTCCTACTCGTAGAATTGAACGGTGATGAATTGAAAAGAGCTTGCCTTTCTTTAGTACAATGTTCGAAATATTCAACAGAAATGAAATTGCTCTCAAAACGTCGGCCATTGTTCCGGTCGAGTAATATACTGAAGCTCGATCTAATCATTCATGACAATTTACTTACAGTTGGTGGACGTTTCCACAACTCCCTGCTCGACTTTGATCAAATACACCCTTTTATTATACCTTACAAGTCTCATTTGTCTCTTCTCATAGCAAAATGGTGAAATAAAACACCCCTTATCTGGAATCAATGGAACAGCGGCTTTCCACTGAACAAGGGGATGTTAACACACAAAATTGAAGGCCCCTTTGAAGGCAAAAATGGTGGATTCGGCCCGTTGCGCGAAGGACAGCTCTTTGATGTTTTTCTATATTTTTTGGGGAGAAAATTCAAATGAAACTCTGGTAAAATTTAACGAATAAATCTATTCCAGAAATTTGAATACTTCTTTATAAGCACGTATTTGGTCGATGACGACCAAAATAAAATCTCAATTACTTTCACACATGCACAGTGCGCAAAGCAATAAACATTAAAATTTACTCAACAAAATCTTGGATTAAAAATCTCTTTTCTCAAACGCACAACAACAATAAAAATATGATCAAAAATCTAATGAATTTTAGAGGAGCTTTCAGGACTCTGGACTGTGTTCACTTCTTTCTCTGAGCCCCAAATGTGAGCAAATCTAAATAAAACTGGAACTTTCTACCCGTGATCGTCGTTCGCCTGATGGGGCTGCTGGTGAACTTTTTCTATCATCAGACTTTACGCGCACAGAACGGCTAATTCTTCTCACTCAACCGCACCTCCCGCACTTTTCTGTCGACAAGCGATTAACGCTCTTCGTTTCGACCCTATCCAAAATTCCTAAAAATTATATATCCGATCTTTACCACAAATAAAAAAACAATTATTACGCCCTAAACTGACTTCAAACACGAAACTAATTCTCTTACACTATTCCCCGAATAGCTTGTACCCGTCTCCTTTTTTGAGACCTAACTCCGTAAAATAACGTGCGTTCAAAAAAATTCGTCGTCAAGTAGGCTATGAAATTTTGAAAGCTGATGTTCGGTGGCTGAACGTATGTCTTTCCTTGAATTACTTCATCTTCCCAAAATGTAAACAATGATGACATTAACCTATATATCGTAATTTTGTACGGAAAGGCACTTTTCAGAAAAGGTTACCTGTAAATTTCACCCAACGTTCGAAAAGCATTTCTTTCATTGAGTAAGATGGCAAGAATCCAAACAATCTGAGGCGGTTAGAAAAGTTCTTCGTAAAAATTTTAACCGTCCACTATTTTCATACGTAAGAGACATGAATCTTGAATTGATCGTGGTAGTATGTTTTTTTTTAAGAAGGTTCGGTAAAAGTTTAGATTAGTGCCCACCTCCGATTTTGACGTCGATTTTTTCTTAGATAAAGTCTTGTATGAAAAATCGATTGGTACATGTCTCAACCTAGGAGACTTCTAGTTTGGGAGATATGATTTTTCGAAGTTCTTATGAAAATTGCGAAAATTCGGTATAAATCAGTCGAATTGTTATATTTTCCCTGTTCAGCCCTTCAATAACTAAATCCAATCGTTTATTCGTTTAATTAATATCTTAAAATGGCATTTTCATGTACAAATATGATTTTTCACTGTCCTAACTTAACCTAACCTCAAAACCATTATTTATATTTCATCGAAAATTGAAAAATTCCCCACATTTTTCGGAATAAACTAACTGAAATCATTAACTCATCGAGTTCTCTTAATGCCAACATTCGAATTCATTGAAATTGATGAAAAAATCGAAGACAAACATCCAAGGTGGGCGCTAAAGTAAACAGGAGCCAATATGGAATTTATTCAGTCATTACTGAAAATCCATGACTAAACTAAAAGAACTGAATTACATGAAAATAGCTATTGGACAATTTATTAAAATTCAATTCAGCTATAAAAAGGCATGATGCTTTCTCCTTCATAACGTTCTGCTATTGAAGTTCCATAAAAGAAAGTAGGTCCACATTTTGCCTTTGACTGATGCATACTGTCAGTATGCATCAGTTCAGTAAGATACTGAACTCCAATTTTTCTGGGATGCTACAAGGTTAGGTAATCACAACCTTTTCAGTTTTCTGATAACATGTCAATCTTTATGGAAACAAATGGATATCCTTTTTTCAAAATCGGGTGGCATATGCCAACGGATACTCCATCCACTTGAGATAAAATCTGAAGAGAGGTTTGTCGAGCTTCTGTCACCATGTTTTCATTATTACTGAACTCTAGAGTTTTCGTTTTTGGTATACCACTTCCTTTTTTGTTTGAACATACCTGTTTCGTCAACACATCGCAAAACAGTACAATGGAAAAATTCATTCTTAATAATCTAATAAACAGCAACATAGGCTTCAATGAAGTCGCCGGAACAGAATATTTCCATTTTCCTTCAATTTTCTTTCCAATTTTGAAGTAGAATTCAATAGTAAAAGTCTTTCACACGTCCGTAAAAACCATCTTTATAATTTGCTGATAATTTTAATTCAACAACAACCCAAAATGCTTCTTAGATATGAAGGTAATAAGAGAGGAAACAGATGAAGGAAGCACACTGATGACAGATTGGTACAGGAAGATGATATCGTCCAACAGATACATACACCACAAATCATATCATCCAATGAGCATGAAAATCAACATAATAAAGAATTTGAAAACAAGAATAACGAAGATATGTCACCCCAGATTTAGAGACAGGAACTTGAAAAAACTAGTGGAAATATTGAGAGAGAATGATTACCCTTATAAACTCCTGAGCAAGATAATTTACAGCACACCAAACTCTTTAGAAAACCCAATACAGACAAGAAATGAAGAAGAACTTAATAAGAAATATATCACCCTACCACACATTGAAGAATTAACACCTCTACTCAGGAAACTGATACCTCAGGACAAGTTTAGAATCGCAACAAAAAATGTGAAACCACTTAAATCCATCTTTACCAAACTAAAAGACCCCACACCTACTCTACAACAAAATGGAGTGGTATACAAAATTTCCTGCAATGATTGTGAGGAAGTATATGTTGGTCAAACTTCGACCACCTTGAAACAACGTCTATCTAGTCATCGCAGTGATATTAACAACAAAAAAAAAGACTTGTGCCTTGGCCATACATACTATAGAGGAGGATCACCATCCCAATTTTGAAGAAGTCGCAATATTGGACAGAGAAAAAGATTTTAACAGGAGGTTATTCCTAGAAATGGTTCGTATTTCACAAGAAGATCATTGTATGAACGCAAGAAAAGACATACAAAATTTAAGCAACATCTATTCGCTATTAATTGAATGGGATAAGAATAAAAAAAGACGAAGCGCACCGGGTGTTCACAGTGACAGTGTAGCAGTTGATAGTTTCCAGAGGCTAGTGAGTTGTTGAAGTGTAAAAGTAGAACAAGAAAGAATAAAAGACCTAGAAAAAACAGAAAAAATAACTGAATGAATAATAAATAACTTAGTAACTAATAAATGACTCAATAACTAATAAATAACTAAGTGACTCAAAAACTTGTGATCAAGATTCCCTTTAGATGAATATTGTTTTAACTCTAATAATGTTGGAGGTATAAATTGTAAGAAAGAAAAAAAGAAAAATGTAATTTATGATTCTATGACTACAAGTAAGGACAGTCAATATGACATGTCAGCAATTTTTCGACATAACCAAGAATCAGAGTTAACTATTGCATGGAGGAATTTTCCGAACTGATTGTATGTTTATCTGGACCATCATTTTGTAAAAGTCATCATTAGTAAGGTTTATGATTTAGCGCAAGATTCCTAATTACCATAGTTGAAGAATTATGAATCGAATACCCATAACGAGAAAACCTCACATTGTAAGAAAAATTGTTTTAATTGTACGATTTAATCTGTTGTTTTTTTAATTGTAGCTGCTTTTGAGGAAGGAATGAACACATTCCGAAAGCTCGGGTATAAAGAATAAAGAGTGATCCATTCGTTTTTTTGACTGCAATCCCAAATAACCCCCAATCTGAGAAGACGATAATTTCAATGTCATTCAACTTTTTCATTTTGAAACTTTTGTATTGGGAAGTTTTGGTGAAACGCTTTATTTTGACCAGTTCTACCTTCTGTTGAAAAACCTCACCTTCAAATATACCCTATATTTTTTTATTTCGTTACCAAATATATTAGTTTAACTTCACCCACCGGAAGATGCCATTGTGATAGCGAAACATTTGTCGTGGTTTGAAAACTCATTTTGCAAAAATCGTGTAATTTGTTTCAAGTTCAATCATGGATTTTTATCAAGTATCGGCCACATTAATTCAATATTTGAAAATATCATAGTCAAAAGGATCAGGAGCGTGAACCGCAGCACCCAAATTTTCGGTCATAGGATTGAACAATACTATGACACGTTCTCCGTAAACGTCTAAAAGGCCACCCACCGTGGAAAACCCTGTAGAATCAAATGCACGCAACAGTTTTTATGAGAGACAAAATGATGCTCAACATCTCAAAACAAAATGTTGCACCCGGTTCGTTTGCGGTCTAATAAGATATTCATCATCTTCAATCTACATGAATTAAGAAATCAAAGCGCTATGAATTTGGCAGCTCAACCAAGTTTGAAAAGAAGATATTCAACAAAATATGGAGTATTTCAACTATTTGGACCGATCGCACAATCCTAAGAAGCTTCATTTTCAGTGAAACAATAAAGTAAGGATTTCGAGATTCCGACTGTTATAAGTCGTTATTCTTGCTATAACTTTTGAATACAACTTAGGGCCAATCTCATTAAACGCTGATTAACTCCGCTTCTAACTATAATTCAGATAAAAATTCAAACAACGTGTTCGTAACATGGGTATCTGCTTTGTCTATAAAGTGAAGTAAGGGAAAATAAACCAAAAAACACAGAGACAATTCATTTCAACCAAAGAAGCGTTATCCATATAGATATATGGATAATATTATAGATAGATAAATAAATAGTTTATTTTTTTTCGAAGTAGTGGAAGTAGGTACATGTTGAAAATGTACAAAAAAAAAACGTCAACAAGGGTACATTAAAGAAAAATCGACTTTTCAGCCTTACAAAAATCACAGTATTCCTGAAAAATATATGGTTCACACCTCAAGATAAAGGAATTCAGTTTACACAGCAGTTGTTTCTCAGTTTGTATATCACTAAATTGTGATATACGTGCGACGTGCGTGATTGCGAAACTATTTGAATCACTCGTCTATAAGTAAATTTCCTTCCTCGTCAAAAACCTTATTGTACCCGAACAACAGAGGAGGTCTATAGAAACCAATTTAATTAATTTCCTCGAATATACATACGAAAATTTGGACAAGAGAATTCAAGTTGATGTTGTCTACACGGATTTCACGAAATGTTTTGATAAAATAAACCATGATATATTATTAATGAGATTAGATGCTGCTGGAATCGGCGGTTCACTGTTGAATTGGACCAGATCATACCTGCTCGGGAGAAGTCAATACGTATCAATTGATGGACAGTTTACGTCGGAGAATGTCGATTGCACGTCCGGCCTCCCCCGGGGCTAGCCCCGGTCCACTCTTTTTTTAAATATATGTCAATAGCATACATTCTGTCTTCAGAATCTGTCGTTTTCTTATGTATGCAGATGATTGAAAAATCATCTCATCAGAAACCTAGCGGACTGTCTTACCATTCAGAAAGAATTAAATTCTTTCTTAGAATTCTGCAATCTGCATGATTTTTTTTTAATATTAATAAATGCTTCGTCCTCTCATATACAAGAAGTCTATCACCAATTTCCTACAATTACAGAATTGGCGGAACAGTGCTGACTCGAGTTAACAAAATAAAGGACCTAGGGGTTATATTTGACTCCAAACTTTTATTCAGTTACCACATTGAAAGTATCGTCGGATCTGCTAGAAAAATGCTTGGATATATCTTTAGGCAATGCAAACCATTTGAAAAATCTCTTCCCCTAATACATGTCTACTATCAATACGTCTTCAGCCGTTTAAACTTTGCGTCAGTAATCTGGAACCCACAGTACTTATAATATCTATATCTCACGCCTTGAAAGGGTCCAGAATCGATTTCTCAAACGTATTTCCCTCAAAGAGAATCTGACACTTCAGCATAATGTAGATCACTATCCCTTTTTAAGAAAACAATTTGAAATATTATCTCTCGAAGACAGGCGTACAATGAACGACGTCATGTTATTGTCGAAAATTTTGGGCGGCGATCTGCAGGCTGCTAATATTCTTGAAAGGATAACGACTAACATCCCGTCATTCAATCTGAGGCAACACGAGTTATTTCATATTGAATTAAAGCGTAGTAATTACACCAAACATGGTCCACTTGTAAGAATGTTACGCTCCGCCAACGAGTCGCAAAACTTAGTTGACGTAATTTCACCTCACACCACCCAAAATTAGGATGATCTTGAAGAAATCATACATCGGCGCTTACTAGATTATTTCTGCCCGAATACTGTTATACTTTGTTTCTCTAGACGTTGTCTCTGTTCTCATTTTATTTATCTTGTTTTTTTTTTATGTTTTAGTTACCTATATAGTTGAATAAATTAACACCTATGTTTTCTCTTCGAATCTTTTTTTGTATTCATTACATTTTTAATACTTTATAACATCACTTAATTAAGTTGCTGAGTTATGATGCATTTCAAATTATTGTAAGACGAATTTTTTTTTGAATTGAGATTGAGAAATTGAGATTGAGATGGATCTTTATTTGCAATTAACATTACAAATAGTGTCAACAGTTATAAAGAAATATGAAATATCACAGTG
Source organism: Coccinella septempunctata (assembly GCF_907165205.1). NCBI lineage: Eukaryota > Metazoa > Arthropoda > Insecta > Coleoptera > Coccinellidae > Coccinella > Coccinella septempunctata. The sequence continues at coordinate 40,189,548 of NC_058192.1, read as the reverse complement.
GCAGTAATATGCATACAAACACAACAAAATTAAAAACAATCATTATCACATATTCTTTCTCGATAAGAACTCTTCCATAGAATATACAGTTTCTTTTAGAAGCAACCTTTTCACTTCTCTCTTGAAGTTCATCAAGGACTTGTCATGAAACTCAGAAGGAAGTCTTTTATACAGTTTGGGGTCCCAGAAGTCAATGCCTTGCTGTGTGCGCTTCAGACGGTGCACTGGAATCTGCAAGGAGTCTTTATTTCTTGTTTCATATTCATGATTCATAGAATTGGTCGGAAAATCCTTCCAGTTCTGATGCACATAACACAGTGAGTTGTATATGAACAGTGATGGAACTGTAAGTATTTCATGATCCTTGAATGCCATTCGGTAGGACTCATTATACCCCAAGTTGAACATAACTCTAATGGCTCTTTTTTGCAGAATGAAAATGCTTTTAGCTCCCGACGCCGTCCCCCAGAACATTAAGCCATAGTTGACGTGACTATGAGAATTGGCATAGTAGACTGATTTCAGAGCTTCCAAAGTGACTATCGTCTTGAGGGTTCTCAGACTGAAAATGGCGAAGGTGAGTTTCTTAGTTAACTCTTCAATATGTTTAATCCAATTTAGGCCGCTATCAATATACATGCCCAGAAACTTAATTGATTTCTCGGGTTTCTGATTGAAGATCAAACTTTGAGTTTTCAGATTATTTCATTTTAACCCGTTAGACGACATCCACAAGCTTGCATTCCTCATAACAATTTCTTTTTTCTTCTGCAATTCATCAATGGTGGTATCCTTCAAAATCAGCGTGGTATCATCAGCATAAAGGCAGGCATCAGCACTCTCTATATTACAGACTAGATCATTGATGTATATAATAAAAAGTATAGGTCCTAATATTGATCCTTGAGGAACTCCACATAATATTTTTTTTGTATCTGAATATATTCCATTCCACATCACAGTCTGCCTTCTATGTTCCAAGTATGACTTCATAAGATCCAATGGTACACCCCTGATTCCATAAAACGAAAGTTTCTCGAGAAGGTTCCGGTGATCTACCGTATCGAAAGCTTTCGACAGGTCACAACACGTCTCCATCAACTGTTCCATCTCATCTTGACCCATGATCGCACTCTGAATCACACCATTGATTGCAGTTATGACAGATCGCCCCTTTAGATAACCATGTTGTTCTGCTATGAACAACTTCAGATTCTCAAAATAGTTGACCAGACGCGTCTAACAGAAAAAACTCGAACAACCGAGATAGGACGATAGCTGCTACAGTCTTCACTGTCAGCATTTTTATTAACTGGTACAACCTTTGAATGTTTCAACTCACTAGGAAACACACCCTCTACAAGGCATTTATTCATTATTATCACCAAAGGTTCTAGTATTATATTGGATATATCGCGGCGCTTGATGAAATCATTAGATAAACCATATATAACCTCAGATTTTGATTTCTTTAGATTTGCTAGAATGATCTCAGAATGATCCGTAGGCTTAAGAAACAATGAATTCATAGTTCTGTTAAACATATTGAAATTTTTCATATATATACCAGGATCAGGGGAATTGCAACAAATATCGCGAAGAATCTGTTTTGGCACATCCAAGAAGAAACCATTGAAATCATCTGCATTATGATGATTTTTGCAGTTTACTTTCTGTTTTCTTTTAGTAGATTTCTCGAATAACTACCTTCCAAGCAGCCTTTTGTTTCTCTTCATAAACTTTTTAGGGTTTTCACTCCCAATCTCTGAAACAAAATCAATTAAAAATGAAATCGATAGCCTTTTGTTTGTTTTCACTATCATTTATAAATTGCTCATTTTTAATCCTTTTTTCTATATCCACCATTTTGAAGAATTTTTCCTTGTAGTCAACATAGCCCCGATATATAAAGTCACCATTCGCAACCTGAGACATAATACCCAAAGCATCCAGTCTATTCTTCATAGCCTTGAGATTCTCGCTATATTCAAATTTTTTGTATCCTACGTCACTACAACCAGATGATCTAACTGTTTTTTCCATTTCAGGAAAATACTCGTTGAAAGCATGTAGAAAATAGCTGTGAAAATTATTATATGCATCCTCAGCAGAGAGGCCAGACAGAACTTCGTTCCATCTCACACCCGACAACGCGTCCCGAAAACCACCTGAAGCAACAGAATCATATTTCCTCATAGCAACCAATTCAGATTTCGTGTCACGTAGAGTTATTATAGGTAAGTTTCTTATTTGTGCTAGATGATCTCCCATGCGCATGTTCTCCGTTCTTGTTGCAGATCCAGACATCCCGAAGTTAACTACAATGTTATCTATACACTTCTTGCCATTTATTTTACAGATCTCAGTTGTTGTTATTTTCATATTGAATGTATCAAATAAAACTATCAAATCATGAATTTTTTTTCATTCCTGAAATCTGTGTTGAAATCTCCCGCCAGTACTATCCTCCTTCTACTGTCAACCATGGAAAGAGCCTCATTTATAACATTGATAAATTTCTTACTGTCACCATTTGGAGATCTATAAACTGAAATTATAACCAAATTTTCACTTTTCATTTCGATAGCAGCAAGCTCAATATCCTTTTCAACAGATAAATGTTTAATTTCTTCAATCTTCAAGGTTATTCCGAATCAAAATCATTGACCCACTATGAATATGCCCAACTCTTGCAAAAATACTCCCTACTGTGTAGGGAACATTTTTTTCCTGCACAAAATGTTCTGTAATACAAAGTATGTCAATCTTGTTCCGTTCCAAGAACATTCGTATTCTATTCATTTTATTTCCTATGCCATTTATGTTAATATTCAGTAAAACGGTTACCTGTGAGGTTCTGTCCTGATTCACTCCCTTTCCAGTTCCGAAGAAATCTAAACTAATTTACCATTGCTCCACTAGGCCAAGTTCATGTTTGTGTAACTCGTTCATTAGTGATATGTCCGCTGCAACCTTGAAGGCCACACTATTAGCACTATCCCTCTTAGGTAGCTTCTCTACATAAAAATCTCTACCAGGAAATTTCGTTTTCAGATCATTTTTAACGTTATTATCAGTTGCACTTTGATCTACTCTTCCTACATAAAGCCATGCACGTTTAACAGCTCCACTAAAAGAGGCACCGGAATCTACAGCACTGGGCAAAGAATCACAAGTTCCCACAGTGGGCTCTCTTCTTTTCGCTGGATTGTGTCTGGAATTTCGTTTATTAACGAACTTAACCAAATTTTTTCCCTCCGAGTCCGTAACATTGTCAATAGCGGCAACACTGCCAGTTCCACTTTCCATCTTATCATTGTTTACATTACCTCTTTTGGATTTTAGAAGTTCAATTATATAGTTTTCATCAGCTATAGTTTTCTCCAACTCCTTCAATAGTCTTCTTTCTTGTCGAAGAAATTCCAAGTGAGTCAGGACAATTAAAAAGATTTCTGGTGACAGCCCCACTAGAAAAAAAAGACATTATGTATCAACCACAATTTTGGCCGAAGAATGTTGGAGTGAAGAGATTTAATTTTGAAAAAAATAAGAAATTTCTGAGTGAGAGAAGTGGAAATTTTCAGACCAATTCTCAGCTGGCTTAGACTGTATCAGGAACAACAATTCAAGTGATACTCAAAATATCTCTCAAATCAGTATAAGTGCTATTCATCAGAATGTTCAGTCTATTGGTAATGTTGCTAACCGAATTCAATACTTTCTCCAAACCGAAAAAGAGTGCAAATTCTTCATGATGACTGAACACTGGAAAACACTGGAGCAGCTACAACTGATATCAATTGGTGACTACAACTTAGCGGCACAATGGTGTAGAGGCGAGGGTAAGCATGGTGGTGCTGCAGTATATGTGCATCATGGTGTAAAATACAAACATAGAAAGGAACTTAGTGAAGGGTCAGTGCTTGGAGAGATGGAATGTGCTGTCGCAGAATGTGAGCTCCACAAATGTAAATATTTGATAATTTCGATATATAGGCCCTGTAGTGGAGATAAAGACTTATTTCTTACTCTCTTGGAGAGCTTATTGCTGTCAATCCAGTATGAAAACAAAATAATAATATTAGGTGCAGATTTTAATATCGATCTTAAGAATGAAAACAAGTATAATACTGAGTTGACATCACTTCTATATTCCTTTTCATTGGAAAAACACATACATGAATACACAAGAATAATTGGTAACACTAGAAGTAGTATTGATAACATATTTTCCAACATAACTAGAAACGTAAAAAGCATTGTAATTTTCAACCATATCGCTGATCACAGTACACAGAAAATATTGTTCAATATTGAAGTCAACAAAATAAGTAAAACTAGACAAATAAGAGTGTACTCTGATCAGGCAAAACTGGACTTCTTAGAGGAACTAGGAGGACACAACTGGGGAAGTATTTATGAGGTCGAACCTCATTTTGTCAATAAACAATGGGATTGTTTCTCGATGATGTTTTTGAGTATTTTTGAGAAACATTTCTCTAGGAAAACGATAATTTTGAGAAAGCAAAAGACCAAAGAAATTTTTAATGATAATCCAGAATTGATGCAGTGTAAAAAAACTTTAGACATGTTATTCACTTTAAGTAATAATGATGAACGATATAAATCATTGTACAAAAAAGAAAAAAGGAAATATGATGATATGTTAATTGAACTGAAAAAGCAATATTATAATAAAAAAATTTTAACATCTGATAATAAGAACAAAACAATGTGGAATGTTTGTAAGCAAATTCAAAGAAAATTTTCCAATGGCGAAGAATGCCAATTAAGTGGATCTCCTGACTGTATCTCAGAATCATATAACAACTTTCTAAGGAGTATAATTCCTAACATGATTCAGAAAAATATAGTTTGTACCTTTTCTTGCAATGTTAATACAAATACTTCCATGTATGTTAGACCCTTTACATCGTCAGAAATCAAAGAATTAGGAAATAAGTTGAAGAATAAAATGAGTAGTGGTAGTGATGAAATTCCTATATGTATTGTTAAGCTTAGTGTAGGTGAGGTTTGGCATATTTCCCGACCAACTCAAATTAACCACGATAATACCAATTTTTATATCAGGGGACCCAGATGAATTTGAGAATTATAGACCCATAAGTCTCATAAATAGCTTCTCCAAAATCATTGAGTTAGCTATGGCCACGCGTATTACGTATTATAGATTATTTTAACAACTGTAATCTTTTTAGTCTTTCTCAGCATGGCTATTTGAGGGGTAGGTCAGTGCAAACAGCAATCTTTCAATTTACTGCTAACATCCTGAAATTTCTAGAAGAGAATAAACTTGTAGCAGGTCTTTTCATAGATCTATCAAAAGCATTTGATTGCGTAAATAGGGAGTTCTTGTTACGTAATCTTGAACAGTATGGTATAGTTGGCTCTACTCTTGCCTGGCTTGCTTCGTATCTGTCAGAGCGGTGGCAGCGGGTCAAGATAACAAAAAACAATGTAACGCACTATTCTGCGTGGTTGTCGGACGAATTTGGTGTCCCTCAGGGTGGTATTTTGGGGGTCCTACTGTTTCTGATAATTATTAATGATTTAGAAGAGGTAACAAATGCAATAGAAGATTCAGAACTTACAAATTATGTTGATGATACCAATGCCTTGATAGCTGGGGCGGATGCTGGCTCGCTGAGGGAGAGATGTAGCGTGCTGCATGACCGCATTGAGAACTGGTTTATGAAAAAGATTTTACTATAAATAAGAAAAAAACAAGCGTAATAATATTCAGAGCAAGTACTACAAAGGAAAAACCTTCAGATGTTTATCTCGGAGGCCAAAGGATTGAAACTGTCGGGAGCACCAAGTTCTTGGGAGTCATATCTAATAGATGAATTCTTGAAGTGGAATACACATACTGAATATCTCTTAAAAAAACTCAACAAAGTTATATTCGCATTCAGAATTATTAATAGATATGTTAATGAAAATGTAAAAAAATTCTATACTATGCCAACTTTGAATCATTACTGAGATATGGAATAATATTCTGGGGCACAAGTACATCTATGTAGTCCATATTTAGGAGCCAAAAGCGTATCCTCAGGATATTCTTGAAAATGAGGTTCAGAGACTCTTTTCGGGGTAAATTCAGGGATCTAGGGTTGCTTACGGTACATGGCCTATACGTGCATGAATCCCTTCTCTACCTTCACAGAAATAAAAATGAATTCCTTAGAAATGATAGAAATTTCACATATAACACAAGAACAGCTAATATTAGTTACCCTCAACATAAACTTACATTAACTGAAAAAAATCCATTATATATGTGTATAATGGTTTTCAACAAATTACCGGATTATATGAAAAGAATAGAAAATTACAAGATATTCAAGCTGGAAACAAAGAAATTTTTAATAGATAAGGAACCATATAGTTTGGGAGATTATTTGATGTGATGGTATTTATGTATACAGGGTGATTTTTTCAAGTGTTTCATTAGAAGTTTTCGAGGAAGGAATTGTAATACAGATTCAAGATTTTGGATTTTCGTTTTATAGAACATGAACTTCAATTGCAAAATATTTTCAAGCGGAATCTACTTCCGGTTTCACCGGAAACGAATGTAACTTCGTTATTTCAAATGCAACACCCTGTATATTTTTACATATTCGAATTCTTCGTTTAATTTCACACTGATTTGATGTATGATATGAGCAACCATTCAAGCGGTTTTTGAATTATAACCTGATTATCAAATTTTTTGAAAAAAAGGTTGTCACAGATTAGTGTCCATATCTTCAAAATCCCTCATTATAAGAATTTCTTTTTGCGAAAGTAGAATAAAAGAAAGAACGCTGATACTGTTTCTTGTATAGCTTATGAGGAAATATTATACAGGGTGTCTGAAAAATGGCCCCAAATAGAGCCTCAATAAAACTATGAAATGTCACTTATTTTCCTAGATTTATTTATTTCGTGAATACTACAAGTTCTTCTATTTTCATCATTTTTTATCAGACACCAGAGGTTCAGTGACGAATTTTCCAACATAAAGATTCATTTAAATCCATTATTCGAAAACGCGCCAGTTCTATAATAATCAAACTTGACTGCCGCTTTGCTTTCTTGGTCGCCTCACTATGAGATGACACCTCGTCATCGCCGCTACTCTCGGGAACCGCTATCCTCTCCGCTATCCTCTTCGCACCTCTGGGTCGCTACACTATGTTCTTAGCCTTAGTTGTCATTCTCCGAGACATCCGCCAAGGAATCAACAAAATGATCTCTAGTCGAAACTATATGTTTTCGAAGGTTATTACTCAATGTTACACCCTCTGGCACCTCACATTATAATTTCTATTAAAACTTCCTTTTTCAATTTATTCAATTCACCACTATAATCACTACCGTTCGCCATTGTTGCCAGTTAAAATTTAATTCATGTTTTCTATAGTGGATAATGTTTCTGGGTTCCACACCCGTTTGTATCCCCAATTCTCTAAATAAATAAATAAATAAATAAATAAATAAATAAATATAATCCTGTTGAGGTATGAATATTGTTAGCGCGAAAAACACCTCTACATATCCGCATGTATTTCATGTTCATGATAGATTCTAGAGCATACTTCTGCTTTACAAAAAGGCTATCAGTGAAGAAACTGTTTCCTCTCCCTAGATTATGATGATGTTTTTGACAATTTTGCAAGACAAAAATGTAGGCGGAGAAAATTTTAATTTCTCAAGCAGTTATCTTTTGTTGTGCATATAATAATCATAAATTGCTTTGTTGATTTGTTTGAAGTACAAAAAAGCTTTGTTATTTGTTAATCTTTTTGTTGTTTTGTGAATTTTTTTGTTAGTATTATAATTATGAATTTTCCTAAAATTTTATAATAATTATTTATGTTCGCACACCCTAATTTCACAATATACACACAGCCAGATTTGTTTCCCGGAAAGGCTTTCCCTGTCTGTTTTGTCTTTCTGTCTCTTCCACTTCTCTTCGCATATTTCATTTAGTCTTGTCTAATAGTAAGTACCTTATCCTAATAAAATAATCTTGCAGTGACCGAAACTTCAATATAGTAAAGTATCAAGTAACATAATAATATAATCATCAACTATCAGCTTCACAATCAGACATTTCTCAGTATTTTTGAAGTAAATAGTTCTTGGGGTTGAATTCGACATAACTTCTTCAACTAAATTGATACACTCACTGTGACATATACCTACATGTGACGCGTTTTATAGATGAAGGGTTTGAGTCAGTCAATTGTAAAAAATTTTCCATTATGAATGCTACGAAAGCGTAATTGAGAAGAGACGGTAGCAAGAAGGATTCAATAATGAACAACGAAAGAAGAAGCTAAACCAGCATCGCCTGAATAATATAGAATGAATGTTGGTCCGGTGGTGCAGTCCTATTTATTAACCTTTCAACATGTGACTAAAATTGCATTAAAAAAACACGGTCTTCTAGAATTTTCTCCCCAAAAGAAATATTCTCGGTGGCGGTCTATCTCTTATCTGTACAGGGTGGGCAAAATTGGTGATACCTGAATTACAACTTTTTCAACTCAACGAGATAGAGGAAAATGCATGGCACATTACGGTCGTCTTTTTTCGAGAAACTTATAATGCCATCAACTGCATTACTCTATCTTCTTTTGTTTTCGAGTTATAAGTCAAAATTAAAATTTAAACTTTGGTCATTATCTCCGTTTTATTATGCAGACACTTTTTCGATAGCAATCCAGTGGCGTACTATGATTTTTTTCAACAGGTATATTTGCTGAGCTATAACATAAAGATGTATTATTTCTTATGAAAACAGTAGTTCAAAATGACTTAGAAAGACCAAGGGTGAAGTATAATATATTTCTGAAACGGTAAAAAAATGGTGATTCTCTCTAAGTCATTTTAAACTACTGTTTTCATAAGAAAAAACACAAATTTATGTTATGGCTCAGCAAATAAACCTGTAGGAAAAAATCATAGCACGCCATTGGATTGCTATTGAAAAAGAGTCTGTTTAATGTCTTCATTTCAAACATACTATCACAAACAGAAACGGAGATATTGACCAATGTTGAAATCGCCCAAATTCAAATTTTGGCCTATAACTCAAAAACAAAAGAAGAAAGAGGAATGCAGTTGATGGCATTACTAGTTTCTCGAATAAAGACGACATGAATGGTACATTCATTTTTCTCTATCTCGTTGGGTTGAAAAGTTGTAGTTCAGGTATCACCAATTCCCAGAATTGTCGAGAGAATTATTTCCGAGAAAATGTTGACCTTCCTCTATAGTAATGGAATCTTGCCAGACGAGCAGTACGGTTTCTTGAGGGGCCAATGTGTCATTACTTGTCTCTTACGATGCATAAATGAGTGGACAAAGCGAATTGATGCTAGAATACCAGTTGACGTCATTGACTCAGATTTTGCTAGTGCTTTCGACCGTTTACCAAAGAGACGTCTTCTTCACAAGCTCGAACATGTTGGTATTCGAGGAAGTCTCTTGGGGTGGATTGACTCGTTCCTTTGCTCACGTCAGTTTCGGGTCAAGGTCGGTAACTCTCTGTCATCTCTGTTTGATGTGGGAAGTGGAGTCCCGCAAGGTTCTGTGCTGGGGCTTCTACTGTTTCTCCTGTATGTTGCTGACCTTCCATCATGTCTGAGAAGTGTATGTTCCTGCTACGCTGATGACATCAAACTATACTCGGACTCATCGAACTTTGAGCAGTTGCAGAATGATCTTGAGACGGTCTACAGGTGGTCGTGTGAGTGGTTGCTGCCTCTCAACGTTAAAAAGTGTAGAGTGCTCTACCTGGGAAGGAACAATAGCCAACACCGATATTTCTTGGGTGGAGTGGAGATCGAATTTGTTAGGCAGCACTGTGATTTGGGAGTGATTATTTCTCATGATTTGGGCTGGTCGGCTCATATTCGAGATATTTGTGCGCGTGCGAATAAAATAAAACCTTTAAATTGCTGTACACCACTTATGTTCGACCTCGTCTGAAATACGCTGGACCTGTCTGGTATCCCTCCCTGGCTAGAGACCGTCAACTTCTTGAGAGTTGATTGTAAAGAAAATAATAGAGACAAAAACGAAAAAACCGCGCTGCCTTTACACCACTTCCAAGAAAATCATAATTTTGATTTTAATGATGTGAAAATCTTGGATAAAAAAAGCGACTACCACAAAAGATGTATTAGTGAAATGATACACATTTTTATACGTGACACAGTTAATATCCGAACAGATACTCAAAAATTGAGCATAATTTATAATAACTTAATGAGAGAAATTAATAAAAAATCAATCTGCATCGCGTCGTGGGAGTCGCACCGTAACATGTTTGGGAGAAAAACAAGACACCGTCGATCAGTACCATATTAGCCGAACTAAGACCACATACGGTTCATAATAAATTTTATAGATCTGACGAAATTATACGCACAATTCCGATGAAATTTAGCAAATTCTACCACATCGTAATACATTCGACCAAATTGGTAAGTTGTATATGAAATTTCCACCTGAATGTTAGTTTTTTCTCAGGGAACTTTATGTAATGTTGTGTTGTGTTATTGTGACCAAATTGTTCATTTGTCTGATATTTTAATAAACTTTTTTAGTCCTGAAGAAGATCCCAAACAGGATCGAAACGTCAGAGTGTGTTATTCACCCCATTAGCAGTCCTAAAGCCAATATCCCTTTTCTATACTTCTTGAGAGTGTTCAACGCAGGGCCACCAGAATACCCTATGGCTTCCGGCATCCGTCGTATGACGATAGACTACGCATTTTTAACCTTACCTCGTTTATGGAGCGTCGTGATCGTGGTGACTTAATTGTTACATTTCGAGTGCTGCATAACCTTTTCGGTAGTGATTTGCGAGATATATTTGCAATGAACACTAATAATCTGCGTGGTCATCAGTAAAGATTAAAACGTGAGGTTTTTCGGTTCTACTTTCGGCAGGACTTTCCGGTGCAACCGCGTTTTTAATAGGTGGAATTCTCTTCCCGCTGAAGTTGTTGATGCGCCGTCGGTAAATTCATTCAAAAATCGTCTGGACGAATATTTGCGCGTGTGATATGCGTGAGTGGGAGGGGGATACCGACTTGTTTTTTTTTGCCTTTTTTTTGTTCATTCTTTGCGAATTTTGTAATGATTGGTACTTCTGGATTTTTTTTTGCAATTTGTATTGGTGTGCTGTACTGTATCACACATGGACTCTTTTGTTTTTTCATTGTTGGAAAGTTTATAGGCATAATTGCCTCCTTTCTTATTTATTCTTAATAATAATAATAATAATAATGCAACCAGCGAGTCCAATTCAATTGCCGACTCGAAGCGCTGAAGGTGCTGCGCAGAATATTCAGCCAGTGCTCACCCAAGCGGGGTTAGTTAGAAAGCGCATGAAGTGGACAACGTCCATGAATGAAACTATTGTGCGCATATATAACTTCATCACGGGACTAGGGCAGAACACGAACGACTATAGGAAAAGGCTCCATGAGGAATTCTGCAACGCCTACCCAAATCTCAATGTCACTGAACAACGGGTGGCAGATTAGTACCGCGTAATTCTGAGAAATGAACTAATACCAACGGCCCGAATCGACGCAATTAAACGAGAACTTCAGCATCCGCTAGCAATAGAGAATAACACCAACACCTCTGATGAAATTCACATGCCTGGGCAACAACACCCAGAAGACATTGATACTGAAAGTCCATCTTGCAAAGCAAATGAGCCTGAACACCAGGACGATAGGGATGAGCTCCACCGACAAGTTGACTCTGAGATGAGGAGATACTTTGCCGAACTGGAAGGAACAGATCCTCTTCATCGAATAGCACCTCCCCGACTCAATACATCCAAGAAACTGTCACTCATAATCGACATCTTGAATAAGGACGTTTTACCTGAGTACCTACAGAATGGAAGTTCATTGGAGTATCTTCATCTACTTTTTTACTGTGCAGCGCTAACGACGGCTAAAACCATAGGGGCAAAAATTCGCCGAACGAACAACGATGGTCCAAAATTACACAAATTACATGCGCCACCATGGCAGAAACGTCTTCAACACAAAACAGAAAGACTAAGAAGAGACATTGGACGACTGACGGAGTACTTGAACGGTAATCGCGGAAGAAAGGTTGTGAAAGCTGCCAAAGAAATCATGGATAGAAACAGAACACACACAGAACGAGAGACGGAGAATGCTACAGCTCACCACTGTCTCGACACTCTGAGGCAAAAGTTAAGTCTGTATGCAGAACGCCTGAGCAGATATAAAAGCAATTATAGCCGGAAAAGAGACAATAATTCATTCGAAAAGTCGGAAGAAACTTTCTACCGGTCACTCACATCGTCTGATGGAGAAAATGGAAAGTTACCACCAAAGGAAGCTATTGAACAATTCTGGACCGAACAATTATCAACGAGACCTCAGTTCAATGGAGATACCGGATGGATTGAAGATGAAAAGTCTGAAGCTATAAAATATGAGCCGATGCAGCATGACAAGATCACAATTGAAGAAGTAAAATCAGCTATCAGAGGACTACACAACTGGAAGGCACCTGGGCCTGATGGATTACAGAACTTCTGGATCAAGAAACTTTGGATCATGTATGACAAATTGACCTCCGCAATAAATGATGTCATTGAAAATCCTGGAAGAATGCCAATATTCCTTACACATGGCACAACGTACCTGTTACCTAAAGACCAAAGGAATACAGAAGACCCATCCAAATACCGACCAATCACATGTCTTCCAACGATGTACAAATTAATCGTGCATTTCAAATCGAATTCACAACCATTGCGAAAGGAATAACATCATCGCCATGCAACAGAAAGGATGCACCAAAGACAGCCGAGGGTGCAAAGAACAGCTAATAATTGATTCAGTTATCTGCAATCAAGCGTTCTCCAAGCGGAGGAATCTTTACGCTGCGTACATAGACTATAAGAAAGCATTCGATTCCATACCTCACGAATGGCTCATGACTATCTTGAACATGTACAAGATGGATCCTAATATTGTTAAGTTCCTGAAAAACGCCATGTCAACCTGGCGTATTAGACTTCAAATGAAAGCAGCAGATGGCTCCATTACAATAGAACCTATTCCATTAAGACGCGGAATTTTACAAGGGGATCCGCTGAGCCCTCTGTGGTTCTGCATGGCCCTGAATCCCTTGTCTCATAGATTGAACTCTACGGACTACGGATTTGCCATCAAAAGCGGCAGTAGAACTATGATGAAATTGAATCATCTCCTTTACATGGACGATTTGAAACTCTTCGCCTCTACCAAGGGACAAATGCAACTGATGCTGAAAATGGTGAAAGGATTCTCGGACAACATCAAAATGAAGTTTGGACTAGAAAAATGTCGACTGCTGATCATAACGAGAGGGAAAATAGAAGATGGTACGTTCAAACTGCAGAAAGCAAGGTGCAGAAATTGAAGCATTAAAGGAAGGAGACACATACAAGTATCTGGGCATAAAACAGGCAAGAAAAATCAATCAGAGCCAGATGAAGAAAGAACTAACGGAGTAGTTCACCCGAAGATTGAGAAGGATAATGAGAACTGGTCTTAACAGCAAGAATCTGATAAAAGCTATCAATACCTACACTTGCTAGGTGCTGAGCTACTCATTCGGTATCATCTCTTGGACCACCACCGATTTAGCAGCCTTACAGAGAAAAATAAGGACGATGCTGACTAAACACAATAAACATCACCCCAAAAGCTCAATAGAACGGACCAAGCTGCCGCGACATCTTGGGGGTAGAGGAATTGTTGATTTGTCCAACCGTATGACCCAGGAAATTGAAGGACTTCGAAAATATTTTCTGAGCAAGGCTACTTCATCAGAACTCCATCAAGTAGTTTGTGTTGCTGATACTTCTACACCGTTAAAGCTACAGCAGGACCACTTGGAAACCGTTGAACACTCTGCAGAAAGTGAAATGCAGAAACTGATTGGCAAACCTTTGCATGGGAGGCACCAGAAAGAGGTCAACCATGATTACGTCGACATATCTGCGTCGAACTACTGGTTGACTTCCGGAAGGTTGTTTCCTGAAACAGAGGGCTTCATGCTCGCCATCCAGGATCAGGTGATTCCAACAAGGAACTACATGAAATATATCGACAAGGATTCCTCAGTGGCGGATGATAGCTGTCGTTATGGCTGTTCGACACATGAAACTATCCAGCACATCACCGGGGGATGTCAGAAGTTCGCGGACACGGAGTACAAAAATAGACATGATGCCGTTGCCAAGATTCTTCACCGAGAATTGGCACTAAAACACCAACTTCTAAGTTCGAAAATGTCTGTATTGGAAAATGAACATCACAAGCTATACTGGGATCGCACGGTTCTCACAGACCGGAAAATAACCCACAATAGACCAGACCTCATATTGCTCAATAAGGATGAGGACAGAGCACTATTCATCGATGTGGCGATTTCAAATAATAACAATCTTCTAGATAGGCACACTGAAAAAATTTCAAAGTGCAAAGATCTCGAGGAGCAAACCAGGAGACAGTGGAAGCTGAAAGATGTCAAGACCATCCCTATTGTCATATCATCTACAGGCCTGATACCGAAGAAACTACTAGAGAACTTGAGGAAACTTCAGCTGGACGAAAATATCTATAGAGTCATGCAGAAGGTGGTACTGCTGGGAACGGCGAGAACTGTTCGCAAGAGTACATGGGAAATTCAGAGGAACACCGTCTGCTCCGACAGGAAGTGCAGGTGGAGCAGGAATCCAACCTACAGCAGGGAGCCGAGGAGCGACCCGAACCCGACCACCACCACGAGCCCGAAAACCTGGAAAGGGCTACAACAGAGCTTAATCCTTTGGATATCTGGGATAAGTGAATTTTCCTCTGGATAGGAGTGTGAAAGCCGCAAGGCTAAAGTCATAATAATTTTGCCCAGCCTGTATAAAGAAACGGTCGTTATCTACGTGTATTCTATTAGATCAAGATAATAATTTGGCAAATTGTTCGGTAGGAATAGATCATATTTGGATCAATTTACTAAAGAAGGAACTGTCATCTGGTAATTTCAAAATTAAATGAATCAACGTTTCTATGCAGTCTCTGTTTCTGTGTGTTGACAATTAATGTCAAACAAAAGCCACAATTCAGAAGATTTTCAAAAAGAGATTTTTCGTCTGATGAAGGAGTCTGATATAGACTCCGAAACGTTACAACTTAGAATTATTTCAACGTTATTTATTTTGAGTTCATTGTCAGGCAACAATTTTTTCTAGTTAATTTGCTCCTGACAAATTAGTGCAAGAATTTACGCAGGAGCAAATCGTTGATTTCATTTTTAATTGATTTTGTTTCAGAGATTGGGAGTGAAAACCCTAAAAAGTTTATGAAGAGATACACTACACGTTGTTTTATGCTGAATTCATCAAATTAACGGTGTTTTAGTGGACGGAAAAACAACGCCGAATGTAGAAAGACACTTTTTCTTTGTTTTGAATAATCACGGCGGATAACTGATGGAAATTTCACTTAAAACGGATTTTGAATTTAATTATTCAAATATATGTTAGCAAATGTTAATTTTGACCCCCTTTATAATATAATGATAATGTCCGATGATGAATGTCAAAGGAAGAATAAGAGTATAGAACCCATGCTCTGTGCACCCTGTGCTTCTATGTAACCTGCTTTCTCTATGCATAGGTCTAAGACAGAATTACCCGAACTTCCTTGCCCAGTGGTACGCTTTTTACCTGATCCTTTGTTAGAGCACCGCCACGTGCGAGATAACCGTCCGCCATTTTACTTTGTGAATAAAACCTTTCGCCCACGATACAAATTGAGTTTTTATTTCTTAGATCAGAAGTGGGATTAAATTTCTTCTTTCGAAAGAAGAAATTGAGGACCCTATTGTATGAGTGAAAATTGTTTGGGTTTTGTGAGAATCTACAAGAGTAAGCCAAAATGGATCAGCAAAATCTCAACAACGCTCCCCAAGAAAGTGAAGCCATTTCGGTAATGCGGATAATGGAGAACCAGGCCCAACTTCAAATGAAGATGATGGAGCTGCTAGCCAACATGTCTAGTTCAAGGAACGACACTGACCACGTGGTGACCGCACAATTTTCGTTAGCCCAGTTTGACCCCGACGATACACCCTTTTCTACCAAGGAGTGGATTGAGGAAGTAGATCGAATTAAACTCGAAACAGGTATTTCTGATACTGTTGTAGTATTGAAAGCTGGGCAAGCCCTGAAAGGCCGTGCAGCCAAATTTTATCAAAATTGGAAACCGATTCTTAGAAATTGGTCAACATTTTCTAGGGATTTAGAGATAGCGTTCCCTGAGAAAGGAATTCCGGCTACGAGGCTTAAAGAGAGCATGTTGATAAGTAGCGCAAATTTTAGTTCATTAGTAGAGTATGCTCATGTCAAGTTGAATTCGATCAGGAAATTTTATAATAAGTTTCCCTGGGAAATAGTTTTGAGCTTGGTAACACATGATATTACTAATACCGAAGTAAAGAATAGAGTAGTATTACAAGAACCTAAGGACGAGATGGAGCTGCTGAAATTGCTTTCTTCATATGATTCCGACGCTCCACTAGTCTCAGATAATAGTAGAAAAAGATCAAATCAAATGAAAGTAGATTCAATGGTCAATGTAGAAAATGTGGTTATTTAGGACACAAAGCAGTTGACTGCAGATCGACAAAAAGACGTGCACAAAACCCTCCTTATGAGAGACAAGTTTTACTTTGTAATTTTTGCAAAAGAAAAGGACATCTTGAAAAATTTTGTTTCGCTAAACGAGAAAATGCGAATTCGCCTAACAAAACGTTGATCGCTAAAAGTTCTTCAAAGATTTGCCAATATCCAGAAGGGGAACTCAAACAAAACGATAATTTCGTACAAATCTCATATTTAATAGATACTGGCTCAGATATAAGTCTGGTCAAAGAAAGTATTGCTAAGAAATTGAATTGCGACATCGTTCTCAAACAGAAATTCATCTCAGGAATAGGAAATGTTTTATGTAAAACTATAGGAACAACTTACATTCTATTTTACAAATGCGGACTTGCCATAGAAATTGAATTAAATGTTGTTAGTGATTACATAATCCCTCACACAAATATTGATGCGTTAATACGAATGGATATTCTCAGAGAAAAAGATATTCAAGTAAAGGTTGATAAAAACTGCGTCGACTTTGAAACTACATTCAGACCCTTCAAAGTCCTCTCAATCGATAGTAAAGCCGAGTCAAGAATAGATTTGTCAGGATTGGACGAACAACTTAAGATTAACATCATGAAAATTATAAACGAGTCAGTTCAATCAAAACCTGAAGCAGTCACCACAGGTAGATTGAAAATTCAATTGAAGGATGATAATCCTATTGCTTTTCGTGCTAGAAATTTATCCTATCAGGAACGACTTAAAGTTAAAGAAATAATCAAAAAACAATTAGAATCTGGCATCATTAGGCCTAGCGAATCAAATTATGCAAGTCCCATTGTTCTAGTTAGGAAACGTAATGGTGAGATACGATTGTGCGTAGACTATAGAGAATTGAACAAAAAGGTCCTTCGAATTAATTATCCTTTGCCGAGAATTCAAAATCAAATAGACCTATTAGAAAACGCCAAATATTATTCGAAGCTCGATATGAAGTCAGGTTTCCACCAAATTGAAATTGAAGAAAGTTCAAAACACATCACAGCCTTCATAACCCCTGATGGACTTTATGAGTATAATAGAATGCCCTTTGGTTTTATTAATTCGCCACCATGTTACCAATCAGCTATTGATAAAGCTCTAGGAGACTATAAAGACATAATTGCTTTAGTTTATGTCGATGATGTTCTTTGCCCCTGTGAAAATATTGAAGAAGGTCTCGACAATCTGAAGAAAATTATAACTCGATTATCTCAATGCGGATTTACTTTAAATTATGAAAAATGTGAATTCTTCAAAACATCGATAGAATTTCTAGGCGTAGTAATAGAAAAAGGAACTGTAAAACCTAGTCCGAGTAAAATAGAATCTCTCAAAAATACCCCTCAACCAGTAGATGTGAAAGGTGTACGACAATTTTTGGGTCTTGCTAGTTATTTTAGAAGGTTTATAAAAAATTTTGCCACACTCACCGCTCCAATTTCTTCTCTACTAAGAAAAAGCTCTGAGTTTAAATGGACTGAGCAATGTGAAAATATCCGCTCAGAAGTTATAACACGACTCACGCAAAAACCAATACTTAGGATCTTCAATCCTGATTGGGAAACTGAACTTCATACAGATGCTAGCGCTGTTGGAATTGGAGGAATTTTAATGCAAACAGATTCGGAGAAAAAAACACATCCGGTAGCCTATTTTAGTCGAAAAACCACTCTTGTAGAATCTAAGTATCACTCGTATGATCTTGAAACGCTGGCCATTGTAGAGGCCACTAGCTATTTTCGAAATTACTTGTATGGCATTAAATTTAAAATTTTTACCGATTGTAATTCTGTAAGAGCCACAGCCCTAAAGAAGGAATTGCTTCCAAGAGTAGCTCGTTGGTGGATTCGGTTGCAGGACTTTGATTTTGAGATATAATATCGTCCTGGTGAAAAAATGAAGCATGTTGATTATCTTAGTAGAAATCTTCCCTGTGAGAACAACATACTGGCGCTCTGTAATGTTACAGGTTCTCCGCAATCTATCAGAGAATGGCAAAAGGCAGACCCCTTCTGCATAGGACTACTAGATGGAAGTTTACATGAAGAGGGATTCTCAGTACAAGACGGAACCGTTTATTGGAGGGCAAGGAGAACTGATCCAGCCAGATGTTTTGTTCCAAAGTTGGCGAGACTGGAGATCATGAAGCTGTACCATGACGAGTCTTCCCATATAGGATTTGGCGCATTTTATTGAACCTTTGATTTTTCACTGCACCCGGTATAAACTTTATAAAGTGCTCGTGACCGGATAGAATTTCCCGAATGTATGTTTGCTGATAGATTCGCTCATATTTCATACCTACACATACCTCCCTTGTACATATAATCAGTTTCCGAAGGTGTGAATAAACAAGTAGACAATTTGATTTTGACTACTTCGTTATCGCTACCACCCTAGATAACAGCGAACTCTGTCTCCGACTGGCAGCTGCTCTGGTAGGTTTGCTATTCTTCCTAGTGAAAAGAATAGCTCCGCTAAAGAGGCGCCGATGATGTACTTGCCTAAAGAGCCATCGACATTAAATACGCCTCTGTTTCCCCAGCAAACACCATAATAATTATGACAAATTCGATTGAAAAGCAGCGTAATAAAAAATCTTTAAGGTGGACAGATCAACAGATTTTTTGGGGACATTAATGACATATATAGTTGTTGTAAACAACCTTATTTTATTTTGTTTTCCTTAATTTAAATTTCGGGTTTATTTCACATGCGAAATGCTCCTCTTTTTTTGTGGACCGAAGCAGGTGCGATACGCAAGGCCAGGAGAACAGTCAGTCGTTTTCAAGATCGAGTGCGAGAACAGACAGCTATTAACGGCTTTTGCGATTTAAAATTACAAAAAAAAAACATCCTTCAGTTATCACTGGTTGTGAGTTTCGAAAGTGGACGAACAAAAACTGATTCTGCAGTGCAGTGCATGGTGAGGGCGCTCTCAAGGATTACAACACCATAAACTGGGTAAGTCCACGAAATTAAAGAGCATTTCGTTGACAAAATTATTTTCATTTAAAATATTAGACAGGTTTTGAACCAAGGTCCTTCGAGAAAAGTCTGTTTACGACATTTTGGCCCTATCGAGCCGGATCAGCTTTAAATATCTATCATTAATTTTCAGAAAATTTTTATTCAGTTTAGTGCGGCCATTTTGAACGTTGCTGAAATCCCCCTTTAAAATTACACATTCTTCATTTCAATTGTCGCGCACATATTGTCGTCAAACCGAAAGCGTGCGCGATTTTTATTTGTGGAATCGGTCTTTCAGATCATATCTCTGCCTCATTTGCGTGTCGACAATCACGGAGTCATCTGCTCTTCATTCGTCAAACGCTCTTTACATTCATCTGCTTTGTTTACGTTGATTGAAATAACCAAAAAATTGCCATCTAATTGAACAACTCACTTAAATAAGGTTTTATCTGGAATTATTAGAATAATCATTTCACATACGTCTACACGTAAGAAATTATTCAACTATGCAGTTTTTTAAGATTTCCATTCCTTTTTTGTCTTGAAATTATATTGAGATTTGCGGTTGGGAATCTGAACGTGCGTCGTTGTTATTGATTATTTTGCTCAATTGATTGTGTTGAAAGATCTCAACGTATTTTCGTCTTCTTCTCTTCTTTCTCTTTTCTTAAGACTTAGTCTTGTTTCTTCCACTATTCAGCCTCCTGGGAAACAGATGTCCAGCTTTCGTCCCATCTCTTCGGAGGTCGGCCGGGGGGTCTCCGTGAATTTGGTCTTCCATCCTTTGCCCATTTTGCCCATCGATCTTCCGTCATCCTGTCGACGTGGTCTCTCCAATAACGTCGTCTCGATCTCGTGAATCGGACTACGTCCTGAATGTTCAGATCTTCCCTTATAGCGTCACTCCTTATTTGGTCTCTTAAGCTCACTCCTTTTATAGTTCTCAACGTTTTCATCTCAGCTACCCTCATCATGTTCTTTGTTTTTGCTGTATCCGCTCGAGTTTCCACTGCATATGTAAGTATTGGTCTTACGACTGTTTTGTATATGCGGACTTTACTATCGGTAGATATACAGGGTGTCCCGTAAAGACCACGTCAAACGAAAACGGAAAGTAGATCAGAATGTGCTCTACCTGATGTGAAAAAATTGTTCTCATGAAAGTCTCACAGTTTTCGAGATATTTGATGTTTTATGAAAGTGTTGAATTTTTTCACTTAAAATGCTTTCTCTCTTGCGGAAGCTACAATTAAATACTTTTCGAATCAGTTTTTTTTCCGTAAATTTTGTTGAATGATTACTTCACTTCATGCAATGAAAAATACCACAAAATATTATACAGGGATTCTGAAAAAAAAAATTAAAATTCATGTTCTGAAGGAAGTGTTTTTTTGTGCTGAATTCTATCTGACGTGATATAAAAAAAAGACACTAGACCTTTTCTGCATATTACGTTAAAAAGTTGCCTATTTTGTGAGGATTCCGAAAAGGTAAAATACAGGTGATAACCTTCTTCACGAAAAAAGATATTTGAATGTTTATCGAAAATGGAGCATTTCTGTGAAAAACTGATTTTGTCACCTTTTCCACAAATTCTTTCATTTTGCAGATTCTGCTGAGACATATTGAATGATTCTCTTGAAAAATGTCAACGTTGAATTTCTCAATATACAGTGGCTGTTTCTTCTTTATGGGAATGGCTTTGAAGCGGTATTTGCACAGCACTAAGCCGTGGTCTGTGCCAACATTTGCTGACGTAAGTGTTCGCACGTCGAGTAATTGACTTGGATGTACTGTTCTATTAGTGATAATATAGTCGATCATTGAATTTTGGTCTCTTTTATTACCGAAGGTATATTTTTGTTGGATTTTGTGTTTAAAGAATGTATTATTTATTCGTAATTCGTTCTGCGCGCATAGTGTTATAAGCATTTCTCCATTGTTGTTGATAACATCTTCATTAAATCTTTGCATAACACCCGGCAGAACTGTATTACCAATCCTAGAGTTGAAGTCTCCCATTATAAAGATCTTCGATTTTTTAGGTATTTCATCTATTACCTGCTGTAGTTCTTCGAAAAAGGCAGTTTTCTCTTCATTAGGTCTGTTTACATCCGGTGCATATATGCTTATGAAGTACGTTCTCGTTGTTTCGTCTTTGAGGGCAATGTACATGATATTACTATTTATGTATTGCACTTCATCGATATGGTCTTCAAATTTATCGTGTATTAGGATCCCCACTCCGGCTTGGGCTCTCTGGTGTTGCTCTCTTCCGCTGTAGAATAGTATATGGTGTTGGTATCTTATGTTGCCTTTTCCTTTCTTCTTCAGCTCAGATAGTGCACATATCTCGATATTATGTTTGTTCACCTCCATCATAACCTCCTGTTCCCTGCCGTTCCATGATGTTATGTTCCAACTTCCAATTCGTAATTTTCGCGATTTCCATAGTCGTTTTTTCCTTTGTCTAGCAGTGTCGTTATCCCATAAAATCCGTCCGGTTTCCGAGGCTCGATTAGTAGTACTTTGAGCATCGAATCTCTTTTACAGTGGGTAGGTTGCTAACCTTGCCCACCAACTGTCCTCCTTTCCCCGGGCTTGAGACCGGCTGCAGTGCCCTTGAAGCTACTCAATCCACCCCAGGACGCTGCAGGCGGAGTATTTTCGTCGATTAGTCATTTATTTTGGTTGAATTCTAACTATTTCGAATAATGTCGGAAATTAAGAAGTTAATGCTGAAACGAAGAACACCTTTGAATAGATTGAAGGAAATTTATGAGTATGGTGTGAGTTGTTCGCATGATCAATTCTATGAACAAAATTTTACTGCTAGGACAGATTTTGTGGAGGCTATATATGAGGAATTCCAAGATTTTCACAATCAAATAATTTCTTTAATTGCCCACGATGCACAATTTGATGAGGAAGATGAGATCAGAGTTTTGGCGGATAAATATGTGTATGGAATTAGAAGTAGGAAATTGGAGTTATCTCTTAAAGACTCTAATAATGCTACCTCTCAGTCCAATAGTCACCCCAATAACCCTATTTCGGGCAATGGCTCAAGAGGAAAATTGCCCAAAATTACTTTGCCGGTTTTTGAAGGTAACCTAAAAATGTGGCCTTCGTATTTCGATTTGTTTAACAGCATCATTCATAATAATTCGAGTTTGAGCAAGATTGAAAAATTTCATTATTTGTTGACATCCTTGAGAAACGAACCTTTCAATTTACTAAAAGCTATTTCTATGGTCGAGGACAATTATCAAGTAGCGTATGATGCACTCACTAGTAGATATCAGAACAGACGTTTTCTAGCCACAACCTATATTAATGAAATTTACATGGCTCAACCTTTACAGAAACCTTCTTCTAAGGAGTTAAGGCATTTACTAGATATATTTTCAGAAAACCTTGCTGCACTCAATGTTTTAAAATTTGACACGGATTCATGGGATTTCGTAATGTTTAATATTTTGTTACAAAAATTGGATGCCAAAACTAGAACCGATTTTGAGCTTGAGCATAGCACGACAGATATGCCTACATATAAAAATCTCAACACTTTTCTAACTAATCATTGCAAGGCTTCAGAATCTGTACAATGTATGATGCCATCAGCATCATCAATACTTTCGAAACACAAAGGTACAACACCTCAGGTTACCACTACGGATAAAAATAAAGGCTCTCTCTTCCAGAGGTCTTCAACGACTTCAGCTTATCTAACTTCTTCTGGCGATCAGCAAAAATGTATAGTTTGCTCAGCTTCACACGCTTCACATAGATGCCACGTTTTTGGTGGGTGGAAAATGTTGTAAACAACCTAATTTTATTTTGTTTTCCTTAATTTAAATTTCGGGTTTATTTCACATGCGAAATGCTCAATTTTTTTTGTGGACCGAAGCAGGTGCGATACGCAAGGCCAGGAGAACAGTCAGTAGTTTTCAAGATCGAGTGCGAGAACAGACAGCTATTAACGGCTTTTGCGATTTAAAATTACAAAAAAAAAACATCCTTCAGTTATCACTGGTTGTGAGAGTTTCGAAAGTGGACGAACAAAAACTGATTCTGCAGTGCATGGTGAGAACGCTCTCAAGGATTACGACACCATAAACTGGGTGAGTCCACGAAATTAAAGAGCATTTCGTTGACAGAATTATTTTCATTTGAAATATTAGAAAGGTTTTGAACCAAGGTCCTTCGAGAAAAGTCTGTTTACGACAATAGTTGAATTCAGTCTTCTATTTAAGTGATGTATATGTAAATCCCATTCCAACTAAGAATCTCCATGAACACCAAGGAACTTGGTGGATTCTGAAATGTTTACTTGATTTCATTTGGCAATTGGAGTTTTGATCGTGAAGAGTGAAAATTATACATTCTGTTCTTTCGGCATTCTATTTAAGACTGTTTGATGTGTATCAGTTTTCAACACTTAAAAAGGCATTATTTAATTCTCCTTTCAACTGAAATGTATTACGTAATATCTTAGATCTTGATAATATTCGTGTCATCAACATACATGATTCAACAATTGGTCAATATTGCACGGTAAGTCATTCATATACACTGCGCAAAAAAATTAACGCACATTCTGAAAATCTCAATTTTAATGAAAGTTAACTCTACATTGACTTTATAACTTATTTCTTATGTTCTCTCGGGAAGGTTTTGAACGAAACAAGACACATTAAATGGAAGAAAAATTCAGGATTTCACCGAATCTTATGTGAAAGAAGAGAAATGAACAATTTTCAAAATACTGAAATGCTGATAAGTGATTTAATACTTGGTATTTCCTCCCCTTGCGTTAATTACAGCTCGGCAACGACGGTTCATACTCAAAATAAGTGACCTTAAAATGTTCTGATCTAATCCTTCCCAGATTTCTCCGAGTTGGATGCCCCCAATGTATGGGGCAAATGGCACTACATGCTCTTCAAGAATGTTCCTTATATACTTATCAGCATTCATAGCTCCATTATCAACGACCACTAGGTCTGTGCGAGCAGTCAAAGATATTCCACCCATACCATAGTCGATCCTCCCCCGAAACCAGTAGTATTCAGGAAATTGCATATCTTTCATATGGACGTCTGTATACAAGGGAACGTCGATCACAATGGTAGAGGCAGAATCTAGACTCATCTGTGAAGAGAACTCTTTCCAAATCAGCCTCTTCCCAATGGATATGCTCTCTCGCAAAATCCAAACGCGCCCTTCGATGGGCTGGGGTAAGAGCTGGGCCTCTTGCCGCGACACGAGGCCTTAAATCATTTTCTCTGAGGCGATTTCTTATTGTCTGAGTTCTAATTTGCACCTCATGAGTTTGCTCAAGCTGAATTTGAAGGAGGCGAGCGGTTGAAAACCGTTGTCTCAACGAAGAAACTCTCAAGTAACGTTCTTGAATCTTGTTACCCGTGGTCTACCCTGTCCTGGTCTTCGGACATTCATACCTGTCTCCCTTAATCGCTGCAACATTCTGGACAGACTTGTATGGGAAACTCCAAACCTTTCTGCAATTCTTGTGTATGTCCACCCTTCTTCTCGCAAAACTACCGCTTGGGCGCATTCCTCTTGGGTCAAATTGCGTGTTTCGCGTTGCATAGCGATCGGGTGTAGAAAATCAAACGAAAGAAAAACTATTGATCGAGAACAACTGATTTTAGAATGGAGCCAATACATTCAAAATCTGATAATATCATCTTTTTTTATTCTTGCTGTGAAAAAACATCTGTATTGAAGAAAACCGTTGAAAGTGGATAACATATGCATTCATAATTCTGATAAAAATAATTATCATTGAGAACACCTTCAGTTGTAGAATAAATTTGAGATTTCCATAATGTGCGTAAATTTTTTTGCGCAGTGTAAATATAAACAATAAGGACATAAAATGCTACCTTGAACTACCCCATTAAGGATATCTTCCTCTTCAGAAATAAAGCTTTTATCATTGATAGTAATAGTATACTTTTTGCCTTCGCTCTTGTAGGATGCACTCTATGAGTTTCAATTGATTATTCCTTATACCATATGCTGCAAGTTTACTTAATAATATACTATGGTCTACAGGATCAAAAGCTTTGGAAATGTCTAGAAAAAGGCAAACTGGAACTTCTCCCTTTTTAATTGTTACAATAACAGTTCGAGTCAGCTCAAAAATTGTTGTACTTGTACTCTTTTCATTTATGAAACCGTGTTGAGCTGAGTGAAGAATATCATGTTTCTTGAAAAAATTAATTAGGCGATCAGAAAGAATTTTTTCAAAGATTTCAGCAAAGGTTCTCAAAATATTAATAGGTCGGTAATTGTTAAGATCGTCAACACAGCCAGATTTATATAGCAGTTTTATCATTGAAAGCTTTAATACAGATGTAAAAATACCAGTAATAAATGCACAATTCATAATATCGTCGTTAAAACCCGAAAAATGTGTAACTCCATTTTAGCTGATTTGACAGGAGAGACAAAAAACTTTTTATTATTACCCGTACTCCCTTAATATTTACCTTTGTTTTCACAGCAAACCAGCACTATTTTTCCACTACTTCTTATGTTATCCACTGATGTGATGTGCATATATGCACTGACGCCGTGCTAGTGTAAGGGAGGTACACGTATTTCTTTTAAACAATTTCAAGCACGGAGATACACATTATTCTATTTTGCGCGGGAAAAATATTTAACTGTTCGATGGAACTACACAAATTTCTGAGCATGTAGATGTTGAAAACCGCTAAGGGATGGCATCAAAATCTCTTTTTTGATTAAATTGGGAGTTACACATTTTTCGGGTTTTAACGACGATATGCTTGATTGGCTCAACAATAAAGTGAATAGCCTTTTTATTACAATACTAGGAATCTGATCTAAGCCTGATGAAGATGACTTTTTCAAATGTTTTACCACATTAAGAATTTCACTAGATTCAATATCAAAAACAAAAAACGACTTGTCTAGATATTTCAACCCACCTCCAAAAGATGGCGATATATAAGTTGCTTCACTGAATTAGATAAAAGCAGTTTCATCAAATTGGTTGGTATTGTATTCGACAGTAACCACTTTATATTCAACAATATTTATTACAGACAGTTGGATGGAACAGCAATGGGATGCCGTGCCAGTCGTAATTTTGCTGAATTAGCTATGTTGGAGGTATTCGAATGTTTCAGGTGAGCTGAATATTGACATCCCTATCATCAAAATATATTTTGATTTCTACTCGTACCTGAAGACCGCATTGAGTCAACACATAATCTTTTCAACTCATTCCATGAAAAACTATAATTCACTATAGAGATAGAAAATAACTAGTAAGCCCAGCGATCTATTTTTTTCGATGGATCCATCTTTTACCACCACCTCAATAAAAAAACGTCATAAGCGAAAATAAGATCAATCAATCAAATCAACCCGATTTATACACTGTAGTGTTTACCCCCGTCCATCCAGTTTCAAGAATGACTATTCCACCACGGTCAATACCGTATGTCTTATATCAATGCTGCAGTCTGTTAATTTTTTCTCTTATTTAGAATAGAATGCCGAAGCGAATAATAAGTTATATGCAAGGAGAGATGGAGTGACTTCTTACCAAGGATTATGAATTAGGGGTTATAATCTACAACTTCATACGTTTTTTTTTCTATTCAGAATATTTTACGGATTTCTACTCCGGAAGAAATAACAGTTCAAAATAGACGGTCAGAAAAATTGATGGATAGAGTAAATAGAGGAATGAATAACTATCCTAATATAAGTTTTTTTCTCATACGGAAAGCCCCAGTGTCCCAGCTCCAACGATTATAATGAAGCATCACTATTCTGTAGACGATGGAGAGCATGTTTCTCATATTTTTTCGAATGTGTAAAACAGGTGGCCAATAAAATTGATGATAAATGTATCAGATTTACTCAAAAGAAATAATATTTCTTTCTGACATCCTACGATCGATAGTATGTTCCTCGTTTTTGTCTTGAAAATGTAAAATGGCCAAGAAATTTATTTCCCCATGCACCCATTCCATCAATTTTCTTGGATGGTCATTTTAAATTTTGGAAAAAAAAGAGATGCGCTCCATCGTAAAGAGAATAACCATTCATTTTCATCGTTGAAGGTGGTTTTTCTGAGTATATGGTGATACATTCCTTTAAGCACCAATTTTCTGGGCCGGCCATTTTGAACTTGAAGAAGGAGGGATATGCGCTTTATCGAAGACTGAATAGTTCATTTTGATCCTCGGAGCTGTACTATGAACAAAAAATTATGTTTGGGATATTTTAGTCCTCCTTCTGGACAGGGAATCCTTAAAACATTCTGAATAGAAAAAAATCGGTTCACTTGATCGTTGCGGGTGGCGTTCTATTCTAGGACTGTCAGAATGAAGAAAATTTTTTTTGAGTACATTCTGATACATTCCTCTAACCACCAATTTTTTTGGCCGGCTATTCTGAACTTGAAAAATGAGGAATAGGCGCTTCATCGTAATTCTACTGAATACTTCATCTATTCAGTCTACTTCATCTGTTCAGTCTACTGAATAGTTCATTTTGATCCTCGAAGCTGTAGTATGAACAAAAAAATTATACATTCTTATACATCCCTCTATACACCAATTTTCTTGGACGGTAATTCTGAACTTAAAAAACAGGAAAAATATGAGCGTCATCGTAGTATGAAAATCAATAACGAAATCATGGATTATAAAACATGATCCATAATCCTTGGTATGAAATGAGTCTTTTCCTTGCTTGAGCTTAGCTTCGCCATACTATTATGAATAAGGGGAAATAAATACCGACTGCAGCATTGATATAAGAGATCGGCCGGGAGCAAAAATACGATTGATGATTACTTGAGGGAATAATATTAATTCGAGGAGGATCATACGTTGTATGTATGAAAACAAATATGGTTCCATCAGGACCATTGTCTTAATCATGAATCAATTCGGAATGTTGGAATGTTAGAACATTACAGTTTAAATATTCCATGAGCTGTGATTTTCAACATCAATGCATTTTAGATTTCAGGATACAGAATATTTCATTACAATGAATAATTTTCCTTAGATAGATTTTCCTTGAACAGCTTTTTCTTAGACACCTGAAAACTTCCACCTGAGAGTGCATAAACCCTTTACTTACTCAAGATGTTTCTAAATCTTCCTTCATAAAGTAAGTCAATTCAATTGTTTACGAAAATGAACATAACCTCTCAATGTAGTAATTTTGAAAGATCCTCATTTTGAACTTACTGTACATAACTGGCATGGGGAAAAATTGTTGGACGGTGAAAATAAGAATGAGTCGAAGTTGATATTATTGCAGTTTTAGATCTAACTGAAATATAAAAGTACAAATCTGGATCAGCTGATGACTGAAGTTAGGTACATAGATAGGTCACTCGACTCGAGTGATAAGAAACGGCAACAGGCCCCGGGTGAAGCTGGATGCGTTTACATTCGTGTTGAAAAATCTCGAATTTCTGAACCTTTTTTCTCGTATTTCCTATCTGTTTTCCGAGTCGAGAGTAGTA
Organism: Coccinella septempunctata; assembly: GCF_907165205.1. Taxonomy (NCBI): domain Eukaryota; kingdom Metazoa; phylum Arthropoda; class Insecta; order Coleoptera; family Coccinellidae; genus Coccinella; species Coccinella septempunctata. Next base: position 40,160,263 of record NC_058192.1, on the reverse strand, counting down.
CGCGCCTATGCTCCGGTTATTCGTCTTTCGTTTCGCATTTTTCGCGGACACGGACGTGCGGCGGATTTCGAAGAAACAGAGAATTCCCGAACCTCCAAATCAGCTGATTTTCCCTCTTACCTCTCCCACTCAGTGCTTACGAAATTAGTAGTACGAGATAACAGCCTCCTTTTTCTCGATATTATGGTGATAAGGGAAGACAATAAACTTATCCCAGATTGGTATGCAAAACCATCTAAATCTGGCAGATGTCGTAACTTTCTTTTCAATCACAGCTTTAAACAAAAGAAAAATGTAGATAGCAATAAAATTCAAAGAGCTGTATCACTAAGCCATAAAAAAATCGAAGAGGAGAACATTATAAAAATAACCAACATACTTCTGAGCAACAACTACACCCCTTACTATAACAAAAAGGCAATAAATAACTACAGGCAAAAACAAGATCAATTTTGCCTTGTCAACAATGACGGGAGCGTCAATACAAAAGCCTACACAACGAATAACATGCACATTGGCTCACATCCTAGGATGACTGCAAAGTCAAAATATTTCAAGCTTGCGTTTTTCCCTAGATTATCCTATAGATTGTAGAACATTTTCAAAGAATTTAGTTGCAAGACCTCATTCTACAACTTTTCTTTTTGTAGCAGGGGGAAAATCTGCAAGTCAGACGAACCATCCTCTCCTGAGGGGGAACAAGTGTGGGGATTCTCACTCTCCTGAGCTTGAGACCCACTAAAAACCCTTAACTGTATGGTGATCGTTCATGTATAAGCATACACTGCGTATCGCTGTTATTAAAGTTACCCTAGCTTGGTGAATTTTGAAGATTTTTCTGTCTGAGTGTCGAATTCCGTTAGGTAGCATTTCAAAAAGGTGAATTACATCTAACTTTCATCCATTATTTTCGTTCTTCCGTCACGATGACTGTTTGTAAACACTGTATGCAGGCGATTAAAAGATCTCCATTTGTTAACTGTGGGAGATGCCTTGATCATTATCACGCAAATGGTACATGTAGTGATATCAACAAGACGCAGGAGTCTGTTATCAGGAACCTACCTGGGACCGGGTGGACTTGCGTTTCTTGTCGGAATTCCTCGCCACATAAGACGAACACCGTTCCTCCGATAACCGCTGAAGAGGCGGACGACGGGCAACGTGTACAGGATGGTCTTTCTGTTTCTATGGTCAGGTTGACATCGGTGATTGAGGATCTGCGGCACGCCGTCGATTTCTGTTGTAACAAGATTACTGATTTTGAGGAGAAATTGAACAAGTTCAGTGCGGTTAGTGCTAAGGTGAACAAACTTGAAAAAGAAAATACTATCTTGAAGCAGGAGGTTACCAGTCTCAGTCACAGGCTCAACATGATGGATCAGAATGGTAGGTCGAATAATTTGGAGATACAGAATCTGCCCGAGGTTCCGAGGGAGAAACTGATCGAAGTTCTGTAAAGAAAGTTCATCTTCAGACGAAGAGACCGCAAAAAAAGCTACGGAGTTGCATAAAAAAGATAAATTTCCACCCATCACGACGATGAGTACAGCCGATTGGGTAGAGATCTCAAAAGCTCTCTACATGAAGAAATTCAGCTACAACAGAGCAACCGTCGTAAAAGACGGAATCAGGATCGTAGCCTCGACTGTGGACGATTACAGGAACATTACGGAATATTTTGACCAGATTGGTAGGGAGTACTTCACCTACCAGATGGAGGAAGAGAAAAAGATCTACGCAGTCATAAAGCATCTCCCAATAGATGCTGACGTAGATATAATCAAAAATTATCCAAAGGTTCAAGGAATCCATGACGCCGAGGTGTCCAGAATGACATCCAATAAAACCAAAAAGTTTATACCCTTATACCTGGTTAAAACTCAGAGAAAGGAGATTTTCGAAATAAGACGCCTCTACAATCTCTGCATTGTAGCGGAATCAAAAAGAAAGGCAGAAAATCCAAGCCAATGCCTCAGATGCCAGAGGTACGGACATGCCCAAAACAAGTGTTCTTTTCCATACAGATGCGTCAAATGTTTGGGCAATCATTGCACAAAAGATTGCGAACTTACCAGAAAAGGTAAGGAGAGAAATGCCATATGCGTTCTGTACGGTGAAGAAGGCCATCCAGCAAGCTACAAAGGATGTAGCGAATTCAAATTAGTGACAAGGAAGAGGAAAACAGGCCAGAAATCGGCTCAGCAGAGCACGATTCCGCAAAAAGTCCAGGAGAAAAAGAAGCCCACCCTCTCTAGAGTAGACGACAAGAAAAAAGAAGTACCTAAACCAGTACAGAAGAAGGAGCAACCGAAAATGCCCCAAGCTAAACCCACGATCAACAAAACAAAAGAAAACAGAAAAGTCTCTGAATCCGCCGACGATTTAGACACTTTCACTGAAAAAATTTTCAACACAATCATGTTGAAAATTGAAAGAGAGATGGAGAAAAAACTCCAAGGAATGTTCAGTAAACTGAAATCATGAAACATACAACTAGGAAAAATTCCCTTAAAATAGTCTCCTGGAACATAAACGGGGTCAGAACTCGAAAATCCGAGATAGAAGAAATATTATCAGAGAGAAAACCTGATATTATAGCCTTACAATAAACAAGAATACAACCAAATACGCGATTGAACATCATGAATTATGAGATATATAGATGTGACAGAATCGCAAACACTGGAGGAGGTGTTGCCTTACTGGTTAGACGAGATCTGAAACACTATTTTAAAGGAAGATCTGAAGAGTCACAAATAGAAACAGTGACGATTGTTGCTGAAATAAATCGACAGAGTCGAAATCACATCGGCATATAAAAGACCCCCAAATAACTTATTGGAAGAAGAGATCAACAACTTACTAGATGAAACAAACCCGAAAATCTGCATCGGAGATTTTAATTGCAAAGCTCCAGAATGGAACAGCAGGATGGAAAACAGAAATGGCAGAAAACTGAAAGATCTCGCTGAAACACAGGAAGCTATCGTTATTGGACCTGAAGAACCAACCTACCTAGCATTCGGAAATGGATTACCATATATGATTTATATCGCAATTATGAAAAATATCACTAGAGAATTCTCGATAGAGACCTTGTGGGACGGAACCTCTAACCACAACCCCATCGAATTAACAATAGGAGAAAGGCCAAGAAAACTAATGCAAACAAGAGAATACTCCAATTAGCCTAAATATAGCGATCTGATACAATCGGAGGTAACATAAATACCCACAATCAACACATTGGAAGACTATTCATAAACTTTTTAGGGTTTTCACTCCCAATCTCTGAAACAAAATCAATTAAAAATGAAATCAACGATGTGTTCCTGCGTAAATTCTTGCACTAATTTGTCAGGAGCAAATTAACTAGAAAAAATTGTTGCCTGACAATGAACTCAAAATAAATAACGTTGAAATTATAATTCTAAGTTGTAACGTTTCGGAGTCTATATCAGACTCCTTCATCAGACGAAAAATCTATTTTTGAAAATCTTCTGAATTGTGGCTTTTGTTTGACATTAATTGTCAACACACAGAAACAGAGACTGCATAGAAACGTTGATTCATTTAATTTTGAAATTACCGGATGACAGTTCCTTCTTTAGTAAATTGATCCAAATATGATCTATTCCTACCGAACAATTTGCCAAATTATTATCTTGATCTAATAGAATACACGTAGACTCTTTAATTTTTCGTTTAAAATGGTCTGGTTCCGTCATTAAAATTTTAGTGTTGTCCCAATCCATCATGTGGTCTCCCGTATTAGAACAAATGTGATCTGCGATTTGTGATCGATTAATTTCTCTATTTTTAATATTAATTTTATGTTCGCGTTTTCTTATTTCTAGAGGTCTGGACGTTTCACCTGTATAAGTTTTACCACAAATACAGGGTATGTTGTAAATACAACATTGTCAGGCAACAATTTTTTCTAGTTAATGTGCTCCTGACAAATTAGTGCAAGAATTTACGCAGGAGCAAATCGTTGATTTCATTTTTAATTGATTTTGTTTCAGAGATTGGGAGTGAAAACCCTAAAAAGTTTATGAAGAGATGCAGAATCCTCCCAGAATAAATTTCAATCGACATCGGAAGACCTTGAAAGTGCAGTTGATAAACTAGAAACGAGCACACAGAAAATAACGAGACCAGCACCGATACATCCACACGGTGATACACCCAGAGAAATCAAAGATCTCATCAGGGAAAATCGGAGACTAAGAAAAACATACAGGCTCAACAAAACAGATATAAATAAGAGAAATCTAAACCGACACAGCCAAGTTCTAAAAAATGCCCTGAAGGACATGAGGAAAAAAGGTGGAACAAAAGAGTTCAAGAACTAAATACTATCGATCATTCTGCATGGAAAATGCAAAAATGTCTGAGAAGAGAAAAGACTAAAATACCACCTCTCCACGGAGAAAGAGGAATGGCATATACGAATATCGATAAAGCAGAAGCACTGGCGGACTCGATCGAAAGAAAATCGAGAATAAATTACAGACCTGATGAAGATAATGATGATCTGGAAGAACTAGTTGAGAACAACGAAGAAGAAATGGACGAACCACCAGTAGACGACAAAATAGAAAAACCAACATCCCCATTCGAAATAAAGGAGATATTCAGAAGCTTGAAAAATAGAAAAGCTCCCGGAAGTGATAAAATAACGAATGCTTTGTTGAAGAAATTACCTAGAAAAGGTATAGCTGCTCTCACAAATATTGCAAACGGTATATTGAGGACTGAACACTATCCGAAAAAGTGGAAAACTGCAGAAGTCATAGTGTTCAACAAACCAGGCAAAGATAAAAAATTCCCCCAAAACTACAGGCCGATATGATTTTTGTACGCCCTAGGAAAATTAGTAGAAAGTGTAATCGCTAGGAGGCTTATGCCGCCCACAGACTTCGTTCTTTTCCATCCGTTCGAATCGCCGCGATTTGAACCGTCGTTCCAAAAACGCCAAAAACCGATGTGTGTGGTGAAAAACCGACGATTCGGAACGACGGTTTTTCACCACAGACATCGGTTTTTGGCGTTTTTGGAATGACGGTTCGAATCACGGCGATTCGAACGGATGGAAAAGAACGAAGTCTGTGGGCGGCATTACAGAAGAAACTGAAAATATGAATCTCATTCCAGCAGAGCGATTCGGATTCAGAAGACATCACTCAACAGAACAGCAATTACTGAGACTCACAGAATACATAACAGAAGGATTCCAAAATAAACAAGCAACTGGTTTTGTACTACTAGATGTCGCCAGAGCATTCGACAGAGTATGGCATGAAGGATTGATTTACAAAATGAGATATGCTGGATATTCAATCAAACTGTGCAAGTTGATTAGGAATTATTTGAGGAACAGAAGATTCTACGTGAAAGTGGAAGGAGAAAACTCCACAACCAGATATATGGAAGCAGGGGTGCCTCAAGGGTCAGTACTTGGGCCGTTACTGTATAACATATATATTCACGATATACCAAAATCTCCAAGGACTATGCTGACAGCATATGCCGACGACACGGGAATCGTAATGCGACATCGCAAGCCAGAAATCATAGAAGGAAAATTACAAGAAGCTATGGATGAAATAATTGACTGGTGTATTAAATGGAAAATAAAGCTCAACGGACAAAAGAGCCAAGCGATATTACTGCAAAAGAGGAGACTGAGAACTACAACAAATCTAGAGGTAGATGGAGAAGAAATCGAATGGAAAAACGAAGCGAAATATTTAGGTATCACCCTAGACAAAGGTCTAACTTGGAAAAGCCATATCAAACAAGCCGCTGACAAAACCAAGGCAGCGATGAATATGCTCTACCCGCTGATAGGTAGAAAGAGCCATATGTTAAATGAGACAAAATTGAAAATAATCAAAGCCGTTGCTAGACCGCAACTGACTTATGGATCAGGTGCTTGGGAATTCGCGGCAAAGAGCCATATACAAAGAATTCAGAAAACAGAAAACAAGCTAGTACGATGTGCCATAGATGCGCCTTGGTTTGTCAGGAACAAACAGATATATCTAGAGTTGAAGTGGGAAACCATCACCGAATTTATGAAGGGGAAAGCTTATTAAAACTATACTAAGAAGAGATATCCGAAATGGACGAACATGAAAACCCTAGCACGACAATGTGCAAGAAGAAATTAACCGATCAAGGGATAAATGGTTTATAGGCAAATGCCCGGAACCAAAAAAGCAGGTTAGGTTTAGTGAGTCGCAAACTCGGAAGAGTGAGTAACCCCACAGTGTACCCTAGAAATGGGTTTCTCTGGGCGAGAGATGGAGCCCCGTGTTTTTCACGGTCGCAGATTCCCCCTGCTATAAAAAAAAATGAACCATCCTTCCTGTGCTGCACTCTCCGCAAAATGCTGTATTGAGTCAGGCCGCAAAATGCCCGCTCTAAACTAAAACGCAGTATTATGAGCGTTGAACGCCACTAAACTCAGGCCTTACCCTAACTCGAACTTGGATTCCACGCTGAACGCAAACAAGAACGCTACATCCATCGCTGTTACTGTTAAATGCTGTACTTCCATTCTTGAACACGTGTTTGACGCTTTCGCTGGACGCTCCGCCCTGCCAAACGCTACACTGCATTGTGCACTTAGGCCTCACGCTTAATTTTTTAGATAGCAATTTACCTTCAGTAAAATATTTCAACTCTATACTTTCCTCTATTGGTATGCATCAGCTAATTCGGGAGCCAACTCACATTACCCCAACTTCAGAATCTCTCATCGATGTGATTATCGGCAATGAAAACGGTATTTAACATAACATAACATATGTTAAGTATTGAACAATTACTTTTTCAGGACATCACTGGTTCGGATTTTTCGGGAATATTTCACATGGATGATGTTGATGAAAAGGTGAAATTTTTCTAGGAAACTTTTTCGGATTTATTTGATAAACATTTTCCTACTAGATCTATAAGAATCTCGAAAAAGAATGCACCGTGGATGACAGACAGAATAAGGAAATAATAAAGGAGAGAGACAGGGCTAAGGGTAATGTCAGACGCGGCGGTTTTGTCCGAGACGTTTCTTGAGAGTAGAACCGTATCGGAGAGTCGTCAATGGGTTTCAAATAGACCATGTCAGACGTAGCGGTATGAATCGCCAGGCGATTTTAAAATCGACTCGAAGGGTCGGACCACTATCCGCCTCGGTTTTTATGAGCCTTTCGTACAGTCATCAGACTGGTATGTATATGGAACATGTCAGACGCGGTGGTTTCATCGTTCTATTCACGACCTCACACCGCCTTGTATTTTGGATATAAACCGACGCGATTAAATCGACGCGTGTGACATCGACCAGACGAACGCTAGCGGAAATTGTCTCGGTCAAAACCGCCGTGTCTGACATTACCCTAAAGCAAGACATAAAAAAAAACAGAACTGAGGCAGTAAATCGAGCTAGTGAAAAGCGATTATATTTTCATTATATCACCATGAATACTTCAGTTAGCGAGCAATGGAAAGATCTCAAATCATTGGGAATATCGAATAAATCACGGTCAGATCTGAGTTTTGATGATCCTGATGCAATAAATAATTATTTTTTTAGAAAAACATCGCAAAATTCAGATAGTTCGGTAATTGCACTGAAAGCCCAAGCCAGTGCTTTAGGTGCCAAAGGTACGGAGATGCACAAAGCAAATGCTCCTCGAAGTGGAGATGCGTGAAGTGCTCAGGAAGCCATAGCCGCAATGACTGCACACTCACTAGAAAAGGTGAAGAGAGAAATGCCACATGCGTCTTATGTGGAGAAGAGGGCCATCCAGCTAGCTACAAAGGATGTAGCGAGTTCAAGTTGGTGACCAGAAAGAAGAATTCCCGAAAATCAGCTGAACAGAAAAAGAAGGTAACAAAAACAACAACTTCTGAACAAAAAATTCAGGAAGTAGCGAAGACCCAATATACAGAGCAGGAAAAGAAGAGGGAGACTTCAAAACCCGTTCAGAAAAAAGAAGAACAGAAGAAGCTTCCAATGAAACAGGCCGTGAACAGTCAACAGGAGAAGAAAAAGATATCTGAATCAGCCGATGATTTAGATATCTTCACGGAAAAAATTTTCAACAAGATAATGTTGAAAATTGATAGGGAAATGGAGAAAAACTTCAAGCATTATTTAGTAAACTGAATTAATGGACCTTACGGACATTAGGAAGAAATCCCTCAAGATAATCTCGTGGAACATAAACGGGATCAACACTCGGGAAGCCGAGATAGAAGAAATAATATCAGGGAGACAACCTGATATTATAGCCCTACAGGAAACAAGAATAAATCGGAAAAGACGACTGAATTTCATGAATCATGAAACGTATAGATGTGACAATTACAAACACCGGAGGAGGAGTAGCAATATTGGTGAGAACAGATCTGAAACACTACTTCAAAAGTAGATCCGACGAAACACAATGAGAAACAGAAACAACCACCAAACAATTTATTGGAAGAGGAGATAAAAAATATGTTGGAAGGGACAAACCCGATAAATCTGCATCGGAGATTTCAAATGTAAATCCCCATTATGGAACAGCAGAGCAGAGAATAAAAATGGCAAAAAACTCAGGGATTTCGACGAAAAACAAAATGCCATAGTGATTGGACCAGAGTTACCGATATATCTTGCTTTTGGTATAGGAATACCAAGAGAGATATCGCGATATTGAAAAATATAACTCAAGAATTCTCGATTGAAACTTTGGAGGATGGAACCTCAAACCACAATCCCGTGGAATTGACAATTGGAGAAGAACCAAGAGAAAAACCGATGGAAATAAGAGAATATACCAATTGGGCTAAATACAGCCATTTAATACAATCGGAATTAATAGAAATTCCAACAATAAGCACTCCAGACGATCTGGAATGTGCGGTTGATAAACTGGAAGAGATTATATTGAAAGCTTACGAAAAAAGCAAGAGGAAAGTGAAGAGACCATCACCATGTTATTCGCATGGCGATACACCTAAAGAAGTAAAAGATCTTATAAGAGAAAATCGCACAGAGATTCAAAAGAATATATCGGATGAATAAAAATGATCTGAATAGAGGGAACCTCAACCGCCATAGCCAAGTTCTGAAAAATGCCCTGAAAGATCTAAGAACAAGCAGATGGAACAAAAGAGTTCAAGAACTGAATACAATTGATCCTTCTGCATGGAGAATGCAAATAAGGCTACGGGGAGAAAAGACTAAAATTCCACCCCTACACGGAAAAAGGGGGATTGCGCAAACCAATACTGATAAGGCAGATGCATTGGCGGACTCGATCGAACGATAATCGAGAATCAATTACAGGATAGACGACGATAACGAAGATCTGGAAGAACTGGTTGAAGAAAATGATGAAGAAATGGATGAATTACCAGCGGCTGCTGAGATAGACAAACCAACATCGCCAAATGAAATCAGGGAAATAATCACAAGTTTGAAGAAGCGATAAAATAACGAATGTTATGTTAAAGAAATTACCTAGAAAACGTATAGCCGCTCTAACAAATATCGCAAATGGAATTATGAGGACAGAACACTACCCAGAAAAATGGAAAACAGCGGAAGTCATAGTGTTCAATAAACCATTCAAAGAGAAGAAGTTCCCACAAAACTAGAGACCGATAAGTCTACTGTCCGCATAAGGAAAAGTAGTGGAAAGAATTATAGCCACAAGGCTGAATGAAAATCTGAAACTAATATCACCAGAACAGTTCGGATTCAGAAGAGAGCATTTAACAGAGCAACAATTATTAAAGCTCACAGAATACATTACAGAGGGATTCTAAAATAAACAAGCTACAGGTCTTGTTTTACTAAACGTCGCCAGAGCATTCGACAGAGTATAGCATGAAGGATTAATATACAAGATGAGATGTGCTGGATATTCGATCAAAATATGCAAGTTGATCCGGAATTATCTCAAAAATAGAAGACTTTACGTGAAAGTGGAAGGAGAATGCTCCACAACAAGAGATATAGAGGCTGGAGTACCCCAAGGGTCAGTACTTGGGCCACTTCTGTACAACATATACATTCACGATATTTCGAAGAATCCAAGAACCATGCTAACGTTATATGCTGACGACACAGGCATAGCAACTCGACACCGCAACCCAGAAGTAATAGAACGAGTTCTACAAGAAACGATTGACGAAACAAATGACTGGTGCATAAAATGGAAAATCAAGCTCAATGGACAAAAGAGCCAAGCAATATTACTACAGAGGAGAAGACTGCGACCCACAACGAATCTAGAAATTGACGGAGAAGAAATCGACTGGAAAAATGAAGCCAAATATTTAGGAATAACGCTTGACAAAGGACTTACTTGGAAAAGTCATATCAAACAAGCAATCGACAAAACGAAAGCAGCGATGAATAGACTCTACCCTCTGATGGGAAAAAAAGCCACATGTCGAAAGAGACAAAATTGAAGATAATCAAAGCCGTTGCTAGGCCTCAACTGACTTTTGGATCATTTGCCTGGGGTTTCGCGGCAAAGAGCCATATCAAAAGAATTCAGGCCAATGAAAACAAGCTGCTACGATGTGCAATAGATGCACCTTGGTTTGTCGGGAATAGACAGATTTATAGAGACCTAAAATGGGAAACCATAACGGAATTCATGAACAGAAAAGCAGAGAACTTATTCGAAACAGCGAAAAACCATCCGAATCAAGAACTCAGGAGACTAGTGGACTACGACCCAGAGGAAGACAAAAGGAGAATGCGAATTTACCGAAGGAGACGAAGAGATCAATTAAGAAGAGATTAAAAAAACAACATAAACTTATTGAAAAATCCAATAAAGTGTTACCCTACAGAGGATAAACACATAAATCCCAGCATGATAGTGTGCGAGAAGAAAACCGACTAAGAGATGAACGGTTTATAGGCAAATGCCCGGAACCAAAATTCAAGAAGCAGTTGAGGGTTTTTATTGGGTCTCGAGCTCAGGAGAGTGAGAAACCCCGCACTTGTTTCCCTTCAGGAGAGGGTGGTTCGTCTGACTTGCAGATTTTCCCCCAGCTACACCAAAAAAAAAAAACTCGAGGAGCACAACTACACGCGTGTGTTCACGGCATCGTATCGCATTATAATATATGAGTATATACACATTATACATATCGTATGTATCTTTTTGATATCTGAAAGGATGAATAAACTACAATTACTTTTATAATTTTAGCCAAAAATAGTAGAAGTAATTTTTTACCCCTGAAAACTACTACCTCCCCCTATTCCGAAACTTATAGTGAGTTCTCTTGATTAATATGGATTCGCTTGTGATTTATAGTGAATTTTTCGACTGACCATATAATTCTAGGAATTGGTCTTCGATTTGGGTTCCTGAAATCGGTTTGGTCTTGGATTATGTTCGAAGAAAATACCTAAGTCAAAATGATGGAATGGCTCAATAAATCCTACGATCCATTGGTCGCATTCAGCGGACGAAACAGTTGCGCAACTGTTACCAAACGCTAGCGTAAACGTTCGGTGACATATGCGCTACATTCTCAACACGTTCTGGAGCGGACGCCACTTTTGGGAGCGGATTTGATTTGTGCTAGGTAGCGGTAGCGGAAAGGAGCGAAAGCTGGACTTGAACTGAGTAGGTAGTTGTTATTTAGTGTGGAAGATGCACGAGCTTGAGTTTGTTGAGGAAAATTAAATGAAAATTGATGGAAGGTAATAAAGAAGGATGTTAAATAAGTTATAGGAAATATACTAGAGCAACAAAGTAATTCGTCAGAATTCTAGGTTATGTTTTTCACAAAAAAAAACTGACTTAACCAGCACAAGGTTAACGAAACTTAAAAAATCCGTTTGTTTACGTCTTTCCTACAGACTTTTCAACTAATCAGCTGATGTTGGACTGCCTTATCCTATCTCGGCTTGCCAGCGAACGTTCAACATGTTCCCGACCGCTACCGCTACCGATGGGTAGCAGAAGCGTTTTGCGCTCCGTCCGCTGAATGCGACCATTGTCATTCCATAATTTCATAATGAAACGTATGGCATTTATTTTGATAACTTCCTGTCCATAATTGTTGCGAATTCGTTTTTTCTTCAAATTTGGATGTATAACGAACATTAATTTTGAAAAAATCATTTGTCGTAAAAAACTGAGCTTTAGCACAGTTTTGGTATAATTGGACAAGAATTAAAAATGGATCAATGACTCAAAAATGGAACATGCTATGTATTTTTCATATCATATCATTGTTGTGGATTCTTCGAGAACATAATGATTTTTTAATGAAATTATTTCGAGATACTATACTATATGTAATTGACTGTCCATCATTCGTCGGAATGCCCTTCAGCAATAAGGTCCTGTCCTTATACTTCATCCTTTTTCAATCGATAGTGTGAAATTGCACAACTTCTCGAGTATTTTGTTGTGTTCATAATCTAAAAGAAGTAACGACTGAGTTGAATTTGAAGATAAAGCCGAAATCTCGGCTTCTGCATATCGTCTTATGAATCCGATTGAAAATAAAATAATTCCGTGCCCCTTCTACAAGCCGTAACATTCTAAAAATTTCTTGAAGGTCATGAAAAATCATTGATCTCCCTCTTCAACGTATTAAATGCTAGTATAATATCCAACGCAGTTTATATTCATTTGATCAGATCAGAATCATTCGAGAATGCTAGTTGGAAAAAAACGAAAAAAATAAACACCTAATCCAATCAACAAACCTTATGTAATCCCCATTTGGATCAGCTTTCCTTCCGAATTTCACTGGACAGTAACAGTGTGAAAATTGTTGAAAGAAACTTGAACAAGACAGCCACATCCAGGTACCAGCATTAACTGACCAATCTGCATCTAATAATAATTCCTCGAACACCTGTAAATATATTTGATATTAATCATTGCATTGAGCTACTCTACAAAATATTAATAAGTAGAGTACTCTAATGTTAAGGGTACAAGTTCATTAAAACATAATCTGGTTCGAGGCTTCTTTATTTTTATTAACAATAAGACTAGAGCATAACACAATCAACTATAGGAAAAGGCTTATTAGGTCACTATTTTTATGTGAATAACACCAATAATTTTCAAAATTTGCTTTTATTGAATGGAATTCTTAATAAATTGCATGGTCGTGCCGAAGAAATAGTAGTTATTTATGGGGCTACAAAATACTTACTGGATTGAACTCAAAAACGCTCTTATTTAAAATTTCAGTGATCAAAGAGATAAAAATAGCTTGAACCAAGAATTAGTTAATTCTAGGCAAAATTTCAACGAATCCCCTCAATAATTTTATGAAAGAATTTCACATTTATTGGACATCATTTGCAATTGAATTGACCTGTGCAGTGCCGAAGATCAAGAAAGTAAAAAATTATTTTTCAAAAACCAAGCTTCAAAGACCTTCCTGGCGAGATTAAGAGATCCTATAGGTCCTATTATAAGAGCTATGAGGCCAGATTCATTAGCACAGGCGCTTCAATTCATACTTGAGGGGGACAATATCAAACACCTTCAAAAATGTAATAAATTTTCTATGCCCAAACGACTAAATCACAATAGATCTAACTATAAAACATCTTTTAACATGAATTCAAAATTTCCATCTCCCCATTTTTCGTCACTCCTGCAAGATCTATTCATTTTTCCAGTACACAAAATGCACAAAGATTTCCAAGTAGACCAATAAATTTACAACGAAACCCAAATCATGTTCCTCCCAGATTTCCACCCATTCCCAAGTATTCAAAAGACCGGCCCAAAACTAACCGACTCCAATGAATATCTCCACCATTAATACTGCTTCCAAATTCCGTCAAAATTATTCAACTCCACGCGATTTTCCGAACAGATCCCGTAATCCAGATTTTATCAGTGAGGAATTATTCAACACCGAAGATTTGAATTACGAATATATTGAATCGGAACATACTACTGAAGTAAATTTTCGGATTTTACCAACAAAAAACCCATCGACTGGATAGAATATGGTTAAAAATTCGAAAATCACCTAGCCGGTGACTGAATATCTCAATGAAGAACTGATTAATAAGGAGCAACAGGACAAAGAAAGTTTAATACAATTTTTATATCTTTCCACTTGACAAATTCTTATGACATTCAACTTCAATCATATTTCAAAATTAACAGTCATTTTCACGTAACAATGAAAATGCAAAATATAACAATCTGCAACTGCAACATCCTCTCACCTTGAGTTTATCGAACTCTGTTCAGGAAAACTCAATCCGCTACATTCCTAGTCTATGAATAGGTTTGACTTTTCTACCATAGCGGGTAGTAATTGGAAGTGATTCCGAAACTTCTTCATTATGATCTTCCTGTTTTTCTTCAGTTTTATCATGATGAGGAGTTTCTTTAAGCATTTTGCTTGTTATATATATATATATATATATATATATATATATATATATATATATATATATATATATATATATATATATATATATATATATATATATATATATATATATATATATATATATATATATATATATATATATATTTATCCAGCATACTATGTTGCGTCCATACATTGTCTTTGGGCCATACACTATTGCGTCCTGAATAATACTGCGTCCGTATACTGGACGCAGCATTGTTTTTCAAAGTTTTCTCTGGTATTTCGAGGGATTCAACGACAGGGGTGGTCGCAAATCGTGAAGGACGTCGAGAGCTACCTTTGGAACAACTATAGATTTCATTCATCTCTTGATAAAAGAGTTATTCTATGTTGAAAAACATATCTCCAGACGCAGTAAAGTGCTTCTCATGAAACCTAAAGTATATTTTTAGTTCACTCAAATTCCGCTTCGGGGGCGCTTCAAATGATGAAAACTGATATACAGTCAATATACATCTTTCACACGACGCATAATGTTGCGTCCTAAATCTGGCAACTGTGTATACAAGTAAACCAAGTTGTATTTGCACAACTGAAATGATTTTGCTTCCTAGGCTCCAAGGTCATCCCGAAAGTCTGTTAGGTGAAGAATTGGATTCTGTCTCTAGAGCAATGGCAGGTCCGATTGAAGTGCCCTTATGGTGTTCTTTTGACTGATATTGTCATTATTATTTTTTCGAATGAAAAAAAATTATAACTCACGTGAATTTTATTCCATTTCAATTAGAAATCAAACGATAACACTTTCCAGAGAATTATCGGATTTATAAATTGACATGAAAGGTATCGCATTATCCGCTTATGCTTATGTCATCTCATTTCACTTGTGAATTAAATTTTTTTTATTCCACTGGATGAATAAACGTCAACTTCCCTTGTTGCTAGAGGCAAGTGTATTTGCCTCTTCATTTCCTTTAGTTCCCGAGGGACCAGGAACCTAGCTATAGAGTCATACGGTCCTACAGAGCAGTTTTTGTTGTTCGGTCGTCCTGTAGGCCATCTGGCATTTGTGAATTGGTGTAATCTCCAGATTCTATGTTCTTATGTTGTTATCTACTACTTTCTTCATCGTCTTCAATAGAAACGATAATGAATTAATTGTTCTTGAAGATTGTGGGTCCCCATTTTGGTGTGGAGGCAACTTTTGTCCTTCTCCATTTTCTGTGTATATGACTCATTCTAAGCAGCTTCTGGTTATCTTCAGAAGATGAAGACGAATCTCTTCTAGGATTTTTCTTTACACTTTTGGTGATCTATAATAGATTGAAGGTGTTCATTGCCCACTCCGAACATCGTCTTTTAAATATCCTAATCTTCCTTCCGAGGATTCTTGGTCTTTATTGCTGTATCGATTCTAGTTATGGGTTTACTACCTGTGAAGGTTGTTTTGGGAAAACTGAAAGATCGTTCCTGTTCTCCTTCGGTGAATTATCCGTCTGGCTCATTGAGCGATATTGTGGGGTTGCTTACTCCTTTTGCCATGACCTTTTGTATTCTGAGTGCTGTGGGATTAGAAGTGACATTACCACAAAAATTAAAAAGTTCTACAAATTATTTAAACTCTTGTATATATGTAGTGTCCTTGTAATATATTAATTAATAAGGACTGTCTGTCAAAGTGTATATCACAGAGATGCGAGATCTGATTGAATTTAGAACAAATCATATTGTACACAGATGACTGAAACAATGAAAGAAAATCATAACTCACGTGAATTTTATTCCACTTCGATTAGAAATCAAACGATAACACTTTCCAGAGAATTATCAGATTTATAAATTGACATAAAAGGTATCGCTTTATCCGCTTATGCTTACGTCATCTCATTTCACTTGTGAATTAAAAAATTTTAATTCCACTGGATGAAAAAACGTCAACTTCCCTTGTTGCTAGAGGCAAGTGTATTTGCCTCTTCATTTCCTTTAGTTCCCGAGGGACCAGGAAACTAGCTATAGAGTCATACGGTCATACAGAGCAGTTTTTGTTGATCGGTCGTCCTGTAGGCCATCTGACATTTGTGAATTGGTGTATTCTCCAGATTCTATGTTCTTATGTTGTTATCTACTACTTTCTTCATCGTCTTCAATAGAAACGATGTTGAATTAATTGTTCTTGAAGATTGTGGGTCCCCATTTTGGTGTGAAGGGAACTTTTGTCCTTCTCCATTTTCTGTGTATATGACTCATTCTAAGCAGCTTCTGGTTATCTTCAGAAGATGAAGACGAATCTCTTCTAGCATTTTTCTTTAAACTTCTGGTGATGTATATAGATTGAAGGTGTTCATTGCCCACTCCAAACATCGTCTTTTAAATATCCCAATCTTCCTTACGAGGATTCTTGGTCTATATTGCTGTATCGATTCTAGTTATGGGTTTACTACCTGTGAAGGTTGTTTTGGGAAAACTGAAAGATCGTTCCTGTTCTCCTTCGGTGAATTATCCGTCTGTCTTATTGAGCGATATTGTGGGGTTGATTACTCCTTTTGCCATGACCTTTTGTATTCTGAGTGCTGTGGGATTAGAAGTGACATTACCACAAAAATTAAAAAGTTATACAAATTATGTAAACTCTTGTATATATGTAGTGTCCTTGTAATATATTAATTAATAAGGACTGTCTGTCAAAGTGTATATCACAGAGTTGCGAGATCTGATTGAATTTAGAACAAATCATATTGTACACAGATGACTGAAACAATATATTTGTTCTGGGCGTAGTAAGGTTGAACAAGCGTACGGGTCTAGAACTTGGGCGTCCTACATGAAATCCTACTCTAGCGAGTAGATGTGCCATTCAAGGGTCCATGAAGGAACCTCAAACAAACAACGCCCTTCCTGACATCTAGCTTAACTGCACCGAATTTATTCAACAAAACAGCATGATCTTACTCGAAAAAACTTCTCTGAACAGCCTCCATTAGTCCGAAAGCTGGCAACGAAATTCGGCAAAAGTTTTGTACTGGCGCATAATTTAATATGATTAGTATTGAGGGTGTACATAAGTCAGCACCCACTCTCAAGGTCAGGTAGTGGAACACCTAGCGGCGACGCGCTTTGATGTAGGTATATGAAATAACAACACACTCTACAAGTATTTTGTAATGATTGAAAATTGTCACTAGTTCATAGAACAGAAAACTTGAAAAAATGGTCAGATATCATTTTAGTGAAACGCGGTGTGTCAGTACACCACATAAGTTGCTGCCTTGACGATGTTGTTTCAAAAGAATTGTATTGGCTGAAACTGCATTTACTGCTCAAATATCATATATTATTTGTGAAACAAATATTCAGACCACATATCAATAGAAGAGAGGCAGTCAGCAGTCACCCCAAAGTACGGATATTGTAATTTTATATAAATCAAAGAGCGTCGCCGCAGATGTTCCAATACCTGACCTTTTAGCGTGGGTGCTGATTCATTTACACCATCAAAACTAACTCATATTCAATTATGATCCATTACAAATCTTTTGCCGATTTTCGTCGCCAGCTCTCGGAATATATGTCATTGTGATGTGTATGGCAATCGTATATTGGGTTCCAAGCAATGCATCCAACCTCCAGTTTGCTCGTCACAAATGTATTGAACAGCAAAATCATGGTTTCCGGATCAGAAAATATCTGCTATTACGCACGATGCATTCATACAATTTTGGCCTCGTACCAAGTAAATGATTAACATGAGGAACAAATGTAAAACTTTGATCAAAACAACGCCAAGATCTTTTATCTCCGTTTTTTTTGCTCAGGACGCTGCCATCAAGACTATAACTATACAGTAAATAGTTCTTTTTCCTAGTGTACCTGGCGACATTGCACTCAAAAATGCTCAATGGTAGATGATTTCTGCCACACCAAATCAAGAATGAGTCCACAAAGCACGCTGCAGGAAACGCAGTCTTCAATAGAGCCTATATCACCAAAGATTTTAAAATCGTCGGCATGAGTTCATGCACGAATAGGATTAATTAGATGCATCCTCACTTGTTCAAACGTCCGGGAGTGGATAACTGGAGTGGAAGGCCTCTAAAATTCCCTGATCGACTTTTTGTTCCAGATCGTAATGCGAGAGGTTTGGCCAATTAGTTTAGAACTGTTGTAAGTTCTGCTTCAGATGGATCTTAATGGTGGATCATTTCCTCTTCTCTTATTTTATATTCGATTATCATATGGTCAGAGATTGATGGTTTGGTCACCATTTCCCAAGCTTTAACACTTCTTCTGGAAGCTGCGTGTTGACCATTGTCACGTCCAGAACCCCTTTTCTTGCCTTAGTGACAGAACCAGGTATTGTCCCCACGTTCTTGAGATAGTTCTTCATTCTGCAGGCCAGAATAATCTCCAATTCAGTAACGTTATTAGTTCTCAGATCTAAAACTTCTTCAATCAGATTTACCATTCAAACTTTATGCCCTGGGTATGAAGCCCCCTATTCGAGCATTGATCCTTTGTATTTTTCACTTTTCTGTTCTTCGTTCACTACCACATTATTTTTGGCAGCGAAGGGAATACAACACAAGAAATTCTTTGAGCTCTTTTTCTGGCAGAACTTTATCGAGCTTTATTGCGTGTATATATACGCTTTTTCAACAACTTGGCATATGCCAGGCCTAATTGCAATATATGCGAGCTTTATCATTCTCAAAAACTGCTCTGGTCTTTGGAGTTACAAATGAGAGCTTTGGTTATTTGTCTATGCCATAAAGTTCTCTCAGATGGAAGTAAGGTATTCGCATTGTGTCTCTCTATATACCCTAATAAATTATGAATTCTGCAAGCGGACAAGATGTGCATAAGAGTTTTCGTCGATCACGGCTAGCCCTGCAAGATGTTGAGGTGACCACTTGCATTATATTCTTCTTATATTACCTAGTATTCTAGTATCTAGTATCACTCCATCTTGATGAACAAATCCTCCCGTTTCCGACATCAGCTCAGCCGACTCCAGAAAAGCAGAAGATGATTTTTACAGCAAGTCATGGTCTTTCAATCTCTTGAAATATATAAAGTATATGTTTACTCATATGATATTCGAATGAAAACTTCAGTTTTGCTTGTCTAATCTGGCTTTCTAATATCTTTTGTTCTGCTGGCGTGATAGATTTTCCTACTAGCTTAAGATCGATTCATTTGTCGGATATTAGCTTCTCCAAAGCACTCCAGCTCTTTGACTTTGATTTTATGATGAGCTACTATTCCCTTGAGTGGGTCTTGACCTTTCAATAATCTTATTCCATTTCCAACTTTTGTGAATAATGTTGGTATTGCAAACTTTGAAACCCCTGTCTTCCTGCATTCAAGGAAAGTATATCCTTTGTATCGAAGAGTTACAGTTACAGTTTGTTCGGAGCATCTGTCGAATCCCCCAGACCTGCTACCGCGACCAAAGCGGTCTATTGTGGCACACAAACAAGCTCAAAGAGCTAAACTTCTACCTCCAGTGCCATCTTCCAAAGGGGAAAAGGTGATAACAGAGGAGGAGTAGTTCATGAGTTCCCCTAGAACCAGCCTGAGCGAACCTTGTCTGCCGCTGGGCAGTAACTGAGGATATGCTCAATGGTTTCGTCCTCCTATAAGCAAAGAGAGTCCTTGTATATCGAAGAGCTAGGATGCAGGCTACGATTCATATTCAAACTCTTCTATCGAACTCGAGAATTTCATTCGCCGTCCATTTAACTACCCTGAGAGAGTAGTTGACTCTCCAGACTGCCAAATTGTTCGTAGGATAAACTTAGGATAAACTAACAACTGTGCAGTTAATGCATTCCTAATTTAAATTATCTCCAGAGCACCACTCTCTCACATTCATTTGTTATAAAAAAAAAACGAAAATGAAATATATAACGTTTTTAAAATTATTACATAATGACTAAAGCTCTTCTTGACAAAAAGACACTTAAAGAGTGTTGAAACATTCTGAAATACGATTCCCCAAGTGAGCAGTCCACAAACTAAGGATGATAGCCATCATAAATATAGAGCTGTTTTGAAAGATGAAAGTTGTAATAACTGGAGCCAATGTTATAATACGATCACGTCATCGAGTTCGAATAATCCTACTGTACCAGATTCTAAAACATATGTGGCAACTACGCTGGACGCAACAACATGCTAATGGTGAAAGATTGAATAAAATTCGGACGCAGCATTGTGCTACATATGAAAACAAAATATACGCCGGACGCACTAATGGTAGGACCATGAAAGGACGCAATAATGTGCGTATATCAACTTCTTTATTAATAAAGATATTTGAGATCTGAAACGACCAAACTACGTAATTTTTTGCGTAGATTAATATACTTCGATCAGATTCCACCTAGGTAGCGTATTTCTGGGAGACGCAATAAGGTTGCTTTTTGAAAGGACGCAATAAAGTATGCCAGATGTAAATATATATATATATATATATATATATATATATATATATATATATATATATATATATATATATATATATATATATATATATATATATATATATATATATATATATATATATATATATATATATATATATATATATATATATATATATATATATATATATATATGCAGCGGGACATATGGGGACCGAATGTATATAACGTATGGACCGTATATATTGATATACATTTTGATTTGGAAGTGTACATTACTATTCATTTGTCTATGTATATTGTGGAGACGAAATTATATCGATATTTCTGTTCTGTATATGTTGCGTACAATATGGGGACCGACACAAGTATATGCAGCGATACTTATTGGGACCGTATTGTGGGGAATGGCGTAGTAAAATAAACATAGCCCAAAAGATAATTACTGGGACCTCTTTGTGACCTTGTCATTATCGATTAAAATTCTGCAGTTGTATTCATGTTGAATTCAAGTTTTTATTGCACCAGAGACAACTTGGATATAGATCAGTTCGGATTCCAATTTAAAATTTCCTCAAGACAATTTGATTGACATAAATGAAGAACTGATATCTGTATATTTGAATTTCAAATTATCGAGCATATGGAAAAAAGAAAAAAATTGTTTTTGTTTCAACGAATGAAAAAAATTTCACCGCCTCCGCGATAACCGAAATGGTTTCCATACCATTTGTTTCGAAAAACGAATGTAAAACACAGAATGTATTTCTTGTTGAAAAATACTTTTTTCGTAGTGATAAATTTATGTCCATATTCAATAATATTTTGGAGAGAATATTCGGATGTATGCTATACATTACCATTTATTTGACTATGTATATTGTTGAAACGAAATTATATCGATATTTCTGTTCTGTATATGTTGCGTAACATATGGGAATCGATAGAAGAATATGCAGCGATACTTATTGCGACCGTATTGTGGGGGATGGCGTAGTAAAATAAACATAGCCCAAAAGATAATTACTGGGACCTAGTTGTGACTTTGTCTTTATCGATTAAAATTCTGCAGTTGTATTCATGTTGAATTCAAGTTTTTATTGAACTAGAGAAAACTTGGATATAGAAAATCAGTTCAGATTGCAATTTAAAATTTCCTCAAGACAATTTGATTGACCTAAATGAAGAACTTATATCTGTATATTTGAATTTCAAATTATCGAGCATATGGAAAAAAGAAAAAAATTGTTTTTGTTTTAATGAATGACAAAAATTTCACCGCCTCCGAGATAACCCAAATGGTCACTATACCATTTGTTTCGAAAAACGAATGTAAAACACAGAATGTATTTCTTGTTGAAAAATGCTTTTTTCGTAGTGATAACTTTATATCCATATTCAATAATATTTTGGAGAGAATATTCGAATGTATGCTATACATAACCATTCATTTGACTATGTATATTGTTGAAACGAAAATATATCGATATTTCTGTTCTGTATATGTTGCATAACATATGGGGATCGACAGAAGTATACAGGGTGTGGCGTAATGAATACAGTACATCTAGGAGAAAAATGAAAATAAAATTGAATTAAGAGTTATTAATCAATTAATCCACAATTAATGTTCAGTTGTGCATAAAAAATTAAAAATGCTACTGAAAATAATGTTGAAAATAATTGAATACAATAACTAGATATCTTTGGCAGGCAGACATTTTTGAAAAACCGGTAACGGGATGCTTTCCGATCTGCGACTAAAAAACTGCGTTGAAAAATACAAGGTGTCCCAGTTTATAAAGAAGACTTTCCTCTATATCTTTGAAATTTTAAGGATCCGTTACGAAAAATAAAAGTTGCTGAAAAAAACGTATTGGAGTTTTTCGAATATCTCCAACAAAAACCAAAATATGGCGAAATATTTGAAACGGTGAGATATATTTCCCAGAAACGCCTTGTACCTCGAGAACGAATCAATATATCTATGATCTGCTTTCTGATATCTAATTATTTCGATGAAAGAGATCGGGGATACTTGGAGATTTTTCCTCTAGGCCTTATAGTTCTTAAGATGCTCTCCAGTTAACCTCGAATTTGGGACACCCTGTACTTCTATTGTGAACTGAAAATGAGTTGAAAAGTGCAGAAAATTTTCCTTAGCAACTTTGTAAATACAATATGTGATACTGTACATCAATTTTCATTACGAATTGGGATCATCATATGTTATGATATATGACCTCAAAGTCCATTTGAGGCAAAATTCATTTATCTGTAGGAAAATTACTGCCTTCTCATTAGGCATTCTTTGCGTTCGTTCGTAGCCATAATCACCAAAAACCATTGATTTGGGGTACCCATAGATGTGCGAGCAATATAAAATCTGTGATACTCCATTGAATTCCTATAGAGAATAAAGGCACATTGATGAGTCAGGAACCATAATGATTAAAATGCTACAGATATACAGATTTTCGACAAAATGTGGATACAATTCATGGATAAGACGAAAAATATTTGTAATTTCGACACCCTAATATAGAAAATAATTTTGATTTCGATATTTCATCCGATATAATTGAAATTTTTTTTCTACTTAAGACCGGAACACATGTATATTCTTTAAGAATTCCTCGAGGAATTCCATATAGAACAAACGAATGGAGTAATTGATTCATCGAAATCATTTGAGAAATGAGTCTTAAATATTTAATTCATCTGAATTTTCTTGAAATTTATTTCTCCCAAATTACAGTTTCCGAAAAATGTTTAAAATTCGGTTTGTCAAATTATGCAACGCCTTTCTGTTCACAAGGATCTTACTTATGGGTCGTTTATGGTATATAATCTTTATGATGTTTTGAAATATGGAATGCAAAAAAAAATGTTTGCCATTTAGGTAATACTTACA
Source organism: Coccinella septempunctata (assembly GCF_907165205.1). Classification (NCBI taxonomy): domain Eukaryota; kingdom Metazoa; phylum Arthropoda; class Insecta; order Coleoptera; family Coccinellidae; genus Coccinella; species Coccinella septempunctata. The sequence continues at coordinate 40,136,533 of NC_058192.1, read as the reverse complement.
GCCAAATTCAGTAGGAGGGGTGAGGGATGGTCCTCGAGCTGTTTGATATTTTTGAAGAAGTATTTGAAGAGTTTTTACGCCTGCGAGAGTACAGTTCTAGTAATTTTTCGGTGACGGTTAAATATTCTTGCAACGACAAAAAGAGATAATCATCATGTTCGCCTTAGTGCTGTTTTTAGATGGTGTTCATCACATTTGTAAACAGAAATAAGTGAAAAAATTGGTTGGGAAGAAAAATGTGAGTGCTCCTTATAAAAGCTGTGGCCGTTTTGAGGCGGAACTAATTGCGGAAAGCAGTGAGTATATAATTTTCATAATTTTTAATTCTTGATTATACTTGAGATAATTTCAGATAATAGGAAGGAGCTGTTAACTCTGAAGCAGAAGTTAGAGGCTGAAGAAAAAAATTCATCTGAATCTACATCAAGTAGGTTTACTGCTTGAATCAAACATTATACCGATTTTTCTTCTTAATCATCGAGATTAATGATTTCTTTTTTTCGTTGTTGTATAAATAAAATGAAATTGAATATTTTTTCATTTTTCAGAAACGACTGTGAATAGTGAAATCACAGTCATTCCAAGCAAAGATGATGAAAAATCTAATCAAAAACAAGGTAATTATGAAAAACTCATATCCTATGTTTGTATCTTGATGTTTATATTATATAAAATTCGTTATTATTTACAGAAGACGATTTAGAAATCTTCAATGATAAAAATTCAATCAGGAATCCCGGGACAGCCATTGTATTTGAAGGTAGGAATTGAATATTAATCCATCATTGATTTTAAATAGGTGCAATTGCAGTAATGCACCAAAAATCAAGAATCTTTCAACCGAATATATTGAAAAATTTATTTTTTACCGCTCACCGATGATATAGATATAGCAGACATAATTTTTTCTCATTTGCAGAAAATATTGAATATTGGTGATACCAGAACTACAACTTTTTTACCCAACGAGATAGAGGAAAATGAATGTGCCATTCATGTCGTCTTTTTTCGAGAAACTAATAATGCCATCAACTGCATTCCTCCATCTTCTTTTGTTTTCCAATACATTTTTATCGGAACGGTACACCCGACGGAAAAAAATAGTATGTTTTTGTGTACGAGGTGGGCAAAATTGGTGATACCTGAACTACAACTTTTTTACCCAACGAAATAGAAGAAAATGAATGTGCCATTCATGACGTCTTTTTTCGAAAATCTAATAATGCCATCGACTGCATTCCTCTTCTTTTGTTTTAGAGTTATAGGCCAAAATTTAAATTTGGGCGATTTTATTAATAACTTTGGTCATTATCTCCGTTCCTGTTTGTGCTAGGAAGTTGAAATGAAAACATCATAAAGACACTTTTTTGATAGCAATCCAGTGGCGTACTTTGATTTTTTCCAACAGGTATATTTGCTGAGCTATAATATCGTTGTGTTGTTTCTTATGGAAACAGTCGTTTAAAGTGAACCAGAAAGAATCGCTATTTTTTTTTCCGTTTCAGAAATATATCATACATCGCCCTCAGATTCGTTCAGATATCATGAAAAATATAGTATGTGAATTTTAAATGATTGAGTATTAAGTAGGCTGAATCACAGAATAATATGTCTCTACGCATGGTCCAATTATTACTTTGCGTTTGAATACAAGATTCAATCCTCCATGGTTTGATCTCGGTTTAAAACATTTAGTCATTACTAGCGGCATTACGGAAATATTCGAAAATTACGAGAACGTAATCAACCGAATGTTAGGTATTTCAAACAGTTGGCAGATAAGTTCGCTGTGTTCGGTTCTTTCAAAAGCCACGTTCGAGGAAATATTCGTTTAGATATTATGAAAAATACAGTTTGTATCTATGTTAAATTTAAAATGAAGAGTATTATGTAGGCTGAATTATAGATAGAGATCAAACCACGGAGGATTGAATCAAGTATTCAATCGTAAAATAATAATTAAACCATGCCTAGAGACATACTATTCTGCGATTCAGCCTACTCAATCATTTAAAATTCACATACAAACTATATTTTTCATAATATCTGAACGAATCTGAGGGCGATGTATGATGTATGATATATTCCTGAAACGGGAAAGAAACGGCGATTCTTTCTAGATCATTTTAAACGACTGTTTCCATAAGAAAAAACACAACTTGATGTTATAGCTAGGCAAATATACCTTTCGGAAAAAATCATAGTACGCCACTGGATTGCTATGGAAAAGTGTCTGTATAATGTTTTCATTTCAACATCCTAGTACAAACAGGACCGGAGATAATGACTAAAGTTGAAACCGCCCAAATTTCAATTTTGGCCTATAACTCTAAAACAAAAGGAGATAGAGGAATGCAGTTGATGGCATTATTAGTTTCTCGAAAAAAGACGACATGAATGGCACATTCATTTCTATAGATTAGAACTATTTATTCCGGACAATATTATTCAGACTTCGAAACTCACATACGATTAAAATGACCTCTTTTTTTAGCTTAATAGACTGCATATCTCAAAAACAATAATGTATGAATATAACTGGTATTTTGTTTAAATTCATGAAAATAATATTTTACAGCTTCATCCCCTAATGTCAAATGCCGTAGGATGCGTTGGTCTGAAGAAGAGAAACGAATAGCTTCAGAAGGCTTCAAAGAATACATTATGAATAATACATTGCCATCATTCCAAAAAATGCACGAGGTCATGAATACAAATCCAGGTGTATTTCAAAGAAGTGTAACCACTATTTAAACCTGGGTCAAAAATGAAAAGCTGAAAAAATCAAGAGAGGGAATTAAATAACGGGATATCCAATATTTTGACTATATATGTATGATATCAAATTATGTTTTTATTTTTTCTCTATATATGTTATTATTCTAACGTGTTTCGTATTAATAGGTATGTATTATATATATATATATATATATATATATATTGAAAATTATTTTACCAACTCTTGAATTTTCATTCACATAATTTTTTCAATAAATTTGAGTATTTTTCTTATATGTTGTATAAGTTTTCCTATATTCTCATGTGAATTGAATTGAATTCGTTGCAACATGGTAAATTAGAATTATTTTCAATTGCTTATCAACTAATATGATGAGTTTCATTTTAGTTTTGCATTTTTACCATATTTTCACACTTTTTGTAAGAATATGTAGCTATTAAATACAACTTATCAGTCGACCAAATCAATGAGCTATCCACAATTATATGATAGAGGAATTAATAATGAAATGGAACATTCAAATTTATATACACTGGTCCTAATAATTACCGTTGTATCTATTTTTGAAACGGTACTCATATGTACCGATAGACTAACGAAAACTTATGGGGACCGGTCCCAATAAGTACCGCTGCATCTAAAAACATATGGGGACCGGTCTAATAAGTACCGAAAGTCCCCATATGTACCGCTGTACATAGATATATATATATATATATATATATATATATATATATATATATATATATATATATATATATATATATATATATATATATATATATATATATATATATATATATATAGTTATAAAGTGTTAATACCACCTCCAAAATAGTAACTCGTTTAACGCTCTCACCTCATATATATCGCTGTCACCTCCGAAATCGGAGGTGACAACGTTTTGCCTTGTTTTTTAGCTTGTTAGATTCAGGAGGCTTCAGGGACCAACATATCAAAAAATCGTTTTGAGGTCACAACGCACCTCGTTTATGTACTGAACAATCTTTTAGTTCGAGTGTATATCACTGGCGCTAGTGTGCTGAGCTGTATATCGAAGAATTTCTCTGGAAGACTCTTTGCTCGTTAGCACCTCCGAAAATGGCAACGTTGTACTTTGCAAGCAGATGTAGACAGGCGGAATATCAGTATACGGAGGAATTAAGTAAAGAGAGGCGCAGCGTGTTTTCTCCTCCATTATTACAATCCATTCGGCATATCTCATTGATTTTTTTATCTCATTTTTCTGTAGGGGAAAGAATCACGTGAAAGAAAACCAATCTTGGCTCTCTCGTGTGTATCTATGCATCCGTTGAACTTCTTTCATCTCAAGCTAACACTATAATTCTGAATTTGGCGAACTATTTCATTACCTATCTGAAAACAAATCGATTTGAGTCTTGTCCATAATAATATTGCTTCTCTCTATGGAAATGATCCATATAGATAATACTACCTATTAGAATAACGAATAATTAGTATTGTTACATTGCATATAATGAAATGAGCTGTTCAGAGAAACGAAAATTTTCTGGAAAAGAATATTCAGATGTAAATGGTGATGAAATTTCAAGGACAATGAGCCATTCCGAAAATTTTCATTTCAGAATCAAGAGAAGAATTGCTACAAATTTTACAATATCACAGAAATGAACAACGTCTGCTAAACCGAATGTTGAACATTGTTGTGTTATTTCAAATGGAACGCTTTATATATTTTTCTTAAATCGCATTGCTCAATGATTTTGAGCACAGAATTCTTTGCTCAGAAACATCTCTTTTATTATCGATTATGTTCAAATATTGGATTTTCCCGAATATTTAAAGAGCTTGTACCATCTCTGTGGTTTAAATTTTTTAGTGATATATCATAAAGAAAATTACCAATTATATCGAAACAAGGTTTTATGAAGAATTATCCAGAACAGATTTGCATTTTTCGATAGATCATACATGATGTAAGGGAAAAAAATAAAAAAAATTGAAGTCTTTTGAAGGCCTCGTGTCAACATATTTTGAAATTGCAACCATATTTTTGTCAAGACATGATGAATCTACAAAGTGAAGTTAATAATATAGATACATACTCGGATCCATATGATTGATATACAGATGATTGATTGGTAAATTCCCAAAAGCTATGATGAACAGCGAACACTATGATGGACGCATGATGAAAGGAGAAAGACAAAAGTTAATTCAAGTATTTTCGCATGCAGTTTTATTATTCAAAATAAATGATGATTCTCATAATTAACAAATCAGGTGCAATTGAAATTGTTGTTTTGGTCTTCGAAAATAACACATATTGATTAAACTTCTACTATCCAAAATAAATAGGTACATAGATTAAATGATATAGAGGATATCTGTAAACAAATGCGAAGGACTAAGGGAGATGATTCCTCAATGAAAATAAGCGGGGCTAGTTCCTATAAATTTTTTTTCAAATCGACAGCCCTTCCAAGATGCAGCCTTGGAAGGCGATGACGAGTCTACAGTTTTCAATTTTTTTTTACAGGTTCTGAAAAACATTGAGTCATACAACTATACATATTATGAAGCACTGAGTAGATTGGTACCAGTTTCAACTTCGGCAAGCTCGCAGTTTAGGCGGTAACTTGCTATCGATTTTTTCAATGTATCTCTCCCTTAAATTCGAAAATTTCTGTTAAAATGTTGAAATTTGAGTTATTATGCTATTGTCAAAGAAGTGTACGAAACTAGCAGGTCGGGGGATCCAAGATTTCGGGCCGATTCACCTTAAAAAAACATAATAAAATGAATATCGTGAATACCGAGGCTAAAAACAACTATCCTCCGCTATAAAAAATTAATATTATTCCAATAATATACCGACTTAATTAATGCTACGTTGCTATTACTATAAGGCCCGTTTGTTCAGTTTAGGATTAGGCCGAGATTTAAGATGATCCTAGATCAATCTGAGAGAAATAAACTGAAATGTCAAAATCAATCTAGGATAAACTTTAATCCCGAACTGAACAACTAGGCCTAGTCATGTAGAGTTTCGGATTTTACGAGAATCTACTGCTTTTTCTTCGAAACAACAACTGCGCTGAAGGAAATGTGATTGACTGTTATCTATATTATTTACATCATTATTTGCCGAATTTCAAAGTTCTGAATGAATTAAAATCTAAACTTGATAATATTCGAGATAATTTTCGCAAGAGTTTCAATGAAATCTGAAAATTTTCATCATTCTGGAGAATTCTGGACATCAATAATTCTCGAATCATCCATGGAATAAATTCAATTTTATCCAATATAACACGCAAAACGAAATGTCACTCGAACTCGGCATCTTGAGCAATTCGTTCCTAAAAAGCCCGAATCAGGTAGAAAAGTTTGAACCCTTCGTATCAGCATTAACACGTGTTTTGCAGTAAACAGATGCCGATTTCATTTTCAACGGGCCATGTAACTGGGGTCGGCGTTGGGTAAAAGGATGAACGGTTCTTACAACAAGAAGAATTTGAATTTTCATATGACGGTGAGGGCATTTGTTTTAAAATTTTCAGAGTACAAGAAGTATACAGGGTGTTTCACGAGTAAACAGACAAATGAAAACCGTGAATAGAGGGCATTGAGCTGAGCTTAGAATCATTCCATATACAGGGTGTCCCAAAATTAGTGGATCAAACGTCACACCACGATAGAGTAAACCAAATATTATCGAATGACACCATTATTAGTTCAACGAAAATGTACCGTTTCCAAAATAATCAGAATTTTATTAAAATACCTAAAGTTGCCGATTTTCGAACTATTTTTTTTAATAACAGGGCCAGTATGCGAAAAAGGATATCGATTTTAAATTATATTGAAGTAATATTATCGTTTCATCTCCCCTAATTGAAATTATTTTAAGTAGTTAATCGATAACCATAACCTAAGTAAATGTAAATTAAAACAATTGTTTTTTCTACATGATTTTTAATATGAACAGGGGTGAAAATATGGGAGAAAAACGCTATCCTTAATAACAAATTGGCCTTGTGACTGAAAAAATAGTTTGAAAATCGGCAACTTTAGGTTAGGTTTTTTCAGAAACGGTACATTTTCGCTCAACTAATGTTGGTGTCATTCGATAGTATTTGATCTACTCTATCGTGGTGTGACGTTTGATTCAATCGTTTTGGGGCACCCTATATATACAGTCCCTGGCCAGTTTATTAGACGCACTGAGGATTTTTTTTATATTTACTGGTATTGCCCGAGGAAAAAGCAGAATATTCGAATTTCATTTCCACAGAATGTCAGTTTTATCTACGACTCTCATTAAATTATTCTATTTGGCATTCATTTTTGATGTTGTAGTATTAGTACTTAAGTATGAATCAGTACTATGTCTTCCAGTGGACTTCTTGCATTCTGCAGGTTCGGACGTTATTTCGATAATCCACATATGAAATCATTATCTTCGAATGCAGCAAACCGAACAATTCTGCATTGATAGTATGAAACTCTCATAGCTACATAGGGTGGCTCAGCAAAACATTAGAATTTCATGTTCAATCATCAATAAATCAATATTTTTTATTGAATATGATATATTATATGTGAAAACCATTTACAGATGAAGTATATGTAACATATACATTCAATTTAATAATTCAATATTGAGATTTTGCATCGAATCAATAATATGGCCAGGGACTGTAGGTTTCTTCGGGGTTTTTTGGAATTTGGCTATAACTCCTGAAATTCTCGATCAAGTCGACTGAAAATTTATATTTAGCCTTGAGTTGTGAATTTCATTGAAACAGAGCATTAAAATTAGACAAAAATCAGGACCGGGCTCAGTGAGGCTTTACTTAACTTCAAACTCATAAAAACACCGTGGATGGAGTTTTTAATCATTATTTTAACTTTTTTGTTATTTGCATTAGTATTGTCTCGAAATGAATTGATTTTTGGGTTGCCCCACCTGTTGATCATGTTCTAGAAATAATTGTTTTGTCAAACGCCTCTAAGGAATAGAGCACTTCATGAAAATGTATTTAGAAATTCTTAATTGATTTTTTTTTCAAAGAATATTCTGTTGAATGTGTTCAACAATTATACCATATTCGGTCTTCAAAATACTCTTTCACAAGGATAAAATGTTTCAAAATTGATAATATCCAAATATGGATGGAAAAACTACGCTATCTTGAAACTAAAAATTGAAACTTGATCTTCAGAAAGAATCTATTTTTCTATGGACAACTAGTTGTGTGAATAAGAACAATGAAAGAAATCGCAGGGTGTCAGATCTGGAGATCTAGCTGTCCAATATTGGGGTCCTATCCCTAATGAAATGACCTGAAATACTGATAAATACTTTTGCTGGTGCATGAATATCATCAATGTTTCAATAACAAACCAGACCAATCCATAGATTTCCATAGATCCAATAATGACTATATCGGAATCAGTGAAGAATTCGAAAGTGCATTTATCATACTTATTCGAGGTGCCAATCATTACCTTCACTAAAAGACCAAATGAGGTGAAAATCAGTTCGGAAAATTACTTCAGTTCCACGTTGTCCATAAAAAGCGATTCATTCGGAAGATATCGAAATATAATTATTATTTTCATGATCATGATAGCGTAGTTTTTTATTCTTATTTTTCTTCATCATCAATAATAAAGCTTATTATCACTGTAAATGACTTATCTGAATAACCAGATATGCTATAAATATCAAAAACAAATGCAAGACATATATTGAGAACGAAAAAATTCAGTTGAACATTTCCAATTCCATTTTCAGATTTCCACAGTTGATTGACGATCATTCATCCCATTAATTAATGAGAAGTAAAAGTCAATATGCAGCGCTGTTTTTTCCAGAGGCATTTCACTACCAAACAATTATTCATTAAGAATAATTTGATAAGGCATACCAAAGTTTCATTGATTTTGAGAAAATCAATGAAGATACCTGAAAAATTCAAAATTATGACGAGAAAAACTACAAACAGAGTGTTTTGCATGAGTTTAAATTTGAATATATCCTCAATGAGTCCGGTCCTGTGTTCGTCAACTTTTAATGTTCTAAGATGAAGTCAAGGAGTTTGTATCTCAGCAAGTATATTTATTTTTTGGTAGAACGTTTTCGGCTACAATAGGGTAACCATCTTCAGTACCACTGAAACACATAAACATTAAAGGTCCCAAGAACGTCTGGGTCAGTCTATAACTTACATGTCAAACTAATAATAAAGAGTATCTAAATGATTACAATTGACGTTAAGGATGGTAACATTTTCGGTTTTTGCCATCAGCACAATAATTCGTAATTCTACTACTGGACCTAACCTTACAAAATAATGAAACGAAACAACCGGAACATCGAAACAGGTGAAACAACACTAATCAGTCAATAACACAGATACACGCAAAACAGGTAGAGCAGGAAGTCGAACATTTTATATAATTTTTTTTTTTTTTATTTTTTTTTTTTTTTTAATTTTCTTGAATAATGGGATATAAGATTTATTTTGGGTTCAGGTTCGTTTGAATATTCAAGCATTTGTCATTTTTCATAATTTCGTCTTCTATATGAATATTCTCTAAAAAGTCAAGTCTTGTTAGGTTTTTGGTGTCTGTCCTCAGGATAATCTTGGAGTTCCCCTGTGGACTGAATGCGTGATTATTGAACTTGACATGATGTCCAAAAACTGACTTGTCGGGATATCTCAGATGTTCGGATATTCTAGTCTTTAACTGCCTAAAGGTTCTACCGATGTAGTTAGCTTCACAGTCGCCACAGTCCAATCTATATATTCCACTCCTTTCCAGGTCATGGGTTTTGTCCTTTGTATTAATCAAGTGGAGGCCCAGAGTGTTAGTTGTTTTTGCGGATATTTCAATGTCTGGGAAAGCGCGTTTGAGGATTTTAACCTAACCCTCATAAGTTCTTGTGTTGATAAAAGGGAGGGAGAAGAATTTTCTGGCGGGTGCGCTGTCGGGAACGGACGGATAGGCGATCCTCACTAGATTCCTTCTCTTGATCTTCTCGATTAGAGAAGTGATTATGGAGGGGTTGTAACCGTTGTTCTGAGCTAACTGCTGTATGATGTTCAGTTCGGTTTCATAGTCAAATTCGGTCATGGGAACTGACAGGAGTCTATTGGCGAAAGAGTGAAAAGCGGCCATTTTATGCGACCTCGGATGGTTGGAGTCTGCATGTATAAGTACATCGGTCTGTGTGGGTTTATGGAAGATCTTGTAAGAGAAACTCTCCTCGCTTCTACTGATGGTCAAGTCAAGGAAGTCGATTGATCCCTGGGTTTCAACTTCTAAGGTAAATTTGATATTTGGGTGTATTTTGTTAATCTCATGGAGAAGTTCAGTTGGAGACATCAAAGATTCTCTGATGAGGACGAAGATGTCATCGACGTATCTCGACCAGTGTAAAATAACATGGCTAAACCGTGTGAGGATTATCTTTTCCACAAAATCCATAAATGCGTCTGCGATGAAAGGTGAAAGTGGATTTCCCATCCCCAGTCCGTCTAGTTGTTGGAAGAACTTTTTGTTGAACAAGAAATAGTCTTGTGAAAGGCAGAAATTGAGGAGAGTGATGACATCAATGCGGGTTTGTTCGGGAATCTGCTGACTTATAAGAAACTGGTTCACGATTTTCACGCTCTCGTCTTTGGGGGTACAAGTGAAAAGGTTGGTCACGTCAAAGGAAATCATGAGGCAATCGGTGCCCGGCCTAAGATCCCTAAGTTTTTCAACCAGACAAAGTGAGTTCTTGACGGTAAACTCAGCCTCGAAACTGCACAATCTTTTCAAGACAGATAATATGAACTTAGAGAGCGTATAGACTGGTGTGTTGACAAAACTTACGACAGGTCTAATTGGGACGTTCAACTTATGAATTTTAGGAAGACCGTATAGCTTTGGTACGCTTGGATTGCTAGGAGTGAGGTTTTTTGGAGCGTTAAATTCGGACAAAAACTCGTCGCATGCCTTCAAGTATGTTTTAAACTTCTTCATTAAAGTTGGCTGGGGAGAGTGTTCCAGTGTTTTAAAGTTCTCCGAGTCAAGGAAATTTTCAGTTTTTTCAATGTAGACGTGTTTGTCCAAAATGACCAAGCAATTGCCCTTGTCGGCTTTTGTAATTATCAGGTTGTGAGTTTCTATTTTTTCTTTAACGGATTTTAGAACAGATGGGAATGGTCTGCTGGGACCGGAGCTGTGGGGGGTGTTGTTATGAATTTTAGCAGGTCTAGCTGGGAGAGGTTGGATGTGCTTGAGAAGCTCGTTTCTTACATCATTCCGATGTTGATCATCTTTACATATGTTTTCCAAGATAACGTCTAACTCCACGGAAAATTCTTTCAGCTGTAATCGGCGCTGTGGAGGAGCGTTCGTTCTTTCAAAGGAGAATTTCAGGCCAAGCTTTAGTAAGTTGAGTTCATCCTCGACGAATCTAACTTGTGTCATATTTTTGATTCTTTCGTGGAACTTGAAGTCCGAGAAATTTTGACTGGGACGTCGGTTGGCGTTGTTAGTTTTGAAGTTCTTACGAGAAATTAGATTGTTCAACTTCCTGCTTACCTTGGAAAACTTCATTTCCCTTCTGTACTCCACACAGATGGACACCCTCCGAAGTATGTCCTGGATCTCTTCAAAGTCCATTTCCTCCTTCATGAGGTCGTAGGTGATCTTCATGTTGCAATCGATCTCCTGCAGTCTTCTGTAGTGTTTTCTAATATTACGCCTCAAAATCTTGTGTTCTAAGTAAAGTCTGTCACTGATGGGTACATTCTTTGAGGCTCTCACAACGGCAAACGTTGGAGTAACTCCATTGAACATGCACCTGTGTAAAAACCAAACGTCGATACGAATTTCAGATCTTCTGATGGATAGACTCTTATATTTAACAGCTAAGTGCACCATAGCGTGATATGTATGAGGAAGTATCTAAAGCTGTGTACTTGGAAAATTCTAAGATGAAGTCAAGGAGTTTGTATCTCAGCAAGTATATTTATTTTTTGGTAGAACGTTTTCGGCTACAATAGGGTAACCATCTTCAGTACCACTGAATTATAGAATTAATGTTCTGTTTTATTGAAACTTAGAAGTTTAAGCGGAAAATGAATTTTTAGCCGAATCCAACTAAAATATTTGGAGTTATAGCCGAACGAAAGTTAGGGAAATTTGAATAAACTCCTCTCTATATCGAAAACGGAATGCCTAAGACACACATATAAGGTGTTTTTGAACTCAGCTCAATGCCCTCTATTCACGGTTTTCGTTTGTCCGATTACTTGTGAAACACCCTGTGTACTGAAAAATCGCAAAAGACTGACGAGTCTCAATTGCTCGATGGAGCAATTAAGAAACGCCATTAAATCAAGGAGTTTCTTTTGATCCCCTATGATGAAAAATGTCAATATCCAGTTATTATTATTATTTGGGGTGATTAATCGAAAATCCCCAATATCTCGAAAATCAAGGCGCTTTTACCAAACGTAAAATATATTTATCTGAACCGTCATAGAGTCCCCTACCTGCAGGATCCATATTATCCCCTCATTACCCCACACCCTGTATAATTATTATTATTATATCAATGTATTGAAAATAAACAGACATGAATACAAGCCAGTTGTTTTGTTCGAAGGTGAAGCTCCTCTTGCTTCAAACTTCTTTTAATTATTTTGACTACCATTCACGCAAGATGATTTTTGTTGAAGAATTCAACATTCTTGTAATTATCCGTTCATTTCTTCAAGAGATACCCATTCCCTACCACCTTTGAGTATTCAACTCAATGCTAACAATGCATCAAATGCATTTCATCTTCGGGTTGATATTTTTGAATTCTACAACTGATGTAACGTCTTCAACCTTCAGCAAAAGAAGATAAACAACAGTAACTCTCCTCAAGCTACTGATCATTTGTATTTTCCATGTAAATAAATAGATTTGGTATGTTTTCAATCAGTTTGTATAAACGTCAATTATGTTCGTTACATATTTTCGACTTAATATTTTCCGAAGTCATTCGACATTGTGATGAAATACGTAATTACTGAGAGTCTCACGTAGAACGGACTACGTAGCACTGATTTAAAACTCAAAAATGTTTTGACAAGCGTCTTAACCCAACATTTTCGTACCATACAGAGTATCCAATTTCCATGGCCAATCCAGTGCTAAAATAGAAGTGAATGAAGTATAGAATCTGAAAGTAAAACGTATATCTTTGTTGATTCATTACGGAAGAACATTTCAATGGAGTTCCTAATGTCGTGAGATTACTATTTCATACCCTAACAAATGCGGTAAAATTGTCTTTGGAATTAATCTTATATGTCACGAAACATTTCATTGTCATGTATCATTCATTTTGGGACCTACAGTCCTTGGCCAGTTTATTAGACGCACTGAGAATTTTTTTTATATTTACTGGTATTGCCCGAGGAAAAAGCAGAATATTTGAATTTCATTTCCACAGAATGTCAGTTTTATCTACGATTCTCATTAAATTGTTCTATTTGGCATTTGTTTTTGATGTTGTAGTATTAATACTTAAGTATGAATCAGTACTATGTCTTCCAGTGGACGTCTTGCATTCTGCAGGTTCGGACGTTATTTCGATAATCCACATATGAAATCATTATCTTCGAATGCAGCAAACCGAACAATTCTGCTTTGATAGTATGAAGCTCTCATAGCTACACAGGGTGGCTCAGCAAAATATTAGAATTTCATGTTTAATCATCAATAAATCAATATTTTTTATCCAATATGATATATTATGTGTGAAAACCATTTACAGATGAAGTATATGTAACATAAACATTCAATTTAATAATTCAATATTGAGATTTTGCATCGAAACAATGCGTCTAATAATATGGCCAGGGACTGTATATGGTATTAAACTCCCCTATCGGACGAAGTATCGTAGACATAAGTATATTTATTCAAAACTGCTGATATTCATGTAGAAAAGATAATAATTCCTGTCCAAATTCATTTACACCGAGATCACGAACCCTATCAATCAATTAATAGCGTACGAAGTTTATTAATATTACTATCGTTCTCGAACTATTTACAGGTTTCAATATGTGTGAATGAATCGAAAGAGCAGCTGTATTCCATATATGAGTAGAATTCAAGCTGCCTTACCTTCCGTCCTCCTAAAATCTGGCAACGTTGCGGGAGGTGAGAGCGCACTACTAATAAGAAATATAAGCGGAGGTAGTAAGGTCTGATTCGTTTGAAGAAAAATTTATCGCTAAAAATCTTTTCCCCTCCTTAGGTACCCCTGTTATTTACCTTCCCCTCAACATATATAAACAAAAATTATTCCAATTATATAACTCCTTCACCCGGAGGTCAGGTCGCCCAATGAACTTAACGGAGGTAACAACGAACTACGGGTTCATATATATATATATATATATATATATATATATATATATATATGACTAACGTTGAGTTCCAAGACATTTTGTACATATGGAAAGAGCATATACATCCGATTGTATATCGGTTCATTTTACCATATATTAGTTCGAGAAAGCTTTGGTTACATCAAACTCAATATACTCATTGTTGTTCAACTTTTATATCAATTTTTGCATGCAATGTCTAGTTCCAAGACATTGCCAAAAAAGTTGTTTAATGTTGATTGCCTAGATTTCCTCATTTTAAATAATTATACATGGTGGACATGTGTTGATTATATGTCCTGAAGTAATAAACTTAGTGGAAAATGTTAGGATACGAAATTTCTCCTACTATGAAAAAAATTAAGAATGAATTATTTACTTTAAAGTCCTAACCACACAAAGTTCCTTTCTTCATCGGCCTTAGGTACCTTTTTATTATTGAATATTTTTTCGTCACAATTCTGATTGGTATTGATTAAACTTATCTTATTTCAAATCAATTAGTTTCCGAGATAGCGAATTCCAAAAATTACTCATCGCATGTCCGGCTTCAAAAAAATAATTAGGTAGGCTCCGTGTCGAAACAACACCCTGTATATCATTATACATAATTTTCAAAACGAGCCTCTATTACACATGCTCTGTAAGTACGTGACTGTCCGCTCAACATTTGAAACCCCTTTTTCAACTACATTTGATTTCTACCGATTGCCCTGAAACGTGTAGCAAATCTTCAGATTCGGTGACAGTACAATGTACAATTATCTTCGTGTGATGGAAAGACTCGGTCAGTTGAACACAGTATATGGTGACTTGATCAGTTTTTCTCATAACTGCCTCAATTAAGGTATAAAATGAAGGAGCTCTGTTGTTCAGTTCAGGATGAGGCCGAGATTTAAGATGATCCTAGATTGATCTGACCGAACTGAACTGAAATGTCAAAATCAATCTAGGATAAACTTTAATTCCGAACTGAACAACTGGGCCTATTCATGTAGAGTTTCGGATTTTGCGAGAATCTACTACTTTTTCTTCAAAACAACAACTGCGCTGAAGGAAATGTGATTGACTGTTAGCGACACATAATATCAACCATCTAAATTCTTTAGTCTATACAATTTTTTTTGAACTCTCATTATACTATGTAGCAGTCTGATACTGAAATCCGTCATTTGACAAAATGAGTTGTCAGTTCATAGACTGACCAACATTTTCGAAAGCTATTGATCTATTAATTAAATCGTTCTATAAATGGTGCTAAATTGACAGTCGTATTGTGAACAACGATATGCAGCGGATTATCTAAACACGAAATAAATTCTGAAATGTTTCGGATCATGAGGTTAATTGAATAAGTATCTTTTTCGTATCATTTGTTGAACTTCATTATTCTAAATATTCTTCAATTAATGAAAATATAATATCAACACACATAGTTTTTTGATTTAATCGTCATCAAATCATTAAATAAATCGTTTCTCGAAAAGTTTCGAGTCTTGAGGCAAATAGAATATTGAATTATTTACATCATTACTTGCCGAACTTCAAAGTTCTGAATGAATTAAAATATGAACTTGACAATATACGAGACAGTTTTCGCAAGAGTTTCAATGAAATCTGAAAATTTTCATCATTCTGGAGCATTCCGGACATCAATAATTCTCGAATCATCCATGGCATAAATTCAATTTTATCCAATATAACACGCAAAACGAAATGTTACTCGAACGCATCTTGAGCAATTCGTTCCTAAAAAGCTCGAATCAGGTAGAAAAGTTTGAACCCTTCTTATCAGCATTAACACGTGTTTTGTAGTAAACAGATGCCGATTTCATTTCGGGCAACTTTTATATCAATTTTTGCATGCAATGTCTAGTTCCAAGACCTTGCCTAAAAAAGTTGTTTAATGTTGATTGCCTAGATTTCCTCATTTTGAATAATTATACATGGTGGACATGTGTTGATTAAATGTCCTGAAGTAATAAACTTAGTAGAAAATGTTAGGATACGAAATTTCTCCTACTATGAAAAAAATTAAGAATGAATTATTTACTTTAAAGTCCTAACCACACAAAGTTCCTTTCTTCATCGGCCTTAGGTACCTTTTTATTATTGAATATTTTTTCGTCACAATTCTAATTGGTATTGATTAAACTTATCTTATTTCAAATCAATTAGTTTCCGAGATAGCGAATTCCAAAAATTACTCATCGCATGTCCGGCTTCAAAAAAATAATTAGGTAGGCTCCGTGTCGAAACAACACCCTGTATATCATTATACATAATTTTCAAAACGAGCCTCTATTACAGATGCTCTGTAAGTACGTGACTGTCCGCTCAACATTTGCAACCCCTTTTTCAACTACATTTGATTTCTACCGATTGCCCTGAAACGTGTAGCAAATCTTCAGATTCGGTGACAGTACAATGTACAATTATCTTCGTGTGATGGAAAGACTCGGTTAGTTGAACACAGTATATGGTGACTTGATCAGTCTTTTCTCATAACTGCCTCAATTAAGGTATAAAATGAAGGAGCTCGGATAGTAAAATTTAGTGAGCCACGAAAAAACCAAATCGAAGATGGATGCGCCATAAGATGGCGTTTTACATAGTCCATTTGCACAATTCCATCGTCATTTCCCAATGACGATCTGAATATTTTATTCTCACAACTCGCTCAGTTTTGGTATATACAGGGTAAGTCAAAAATGTGTACCGAGCTTTCTGGGGGTGATAGTACATTGAAAAGTAAGTATAGTCTGATATAAACTCCTAGTCCAAAATGCATATTGAGGTAGATATATCCTTCCAAAGTTGATAAAATTAATTTCTCCGCATAACTGTTAAACGGTTGAAATTTCGTGCATAAATGTATGTTGTTGAAATACATTTTTTTATTACACTTCTATATTTCTGTCTGATATTGTTAGAAAGGGTGTTCTTAGAGGGTGAATCATAATATTTTTGGTACTTCTTTCATTGTATTCGTTCTGTTGAAAAAAATAGAAGCATTCGGTGGGGCGAAGAAAATTACATGAAAAAGGTACTCTTCTCCAAATACAAAAAATCGAACCGTTTTCGAGATATTTGAGTTCTTGTTGTCACATGATGTCAGCAGATTCATTCATCGCGAGATATATCGATGACGATGTTTTAGCAGGCCATGAACAATTCTGTTCTGAATTTTGTCGATGATATAATCATCTCTGCATAAAACTTACAGCAGCATTTGCATTTCCGAAGCACTCGCCAAGCATCAAAAGCATATCAGTTTGTTCAGAGAACGAATAACCTTCCATTTCTTAAAATTCCAGTTGAAAATAGCAAAAAATAAGCAGAAAAACCACACGAGAAATTAACTACAACAATGTTCATGACATGAACGTCAAAATTAAGAACAAAATTGATCATGGCCTGCTGAAATATCGTTATCGATGAGTCTGGCGATGAAAGAATCTGCTAACATCATGTGACTACATAAACTCAAATATCTCGAAAACGATTCAATTTTTTTATTTGGATAAAAGTACCTTCTTCATGTAATTTTCTTCGCTCCATAGAATGCTACAATTTTTTTCATCAAAACGAATACAACCAAAGAAGTTGTCGCAAAAAATCACGATTCACCCTCTAAAAACACCCGTTATAACAATATCAGAAATGTATAAATGTAATAAAAAAAATGTATCATAAGAAATACATTTATGCACGAAATTTCAATCTGGTGGAATATACCGGTTAGAACTTATGCGGAGAATTCTTTTTAATTTTATCAACTTTAGAAGTATATATCTTTCTCAATATGCATTTTAGGCCATTAGGTTATTTATCAAACTCTACCTTTTTTTCAATATACTATCACCCCCAGAAAGCTGAGTAGGTACACATTTTTGACTCAACCTGTCGATTAGGTTAGACTAGTTGAATACAGTACACTACTAAAAAAGTTTCAAATTCTAAATGGCCACCACCAAAAATTGGTAAATTTGAAAATTTTATAGACCTCCCTTAGTATGGGTTTCAAATTTTCAGCTCAACTCATAGAATAGAGTAGAGTAGAACAACTTTTCTTCTCCCAAATTAAAAAAAATCGTTTAAATGAATTTTCTCCAAGAGTGATGTAAAGTAAAGCTCTTCTAGTTTCGAATTGTTTGATCACAAAATGTAAGCATTCCATCACTTGATTATTGATACCGAGTGTGATACATAATAAAATATTGCAGCACCTGATTCCGAAAGCACTTTGACTGAATTTCATACCATCACTTGTTACGTAATGAACATTAGGAAATACATTCGGAAACATAGAGAATAAAATCTTTGATGATCTATCATATTCATTGGAGTATTCGAAATGTTTTATTAATTTTTCAATTGAATGATTCAATATTTAGCGTGGCGTGGAAAGTATATTAATCTGTATCTCGGTTAGCATGAAAATTCGATACTCTGATGATTCACTCGCATCGGATATTCATTCTTACCTTGACACATAATATACAACTCCCTAATGTTACAACTGCAGCTGCAGGAATGTCCTGGTAATTAAACATTTTATATGTTCAAAAACCATCTCTCTCATGCATAAATGGGTTAATATACCTGAACAGAACGAAGAAAGTAGAAGAAACAGGGTGTTTTACGGATAATTGCACAGGCTTTCAGTGCAGATGCAGGACATTTTGGAAAGTCTGAATCAGTTTTCGAAATATGTCCTGAGTATATTCATTCGAGAGATGTTTTTTGTAAGTATGTCATCAAAAACTTTCAGTCGGCATAACTCTTGAACACCTTTATAGGTTTTCGTGGAAATGTCAACAAATAAAAGCATTGGAAAATGACGATGATTCAATTATAATGATTTTTTGATAGCGCGGGTCCGTACTGAGAGTTTTTTATTTCACATCTTGTAGCACACTGTACATCAAATTTTCAAAAAGCACAATTATCTCCAAAATTTACACAAAATTAAATGTCTTTTCCAACAAGCTTTCCATACAGCACATGACGTCCAATAGACGCCCATTTTATATCCAAATGAAGTACAAACATCCACGGACCTTACATGGTCCAAGTCCAATGGATGTACATTTCTGGACCTTTACTGTACGTTCATAAATGGACGTTTTACGGATGTCCATTTAACTTTAAATAAAGGATGTTGGACAAATATCTATATGCGTTTCTTATTGGACATCTTCTGGATACACAAATCTGGATCTTTATTGTACTATCGTAAATTGTACGATAGTGTACGTCTATTCAACGTACATTTTTGGATCAACGTAAGTTATTCATGATTGTACATCTATTGGAAGTTCGGATCTGGATCTGAATATCTGCTTCCAGAAATTGTACTTTTCTGTACGACGTACGACAACTGGATGTATCATTTTAGAGTATCCATAATTATTCATTTCTCAACATTCGTAGGATGAACAGGACCGTATCTTATTTCTACAATCAGCATGGTTATTCAGCCATATTTTTAGATTAACGTGAATTATCCATGATTTTACATCTTTTGGCTGTTCAGAATTGTATGTCAATTATTTGCCTCCAGAGATTGTACTTTTCTGTACGACAACTGGATGTATCATTTTCGAGGGTCCATAATTGTACCTATATTTCTCAACATTCGTAGGATGTGCAGGACTGGATCCTATTTGTTCAATCAGAAAGTGTACGTTGATGTACGTCCATTCAACGTACATTTTTGGATCAACGTAAATTATTCATGATTGTACATCTATTGGAAGTTCGGATCTGGATCTAAATATCTGCTTTCAGAAAGTGTACTTTTCTGTACGACTACGACAAATAGATGTATCATTTTCGAGCATCAATAATTATTCATTTCTCAACATTCGTAGGATGTACAGGGCCGGATCTTATTTCTACAATAAGCAATTGTAAGTTAATGTGCGTCCAGTGGATGTACATTTTTGGATCAACTAGAATTCTCCATAATTGTACTTTCCTGTATATCCATAGGAAGCCCAATGCACTTTCAATAAGGGACGTCCGTCGAACATCCATATACGTACGTTGTTGAACATCTTTTGGATATTCAGAAATGGATCGAAATATCTGTTCTTAAAAATTATACTTTTCTGTACGAAAACTGGATATATCATTTTCGAGCATCCATAAATTTCTGGATGTTCAGGACTGAATCCAATTTGCACAATCAGAAACTTTATGTTTGTGTACTTCCACTGATGGATATGCAATACTGTATCATCGTGCATTATCCATAACTTTGGGTGACCAGGCGTCCCTCATTGTGACGGACAGTCCGTCAATCGTCCAAGAAGTCCGTCACTGGAAAAGTCCGTCGAAATGTCCGTCAAAATCTTGAATTTAATTCAGTATATTTCTAGAGAAAATTTGAGATGGATAATAAAAAAATTGAGTGCAAATTTACGGAGGATCTTTCAAAAGAATTTCCATTCCCTAAAAAAAACAAAACTTGATTTTCCAATGTACGAAGGGTCAATTCAGCATTGTATTTGGAGAAATGTTTCAAATTACAAACATAAAAAATAGTTAATGAAGCGTCTTCCTCTCTAACCAAATATTTCAGACATTCGAGTTTTGGGCAACGCCTGAAGCCCTATTCTCATTCCACAGTGTAATGAACAACCATTTTATTAAGATTATAATATTTTCGTTTTTGTGTTGTGATAAACTTGTATCATTTTTCTGTTTTCAATAAAAAAAAATTTAAGCATATACAGAGTGAGTCTTTGACTCGTACAAATATTTTACAGTAGATTCTTGAGGTCAAAGGAAACACTTTTTTCCTTTACCATTTTTTCCAAATCGGCTCGGTTTAAAAGATAGAGGTTGTTGAAAAACATAATTAAATGTTATTATGTTTTCGAGTATGTTGTCGTTCATAAATAAAAACTATAGGTGAAATTCGAAAAACAGGCTACTTTCATCGCATGCAATTCTTTTAAAATCTACTTATATCTTTTTATCAGGGCTAAATCGTAAAAAATATTGTACATGAAAATTTTTTTCTTTCGACCTCAATAATTTACTGTGAAATATTTTTAAAAAGCAAAGACTCGCCCTGTATATAAATATATACACATTCACTAGGTCCGTCCGTCATTGACGCCTATGTAGTGAAATTTCCGAATGTTTATATAATGAATAGAGGACAAAAAGAGCTTTAGGGAGTGGAGAAACTTTCTCTTTGGTATTACTTATGACATTTCGGTATTCAGAAAAACATCGATGACGTCACAACTCCTAGCCCCGAAGACGTTATAACTTTAGAATTTTCATCGAAAGTTCCCAAGTTGAGAAATTAAAATTTACCTATTTCATATTTTTTCTCGAAACTCAATGGACATATCATCAAGATCAAGTATCAGTCGCTTTAGTACAGGTCTGCCCTTGCTATGAATTTCTTTCGTATAAGAATCAAATACATGTATATAATACCGTATAATTGCATTCAGTATGAATATTTCCTCTTTCTAATATTAAGAATGAGGGGATGAATCTATAATAGAAATACCACAGTTCTTTTACATTCCACTGGAAATGCGTTTTGATAGTTTGGAAATAACAGGAATGTGTATGTAGTATACTCCATTCACTTTTATTTTAGCACTCGGTTGGACATAAAATAATTTTCTCAAGTTTTTGTAACTAGAACGGAGTAAGGTTGGCACTCATGAAATGTCGTTAATGTCATAACGCCGTGGCCACAACTAATATTCATTAACATTACAAAAATGACGAAAGTGATTGAAAAAGAGAGAAGACAGGGTTTCAGGAAGTGCTATTTAGAATTCAGGTCCGCTCATTTAAATAGTAGGTAACCCTACACCCTCTATCTACAATATATCTGACCGTAGCAAACATATTCAATGTAAGCGAATTTATATAATGATTCATCTGAATCTCAACTACTTATATTTCAGCTGATTGTTTTCACAATCAGAAATATTGTGAGTGAAAAGAATGACAAAGAATTTTCTTCTATTGGGAGACCCAAAAAAGTGGTGGCATTTGAGAATTTTATTTTATGGTGAACGAATGCGAAAAGTTACCACCTTACAGGATTTTCGATGAATCTCATCGTGGAATAAATATATAATTATTATTATATGAAAGTATTGTAAATTATAAATAATAGTATAAATTGTAAAAGTAAATAAACTTCTATGAATGCGATCCAACCTATTAATTGTTAATTCATCTGTTCCTCTTGCCTTGAAACTTCCTTCAATTCTTTCGACTTCTATTGATGCAAGATGATTTTTGTTGAAGAATTTAACATTCTTGTAATTATCCGTTAAGTCCTTCGAGAGATTCCCAACTACTGCATGTTGATTTTTTTTAAATCTACAACTGATGTAAGGTATTCAACTTTTATCTAAAGAAGATAACCAACATTAACTCTCCTGAAGCTACTGCAAATTATCTGTCAATAATTTCGAAACATCTAGGTTTGAATCAAGCTTACAGGTATACATTTAATCTCACTTATTTTTGTCTAGTCTTTCCAATTTTGTGAACAAGATTTCAAAATATTCATATACATTAAATTTTTTCGAGGCGGACCTGAAATGAGAAATTTTTTTATTATGGTAATCGATAGCACTCCTGAAATTGAACATACAAATCAAATATCACGAAATGTATGTGGTGGTTGATAAGTCAAAATTAATTCAAAAAATTGAGAAAATTAGTTAACCAGTTTGTATCATGGTTACAAAGAATGGTAGACCCATAAATATCATGAGTGTATGCGAATTTCCCAATAAATCAGCCTGTATAATAAAATTTTTGACATTTCTCGAATTCACGATAGCTTAGGAAATTAATATTTAGCATATATCAGTAAATTGAAGATGGAGTCCTTTGACGTATTTGTCCTCCATTCATTCGAAAAATAAGCCACTATGATGACTATATTACTTTTCAACAAATTTTCTCGTGAAATAGTCATGTCGAATACTAATCGACATAAAAATTCAGGCTTAATATTCAAGGATTTTGTTGTTCGGCAAATTCGCCCAAGACATTTTTTTCCAAATCATTTGCCTCATGGCTCGTGATTATCAACATTCGCAAAATTGCCATGCACCAAGCTTTCATTTACAATCGACAAACTTTGCTGGCAAAATTTCATCTCTGGTGCTTTTACATATATGAGAAAACCATTTTCATTCCTTGTGTAAATGGAAATGCTTCTGCAATATTTCTGGTTATAATACTGAGAAGAGAATATAGCACAATATTCTATAAAACGAAAATGAGATAATGAAAACGTATTCAATCTTTTTCGCAGGTGATCATTATTTCTAATTTGCAGGATTTCGAATGATATATAGTGGAATTTGAAAAAACGCAATTGGGATTAATTAAACGTGAGAAATACATATTTCTATATTTGAAAACTACAATGCCAAGACCGTCCTGGAAGTAAGCAGTATATTATACCCTAATTAGGGTCCTGGAAGGCAACATTAGTCATAATATCAATTCCAAGACTGTCTTGGAACTGATATTTGGGTCCTGGAAGTCAACATTCGACATAATGTCAATTCCAAGACCGTCCCGGAACTATACAATTGTCTTGGAACTAGCCGTTAGCTGATAGGAAATGTCACGGAACTCGACGTTAGTCATATATATATATATATATATATATATATATATATATATATATATATATATATATATATATATATATATATATATATATGAACCCGTAGTGCGCTGCTACCTCCGTTAAGTTCATTGGGCGACCTGACCTCCGGGTGAAGCAGTTATATAATTGGAATAATTTTTGTTTATATATGTAGAGGGGAAGGTAAATAACAGGGGTACCTAAAGAGGGGAAAAGATTTTTATCGACAAATTTTTCTTCAAACGAATCAGACCTTACTACCTCCGCATATATTTCTTATTAGTAGTGCGCTCTCACCTCCCACTACGTTGCCAGATTTTAGGAGGACAGAAAGTAAGACAGCTCGAATTCTACTCATATATAGAATACAGCTGCTCTTCCGATTCATTCACACATATTGAAACCTGTAAATAGTTCGAGAACGATACTAATATTGATAAACTTCATACGCTGATAAAATTGATTGATAAGGTTCGTGATCTCGGTGTGAATGAATTTGGACAGTTTTGAATAAATATGCTTATGTCTACGATACTTCGTCCGATAGGGGAGTTTAATACCATATAGGTCCCAAAATGAATGATGCATGAAAATGAAATTTTTCGTGACATATAAGATTAATTCAAAAGACAATTTTACCGAATTTGTTCTGGTATGAAATAGTAGTCTAATTTTTGGGCATTATATTCACGACATCAGGAACTCCATATAAATGTTTTTCCCGAATGAATCGATAAAGATATACGTTTTACTTTCAGCTTCTATACTTCATTCCCTTTCATTTTAGCACTGGATTGGTCATGAAAATTGGATACCTTTCACTCTGTATGATACGAAAATGTTGGGTTAAGACGCTTGTCGAAACATTTTTGAGTTTTAAATCAGTGCTACGTAGTCCGTTCTACGTGAGTCTCTCAGTAATTACGTATTTCATCACAATGTCAAATCACTTCGGAAAATATGGAGTCGAAAATATGTAACGAACATAATTGACGTTCATACAAACTGATTGAAGACATACCAAATCTATTTATTTATATGGAAAATACAAGTGATCAGTAGCTTGAGGAAAGTTACTGTTGTTTATCTTCTTTGGCTGGAGGTTGAAGACGTTACATCAGTTGTAGAATTCAAAAAAATCAACCCGAAGATGAAATGCATTTGATGCAGTGTTAGCATTGAGTTGAATAATCAAAGGTGGTAGGGAATGGGTATCTCTTGAAGAAATGAACGGATAATTACAAGAATGTTGAATTCTTCAACAAAAATCATCTTGCGTGAATGGTAGTCAAAATAATTAGAAGAAGTTTGAAGCAAGAGGAGCTTCACCTCACAAAACAACTGGCTCGTATTCATGTCTGTTTATTTTCAATACATTGATATAATGATAATAATTATACAGGGTGTGGCGTAATGAATGGATAATATGGATCCTGGGAGTAGAGGACTCTATGGCGCTTCAGATAAATATATTTTACGTTTGGTAAAAGTGCCTTGGTTTTCGAGATATAATTATATAAATAATAATAATAACTGGATATTGACATTTTTCATCATAGCGCATCAAAAGAAACTCCTTGATTTAATGGCATTTCTTAATTGCTCGAGGAGTCTTTTGCGATTTTTCAGTACACAGGGTGTTTCACAAGTAAACGGACAAACGAAAACCGTGAATAGAGGGCATTGAGCTGAGTTCAAAAACACCTCATATGTGTGTCTTGGGCATTCCGTTTCCGATATACAGAGGAGTTTATTCAAATTTCCCGAATTTTCGTTCAGCTATAACTCCAAATAATTTAGTTGTATTCGGCTAAAAACTCATTATCCGCTTAAGCTTGTAAGTTTCAATAAAACAGAACATTAAAAGTTGACGAACACAGCACCGGACTCATTGAGGCTATATTCAAACTTAAACTCATGCAAAACACTCTGTTTGTAGTTTTTTTCGTCATAATTTTCAATTTTTCAGGTATCTGCATTTATTTTCTCAAAATCAATGAAAGTTTGGTATGCTTTATCAGTGGATAATTTTTAATGAATAATTGTTTGGTGGTGAAATGCCTCTAGAAAAAACCAGCGCAGCATATTGACTTTTACTTCATAATAATTATTGGTATGAATATGATCGCCAATCAGAAGTGGAAATCTAAAAATGGAATTGGAAATGTTCAACTGAATTTTTTCGTTTTTGATATTTTAGCATATCTGGTTATTCAGATAAATCATTCACAGTGATAATAAGCTTTATTATTGATAATGAACAAAAATAGCAATAAAAAACTACGCTATCATGAAAATAATAATTATAACTTGATATCTTCCGAATGAATCGCTTTTTATGGACAACGTGGACCTGAAGTAATTTTCCGAATTGATTTTCACCTCATTTGGTCTTTTAGTGAAGGTAATGATTGGCACTTCGAATAAGTATGATAAATGCACTTTCGAGTTCTTCACTTATTCCGTTATATTCATTATTGGATCTATGGAAATCTATGGATTGGTCTGGTCTTATTACAATTTGTTATTGAAACATTGATGATATTCATGCACTAGCAAAAGTATTTATCAGTATTTCAGGTCATTTCATTAGAAGGGTAGGACCCCAACATTGGACTGCTAGATCTCCAGATCTGACACCCCGCGATTTCTTTCTTTGTTTTCATTCACACAACTAGTTGTCCAAAGAAAAATAGATTAATTCTGAAGATCAAGTTTTAATATTTAGTTTGAAGATAGCGTAGTTTTTCCATCCATATTTGTGCATTATCAATTTTGAAACATTTTATCATTGTGAATGACTATTTTGAAGACCGAATATGGTATAATTGTTGAACACATTCATTTCATTTCTTTGAAAAAAAAATCAATTAAGAATTTCTATTTTTCATGAAGTGCTCTATTCCTTGAAGGCTTCTGACCAAAACAATTACTTCTAAAACATGATCAACAGGTGGCGCAACCCAAAAATCAATTCATTTCGAGACAATAATAATGCAGATAACAAAAAAGTTTAAATTATGATTAAAAAACTACATACACGTTGTTTTTATGAGTTTGAAGTTAAGTAAAGTTTCACTGAGCCCGGTCCTGATTTTTGTCGAATTTAAATGCTCTGTTTCAATGAAATTAACAACTCAAGGCTAAATATAAATTTTCAGTCGACATGATAGAGAATTTCAGGACTTATAGCCGAACGGAAATTCGAGAAATTTCAAAAAACAATGATGAAACCTATATATAGGGTGCCCCAAAACTATTGAAACAAACGTCACACCACGATAGAGTAGATCAAATACTATCGAATGACACCAACATTAGTTGAGCGAAAATGTACGGTTTCTGAGAAAACCTAACCTAACGTTGCCGATTTTCGAACTATTTTTTCAATCACAAGGCAAATTTGTGATTAAGGATAGCGTTTTTACCCCATATTATCACCCCTGTTTAATCTGAGTATTGAAAATCATGTAGAAAAAACAATTGTTTCAATTAACATCAACTTAGGTCGAGACTTAGGTTATGGTTATGAAATAAAACACCCCTTACCTGGAATCAATGGAAGAGCGGCTTTCCACTGAACAAGGGGTGATTATTTTTAAGATGTTAACTACACAAAATTGAAGGCCCCCTTAAGGGCAAAAATGGTGGATTCGGCCCGTCGCGCGAAGGACAGGTCTTTGATGTTTTTCTATATTTTCTGGGGAGAAAATTTAAATGAAAATCTGTTAAATTTAACGAATAAATCTATTGCAGAAATTTGAATACAAGCACGTATTTGGTCGATAACGACCACAATAAAAATCTCAATTTCTTTCACACATGCAAAGTGCGCAAAGCAATAATCATTAAAATTTCATCGATAAAAATCTTGGATTAAAAAATTCTCTTTTCTCAATTTCACAACAACAATAAAAATATGATCAAAAATCAGATGAAGTTTAGAGGAGCTTTCAGGACTCTGGACAAACAAAAATTGGAACCTTCTACCTTTTTCTGCGACCAGCGACCGTCGTTCGCCTGGGGTTGCTGGTGAACTTTTCGATCACCAGACTTTCCTCGCACAGTACGGCGAATTCTTTACACTCAACCGCACTTCCCGCACTTTTCCGTCGTCAACGATTAACGCTATTCGTTTCGACTCTATCCAAAATTCCTAAAATCCTATATCCGATCTATATCACAAATAAAAGCAATTATTACGCCCTGACTGACTTTAACCACGGTACTAAATCTCTTACACTATTCCCCGAATAGCTTGTACCCGTCTCCCTTTTTGAGACCTAACTCCGAAAAAAAAAATACTTCTAAATTTCTCGGACTGCCGAACTTACTTTCGGACTTCCAAATCTACTCTATTAGAATCCCGGATTCTACTTCCGTCTTCCCGACGTATATTTTCTTCGACCAACTTCCCACTGACTCCCTTCCCTATTTTGGTTCCTTTTTATCATTCCCCTTCTTAGACCAAAAACCCAAATTTCCTCTCCACCTCTCGTGGGTGTATCCAGAATTATTCTACGACGCGCTAACCTTGCATTTTTCTGAACTAATTGAATTAGCCGGTTAAAACTCAAGAGCCTGCTAATTCTTACAACGCCGAATCAATTATCTTCGAATATTGAATTGATATATAAGCTCTTATGGGCGAGTTATTATCTAAACTAAACCGTTTTCCTTTTAACTTAAAATCAGCCTCAAGTCCGACATGAAACTCTACTTCTTCGATACTTATCTTCTTACTGGAAAAATATCATTCATACGCTTGTCATCGAAACCTTTATTTTCAATTATCTTGAACGTTGAGAGCCCGAGAAAGAATTTCCTAGCCCAATATTCTACCAGCATATATATCTCTTCAATATTCCTATTTATTACAGTTATCGATTAACTACTTAAAATAATTTCAATTAGGGGAGATAAAACAATAATCTTAATTCAATATAATTTAGAATCGATATCCTTCTTCACAAACTGGCCCTGTTATTAAGAAAAATAGTTCGAAAATCGGGAACTTTAGGTGTTTTAATAAAATTCTGATTATTTTGGAAACGGTACGTTTTCGTTGAACTAATGTTGGTGTCATTCGATAATATTTGGTTTACTCTATCGTGGTGTGACGTTTGATTCACTAGTTTTGGGACACCCTGTATATGGGGTGATTTTGAACTCCGCGCAATGCCCTCAATTCACGGTTTTCATTTGTCTGTTTACTCGTGAAACACCCTGTATACTCCTTGTACTCTGAAAATTTTGAAACAAATGCCTCACCCTCATATGAAAATTCAAATTCTTCTTGTTGTGAGAAACGTTCATCCAGAGACTCTGGTTCATCCCCCCGACCCTGGTTACATTGCCCGTTGAAAATGAAATCGGCATCTGTTTACTGCAAAACACGTGTTAATGCTGATACGAAGGGTTCAAACTTCTCTACCTGATTCGAGCTTTTTAGGAACGAATTGCTCAAGATGAGTTCGAGTAACATTTCGTTTTGCGTGTTATATTGGATAAAATTGAATTTATGCCATGGACGATTCGAGAATTATTGATGTCCAGAATGCTCTAGAATGATGAAAATTTTCAGATTTCATTGAAACTCTTGCGAAAACTGTCTCGTATATTGTCAAGTTTAGATTTTAATTCATTCAGAACTTTGAAGTTCGACAAGTAACGATGTAAATAATTCAATATTATATTTGCCTCAAGACTCGAAACTTTTCGAGAAACGATTTATTTAATTCTTTGATGACGAATAAATCAATTATGTGTGTTGATATTATATTTTCATTCATTGAAGAATATTTAGAATAATGAAGTTCAACAAATGATACGAACAAGATATTTATTCAATTAACCTCATGATCCAAAACATTTCAGAATTTATTTCGTGTTTAGATAATCCGCTGCATATCGTTGTTCACAATACGACTGTCAATTTAAGACCAATTATAGAACGATTTAATTAATAGATCAATAGCTTTCGAAAATGTTGGTCAGTCTATGACTGACAACTCATTTTGTCAAATGACGGATTTCAGTATCAGACTGCTATATTAGTATGATGAGAGTTCAAAAAAATTTGTATGGACTACAGAATTCAGATGGTTGATATTCCGTGTCGCTAACAGTCAATCACATTTCCTTCAGCGTAGTTGTTGTTTTGAAGAAAAAGTAGTAGATTCTCGCAAAATCCGAAACTCTACATGTATAGCAGTTGTTCAGTTCGGGATTAAAGTTTGTCCTAGATTGATTTTGACATTTCAGTTCAGTTCTGTCAGATCAATCTAGGATCATCTTAAATCTCGGCCTAATCCTGAAGTGATCAACCGGGCCTTATAGTAATAGCAACGTAGCATTCATTAAGTCGGTATATTATTGGAATAATACTAATTTTTTATAGTGGAGAATAGTGGATTCTCCTCGGTAGTTATTCACGAAATTCATTTTATTATGTTTTTTTAAGGTGAATCGGCCCGAAATCTTGGATCCCCCCGACCTGCTAGTTTCGTATACTTCTATTACAATAGCATTAAAACTCAAATTTCAACATTTTCACAGAAATTTTTGAATTTAAGGGAGAGACACATTGAAAAAATCGATAGCAATTTACCGCCTAAACTACGAGCTTGCCGAAGTTGAAACTGGTAACAATCTACTCAGTGCTTCTGTAAAAAAAATTAAAACCTGTGAACTCGTCATCGCCTTCCAAAGGCTGTATTTTAGAAGGGCTGTCGATTTGGAAAAAAATTTATAGGAACTACCCCCGCTTATTTTCATTAAGGAATCATCTCCCTTAGTTCTTCGCATTTGTTCACAGATATCCTGTATATAGATATATTTTATCTATGTACCTACTTATTTTGGATAGTAGAAGTTTAGTTTCGAAGACCAAAACAAAAATGTCAATTGCACCTGATTTGTTGATTATAAGAATCATTTATTTTGAATAATAAAACAGCATGCGAAAATACTTAAATTAACTTTTGTCTTTCTCCTTTCATCATGCCTCCATCATAGTGTCCGCTGTTCATCATAGCTTTTGGGAATTTACCAACCAATCATCTGTATATCAATCATATGTATCCGAGTATGTATTTATATTATTAACTTCATTTTGTAGATTCATCATGTCTTGACAAAAACATGGTTGCAATTTCAAAATATGTTGACTCGAGGCCTTCTAAAGACTTCAATTTTGTTTAATTTTTCCCTTACATCCTTTATGATCTATCGAAAAATGAAATCTGTTTTGAATAATTCTTCATAAAATCTCACTTGTTTCGATATAATTGGTAATTTTCTTTATGATACATCACTAAAAAATTCAAACCAGAGAGATGGTACAAGTTCTTTAAATTTTCGGGAAAATCCAATATTTAAACATAATCTATAATAAAATAGATGCTTCTGAGCAAAGGATTCCTCAAAATCATTTAGCAATCCGATTCAAGAAAAATATATAGAGCGTTCCATTTGAAATAATACACAATGGTCCAACATTGGGTTCAGCCGACGTTCATTTCTTTTATATTGTAAAATTTATCGCATTGTTTCTCTCGATTCTGAAATAATTTGAATTAATCTGAAAATGTTCGGAATCGCTTATTCTCATTGAATATTCATCACTATCTATTACGGTAGTGCCGATCCTAGCAGGTATGCAGCGCTTGTCCGGCACGCGGTCGCCCAAATAAAAGGGATGGCCTCAGACAGCCACCTTCATTTGTCAGTCAGTGTCAATTATTGAGTATTACTTTCTAACTCCAATTATCCAAATTTTGAATGAGACGACGAAAAATATTAAATGAAACTGAATTTTTCAATCTTGTCAAATCGAATATTCCTTGTTCCCTTTCACCGAAAAAAAGAAAAACAAAAGAATGCTTGCTTCAGAAGAACGTGATGTAAAGATCGAACAAACCACCATCTGAGAGCAATTATCGTTATCGATAGGGTTTGTAAAAATTACCAGATTTTGAAATAGAATCGCGTGGTCGTAAAAACAAAAACGGCTAGGGTTCAATTATGATGCTTCCTACAGTTACTGCATGCGTGTACTTAAAAATGTAAATTGCATTTTTATTGTGTAGATTAGATAACATAAAAATCTGTAGAGAAGATGTCGGAGGGCAGGGACATCATCATCCAAATGGGAGATTATAGATTCTCATTTACAGGGTGTTTTTAAAGTTTGAGTGGAGTGGAAATTAAAACAACTCTATCTCCTGAACGGAATCGCCTATTCATCCGAAATTTGGAATGGAGATAGTTTCCATGAGGTTCCAGAAAACTGCAATCAATATCATTCTATTTGCAGGACAGTAAATTTGGACAGTCGTTGTCGTTAAAATTTCGCGAAATCACCCAATGAATTTCATGATTTCTCGATATCTGCGTAAACTATAAAATTTATTTATTCAATTTCTTGATAGTGACAATAAGTTTTTTCTCGTGTTGATATTTAACATTCTATTCTTCTCATACCGAAATGAATTTTGAATCTTTACGAATTTAATCAATTAAATATACATTATTGATTGTTTATTCAAATTTTCATTTGATCCAATACAAAAAAAAATCAAAGGTGCGGTGCGTTCTATAAAATAACATCAAATAAAATCATCTCTGCAACCAAAGATGTAGGAACAATTAATTCTTTAATGCAATTCATTAAGATATAAAATTCACTTCATCATGGGATGAAAACGATCACTTTATATTTTATTTTTACCAATTAAATTACTTAAAAATAAATAATTGTTGAAGAACCATCCTCGAGTTACTCTTCAGAAAACTGATCTAAGTAGTCGATCAAATGAAAACTAAAATTAACATTCAATAGTGATTCAATTGATTAAATCCATAAAAATTCAAAATTCACTTCGTTATGAGATCAATAGGATGTTGAATATCGACACGATAGAAAAAATTATTGTCGCTATCAAGACGAAAAATCAGTTTCTGGAACCTCATAGAAGTTATCTTCATATCAAATTTCGGATGAATATCTCCGTTCAGGAGTGGTTTCAATTTCCATTTAAATTTGAAAAACACCCTGTAAATCAGAATCTAGAACTCTTAGATACTACATGTGGGGGTTCTTCGTAATCCTCGAGGTGTTCTCTATCTCACATTAAAATGTTTTTCATCTTATCTGGGACACCGTATATATGTAAAAAAAAGTATATTTTTTGTCTTTGGAGCGGGCGGAGCGGCACATAAGGAATTCGGCACGCCTTAGGATCGGCCTGTACTTCTGAATATTCTTTTCCAAAAAGTATTCTCCTTTCTCTGAACAGCTCATTTTTTTATATGCAATGTAACATTTCTGATTATTCGTTATTCTAATAGGAAGTATTATCTATATAAATAATTTTTAGAAAGAATCAATATTATTATGGTTTTATTTCAGGTAGGTAATGAATTATTTCGCCAAATTCAGAATTATAGAGATATATTGAATTGATGTGACTGTTACTGGATGAAGATCCACAATTGAACTCAAAATAGATAATACGATTTGACAAAATTAGTTTTGAACCACGACACAATAACATCTTCAGGTACCCACCTGAAGGTAAGCTCAGTTTACCCAGTAGTGGAATTAATAGTATTCCAAATCTTGCTTATGACCATGAAGGTCTTTCGACTAGGTTCGGCCTTCCAAGTGAAGATTCTTCTGTTCTTCAGTTGTTTGAGGAACCCTCATGTTGGGGAATCATCTCCCATAGATATATCAGTGGTTATTCATTAGAAAATAGGAAAAAGAAATTCAAAAATTTCTCACACTTCATTGAAAATTCGTCAATATTTCCTATCAGTGGTTATCAAACCGGCCGAAACAAGGCAACATTTGGCCCGATAAAATCATGCAGAAACCAGAGACGGAATAGCTTGAAATATCTCCAATTGTACAAATTCGTGATTCGTGTTGGCGTAGATTCAGGGTTTTTAGCCCAATATGTATTTTAACAAGTGTTTGAAACAATGAATAATTTTTCTCCTGTTGTGTTATCTTGCAGGTAGTTGTACATTCTTAACAAAAACCTATCTGGTATCATCCATTTAAGCCGTTTCCCTACATAGAGCATTACGCTCTTGTGAGTGATACACTTTTTGTAGTGCTATCGATGTTGATATAAATGAATATCGAAAGTTCGAGCTGAAAGAAAGTTCTTCATAGTATATATAGATATATTTTACCTCTAGGTGTACCTAGAAAAGCTCCTTCCTGTTATTCTATGTTCTAAGAACATTACTGATTTATTCGTTATTCTAATGAGTGGTATTATCTATATAGATCATTTTCATAGAAAGAATCACTATTATGTACGAGATTCAAATCGATTTGTTTTCAAGTAAGTAATTAAATCGCCAAATTCAGAATTATGGTGTTAGCTTGAGATGAAAGAAGTTCAACGGATGCATAGATACACACGATGAAATGTATACAGTCATAATCCCATTCGAGAGAGCTAAGATTGGTTTTCTTTCACGTGATTCTTTCCCCTACAAAAGAATGCGATAACAATTGTTGAGATATGCCGCCTGGATTGCAATTATGGAGGAGATAGCGCGCTGCGCCTCTATTTACTTAATTCCTCCGTATACTGATATTCCGCCTGTCTACATCTGCTTGTACGGTACAACGTTGCCATTTTCGGAGGTGCTAACGAGCAAAGAGTCCCCCATAGCAATTCTTCGATATACAGCTCAGCACACTAGCGCCAGTGATATACACTCGAACTAAAAGATTGTTCAGTACATAAACGGGGTGCGTTGTGACCTCAAAACGATTTTTTGATATGTTGATCCCTGAAGCCTCCTGAATCTAACAAGCTAAAAAACAAGGCAAAACGATGTCACCTCAGAAATCGGAGGTGACATCGATATATATGAGGTGAGAGCGTTAAACGAGTTACTATTTTGGAGGTGGTATTAACACTTTATAACTATATATATATATATATATATATATATATATATATATATATATATATATATATATATATATATATATATATATATATATATAATCGATTCCCTTCTACCATGAAATGGTGTAGGGTATAATAACAAAAACAAATATTAAATTCTTCCCTCGTAAACGAACTTCGACCATTCCTTCTTGTTGGCTGTCATCTTCCTTGCTCTTTCCCAAGTTTGTCCCCTTTCTCCAATTATCTTCCCCATTTGCTTGTCCCAGGTAGTAACCGGTCTTCCGCGCCTTCTTTTTCCCGTAACCTTTGCTTCCCATACTTTTCTAGCAGGTCTTTCGAGATTCATTCTATTCAGATGTCCCCACCAACTCAATTGTCTCTTCTCTATAAAATCCTGCAGAGGTTCTATTCCGATGTCTTCCCTGATAAGATCGTTTCTCACCCTGTGCATCCTTGTTATTCCCTTCACTTTTCTTAGATATTTCATTTCCATTGCCTGCATCCTGCTTTTCTGTCTTCTATCAAGTACCCACGATTCGCACGCGAATGTAAGTATTGGTCTATAAATCGCTTTGTATACATTCATCTTAGTACTTCTTGATATTTCTTTCCTACTCAGGAAGTTCTCATTCATGGCATGGTATATCTTCAATGTGCTTTCCAATCTACTGTTTATTTCCAGATCTTGTTTTCCATTTTCTTCTATTTGCACTCCTAAGTATTTGAAAGATGTCACCTGCTCCAATCTTACTCCTTCTATCTGTACGTCAACGATTTCCTGAGAGTTGCTCACCACCATAACTTTTGTTTTTTCCTTGTTCATTTCCATTCCGAATTCCTTCAACACCGCATTCCAGATGTCCATATTTGTCTGTAGATCTCTCTCACTCTCAGCAACGATAACAATATCGTCCACGAAGGCACATTCTGATATGACCACTCTCTTTAAGTTTCTGTACCCGACTTGAAATTTCTTCGATCTTCTTTTGCACTCCTTCAGAATCTCATCCATAAATATTGTGAACAGCACAGGGCTCAAACTACCTCCTTGTCTTAAACCTATTTTTGTACTGAATTCTCCAGATGTTCGGTTGTGGCTGATAATTCTATTCCTGTTCAATTCATACACATTCTTAACAAGTCTTACAATTTTCTTGTTCATTTTCTCTCTTCCAGAATTTTCCATAATTTCCTTCTTTTAACTCTGTCAAAAGCCTTCACCAAATCCACAAAAACCCATGTATATCCTACCATCTTTTTGTTTCGCCCTCTCAATCAGTATTTTCAACGTGAATATGTGGTCTTGTATACTTCTTCCCTTTCTGAAGCCGCTTTGCGTTTCCTCTAGATTTGTTTCAATCTTCTCTCTTATTTTTCCATCCAGTATTCTCTCAAAAACTTTCATAGCTGAGCTCAACAGAGTGATACCCCTATAGTTGTTACATTCTTGCACATCCCCCTTCTTGTGTACTGGTACTATCAAAGATGTTTGCCAATCCAGTGGTACTATTTCTTCTGTCCATGCCCTCTGAACAATTTCCAATAGCATTTCGGTTCCTTTTTCTCCTAGGTATTTCAACATTTCTGCTGTTATTCTGTCACATCCTGCTGCTTTGCCATTTTTTAGGGTATTTATCGCTTTCTTCAGTTCTTCCATTGATATGCCTTCCTCTTCCTCACTTAATTCTTGTATTTCCCCAATTTCCTGTTCTACATCCCTCTCAAATCCCTCCTCATTCAGTAGGTCGTCAAAATATCCTCTCCACCTTTCCATTATTGCAGTATCTTCCTTCAGCAGGTTTCCATCTTTATCCTTCATCATCACATTATCATTCCTTGGTGTCTTTCTCGCATTTTTAAGAACTCTATAGAACAGCTTTTGATTACTCTTATGGTCTTTCTCCATTTTTTCCCCAAATTCTTCCCATTTCTTCCTCTTCTCAATCAACTCCTTTACTACTTTTCTTTGTTGTTTGTATCGCCCATATTTTTCCACTGTTTTATGACTCAGGTATTGTTTCCATTTATCCTTTTTAATCTTCACCTGATATTTTATCTCGCTTGTCCACCATGATGTTTGTTTTCTCTTATTCGTCTTCTTATAACTTCCACATACATTACGTGTAGTTTCGGTAACTATGCTCTTGAAACTCCCCCATATGCTCTCCAATGTTCTGTGCGTCCTTGACACATTTTCCCTTTCGAATCGCTTTTCAGTTTCATATCTATATTTATCGGCTTTGCTTGTTAATGATGAAATATCCAAATCACGGCTACAATTTAGTTCCAAGGGATATATCCTCTGAAGAGGTCTCAAAATTGTTCCTTTCGTAGTCCTCAATTTCACCAGTCTTACTTTGTTATCACGACCAGGTATTAACTCCTCCATATAAGCAAGTGGCCAATCCAGTCGTTTCAAATTGTATTATCCAATTAATACAATATCACCAACACTAATGTCTTTTTTGAAATGATGCTTGGATGATGATTTCAGTTGTCCCAAGTATTCACTCCTAAATCTTCTATGAAGATCCTCTTTTACCTTAAGTACTTTCTCAAATCTGAACTATCAATAGAATCCAAATCTGGAACACCACATTCCGGGATCTCTCTAAGAAACATGGCAGGAGTCAACGGAACAAGGTCCCTGCTATCTTCAAGAGAATATGTAAGTGTTCTTGAATTTATTATAGCTTCACAGTCACAAAGGGTGGTGGTTAACTCTTCAAAGGATAGGCTGGCTTTACCTAATACTTTTCGTAGTAAATCTTTCACAATTCTCATCAACCCTTCCCACCAACCTTCCTACCAGGCAGACGTTGGAGGATTGAATTTCCAATCGATTCTCCATCTTCCAGTCCAATTGCTAGAAAGCATTTTTACAAATCAGCTTGAATGTCGAAGAACGAGAATTTTTGCGGTTTTTATGGTCGTTTTGAGCAATATTTCTAGCAATAGTAATTTGAGCTATCTATATTATAAAATAGAATCTCAGTTTCGTGCTGTAGAAACACTCACTGTTACCTCAGATACTTGTTCTGCTATATTATATCCCCTAATTGAGTCTTGCCTTCCGGAGGATCTCATACGAGTATGGCAGAGGAGTTGTTTTTATGATACCAATTCTACTCTCAAAGACCGTCTTGATAAACTAATGAGTTTTCTCAGAAAGGAAGTAGAAAATGAAGAGAGAATAACTTTAGCTACTTCAGGATTTGATATTCAGGACAAATTCAAGAGGAAAATCATGTCCCGAAACATATTTTGCCAACAGCGTCTGGATTGATGAATAATAAATTCCAAAGAAAATGTAACTTCTGCAGTGGAAATCACTCGAATGAAATTTATGCAGACGCCAAGAAGTGGAATTTATTCGACAGTAAAAAAAATTGATTGAAAAAGCATGCTGTCATCAATGCCTCAAATATGGACATAATATTTCCAAAAATTGTCGTGTGAATGTTACATGTACCATCTGTGCTGGAAGACATCATGTCATGATGTGTTCAAAACCCGAGGTTCACAAATCGAAACCCTCAGGAGCAGCACACACAAATGTGGAGAACAATTTATCAAATAGTTGTTCTTCTGAAGTTTTCCTGCAAACTTTTGTTATCAACTTGAAAGGTTCCAAGAAATCTAGGCCAGCAAGAGTGATTATCGATACTGGTTCTCAGAAGTCTTACATAACAAAAGCAGTAGCTGAAGACATGGGTTACGATTGTTTGCGACAAGAAGAAATAATTCACGCACTTTTTGGTGGAACAAAAACCAATGTTGCCAAACATAAATGTTATCGCATCAGGATGAGTACACTGATTCCTTGTTGAAGAAACTAAAGGTAGATGGTTATCATTATGGGTATAATGAAGTTTTCAGGGAATTGTTGAATGAAGATATCATTGAAGAAGTTCCTCAATCAGACTTTTTGAAAGAGGGATATTATT
The DNA here is from genome assembly GCF_907165205.1 of Coccinella septempunctata. Taxonomy (NCBI): domain Eukaryota; kingdom Metazoa; phylum Arthropoda; class Insecta; order Coleoptera; family Coccinellidae; genus Coccinella; species Coccinella septempunctata. The sequence goes on along the minus strand of NC_058192.1, from coordinate 40,097,807 downwards.
TACCACATGGTGGTGAAAGAAAATAGTGCCATCACAAAAATAAGGCCAGTTTTTGATGCCTCTGCTCGAGAGAAGAATCAACCATCCTTGAACCAGTGTTTGGAAAAAGGAGTTAATTTGATCGAATTGATACCCTTACTTTTGATGAAATTCCGTTTTTCGAAATTTGGACTGACATAAGGAAAGCCTTTTTGCAAATCAGCTTAAATATCGAAGAACGAGATTTTTTGCGGTTTTTATGGTCGAATGATACCGGAGAGCTTAAAACGTATCGTCACCGAAGAGTAGTTTTCGGAGTTACTTGCAGTCTATTCCTCTTAGGAGCAGTAATCGAATACCATCTGAAGCATTGCCTCAGGAACTCTGAAGAACAAGGAACAAGATCAATAATTACAAAGCTTATCAAAAGTTTTTATGTTGACAATTTCGTAACGAGCCTGAATAGGAATTCATTCAAGTCTCGACGAAATTAAATGCCGATGCCAAATTTGACATTCGAGGTTGGAAGCATACGGCATTTGATGATTCTCTGATGAATACCAACTCATACTCAGTTTTGGGACTTCTCTGGAATAAGAACTTAGATACGTTGCAGTTAAATTCAGAATGGTTCTGAGAAATCAATATTGAAACCGTTAGTAAACGAGTGATTTTATCCAACGCAAATCGATTCTTTGATCCTATAGGATTTTCTTGTCCGGTGTCTCTTTTCCTTGAAATATTGTTGCAGAAGATTTGAAACTTGAAAATCGACTAGGATACCGTTGTTCAAGACGACATCAAAAGTAGTTTTTTGTGTTGGGTTGAAGAAATTCCCACACTTCTAGGTTTGAAAATGCCTAGATGGTTTTTTAGATATATAAGTAGATAGGCAACAAGAGTTCGAGCGCAAAAAAGGTAGTTTTTACATGTAAATTCTCATAAGGAATTCTAAGGTCCATTTTGGAGAAATCGGTCAATTTTGAAAATTCCCGTTCAAGGTCATCCAGTAGGCCGGTCTAAGAGGGTGAGAGGAGAGTGATGATGAGGGGTATGAGGGTGAGCGGGTTCGAGATTTTGTTTCATACTTTTCTAAACGTCGGGATTGGAACTCGGGACTTTTGTGTTACAAGATAGATAGATAGGTAGGTACCTTATCGTTGATATAAGAGATATGTCATGCCTTTTAGGGTGGTAATGAAGAGATATGTCGCTAATCAAATAATGTAGAACACCTGGGTGCTTTCATTTTATTTTTCAAATCTTGGGTAAAAGGGTGATGCTGATTCATTGATTGAAACCTTGTGAAAGAAAAATCATTCATTTTATTCACAGTAAGATTGATATTTGTTTGATGAAAACAGAGTGATCGCTAAAAAAAATTTAAATCACATAGTCAAAAATTATTTCAAAATTGAAATCTACTTCCTTGGTTGGTTTATTGAGTGAATAATGAACCCACGGTAGAGTGTTGAATGTTCCGGGCACCAAATATCGTTTATCGTCTTCAGGACTTAAAACTATTTTTTCCTGTGTCAGTGAATACACATGATGTTCCTTCGCCTGAATTAAATTTTGAGAAATAATTTTATGTTTCCATGTTTCTAAACAATCAATGTAATCGAAACATATTCTGTTCTTAACGATTGATTTTTTAATACCCTAAGCTTTCTTAGTCGTACCATAATTTCGACACATGGATTCAATTTCATAAGCTTCATACACTTCTTTCACCCATTTTTGTTTTTTCACATTCAGAGCATCCTTAGAAGTTTTCACAGCATACAGTTTAGATCTGAGACCAACATAATCGGTCATAGGTATTCCATTGTTTTCATTCTTCATCATTCCTAATACCTTTTTATTAACTTGAGGAATATGGAGTATTATTCTTGGGATAATCTGAGGTATCAAATATTTCATAACACTCAAGTTTCATTCTTTCATAAGGATCTTCAGAGACCTCATAAATGACAGAATCGGTATCTGTGTATAAGATGGTACAGCCAGCACTGAAAGCTTCATTCATGTAGTGGTAATGGAAGTCATAAATAGTAGTTTTAGCCAAATCCAAGATACTCATTCCCACATAAATTGGCTTGTTTAAATAGATCTGCAGCTTTCGCATTTCAACAGCTACAAAGTTCTCAATGAAAATAACAGAGTTCTTGAATTCAGGTTTCCGCCCCATATCGTCCTTTCCATTTTGTTAAAAGGGGGACATTAACCCTTTTCCGAATATTCTCCATCGTTTTTCCTGTAACAATAGAAAAGAATATGTTGATATCTGTAAAGGAAATCATATGAATGTAATTTGAATGGATATAACAACTTACCAGAAACAGCGTTGTTCATCACTTTAAAGAGTTTCTTCTCGATTTCATTTCCGGCATTCTTTCTCAGATCCGTATTGAGGTTGATATAAGACTTGAGCCATGTAGATTGCTTGAACTTGAGCACTCGATGTATTTTTGTTATAATCAAGCCATTCTTCAATGCTTGTTTCAGATTTCTATAGTGGATGACATATTTCTTCTTTTGATATAATGTGGCCATAAGTTTTGCATTTTGCTGAGATGCATAACATGGTATTTGAGTTTCAGAATTATAATGTTCTGGGCAGAAAAGTAGATCTTTGTGTTTTTCATGCAATTCTCTGGGATACACGAGGTCAACTTCTAAAATATATCCTTCTGGAGCATCATCCGGGATTTGGGTCACAGCGATATTTTTATCACACCATTGAAAACCGCCGTATGGTAGACATTGTGACATTGCCCATCCATATTGATTGTTATCAACAAAGTACATGAGGTAATTTTCTGGTTCAGTTTAATCATAGTTGGGTATATATTTGTTGTTTGCATGTGCTCGTCGTTTACCACATACTTGACTAAGACCGCCTCGAAATCCTCTTTCAACAAACAAAAACATATCAACATCTGTGAGAAGTTCTAATTCCTATTTTCATCATTGCATCCCACGTTTATCCAGGTAAAGTAAAATAATGTGCAGGATCTAATCCATGAGTGCTATGGCAGCTCGATCGAAATTGTTTAAATACGTCAGCCAGCAATAGAATGTCAGTTTTCATGTAGAGATCGCTGTATTCGCCCAAATAAATTCTGACATTTGAATTTATTCCACACAAGTTGTGCTCTCTCATATCTTCTTCGTGGACATTTTCCACCATCCAATTTGTTATAGAACGCTTCAATAGGTGGAAGAGAAGTTTCATCGAATCGGTCATAGGAATCGATATAATCATATGGCATTACCCCTTTGTTCGTAAGAAGACTGATATGTTCTTCGGATTCCTCAGGAAATTGTGATTTCAAGTTCGGAAACTCTTCTAAATAGGACGCCAGTTTGTCTAAAGAGGAAGCCATGAATCGGAAACTATCAATGAATCGAAAATTAATGTGATAATCATCATAGTGTTTGGTGAAACTGATATATTTCTTCTCAGTTATCGGTAACAAATCGATTTTCCCTTCCATTCTTGTGGCAATATCTTGTATCAGAAAATTAGCGTCATATCCACTCAGGTTGTGAAATACTACAGGAATCATGTGACTATCCTTTTATGTAATTTATATCACAACCCTCATGTGCTGCTCCACGGTAATTCTTTTCGGGGATAAGATGATTTAAATCTCCTACTTTTTTATTTTCAGGTTTGAACATTTCTTCACAAATATGACAGTGAGTTGCCTTCCGAAATTCGACTTCCTGTTTTGGCGCCATAGCGATATCGTAGAGACATAGGAAAATAGCCGAAAATTCCGAACATAGCCGCAGATTTCCGAAGATAGCCAAAGATGTCAGTTTTCATGTAGATATCGCTGTATTCGCCCAAATTCTGACATTTGAATTTATTGCACACAAGTTGTGCTCTCTCATATCTTTTTCGTGGACATTGCCTACCATCCAATTTGTTATAGAATGCTTCAATTGGCGGAAGAGAAGTTTCATCGAATCGGTCATAGGAATCGGTATAATCATATGGAATTACCCCTTTGTTCGTAAGAAGACTGATATGTTCTTCGGATTCCTCAGGAAATTGTGATTTCAAGTTCGGAAACTCTTTTAAATAGGACGCCAGTTTTTTTTTTGAAACTTTGTTATCTTATTCATTAGGTGGTAAATCGGTAGGGGGTGATTTCTGATTTAGTTTTTCCCTAAAATGCATGATTTCGGAGATATCGCAGGATTAAGAGAAAATCTGGACTGAGAAATGCATTCATTCGATCTGCTGATAATGGAATAAACTTACGTATGAAAATTATGCGGTATCTTCATTATTGTTTAGCACATCTTCTTGAATTCATAAAGGCTAAATAAATGTTTTTTTTTCAGTTCTCCTATCTGAACGTAGGGACTGTTCTTCCTATTGAAAAAAACCATAACTTTCAATCTCAACTCATCATACCACGTGAGTACTTATGTATTTCATGTTTTTATGTACATATTCTAATATATCTTACCATATTATCAATTAAAATCAATCTTTCTATATGATAATAATCTAAACCTCAGATCTCTGTGCAGTGTCTTAGAATCCTGAGGGGCCGCCTGGCTATAAAACATTCAGATTATGTTCTGATAGATTTCGATACAGGTTCCGCTTAAGCGGTATAAAAGGGTGGACGACGATTAACGAAAGCACACTAGAGAACTCTTACGAGGGTCAAGTATCAGTATTGAGATGTCTGTAAGACCCATCTGAAAAGTGGGCTGTCATCTGCTATATACTAGGTATATATGGGTAAGTAGGAAAATTGTTGCATGCGATGGCTATTAGAGAACCGCCTGGTTGACCTCGATAGATTTATTGATGAAATGAAAATAGTAGGTATCTGTTATACAGAAAAAATCTTTAGATGAAATTATATCATCTCATAAATTTCCGTAAATTCAAGAATCAGGTGAAGCCTTTAAATCTCTCATTATTTATTTATATAAATATTCATTATTGATGACAGTTTATATGGAGATTTACTGAGTCCAAGGCTTTCTCTGAGACCAATCTTCTTATCTCTGTGTTTTAATCACAAACTTGTTGCAAGCAAACTAAATTGAAGACTTGACTTGAAGACTGATATGAATTATTGCATGTGAATGCTCAGGATATACGTTATTAAGTATTAGTTTCAATATTTATCAGAAAAGTATGATTCCTACATCATATTATCAGTCTGCTACTATCATTTTAATAAATGACACCAAGCTCTCATAGTTCTTCCAACAAAAATTGTACTTTTTCCGACGAGCATATTATATTTTCTATGCAGTGTACGCAGCTCGACTATATAATTTATTTCGGTAAAATATTCATCACTACTAACTTCATGAGAACATCTAGTATTCGATGTTGGATAACTACCTTCTACATCCTGCGGTCTACCACATTATATTTCTAATAGATCTTTTTATAGTTTTCTCTCAGAGTATCATGAATTGCGTCAGGTTTCTTGATGAGGTGTTTTTTCAAAGTATTGTATTGATGTATTGATTTTTCTCCTGCATACAAGACAAGAGAGGTCAATTTTTCATATACATTTAGATGACAGTTCAAGTTATTTGGTAGACTGAATTCTTTCCTATATATTCCACAAGTTTCCACATTGTATCCGCTTATACCCTTAATAACAGCTGTCAGCTTAGCTGTCTGGAGCTGTGTTGAAGCTGTCTGGAGCTGTGCTAAAGCTGTCTGCTTAGCTGTCTGTCTGAAGCTGTTTTGAAGCTGCCTGTTCAGCTGCCTGAAACTGTATTGCACAGCTTAACTGTGTTGTGTACTCGCTTTATATTCACTTCGTATCCGCTTTATATCCGTTTTTGTGTACGTTTTGTATCTTCGGTATCTTTGGCTATCTTCGGAAATCTGCGGCTATGTTCGGAAATTTTCGGCTATTTTCCTATGTCTCTACGATATCGCTATGGCGCCAAAACAGGAAGTCAAATTTCGGAAAGCAACTCACTGTCATATTTGTGAAGAAATGTTCAAACCTGAAAATAAAAAAGTAAGAGATTTAAATCATCTTATCCCCGAAAAGAATTACCGTGGAGCAGCACATGAGGGTTGTGATATAAATTACATAAAAGGATAGTCACATGATTCCTGTAGTATTTCACAACCTGAGTGGATATGACGCTAATTTTCTGATACAAGATATTGCCACAAGAATGGAAGGGAAAATCGATTTGTTACCGATAACTGAGAAGAAATATATCAGTTTCACCAAACACTATGATGATTATCACATTAATTTTCGATTCATTGATAGTTTCCGATTCATGGCTTCCTCTTTAGACAAACTGGCGTCCTATTTAGAAGAGTTTCCGAACTTGAAATCACAATTTCCTGAGGAATCCGAAGAACATATCAGTCTTCTTACGAACAAAGGGGTAATGCCATATGATTATATCGATTCCTATGACCGATTCGATGAAACTTCTCTTCCACCTATTGAAGCTTTCTATAACAAATTGGATGGTGGAAAATGTCCACGAAGAAGATATGAGAGAGCACAACTTGTGTGGAATAAATTCAAATGTCAGAATTTATTTGGGCGAATACAGCGATCTCTACATGAAAACTGACATTCTATTGCTGGCTGACGTATTTAAACAATTTCGATCGAGCTGCCATAGCACTCATGGATTAGATCCTGCACATTATTTTACTTTACCTGGATAAACGTGGGATGCAATGATGAAAATAGGAATTAGAACTTCTCACAGATGTTGATATGTTTTTGTTTGTTGAAAGAGGATTTCGGGGCGGTCTTAGTCAAGTATGTGGTAAACGACGAGCACATGCAAACAACAAATATATACCCAACTATGATGAAACTGAACCAGAAAATTACCTCATGTACTTTGATGTTAACAATCAATATGGATGGGCAATGTCACAATGTTTACCATACGGCGGTTTTCAATGGTGTGATAAAAATATCGCTGTGACCCAAATCCCGGATGATACTCCAGAAGGATATATTTCAGAAGTTGACCTCGTGTATCCCAGAGAATTGCATGAAAAACACAAAGATCTACTTTTCTGCCCAGAACATTATAATTCTGAAACTCAAATACCATGTTATGCATCTCAGCAAAATGCAAAACTTATGGCCACATTATATCAAAAGAAGAAATATGTCATCCACTATAGAAATCTGAAACAAGCATTGAAGAATGGCTTGATTATAACAAAAATACATCGAGTGCTCAAGTTCAAGCAATCTACATGGCTCAAGTCTTATATCAACCTCAATACGGATCTGAGAAAGAATGCCGAAAATGAAATCGAGAAGAAATTCTTTAAAGTGATGAACAACGCTGTTTTTGGTAAGTTGTTATATCCATTCAAATTACATTCATATGATTTCCTATACAGATATCAACATATTCTTTTCTATTGTTACAGGAAAAACGATGGAGAATATTCGGAAAAGGGTTAATGTCCGCCTTCTAACAAAATGGAAAGGACGATATGGGGCGGAAACCTGAATTCAAGAACTCTGTTATTTTCATTGAGAACTTTGTAGCTGTTGAAATGCGAAAGCTGCAGATCTATTTAAACAAGCCAATTTATGTGGAAATGAGTATCTTGGATTTGGCTAAAACTACTATTTATGACTTCCATTACCACTACATGAATGAAGCTTTCAGTGCTGGCTGTACCATCTTATACACAGATACCGATTCTGTCATTTATGAGGTCTCTGAAGATCCTTATGAAAGAATGAAACTTGACTGTTATGAAATATTCGATACCTCAGAATATCCCAAGAATAATACTCCATATTCCTCAAGTTAATAAAAAGATATTAGGAATGATGAAGAATGAAAACAATGGAATACCTATGTCCGATTATGTTGGTCTCAGATCTAAACTGTATGCTGTGAAAACTTCTAAGGATGCTCTGAATGTGAAAAAACAAAAATGGGTGGAAGAAGAGTATGAAGCTTATGAAATTGAATCCATGTGTTGAAATTATGGTACCACTAAGAAAGCTTAGGGTATTAAAAAATCAATCGTTAAGAACAGAATATGTTTCGATTACATTGAATGTTTAGAAACATGGAAACATAAAATTATTTCTCAAAATTCAATTCAGGCGGAGGAACATCATGTGTATTCCCTGACGCAGGAAAAAATAGCTTTAAGTCCTGACGACGATAAACGGAACATTCAACACTCTACTGTGGGGTCATTATTCACTCAATAAACGCAAGATTGAGGAATATGATGAACCAAAGAAGAAGATTTCAATGATGGAAAAATTTTTGACTATGTGATTTAAATTTTCTTTTAGCGATAACTCTATTTTCATCAAACAAATAACAATCTTACTGTGAATAAAATAAATGATTTTTCTTTCACATGGTTTCAATCAATGAATCACCATCACTCTTTTACCCATGATTTGAAAAATAAAAATGAAAGCATCCAGCTGTTCTACATTATTTGATTAGCGACATATCTCCTCATTACCACCCTAAAAGGCATGACGTATCTCTAATATACACGCTAAGGTACCTACCTATCTATCTATCTCATAACACAAAAGTCCCGAGTTCCAATCCTGACGTTTAGAGAAGTATGAAACAAAATCTCAAACCCGCTCACCCTCACACCCCTCATCATCAAACCCGTCACCCTCTCCCCCACTCTCCTCTCACCCTCTCAGACTCGCCTACAGAATGACTTTGAACCTTGAACGGGACTTCAAAATTGACCGATTTCTCCAAAATGGACCTTAGAATTCCTTATGAGAATTTACATGTAAAAACTACCCTTTTTGCGTTCGAACTCTTGTTGCCTATCTACTTATATATCTAAAAAACCATCTAGGCATTTTCAAACCTAGAAGTGTGGGAATTTCTTCAACCCAACACAAAAAACTACTTTTGATGTCGTCTTGAACCTCGGTATCCCAGTCGATTTTCCAAATCTTCTGCAACAATATTTCAAGACAAAGAGACACCGGACAAGAAAATCCTATAGGATCAAAGAATCGATTTGCGTTGGATAAAACCACTCGTTTATGAACGGTTTCAATATTGATTTCTCGGAACCATTCTGAATTTAACTGCAACGTATCTAAGTTCTTATTCCAGAGAAGTCCCAAAACTGAGTATGAGTTGGTATTCATCAGAGAATCATCAAATGCCGTATGCTTCCAACCTCGAATATCAAATTTGGCATCGGCAAATAATTTCGTCGAGACTTGAATGAAGTAATATTCAGGCTCGTTACGCAATTGTCAACATAAAAACTTTCGATAAGCTTTGAAATTATTGATCTTGTTCCTTGTTCTTCAGAGTTCCTGAGGCAATGCTTCAGATGGTATTCGATTACTGCTCCTAAGAGGAATGGACTGCAAGTAACTCCGAAAACTACTCTTCGGTGACGATACGTTTTAAGCTCTCCGGTATCATTCGACCATAAAAACCGCAAAAAATCTCGTTCTTCGACATTTAAGCTGATTTGCAGAAAGGCTTTTCTTATGTCATTCCAAATTTCGAAAAACGGAATCTCATCAAAAGAGAGGGTATCAATTCGATCAAATCTACTCCTTTTTCCAAACACTGGTTCAAGGATGGTTGATTCTTCTCTCGAGCAGAGGCATCAAAAACTGGCCTTATTTTTGTGGTGGCACTATTTTCTTTCACCACCATGTGGTAAATAATGTCCTTCTTTCAAAGAGTCTGATTGAGGAACTTCTTCAGTGATATCTTCATTTAACTATTCCCTGAAAACTTCATCATACCCATCAAAAACAAAAAGGAATCTCATCAAAAGTGAGGGTATCAATTCGATCAAATCAACTCCTTTTTCCAAACACTGGTTCAAGGATGGTTGATTCTCCTCTCGAGCAGAGGCATCAAAAACTGGCCTTATTTTTGTGGTGGCACTATTTTCTTTCACCACCATGTGGTAAATAATGTCCCTCTTTCAAAAAGTCTGATTGAGGAACTTCTTCAATGATATCTTCATTTAACCATTCCCTGAAAACTTCATCATACCCATCATGATAACCATCTATCTTGAGTTTCTTCAACAAGGAATCAGTGTACTCATCCTGATGCGATAACATTTATGTTTGACAACATTGGTTTTTGTTCCACCAAAAAGTGCGTGAATTATTTCTTCTTGTCGCAAACAATCGTAACCCATGTCTTCAGCTAGGTACTGCTTTTGTTATGTAAGACTTCTGAGAACCAGTATCGATAACCACTCTTGCTGGCCTAGATTTCTTGGAACCTTTCAAGTTGATAACTAAAGTTTGTAGGAAAACTTCAGAAGAACAACTATTTGATAAATTGTTCTCCACATTTGTGTGTGCTGCTCCTGAGGGTTTCGATTTGTGAACCTCGGGTTTTGAACACATCATGACAAGATGTCTTCCAGCACAGATGGTACATGTAACATTCACACGACAATTTTTGGAAATATTATGTCTATATTTGGGGCATTGATGACAGCATGCTTTTTCAATCAATTTTTTTTACTGTCGAATAAATTCCACTTCTTGGCGTCTGCAGAAATTTCACTCGAGTGATTTCCACTGCAGGAGTTACATTTTCTTTGGAATTTATTATTCATCAATCCAGACGCTGTTGGCAAAATATGTTTGGGGACATGATTTTTCCTCTTGAATTTGTCCTGAATATCAAATCCTGAAGTAGCTAAAGTTATTATCTCTTCATTTTCTACTTCCTTTCTGAGAAAACTCATTAATTTACCTAGACGGTCTTTAAGAGTAGAATCGGTATCATAAAAACAACTCCTCTGCCATACTCGTATGAGATCCTCCGGAAGGCAAGACTCAATTAGGGGATGTAATATAGCAGAACAAGTATCTGAGGTAACAGTGAGTGTTTCTACAGCACGTAACTGAGATTCTATTTTATAACATAGATAGCTCAAATTACTATTGCTAGAAATATTGCTCAAAACGACCTTCAGCAACTCACGTTGCAATAGAATTCTACCAAAAAAATCGTTTAATTAAACCTCATATAAGCTCTATCATTATGCCGCTTACTAAACTGATTAATAAATATCTACTGACAGGAAAATTCCCAAATTGCTTTAAAATCTCTAGAGTGATCGCAGTTCATAAAAAAGGAGATCGTAAGTATAAAAACAACTGTCGTTCCATTTCAGTTGTACCGGTGTTCTCCAAGATTCTTGAAAAAGTAATCGCAGGCCAGATAGTAAGCTACTTGAACAGAATAACTTATTCTCAGAAAATCAGTTTGGATACAGAAAAGGCAGAAGTACGGTCGATGCTATTATTCACTTAATTGACTCTACTGTCGATTGTTTTGAACAAGGTGAACATTGCTTGGGATCATTCGTTGACTTGTCAAAAGCCTTCGACTGTGTGGATCGGAATAAGCTGCTTTTTAAACTGGAGAGATACGGATTCAATTCCACAGCCCTAAATTTGATCGATTCATTTTTGAGCGAACGAAGGCAAGGGGTTTACGTGGATAACATGTATTCGTATACGACAGACTTGACCCTTGAGCTGCCACAGGGATCAAATTTGGGACCTGCAGTGGGATTCTGTGACGTGTAGAATTCCATATATCGCTCAAAATCTATACGACTGGCATTCTGTGCACAGTCATTCTCGCATTTGGGCGGCGAACGACATCGAAACGAGGCGATAGCTGAAGACGTACCGCTTGATGTCAAAAATCGAGTTATTGCTTCTCTTGATATTGTTGCTCCAATTCTCAGTATTCTATTTTATGTGCTAATTTTATAAAAAAATGTCAATATTCATCAGTTGAACTCTAGAAATTCACTTTTGAATTAATTGGTGATAGACAACTTCTAAGCCATTCAACTCAAAATTAGGCTGAATGGACTTGGTTCACTTCAGCTCTGAACCCCCCATATATTGTGGGATGTAATCGTTCTTCCAAATAGTGAATGTGTTTTTTTCAGTTTAGTTCATTGTCAAGATATACTCCTAGGAATTTTGTGGTATCTGATAGATTATATTTGATGGTGTTAATATTTACCTATCCTGGGTCCTCAATACCTGAATTCATTGGGTGAAATGACATTATAGTTGTTTTATTTGTATTTAATATGTCTGGCCACAGTGATTCCACCAAAAGGACATTTTTATCATCTGCATAGTCTATCCTTGATATTCTTTTATCCCTCCATGTTTTGTCTACGCCAAAATCATTTATATATAATATGAAAAAGATTGGGCCTGCTACACTTCCCTGTGGTATTCCTAAAATTATTTCTTGTTTATCAGAATGCTCCACCTGATTTTCTAATTGTATTTCCACTTGTTGTGTTCTCCCTTCGAAGTAGGAGGTTATCCATTTCAGTGCTGGTCCATCTATTCCATAAGTTTTTAATTTTTCAATTAGAAGTGTGCTGTCAAGGCAATCATATGCTTTTTTTGAATCAATGAACAGACCAAAAGCCATATTTCTATTTTCAAATGCTTCAGTGATTTTTTTCACAAAATCCTATATAGCTGTTTTTACTGATTTGCTTTTCAGGTATCCATGTTGACATTCTGAGAAAATTGCATTATCCATTAGAAACTCCATAAGTTGGTTACAGAACGCTTGTTCAAAGATCTTCGAAAAGGATGGCAATAAACTGATCGGCCTGTAATTTCCACAATCATTGACATTTCCTTTCTTGAAAACTGGTTTGATCAGAGCTACTTTTAGCTGTTCTGGAAAAATTCCCTTTCTTAAAGAGTTATTCACTATATATGTTAGGGGATCGATAATCTCATCTATAGTTTTCTTGATGACACTGTTTGATATTTCATCTATTCCATAACTATGTTTATTCTTCATATGTATTACAATCTTTTTAAGTTGTTTTTCATTTATTAATTGTATGTTGAATGATCTATCAAATTTTTTTCTGATTTAAAATTTTGGTTATCCCTTATGTTTGTTTTCGTCAAATTATATGAAGCTTTAGCGAAATAATCGTTAAAATCATGCGCCATTTTTTTTGTATTTGTTGTAAATGGATATGTGTTTCTTACAGGTTTTTGTTTCAATGAATTCACTACTGTCCATAAAGCTTTGTTCTTGTTATCTGAGTTTCATATTATTTTACAATATTTCTCTTTTTTCTGTTTTGTTAATTCCCTATCATATTTCATCTTAGCCTCTATATATTCATTTTTATATCTTTGAATCTCTTTCACTCAGTATATGTAGTAAATCCAAACGGGTTTTTAATTGTTTCACAGTGTCATTATTCATTTCATTATTTCTGGGACGTGCGTCCAAATTTACTTTTATGGAAGGACATGCATAATTTAGATGTTTCAAAAAGATTTGTTGGAATGTGTTGAACTGTTCATCCACCTTATTTTCATCTATGGTGTAAACAGGGGACCAGTCTTGAGACTCTAAGTACTCTTTGAGCTTTTCAATATTTCTTTCAGAAAATATTCTTCTGTATGCAAAGTGATGTGTCTTTTCCAATTCAAAAGTTATTTTCTGAGCGGAGTGATCTGAAATGTGTGTTTCGATGATGTTAGTTAATTATAAGTGTATATATGTGATGTTGCTGAAGTTGCTGTTTTTCTAGTTCGCCCAAATATTGTTTGTTTAATGTTGTATTCTTCCAGGAAACCCAGCCACTCTGATTTTTCTTAGATTCCTTCAACATATCTATGTTGAAATCTCCCAAAATAACTACTTGGTGGTTTTCATCAGTTAAACTCATAGAATCCCATTTTTGAAGTGTTGAGTACAATAAACAGTGAAAAGTCTTGAAAACACTTCTATACTTTTGGAACCATATATTTATATCATATAGGTGACATGTTTCGGCCTTTTTCGGCCATTATCAAACCATGAATATCTAAAATGTAAGAAACAATGGAAGATTAAAAAGACGCAAATAGAAATGTAAATATAAAATTTGTAGGTTACACATTGGAACGAATAAATAAACAAATGAATAAAAACAACAAAACGAATAAAAACCTTACGATTTTTGGTTCCAAAATTGTCATGATAGTCAGTCATCCAAGTAAAAATATATAAGCTCTTAGTTTCAAGTGAAGTTACAATTAAACATAGTTACTCATAAACAGTAAAACAACAAAGACACATCAGGTCGACCGTCAAAAGTTGAAAGGTGACACATCAACGTCAGGCAGACGGGTGCAATACAAAACTAAATCTTCCGAACACGGAACACATAACAGATATAAAAATCATCTTCTTCATCAATCTCGCGTGCTAGGTGATATTAATTTATATGTTTCTTTTATATTATTACACGTCTAATGAACCAAGTCAATGCGGCTCATAGTTCAGAGCGCATCGCCAATGACGTCAAGTTCAATGAGAGAATACTTAATTTAACAGATACGGTTTTTAGTGATGATGAGATAAAACTATTGAACTTGGGCTTGAAGTTTTCAATCCCGACCTTCAGAAAACCAAAGATGATCGAAGACTTGGTGGTCGCCGTAGAGACCTTTTTCAGAGTAAACAAAGTGAATAATGTCAATATTGTCCGTAGCCACATCATTTCTATTCTCGATAGATTCAAGAAAACCCGAAACAAGTTACCAAGATTCCTGCTAACCTTGAAGCATAGCTTAAAATCTGTCAGACAAAAAATCGCAGAAAATAACTTGTTTTTTTCAAGAGCTGATAAGGGCAATTGCCTAGTTGTTCTCAAAAGGGGTGAATATGAGAATAAAGTATTGGAATTTTTTAACAACAATGGATTCAAAAAAGTGACCGAAACATTCGTTAGCAAATACAATGCCAGATTCAAGAACCTTCTATCCTCTCTAGGGCCTGTTTTGTGTAATAATTGGAAGTCTTTATTGCCCATGTCTTTCAATACCCCCAGACTGTATGGCCTTCCCAAAGTTCACAAACAGGGAATACCTATTAGACCCGTGGTATCATTCTCGGGTAGTCTTGCTTTCAAACTCTCCAAATACTTGACGAAGTTTATTTTTTCCAACTTGAACATCAAATCAGTTTACAGTATCAATAACAGTTCAGAGCTTGTAACAAAACTTAAGGACTTACATATACCCGATAATACCATTCTTGCATCCTTTGATGTAAAAAACTTATTTACTACGGTTCCCGTTCCACAAACACTAAAAATCTTCCAGAATATTCTATTCAATTCTCAAATCTCAAATGAACTGGTAGATTGTATATACCGACTAACCGAATTATGTCTCCATCAGAGTTTCTTTAAGTTCGGGGACGATATTTTCGTCCAGGAACACGGATTAAGCATGGGGAACTGCTTGTCACCACCTTTTGCTGAGTTGTTTATGTCATATTTTGAAAAGAAGTTAATTTTTAACGGAAACAATCCTTTCAAAGAGAAAGTAATCTTTTGGGTTAGATACGTTGATGACATTCTGATAGGCTGGAAGGGAAACGAGCAAGAACTGAGGGATTTTTTCAAGTGGATCAATACACTTCATATAAATATAGAATTCACATTGGAATTGGAATCAGAGGGGAAAATTAACTTTTTAGATCTCACGATCATCAAAGAGTGTAATAAACTGATATTTGATATATTTAGAAAGCCAACGCAAACGGACTCTACCATTGACAAATCATCTTGCCATTTCATGGGCCACAAAATGGCGGCGTTTAACACTTATGTGAACAGGCTACTTAGGATCCCTTTGAAGGAAGAGTTCTACGAGAAAGAGGTCAGCACTCTCAAGTATATAGCTGTTGAAAATGGATACTCACCTGAAATTATAGATAATTTGATTAAAAATAAAAAACAAAAACAATCCATTGAAGCAACAATTGTTCAACCAACTTCAGAACCCGCAACAAACAGCCAAACTGATAAATTTTGCAATCTGCCATATTACGGAAATATTTCTCATAAAATAGCAAGGGTCCTGGGTAACCTAGAGAATACGAAGATTGCCTTTATTTATTTTTATTTATTTATTTATTTATTCAAAGGAGTACAAAACAGGACGAACCCAATTATATGCACTCACTAATAATTACAGTTTAGGTTATTACGATGCAAAAGAGAAAATTAAACATAAAAATTTTTCTACAATATAAATGGATGCACAAACAAAAAAAAAACAGTCATCATTACATAGCCTAACTATGATTAATAAAAAATCGTTTCAATCCAGTCGAAAAACTCTCTGGTGATAGTGAAAAAGCATCCACAGATGCAAGGGCCGACAACGAGTTATATGACCTGAGGCATCTAACCAAAGGTGAATTCAGGTGATAATTGGTGAAACTTTGGGGTATATGAAATACAAACTTATTCCGTGTGTTATAAGATGGCACATTAAAGGAGATCACACTGACAAGTTCACAACAGTCTGAAATATTTTTTATGATCTTGTAAACAAACTTTACATCCCTCATCATTCGCTGATCAGCAAGGTTCAACAATTTCAATTTCTTCATGATTTGTCCCCTGTTGTTTACAGTATTATGATGAAATTTTTTATTTATGTGCCTAATTAATTTATTTTGAACATTTTCTAACCTATTTATGTAAATATTATAATATGGGTTCCAGATGACCGAACCAAATGTTAAGACACTTTGCACATATGCTACATAGAGAGCTCTTATAGAGTTACATTGATGAAAATTTTTACATATTCTGATTATAAAACCTAGCATTCTATGAGCCTTTTTGGATACATAATTAATATGATGATCAAAAATGAGTTTGGAATCATAGAATATACCCAAATCCTTAATTACAGAGACTGCACTCAAGGCATTATTGTTTATTTTATATTGGGTCTTAATAATGTTTTTATTGCGAGAAAATGTTATATAACGACACTTACTGAAGTTGAGAAAGAGCGAGTGTTCTTGGCAATATTTGAAGAGTCTATCCAAGTCCTCTTGAAGCTTGACAGAATCTGATAAGCTAGAAATGGCACAGAAAATTTTCAGATCATCAGCGTACATCAGAAACTTTGTGAATCTGAAGCAGTCTACAATATTGTTGACGTATATATTGAAGAGAAGGGGTCCCAAATGAGACCCCTGTGGTACACCAGAAGTGAGATTTTTATAGGAAGAGCAATAATCACCAATAACAACTGATTGGCGTCTATCATTGATATAGGAAGTAATCCACCTCAGCAAAGTACCGTGTACGCCGACCTCATCAAGCCTCCGAATTAAAATGGTGTGATCGATTTTGTCAAAGGCCTTGCTGAAATCAGCATAGACCGTATCTACCTGAAGACCTGCGTTTATCTGCTCGAGAAGAAAATTAGTATACAAAAACAAGTTGGTTTCGACAGACCTACCCCTCATAAAACCATGCTGCTCAACGTTGATGATGTTCTTAACCTCACTATATAAAAAGTCATATATGATTGACTCAAAAATTTTAGCGATGATGCACAATTTTGATATAGGCCTATAGTTCTCCAAAAGTTGTTTATTTCCAGATTTATGAATTGGCACAATTAAGGCAGTCTTCCAGATTGTGGGACAGCAACCTTCCCTTAAAGATTTGTTGAACAACTTGTGAAGAGGAGTAACAAAAGAAGAGGCGCAATTCTTGAGCAAACATGTGGGCAAATTATCTGGCCCAGGAGGTTTATTTGGCAGATCTTTTATTTTCTTCAGAATGATTTGAGGCGGTATAGAAAATGATTCAACGTACTGGTATTCGTGAACAAAGCACGAAGGATTGATCAGACTCGACGGATTGAAGACAGAAGCGAAGTGGTCAGAAAACTCCTCTGCAATGTCCTGATGATCTGTAATGACCCTGTTCGTTTTCTTTTCTTTTATTGCCGTGATGGAAGCTTTAGCCCCTTTTTTATTTTTGGCAAACTGCCACAACAGTTTCGGATTGGAACCTATCGAAGACTCAACAGAGTCCAAATATTTTTTGTAGTCAGATTCAATTAGAAATTTTGAACGACTCCTCAATACTTTGAACTCTTGGTAGTCTAGGATGTTTTTGAATCGTTTCCACTTTCTATGAATCCTCCTTTTCTCTTTTATTACTTTAAAAGTTGAGTAACTCAGCCAACTAGGTGAATTCGATGAGTTAAAGGATGATTTAGGTACATACATCTCGATCAATTCAAAAACCTTTCTATAAAATACATCAACACATTGCTCAGTATTCAGACCCCCAAACCTCTCGTCCCACTCAACCTCATCCAATTTGTTGGAAATAAGCTCGTAGTCGGCTTTCGAATAATTAAATTTTTTCTTAGCTAGCCTTTCCTTTTGGAAACTGAACACTTTCCGCCCAACATAATCAAATTCTAAAGTATTATGAAACTTGTCCTCATTCACCAAAGGTTCTTTAGAAATTTTCAATCCTCTAACAGAAAAATCATTGTTCAGAACTAAATCTAATGTATTATGAGAACAATTTTGATAGTGATTGAACTGTGAGAGGCCACAATATGACATAGTATCTACGAAATGATTTGTATGAACATCGGTAAAATTAAGAGGGATACAATTACTATTCACATTATCATATTGCCATTCAATAGAAGGCAGATTGAAATCACCACAAATTACAAATGAATCATTTGGATGGTCATTGATTATGTCCTCCAATTTAGAACAGAAATTTTGTAAGCTCAAAAAGTCACCTGGTGGGAGATACACACAGCATAGATGGAACCTGGATGAGTTGCTTGTCACAGTAAGCCATAGATCCTCAGCATCAGATATCCATTCGGACCTCGGAATGGCACACAAATGTTTATTAACCGCGATCAAAACTCCTCCTCCGTCACGCTTGGTCGAGCTACTCTCATCACGATCGCGACGAAATACCTCAAAGGCATCGCAAAAAACTTCACTATCAGCTATCGCACCGTTGAGCCACGTTTCAGTTAGACAAATAACATCATAATCACAGTTAAGGGAATTTTTGTAAATATTGGCTAGTTTGGATTTCAAACCGCGCACATTTTGGTACAGAATAGAAATACCCGTCACGATTGAGCGCAATAACCGAAAATTACCAAACTGAACTAAATCATCTTGTCCAAGTCACTTTCAGTCAGAATTTTTATAACCTTGGATTTATCCTCTTTTCTAGCATAAATAATACCATCTCTAACCCAGGTGAACTTGTAATTGCGTGATCTGGACAATTCCTTCGTTTTATTTAATAACATCTTATTGAATCTCGTCAGATGTTCATTTATAAATAGTTGGTTGGAAATGTTATCAATTTTAAGTACGGGAGGTGACGATCCGATCGACTTCCGTTTGAATCTAGATGCAGCCAAGAATTCATCTCTCTTGATTTTCCGATTGAATTTAACAATGATTGGTTTCGGTTTTCCAACAACAGAACTATTGTTAGCCCTGAACAACGTTTCAACGTCAGAAGGAGATATAGGACAATCAATGAATTCGGAAATCTTCTGCAATACGTTCGGCAAGTTCTCATTTTGTTTTTCCGGTACACCAAGAATTTCCAGGTTGTTCAATCTAAGCTGTTGCTCCAAAGTATCAATCCTTTTGGTTAGGTTGAGTACATCCCTCTTCAGTGAGATGTTTTCTTGAGTTAACTTTTCGATCAAATTCAACTTATCGTTTACATTGTTAATGACAGTCTGAAACGAGGATATCTGATCACTACAAAAAGACACGGAGTGCATCATATCTCTCTGCTTTTTATTCAATTCACTAACATCGTCTTGAGTCTTTTGGACGATTTTCAAAGTGAGAGCAGATGTGGGAGGGTCGACATTTTCCTCCTCATCCCCATGGGTTATCAAAGTGGATGATCGATTGAAGCCACCAATCAACCTACATTCCGGACACAACCACGAAGCACCAGGCAACTGAAGATCCACAACAGACTGCTTACTCAGGCCAACGCACTTCCCATGGTAGAACGATGAGCATACACCAGCACACTTCAACCCAGGAGTTTTGTTGGTTAAACCAGAGGTGCAAGTTTTACAAATCACCATAATGCTCCCGTACTTCTACGTCTTTCAGCAGGAATTCCGGACAGATGTGAAATATATGAAATGTTTTGTCACCTTGATAGGGGAAATATCGGCGAGAAATCAACACAAATCCTCAGTATTTCAGCATAAATTTCTGCTATTGTTCTATTCAGAAATATAGAACTTCAACTCCTTGCACTTATGAACAATGGGGTATTTTCCTAAATTTCAAAATATATATCAACGAAATCCTCATATCTCAAATATATGGAAAAGTATTTTTTTTCTATTTTAACAGTTGTATTTAGCCTGTTTTTAATTACGGAAATTCACATCGCGGAGGCATTCTCCCAGAAACATTCTACGTCACTTTTACAATCCGGCATCGTTGGAACACTCATCAATTTTTCTCATCAAATTTTCTGATCTCCATATATTATTGCGTCTATGGTTGTGTATTGCCATCAATGACTCTCATCAATGTTTTCTGATCTCCATAGACTTGATAATATATTATTGAGTCTATGGTTGTTTATTGTCAGTTAATATTCGATCTTCCTTGGGCTGTTATTGTTGATGAAAGAAGGCATTGCTGATATATTTTATAGGTTCCTAAAGTCATCAATATGAAAAAGTTTACAGGTGGTAAATTTTCACTGCTTGCTTTTGAAAAATTCGACTCCATTTCCACAAGTTATAACAATCTGACAAGAACGTTTGAAACAATGTCAGAAACTGTCATCGGTTTCAGGAAGATATAATTCTGTATCTTGGAACATAAATACATAAATGCATTTATGTTCCAAGTTCTATATAATATCCATAGATTAATGATAATATCCTCTTGATCAGTTCCGATGTTGTCGAATTCACAAAAATTACTAGACTCTAGTAAAGGCATTCTACGTCACAAGCTCTCACATATTTTTTTTCAAAGGCTATATTTTTTTTCCTACTGAATTTTGAGTGGAACCTTTTATGTGGTGACTAACCAATGGAAAATGGTTTCCAAAAATAATTTTTAATTCTTTTTTTGAGTTTTAGGAAAATACCCCATTTGATTATAATCTCAAATAGATAGCACCAGTTTAACGTTTGAAAAAACTATAATTTCTAGAGAGCGATGTAAACACAGCCGTTTCATCGCATATTGCATATTTAAATCTAAGAATACTTTACAGCAATACCTAATCAAAAATAAAACCCCTGTGGACAGCCTTGAGAAACCAGGAGTCTACAGACTCGAATGTGGCGATTCGGAATGCAACGCTGTATACGTGGGCAGAAGCGGAAGGTCAATTAAAACTAGGACAAAGGAACATCTATATAGCCTAAAAAACCCTAACAACAATAAATCCATTTTTGGTTCACACCTTCGAGATGAAGAACATTGCTTCGATATTAACACCAATGTGAAATTGTTGCATCATTGCGACTTCGGGTTCAGGCAGGAGATACTTGAAGAAGTCGAAATATTTGAACATATGCGGGACAACCGATATAACACACTCAATGCAATGCTAACTAATAATATAAAAGAAACATATAAATTAATATCACCTAGCACGCGAGATTGATGAAGAAGATGATTTTTATATCTGTTATGTGTCCGTGTTCGGAAGATTTAGTTTTGTATTGCACCCGTCTGCCTGACGTTGATGTGTCACCTTTCAACTTTTGACGGTCGACCTGATGTGTCTTTGTTGTTTTACTGTTTATGAGTAACTATGTTTAATTGTAACTTCACTTGAAACTAAGAGCTTATATATTTTTACTTGGATGACTGACTATCATGACAATTTTGGAACCAAAAATCGTAAGGTTTTTATTCGTTTTGTTGTTTTTATTCATTTGTTTATTTATTCGTTCCAATGTGTAACCTACAAATTTTATATTTACATTTCTATTTGCGTCTTTTTAATCTTCCATTGTTTCTTACATTTTAGATATTCATGGTTTGATAATGGCCGAAAAAGGGCCGAAACATGTCACCTATATGATATAAATATATGGTTCCAAAAGTATAGAAGTGTTTTCAAGACTTTTCACTGTTTATTTTCATCAGTTAGTTTATCCAATATTTGTGTAAGTGCTGATATGATTACATCTGTGTTTCCACTGTTGTGAACCACTATACGTATCCAATTTTTCTTTTCTTTCTTGAACTGAATCGCAGCACATTCAAATTCCCCTTTCCTTGAGATCTCACTTATTTCCTTTAATTCCGTTGCCTGGAAACCGTCCCGAACATATATTGCCACTCCACCGTGCTGTTTACTGAGTCTACAAAACTTTGCTACAAGTTTAAAGTTCTTTATTGAATGGCATATAAGCTCCGACTCTGACTTCCAATGCTCTGATACACATACAATTTGCGTATCTTTTTCGTCTGTTAGTAATTGTTCTATTTGTTCTGTGCTGTTACCAATGGATCTCAGGTTTTGGTGTAAAATGCTAAAAGGTTCTTTTATGTTTTTAAATTTTTGTTGGTTAGAATTCGGTTGTTTTGTGTCTTTTAAAATTTTGGTTATTTCATTTATATTCTTTGAGTTCTTCAGTTTTTTGAAGCAGTGTCTAAAAACATTTTTCTTCTGATAAAATTGAATCTAGCGTAAGAAACCCCACTTGGCCAGAATTCACTTGTATAAACAGCTTCTTTTAGGTTTATTGGGACTCCAATCATGTAACTGTTATATTGTACTTCTGAGGTAATATTGAATCTTCTTACGGAAATTTGTTCTTCTGGTGTGTTTGATTTTTCGCTAATATATTTGGTTATTTCGACTTCTTTTACTGTTTGTTTCACTTTTGAGATAAAAAGCCATAGTTTCTTCTCGCTGGCTGGTTTAATAGATTGAAATCCTCCAATTTCATGAGATTCACCTCCAGTGCCCACGTTATGTTTTCTTGATTTGATTTTACGCTTATATGCCTTATATAAAGTGTTCGTGTCATTGTTTATGTTTATATATTTTCCTAAAAATTGACGTTGTTTACGTCTTTCTACTAAAATGAAATCATCTTCATTTTGCTCATAGTCCGAGAGCTGGCAGCAAAAACACTAACCTCATAAGTTACCAAAGGTTTGGTTTGGCACTTTGGTTCATTTCAATAATGTGAACTCGAAACCGTCCGTCTGCCGTTCGTGAGTGGTCGCCTTATTGGATAAAAAAAATTGAAAAGATGTGAAAAAATCGATTAGAACTTTCCAATTATTACAAAGATGAATGTTGTGTCAAAATGGTCTAGGATCTTAACTGAATTGAAATCGTAAGCGTCTGCCAACAGGGGTGGTCGCTATTTCGAAACAGACGCTGTCAAATACAGGGTGGTCCAGATCATAACCAAGAAATTTTAACCACGTATTCTACGTCAAAAATGAGCCCTAGTTACGAACGGCAGACGGACGGTTTCAAGTTCACATTATTAAAATGAACCGAAGTGCCAAACCAAACCTTTGGTAACTTATGAGGTAGTTGTTTTTGCTGCCAGCTCTCGGACTATCAGTAGATTGTTCTGTAATATTTTTCATTCTATGCGCACCATCTTTCTCTTCTTCGGATTTTTGTCCTTTTGAAATATTTTCTGTGGTTTGTAAGTTTTTTATCTTGTTTCTGTTAGGATTATTTCTTTCCCTTTGTTGGTGGACGTTGTCTTGATTGATGTTGGCAACACTGATTCTTTCTTGTTGATTTCGGTTTTTGTTTACTTCTTGGTTTCCACATGTATTTTCACTAACCTCCTTGAAGCTTTTTTTATCTCTTGATTGCAATGTTTGTATTTTTTCACTAAGCAGGTCATTGTTTTGTTGCAGAATTTTATTTTTGTCCTGAATTTCATGAATAAGTGCTTTCAGGTATTCATTCTCGATTTTTAGTACCTTAATTTCTTGATTGGATTCCTCGGCTCTTGATCCGCCGTCAATATCCTTGGTTGGTTCCAGTTGATGTTTGCATATAGGCGATTTCTGGTTTGCTGATTGGTCCAAACATGAGGGATGAAAATTTCTCATACACTTCACGCATCTAACATATTCCACCACGATTCCGTCTGTGAAGTTTGTGTAGGTTCTGTATTTGTTATCGGAATTTTAATTCGTTAAAATTTTCAAAGTTGGTGTTCATCCCCAGTGTCCAGATTTTTTATATCTTTGGTACTGCAGAAAACATCAGGTGAGCTTATTTTTCGTATCTTTTTTTTCTGAATTTTTTCATAGCGTAGAAAACTTTCGGCTTTATACCATAGTTCTATATTAGACTATTTCAGTGAAGATTCCTGAATATTTGATTATTTTCAAATTGTTTGATATTTGGAGATATCTGAGTATAAAACCATGTCGGAAACCTCAGATAATGAGGGTTCTTATATGGAAGCGACCGATGCTGAAGAATTCAGCGACGGCGAACACGAGGAGCTTGTAAGGCTCAAAGAAGAGAATGGGCAGTTGAAGGCTCAAATAAATAAACTAACTGAAACCGTGGCTCAGTTGGTCGGGGAGAAACGCCTCTTGAGAGAGGAAGTTAATAAGAATAAAGCGCTTCAATCCCCTAGTTTTGCTGAAATTAAAAAACAGATTACGGCACAGAAATCCCCCATTTGCAGAAATTGCAAAGCCGGTAGCGGTCCCCAAAAATTCCTCCAAACAGGAAGTAGCTACAGAACCGGAAAAGAAGAAAAATTTTGCAACTCAAGTTGCAAAAACCCAGAACGCGCCGCCCACAAAACGCGCGCGTAAAGAAAGTTCATCCTCAGGAAGAGACCGCAAAAAAGATAAAATTTCACCCATCACGACGATGGGTACAGCCGATTGGGTAGAGATCTCAAAAGCTCTCTACATGAAGAAATTCAGCTACAACAGAGCAACCGTCGTAAAAGACGGAATTAGGATCGTAGCCTTGACTGTGGACGATAAAAATGAATAGTTAAAAAGCCTTTTTTCTTCTAGGACACTATTCTATAGACTCGAATAGCACAAGAATGGAAAATCACATTCTGCAGTTAATAAAGTTTGAGCTGCTTTTCTAGTGTGGATAGTTTGTGAAGGGTCACAAAGTTCCTCAATAGTATATCGGCAATCTTCTTGAAACTTTTGAATACAGGCTCAACTGCTTCATGATGAGCACTCCACCTTGTCAGTCCTCCTGCTACTTCTGAACAGCTCGACCTTCACTAAATTGCGATGTGCATATGTAGATTACCTACCTCTGCTCCTCATACTATCCCTTTTCGAACTTTCAAAACGCATGGGAAAAGAAAACTCATATTTTTACTCACCCAAGTTCCTAAGTAGCTGCCAGATCGGAGAGGTAGAGTAATCTGGACCACTGATTCAATATTTTATTTCTGTACGATCATACGTACACCACAGCACCAATAACACAGCTAGTCTAGATTACCACAAAGAAGCACAAACAATAAACGAGTAAACGGAGTTTGCGTATTATTGCAGTTGAATTTAGGTACTGACGCAGACGCACTCAGGATGAATGACAAAATTACACTCCTGGAAGAGGCACGCACAGTGAAAACATAATGGGTCATAAATCTCTCCACCCGGACACTCGCTTCTTCTTCTCAAAGTGCCTATCCGCTGTGGATGTTGGTTATTACATTGGAACATATAACTTTGTTCACTGCCGCCCTGAACAGACCTGTTGATATCATTCCAGTCCATATTCGTAGATTACGCAGCCACGATATTCGTATGCGTCCTGCGGTTCTTTTACCCTCTGTTTTTCCCTGAAGGATAGAAGGATAAGCTGAAGCAGGTGATATTTTTCGTTCCGCATGATATGTCCAAAGTACTCCAGTTTTCTGCGTTTGACAGTACGGAGATATTCTAGTTCTCCACCGATACGCTGTAAGATTGTTTCATTTGATACGTCATGTATCCATGAAACTATAAGCATGCGTCGATAGCACCACATCTCAAATGCATCTATGCGTTTACATGAGGCATCAGTAAGGGTCCACGCTTCGGCCCCATATAGGAGGACTGAGAGTACATAACATCAGATAGGTATGTAGTCGACTGTTCTGATATATTCGGATTTGGGTTATTTGGGTTGCAGTCAAATCAAACCGAGTACTCTTTATTCCTTAGCTCGAGCTTTCGGACTATTTTAGTCCTTCATAAGGAGCAGCTATAATTTTAAATCGCATAAGTAAAACAAAATGCATCACACGGTTTCAAGGTACTTACAATTTGAGGTTAGTTTGTAAGATGTAATCATACATATAGTAAAAGTAATATCTTGAAACGTAGTTTATGATATTTTCCACTATTCCAAATTTTCAGGTAATAATGAATTCTCAACGGGATCGTACAGATAATAATTGAATTAATATAACATCAACATCTATATCAGTTCTACGGTTATGTTGAATATTTTTGGTGACGTATGTCAAATAATAATAATAATAAGTTTATTCGCATAAATTCGCATAAATATACACAACAGAAATATCACAACCAAAGAATAAACAATATGACTCGATAAGTGCAAGAACACTTGTTTCGAGTTATTAACAAAGTGTAGGAAAAAGAAAAAAAGAACTATGGATACATAAATCAATTAAACAGAGCAAGCAAATAGTCCAAAATATATATGACAACCGAGGGCATCACATGACACAGCCCCACCAACGGAGATCCACAGGCACACCACAGCAGCGAAAAATAACGTCCACCAGCAGCATGATCAAAAACGCTCGAACTTCCGGGTCCCACAAACGCTCACACCAGGTCACATACTTCAAATCCTCATTTCAACCAGATCAGCAACTCTCCCACGATGCAGCCCCATAATAAAAGATCTCAAACGCTTCCTGAACAGCCGCAACCCCCCGACAAGCCGAGTCTCCTGAGGGATGGAATTGTACAGCCTCGGGGCAATGTAGGAGAATGAGCGCTGTCCTACACACCTCCGTACCCGCGGCAGGATGAACAGTCTTCTTCGAGTCTCATAAGAGTGAGGGGGGAGGAGTCTTTCGCCACAGTGATACCTTACGGTGACACTGAAGTAATAAAGTTGCCGGATATCGAAAACACCCGCCTCCAAGTATAAATTGTCAGACGGGTATAGCAGATCCCGGGAAAGCATGATCCTGAGAAATCTTCTCTGCAGAACCTCAAGTGGACGAACGTGTGTCCTCAAGGCACCACCCCAAACAGCAACAGCATATCTTAAGTGACTTTCAACCAGGGCATCATACAGGATCTTCACTTGTCGGAATGTAAGTATGTTCTTCAGATATTTGAACTTATAAAGAATCATCCTCAGTCTTTTACAAACAAATTGTATATGTTCAGTCCAATTCAGGTTCGAATCCTCTAAAACATCCAAATATTTAACTTTTTTCTCAGGTAGTATGGTATGCTGTTCACCCATTGTTACAATCTTTATGGAGCCAAATGTTGGAGTCCTGGATTTATTACAACTGAATGGCAGGTACTTTGTTTTTTTTTTAATTTTACGGTTAATAAATTATGTTCAAGTTTTTTTTTTTTTTTTTTTTTTTTGTAGCAGGGGGAAAATCTGCAAACAGACGAACACACCCTCTCCTGAGGGGGAACAGTGTGGGGATTCTCACTCTCTGAGCTCGAGACCCACTAAAAACCCTTAACTGCTTCTTCATAGGTTCCGGGCATTTTGCCTATTAACCAGTTGACTCTTATGGTTTCTGGACTCTCACACGATCGTAGTCGTGTTGATATTTGTATGCTGCCTATAGCTTTTATAGGTTAAGCTCTTCTTTGGTTACATTTAAATCCTTAACTGATCTCTGGGTCTTCGGTGGTAGGTTCTTGACCTTCTAGCTTCTTCCGTTGGATCGTAGTCGACCAATCTTCGTAGTTCCTCATTTGGATGTTGTTTGGCTTTGTCAAATATCCTTTCCGCCTTTCTCTTCATAAATTCTGTAACTGGTTCCCATTCCAAGTCCTTGTAGATTTGTTTGTTCCTAACAAACCAGGGTACGTCCATCGCCATTCTAAGGAGTTTATTCTCAGTGGCCTGTATTTTCTTGATGTGGGTCTTGGCTGCGAAGCCCCATGCCGCCGAACCATATGTGAGTTGTGGTCGCGCAATTGTTTTAATCATCGTCAACTTGATGTTCTTATTCATATGACTTCTTCTGCCTATGAGTGGATAAAGTTTACTCATTGCGGCTTTTGTTTTATCAACTGCACATTTGATGTGGTTTTTCCATGTAAGTCCTCTGTCAAGCGTCACTCCTAGGTATGTTGCTTCATTTTTCCATTCAATCTCTTCTCCATCAACTTCAAGGTTTTCTTCCATCCCCAATCTTCTCTTTTGCAGTAATATTGCTTGAGTCTTTCTTCCATTGATTTGTATTTTCCATTTGATGCACCATTTGAGTAATTCATCTATGGCTTCCTGCAGTCTCCGGTGTATGATCTCTGGGCGTCGATGTCTGAACGCTATTCCTGTGTCATCTGCGTACAAGGTGAGCATATTTCTAGCATTCTTCGGGATATCATAAACGTATATTACGTAAAGCAGAGGTCCAAGTACCGATCCTTGAGGCACTCCCGCTTCTAATTGTCTGGTTTGAGAGGTTGCTCCATCTATTTTCACATAAAAGTTTCTATTCCTCAGATAGTTCCTTATAATCTTGCACAGCTTGGTCGAATATCCTGCTTTTTTCATTTTGTAGATTAGGCCTTCGTGCCATACTCTATCAAAAGCTCTCTCAATATCCATCAGAACTAATCCTGTGGCCTGTTTGGTCTGCATTCCTTCGGTGACGTATTCTATGAGCCGTAGTAATTGGAGTTCAGTCGAATGTTCTCGTCGAAATCCAAATTGTTCAGGTGGAATTATCTTCAACATTTCTGTTTCCTCATTCAGCCTTTTAGCGATAACCCTCTCGACGATTTTTCCTAGTGCTGATAGTAGGCTGATTGGTCTATAATTTTGAGGAAATTTCCGTTCCTTTCCAGGCTTGTTGAAAACTATCATTTCTGCAGTTTTCCATCTCTTTGGGTAGTATTCGGTCCTCATCACTCCGTTTGTTATATTCGTCAAGGCTGCTATTCCTTTTCTAGGCAATTTCTTCAACATATAATTCGTTATCTTATCTTCTCCCGGCGCTTTCCTGTTTTTCAATTTCATTATGATCTCTTTGATTTCTGTTGGTGAAGCCGGTTTTGGAATGGTTTCGGTTTCCGGTGGTTCCATCATCAGTTCTTCGTTTGCCTCCACTTCTTCTTCTAGATCTTCATTGTCATCATCATTTCTGTAATTTATTCTGGCTTCTCTCTCAATTGAGTCGGCCAGTGCTTCGGCTTTCTCAAGTCTCGTATATACCATTCCG
Source organism: Coccinella septempunctata (assembly GCF_907165205.1). NCBI lineage: Eukaryota > Metazoa > Arthropoda > Insecta > Coleoptera > Coccinellidae > Coccinella > Coccinella septempunctata. Next base: position 40,068,519 of record NC_058192.1, on the reverse strand, counting down.
TTTGCTCCATGCAGTGGAGGTATAACTGTCCGTTCTCGTCGTAAGCGTTTTTGCATTTTCCAAGCCGAGTGATCTATTTATTGTATTCAGTTCCCTTAATCTCTGGTGCCATCTGCTATTACGCAGTTCTGTTAAAGCATTTTTCAATATCTGGCTATGCTTATTCAGTTTCTTCTTGTCTTCTTCTCTTTTTGTTGTTCTGTAGATTTTTCTGAGTCTTCTGTTCTTTTTTATAAGTTCCTTTATATCCCTTGGCGTATCTCCGTGTGAATGTTTCGGAATTGGTTTCCTTATTCTCTTGGTGCTTTCTTCATAGGCTTCTTTTATTTGATTTTCCAATGTTCAATGTTCAAGCCAATTTTTAAGTAGAGGAATACCCGACTCAACAACGGCCTTGAGCTCCTCCCACGTGTTTGCCTCATAAAAGACCGCGGTATCATCAGCAAATCCCAGAATCGTCCCTCCACAACGCACAGCAAGTGTATATATACTAAATACTAATACAATATATATACAATACTAAATAGTATTGGACCCAGGACAGTGCCCTGAGGGATCCCGAACTCCACCGATTTCCTGTCGCTCAGCTCGCCACCCACCCTCACAGACTGGTTTCTGCCTTCCAGGTAACTTCTGAACAACTCCAAGGGACCACCCCTGACACCGATATCCCCCAGCGTCCGCAGCAGCAACTCATGGCTAACGGTATCGAACGCCTTGGACAAATCGATGAACACGCACAGACTGGGCCTGCCCGCATCCAAAGCCGCGGACACCATCGAAGTAAGCGCCAGCAGAGCATCCTCCGTGGACACCCCCTCCCTGAACCCAAACTGTCTGTCGGACAAAATATTGTATTTATCTATATAAGCTGATAACCTTTTTTTGATAATCTTCTCCATTATTTTTGCCAGATGCGTTATTAGAGTGATTGGTCTATAATTTGTTACCAGTTTATCATCGTCCCCCTTGAATATAGGCACAACTATAGCCTCCTTGAACACTCTAGGCCACACACACTTCTCCAAGCACAAATTTATTATGTAAGTCAAGGGCTCCAGGATAAATGGTGATAGGACCTTCAAGGTGTCCACCTGTATTCAATCCACACCCGCGGATTTATTAGAATTCAGTTCTCGGATCAGACCACATACCTCATTTTCATCGGTAGGGAGCAAAACAAATGAGCCACATGAACTTGGCCTCTGCGGCACATACCTTGGGTCCCTTTTTATAGCGTCAGCCATCTCTTTTCCTATCCGAGAGTACACCGAGTTGAACTCATTAGCTATCTGCTTCTTTCCGGTCAGGACTTCACCACACTCATTGTTTATCTCAGATATATCATGCCCTTTCTTCTTTGTACGGGTGACATCTTGTACTATCTTCCACAACGCCGCCGCATCCGATTGGCTGGCACCGATCCGATCCTGATAGTATTCATATTTAGTTTTTCTTATTAACTTCGTCAGTGCATTTCTATACTTTTTGTACTGCAATTTCAACTCGGTATCACCGGGATGAGCTTTCAATTTCCTGAATAGACGGTTCTTGATATGTATAGACTTCACCAGACCTCGAGTCAACCACGGTGCTATCTTCGTATCCCCCCTCCTGACCCGAAGAGTACAAGAACAGTCCTTAACAGCGCACATGAGATGTCTTATTCAACTGATACTAGTCATCGAATACAAGATTCTTTTCCTTCTTATTTATCGTCATGTTATCTTCTTGTACTTATATCTACTATTACGTGTAAAAATTCTTCTAAATAACACCCTACCGGATTCTCAGCATAATTAGTTTTAGTTTTTTAATTTTCTATCTTAAAATGGTTCAGATCAAAACACAAAACCGACACATATACATTATTAATTAATTCTAATTAGGAGTCTTTAATTCTCTTTCTGTTCACCTCTACTTATCTTCAACTGTGCTCAAACACCTGTTATCCTTTTTTTTTCTCTTGTTCCAAACCACATCACATACACTCATCCGATTCCCGAAAACCATCACAGAACCAAACTTTCACTTTGGATATCCGTCGATACTCTAGTCTTTTTTCTTTTATCCCACTCGATCAGCAAAGAATATATGCTGCTCAAATTCTGGATGTCTTTCCTGGCATTGATGCAATGCTCCTCCTGGGAAATTCGTACCATCTCCAGGAACAGTCCTTTCTCTAAGTTTTTCTCCTTGTCCAATATGCTGACTTCTTCGAAATTAGGTTGGTGTTCTTCATCTATCATATGTATCGCTAATGCACAACTTCTTCCGCTGTTGTTAATGTCGCTTTTGTGGCCTGAAAGACGTTGCTTTAGTGTGGTCGACGTTTGTCCCACATATACTCCTTCACAATCTTTACATGAGATCTTGTACACCACCCCATTTTGCTGTAGTGTTGGTGTGGGATCTTTTAGATTTGTAAAAATTGATCTAAGTGGTTTTACGTTTCTTGTCGCAACTTGAAATTTCTCTTTAGGAATCAGTTTCTTTAGTGGTGGTGTTAACTCTTCAATATATGGCAGGGTGATGTATCTTCGTGTTTGTTCTTCATTCGTTGCCTGCAGTGATTCTATTTGTCGTGGGCTTTCCAAAGTGTTTGGTGTGCCGTGAATGATTTTGTTTAGCAACCCATATGGGTAGCCGTTTTCTCTTAGTATTCCTGACAATATTTTCAAATTTTTGTTTATAAATCTTGGATGGCATATTTTTGTTATTCTCGTTTTTAGGTTTCTCATTATGTTGACTTTCATGTTGAAAGGATGGTAGGATTTGTGGTGGATGTACCTGTTGGATGATATTTTCTTCTTGTACCAGTCAGTCATTAATGAACTACCCTCTTCTGTTTCTTCTCTGATCACTGTCATATCCAGGAACGGTAAGGATTTGTTGTTTTCTACTTCTATGGTGAACTGAAGCGTTAACCAATATAATTACAAACTTTTTACACAAGGACAAATCAAAACATAACCCACTCCTTAAAAAGCTGAGAATAACTCAAAGATTTGTAAGAGAACATCCCGAATTGATTATAACACACTCTGATAAAGGAAATGTGACAACAGTGATGGACAGAGAACAATACCACCAACTAGCAACAACTCAACTATCGGATGAAAAATTCTATGAGAGACTGGAAAGAGATCCTTCAAACTGCTACCAACAAAGAGGGAACAAAATGATTGGGGAAATGAAGAAACGAGGCATAATTGATGAAGAACAAGCAAGACAACTCACATTTTACAAGGGAACCTGCCCAAAATACTATGGCTTACCAAAAATACACAAAGCAGAATTAAACCTCAGACCAATAATCTTTTCGATTGATTGCCCAAATACAGGAATAACCAAATTCTTAACAGGTATCCTAACTAATTTCTACAACCAAGAAAACCAGTATTATATAAAAGACTCGTTCGAATTTGCAAATTTTATTAATGACTTAAAGCTCCCAAGTGGTTATGTGCTGGTGAGTTGGGATGCAATTTCATTATACACAAACACTACCTTAGATACAGCCAAATGGTGCATCAACAACAAGTGGGAAGACATTGAACCGAACAGCCCAATTAACCAAGATGAATTCTTGAGGCTGTTAGAATTTCTGTTCGACACCATCTCATTCTCATTTGAAGGATCTTACTACAAACAAAAAGAAGGAACCCCAATGGGATTACAAATCTCAGGGATAATAGCTGAATACGTGATAGATGAGGTGCTGAACTATACAAAACAAAAACTAACATGCCAATTACCGTTTATAAAAAAATATAGAGATGACATCATAACGGCCATGCCAGAGGAATTTATCCAGCAGTCCTTACAAATATTGAATTCCTTCGATACCAGCAAAACGCTTCAGTTCAACATAGAAGTAGAAAACAACAAATCCTTACCGTTCCTGGATATGAGAAGAAACAGAAGAGGGTAGTACATTAACGACTGACTGGTACAAGAAGAAAATATCATCCAACAGGTACATCCACCACAAATCCTACCATCCTTTTAACATGAAAGTCAACATAATAAGAAACCTAAAAACGAGAATAACAAAAATATGCCATCCAAGATTTATAAACCAAAATTTAAAAATATTGTCAGGAATACTAAAAGAAAACGGCTACCCATATGGGTTGCTAAACGAAATCATTCACGGCACACCAAACACTTTGGAAAGCCCACGACAAATAGAATCACTGCAGGCAACGAATGAAGAACAAACACGAAGATACATCACCCTGCCATATATTGAAGAGTTAACACCACCACTAAAGAAACTGATTCCTAAAGAGAAATTTCAAGTTGCGACAAGAAACGTAAAACCACTTAGATCAATTTTTACAAATCTAAAAGATCGCACACCAACACTACAGCAAAATGGGGTGGTGTACAAGATCTCATGTAAAGATTGTGAAGGAGTATATGTGGGACAAACGTCGACCACATTAGAGCAACGTCTTTCAGGCCACAAAAGCGACATTAACAACAGCAGAAGAAGTTGTGCATTAGCGATACATATGATAGATGAAGAGCACCAACCTAATTTCGAAGAAGTCAGCATATTGGACAAGGAGAAAAACTTAGAGAAAAGACCCCAGGAGGAGCATTGCATCAATGCCAGGAAAGACATCCAGAATTTGAGCAGCATATATTCTTTGCTGATCGAGTGGAATAAAAGAAAAAAGACTAGAGTATCGACGGATATCCAAAGTGAAAGTTTGGTTCTGTGATGGTTTTCGGGAATCGGATGAGTGTATGTGATGTGGTTTGGAACAAGAGAAAAAAAAGGATTACAGGTGTTTGAGGACAGTTGGACATAAGTAGAGGTGAACAGAAAGAGAATTAAAGACTCCTAATTAAAATTAATTAATAATGTGTATGTGTCGGTTTTGTGTTTTGATCTGAACCATTTTAAGATAGAAAATTAAAAAACTAAAACTAGTTATGGTGAGAATCCGGTAAGGTGTTATTTAGAAGAATTTTTACATGTAATAGTAGATATAAGTACAAGAAGATGACATGACGATAAATAAGAAGAAAAAGAATCTTGTATTCGATTACTAGTATCAGTTGAATAAGACATTTGACATACGTCACCAAAAATATTCAACATAACCGTAGAACTGATATAGTTGTTGATGTTATATTAATTCAATTATTATCTGTACGATCCCGTTGAGAATTCATTATTATCTGCAAATTTGGAATAGTGGAAAATATCATAAACTACGTTTCAAGATATTACTTTTACTATATGTATGATTACATCTTACAAACTAACCTCAAACTGTAAGTACCTTGAAACCGTGTGATGCATTTTGTTTTACTTATGCGATTTAAAATTATAGCTGCTCCTGATGAAGCACTAAAATAGTCCGAAAGCTCGAGCTAAGGAATAAAGAGTACTCTGTTTGATTTGACTGCAACCCAAATAACCCAAATCCGAGTACATAACATCTCAAAATCCTGATTCGAGTCCGGATATTGAGGGATAGGTTGCAGAGTATTTTGCGCGTCATATTAAATGTGCCCCTGGTTTTTTCTATCCGGCATCTTATTTCGCGAGAGTGGTCCCAGTCCTTATTCAAACTGCAGCCTAGGTATGTGACTGTTTCGGCTACTGTTAGCGTTTCATTGTTGACACTGAACTGTTGGTTGCCGACGTCGGTTTTACTGACAATTAATATATTAGGTTTTCTACAGTTAATCTTCATACCATATCTATCACAGGCCTGCGCTACGCGGTCTATGATTCTCTGAAGTCCCTCTGCAGTATCGGCTATAAAGACGGTATCATCCGCATATCTTAGGTTGTTAACTTTTTCTCCATTTATAATTATTCCATCGTCTACGCTGTCTAGTGCTTCATTGAAAAGATGTTCTGAGTAAACATTGAATAGGACTGGCGACAGTATACAGCCCTGACGCACTCTCCTCCCTATGTTGAACTCTTCTCGTTTTCGAGGCGTACATTGGCCTTCTGGTGAAGGTATAATTTCGATATAATTTCTACATCTCTATCGTCTATTCCCATTCAAGTTCAGCTCGAGACGTCAAAGCGAGTAGACGCGTTGAATTATACCAGTGCGATACGTCATTTTTCAGAGAGAAAGTGGAAGAGAAAGTCGAAGTGAAAGTGTACACTAGCGAAGCTACGGAATTTTTGATTCCGTCTGTGAAGTTTGTGTAGGTTGTATACGTGTATGTGTTATCGGAATTTTATTTCGTTAAAGAAGTTGGTGTTCATCTGCGGAGTCCAGGTTTCGATCGATGGTTCTGCAGAAAACATCAGGTGAGCTTATTTTTCGTATCTTTCTCCTGATTTTTCCCATAGCGCAAAAAATGTTCGATGAGTCGTTTTGTTTTTATGCATGCGACATATTTTTCTTCTTGTTCTTGAAAAAATTTCATTTCAAATTGCTTCGAGTAGTAGAGTAATTGTATACTTGATTTTAAAATGTCTGACCATTCGGACTGCGATTCCGTAATGGAAGAAGACGCGTTAGAAATCGCTAATGTCGTGTCCGAACACGATATTTTGAGAGGGGAGAACGCAAGTTTACAAGCGAGGGTGAATGAGCTAGATAGATGCGTATCTAGCTTAGTGGCTGAGATTAAAAATCTCAGAAAGAGGCTCTAGTTGCAGGAGGAAAATAAGGAAATTCCTTACTCCAAAGCACTCAAAGAGAACATTGTTTCGAAAAATGTCCAAAAAGTGACCTTACCGGTTCAAAAACAGAAGATGGAGGTGGTCAAAACCCCTCAAAACAAAATTTCCCCACCCGCCAAAAGAGTGAGAAAGGATAGCTCCTCGTCCAATGAAGACTCGAACAAAAAAAGAGTCTTGGAAACCCCAGCCCCACAGAAAACCACTCCAGTGGAGGAGAGACGAGAAAGAATCCCCCCAGTCACCCTGAGAGGTGCGTCAGAATGGACGTCAATTTCGAACGCGTTAATGCGAAACGGCATTAACTATAGCAGAGCGACAACTGTGAAGGACGGAATTAGGGTCGTCCCACAAACCCCACAAGATCACCAAAGGATGACTGAATTTCTCCACAAAATCAACAGAGAGTTTTACACTCTCCAACGAGAGGAGGAGAAGAAAATTTACGCTGGATGCAGATATCCCGCCGATCCTTGACGACCTCAAGGATCAAGGGATCGTCGATGCTGAGGTCATAAGGATGACCTCAAATATAACAAAGAGGCCGATGCCCTTATTGCTGGTTAAAACCCAGAATAAAGGTATCTTCGAGGTGAGAAGGACATCCAGCCTGCTGCAAGGGATGTAGCGAATGGAAATTGGTCACTAAAATGACCAAGAGATCGCCAAGATCGAACCAAACCAGCTCAAGGCCAACACAAAATACTTCGAAGCCAGCCCAAAACTCTTCGGAAGTGAAGAAACCCCAAGAAACTGCAACCAAAGCAGTCAAAGAGACGAAGAAACCAGAGAAAAAGACGGAAAAGGCAAAAACCGTCAAAAAAGCCGAAACCACAAAAGGAATTTCTGGAATCACTGAGGAACTGGATAAGTTCACGAAAAACCTCCTCAGCACGATGATGCAGGATCTGGAGAAAGAGATTGAGAAGAAGATGCAGCAAATTATTAAGAATCTAAGATATGGATCCCGCCTTCATAGTAAGGCAGGTAAATAATAAACAAATTTATTCAGATGCATAACATCCGCAGATAATGAAATCAACGAATGTAACGATCTAAATCGAACTAACAAACTATCATCGCTCGAAGTATTACCAGAAATTTCATTTCGTCGACAATGAGTAGATGCTGACCATGGTTTCGGTCTTATTTGACCTCATCAGAGCAACAAAACTCATTCGTCAACAAAATGCGGTTATGATGTATAAATACATCGTACTGACATCTGACAGAGAAACGGGAACCAACCCAATTCAATTTCCTAACTCTCAGAGCGAAGATAGCAGTATGCATCCATATGCTTTAATCCCATATTGCAGATATCGTATATCACGATAATTATGCAAGGGATGAAGCGCGGAAAGGAAACTAAGAAATGGATCACGCCTTCATAGTAAGGCAGGTAAATAATAAACAAATTAATTCAGATTTGGGTTGGTTCCCGTTTCTCTGTCAGATGTCGGTACGATGTATTTATACACCATACCCGCTACTGAAATGGAATAAAAGGAGCCGGCAATTCATAGCATTTCGTTGACGAATGAGTTTTGTTGCTCTGACCGAAACCATGGTCAGCATCTATTCTTTGTCGACGAAATGAAATTTCTGGTAATACTTCGAGCGATGATAGTTTGTTAGTTCGATTTAGATCGTGACATTCGTTGATATCATTGTCTGCGGATGTTATGCATCTGAATTAATTTGTTTATTATTAAGAATATTTAATGGCTGATACGACGATAAGGAACAATCTCATAATCGTCTCTTGGAACGTCGAAGGATTGAGAGCCTGCAGACGCGAATTCGAAAAACTGATTGAAGAGAAGAGACCGGATGTCATAGCTCTCCAAGAAACGAGACTTAACCCCAACGTTCGGATAGCATTTCCCAATTAAGATATCTACAGAAATGATAGACCTAACAGCACAGGTGGCTTTGCTATACTGGCTAGAAGGAATATGGATCACCATTTCTACCAAATATTCAATGGTCAAGAAGTAGAAGCAATATCGATTATTGTGAATACCAATCGAGGACAAGTGAAGATTATTTCGACTTATAAATCACCGGATAAGGACATGCTGGAACAGGATCTAAAAATGCTACTAGAAGGAAGACACCCGAAATTCATAATTGGTGATCTCAACTGCAAATCGCAGGAATGGAACAGTAGGGTGGATAATACCAACGGAAGAAGGCTGAAGATTTATGCTGAAAAACTTAATGAAGTTGTGATAGGACCTGATATACCGACCTACATACCAAGAGTAAATGGACTACCCGATGTACTGGACATTGTCGTAATGAAAGACATCACTGAAGAAATCAGCATTGATACAATAGAAAACAGAACTTTAGACCACAATCCCATAGAATTCATAGTGGAACATGGCCCAAAAAACGAAGAAGAGACACAAACCAAGGATCGCACAGACTGGGAGAAATATAAGAATTTACTTCAGGAGAAAATCACGGAAATTCCCCGAATAAACACCCGGGATGAATTAGATGACGCAGTTGAAAAATTGGAAAATCAAATAAAAGAAGCCTATGAAAAAAGCACCAAGAGAATAAGGAAACCAATTCCGAAACATTCACATGGAGATACGCCAAGGGATAAAGGAACTTATAAAAAAGAACAGAAGACTCAGAAAAATCTGCAAAACAACAAAAAGAGAAGAAGACAAGAAGAAACTGAATGAGCATAGTCAGATATTGAAAAATGCTTTAACAGAAATGCGTAATAACAGATGGCACCAGAGATTAAGTGAACTGAATACAATAGATCACTCAGCTTGGAAAATGCAAAAACGCTTACGACGAGAACGGATAGTTATAACTCCACTGCATGGAGCAAACGGAATGGTATATACGAGACTTGAAAAAGCCGAAGCACTTGCCGACTCAATTGAGAGAGAATCCAGAATAAACTACAGAAATGATGATGACAATGAATATCTAGAAGAAGAAGTGGAGACAAACGAAGAACTGATGATGGAACCACCGGAAACCGAAATCATTCCAAAACCAGCTTCACCAACAGAGATCAAAGAGATCATAATGAAATTAAAAAACAGGAAAGCGCCGGGAGAAGATAGGATAACGAATTATATGTTGAAGAAGTTGCCTAGAAAAGGAATAGCAGCCTTGACGAATATTACAAACGGAGTGATGAGGACCGAATACTACCCAAAGAGATGGAAAACTACACAAATGATAGTTTTCAACAAGCCTGGAAAGGAACGGAAATTTCCTCAAAATTATAGTCCAATCAGCCTACTATCAGCACTAGGGAAAATCGTCGAGAGGGTAACCGCTAAAAGGCTGAATGAGGAAACAGAAATGTTGAAGATAATTCCACCCGAACAATTTGGATTTCGACGAGAACATTCGACTGAACTCCAATTGCTACGGCTCATAGAATACTTTACCGAAGGAATGCAGACCAAAGAGGCCACAGGATTAGTTCTGATGGATATCGAGAGAGCTTTTGATAGAGTATGTCACGAAGGCCTAATCTACAAGATGAAAAAAGCAGGATATTCGACCAAGCTATGCAAGATTATAAGGAACTATCTGAGGAATAGAAACTTTTATGTGAAGATACATGGAGCAACCTCTCAAACCAGACAATTGGAAGCGGGAGTGCCTCAAGGAGCGGTACTTATACCTCTGCTTTACGTAATATACGTCTATGATATCCCGAAGAATGCTAGAAATATGCTCACATTGTACGTAGATGACACGAGAATAGCGTTCAGACATCGACGCCCATAGATCATACACCAGAGACTGCAGGAAGCCATAGATGAATTACTCAAATGGAAAATCCAAATCAATGGAACAAAGACTCAAGCAATATTACTGCAAAAGAGAAGATTGAAGATGGAAGAAAACCTTGAAGTTGATGAAGAAGAGGTTGAATGGAAAAATGAAGCAACATACCTAGGAGTGAAGCTTGACAGAGGACTTACATGGAAAAACCACATCAAATGTGCAGTGGATAAAACAAAAGCCGCAATGAGTAGACTTTATCCACTCATAGGCAGAAGAAGTCATATGAATAAGAACATCAAGTTGACGATGATTAAAACTATCGCGCGACCACAACTCACTTATGGATCGGCGGCATGGGGCTTCGCAGCCAAGACCCACATCAAGCGAATATAGGCCACTGAGAATTAACTCCTTAGAATGGCGATGGATGTACCCTGGTTTGTTAGGAACAAACAAATCTACAAGGACTCGGAATGGGAACCAGTTACAGAATTTATGAAGAGAAAGGCGGAAAGGATATTCGACAAAGCCAAACAACATCCAAATGAGGAACCACGAAGATTAGTCGACTACGATCCAACTGAAGAAACTAGAAGGTCAAGAACCTACCACCGAAGACCGAGAGATCAGTTAAGGATTTAAATGTAACCAAAGAAGAGCTTAACCTATAAAAGCTATAGGCAGCATACAACTATCAACACGACTATGATCGTGTGAGAGTCAACTGGTTAATAGGCAAAATGCCCGGAAACTATGAAGAAGCAGTTAAGGGTTTTTAGTGGGTCTCGAGCTCAGAGAGTGAAAATCCCCACATTGTTCCCCCTCAGGAGAGGGTGTGTTCGTCTGTCTTGCTGATTTTCCCCCTGTTACACAAAAAAAAAGTCTATTCCCGACTGACATAGTATTGAGATGAGTTTATGATGTTGGACTCTGTCAAAGGCCTTCTCGAAATCCACAAAGCATGCGTAGACGTCTGCAATAATGTCACGTGATCTTTGTACCAGGACTTGAATAGAGAATAAGGCCTTTCTGGTTCCAAGTCCTCTTCTAAAGCCGAATTGAGTGTTGCTGATGTTTTCATCGAGTTTTTTTTTATATATTCGTGCGTGAATGTTCAAGAAAGCTTTTAGGGCGTGACTCATCAAGCTGATAATTCTGTGGTCGGAGTAGTTAACTGCATTCTTTTTTTTGGAATTGGGATGAATGTCGACAGTAGCCAATCCTTTGGTATTGCGCCGCTGAGGTAGATTCTGTTGAAGAGGTTAGTCAACAGATTTATTTGTTCTGAATTGATCAATTTGATAACCGTGTATTTGATCTGGTCTTGGAGTTTTGTTGTTCTTTAGCCTCTTGATAGCTGATTCTACTTCTGCCTGTGTGATAGTGGGCCTTTCATTGTTAACGACTGCAGTCGTAGTACTGATATCTTCGTCTCGCTGCTTCTACTCTATTCAGCCATGACTTCATGTTTCCTTCTCGACGCGATCGTACTCTTTGCTCACTGTTCCGCCCCTCGCTTAGTATCCATTATCAGAGATTAACCTTCTTTTTTGCCATTATACGATATCTATCCTAATAGATAATAGTACTTCACCCATAATTTTAGCGATCGTACGTAAATTATATCGAAAATCGATCCGACTTAGACGTACTTCGTTATTCTTTGCTAGAAAAATACGCTCTAATCAAATATTTTTTTTTTTTTTGGTGTAGCAGGGGGAAAATGTGCAAGTCAGACGAACCACCCTCTCCTGAGGGGGAACAAGTGTGGGGTTTCTCACTCTCCTGAGCTCGAGACCCACTAAAAACCCTCAACTGCTTCTTGAATTTTGGTTCCGGGCATTTGCCTATAAACCGTTCATCTTTAAGTCGGTTTTCTTCTCGCACATTATCGTGCTGGGATTTAAGTGTTTATCCTCTATTGGATAACACTTTATTGGATTTTTCAATAAGTTTCTGTTCTTATTTTAATCTCTTTTTAATTGATCTCTTGGTCTCCTTCGGTAAATTCGCATTCTCCTTTTGTATTCCTCTGGGTCGTAGTCCACTAGTCTCCTGAGTTCTTGATTCGGATGGTTTTTCGCTGTTTCGAATAATTTCTCTGCTTTTCTGTTCATGAATTCCGTTATGGTTTCCCATTTTAGGTCCCTATAAATCTGTCTATTCCTGACAAACCAAGGTGCATCTATTGCACATCGAAGCAGCTTGTTTTCAGTGGCCTGAATTCTTTTGATATGGCTCTTTGCCGCGAAACCCCAGGCAACTGATCTATAAGTCAGTTGAGGCCTAGCAACGGCTTTGATTATCTTCAATTTTGTCTCGTTAGACATGTGGCCTCTTCTTCCTATCAGAGGGTATAGTGTATTCATCGCTGCTTTAGTTTTGTCGATTGCTTGTTTGATATGACTTTTCCAAGTAAGTCCTTTGTCAAGCGTTATTCCTAAATATTTGGCTTCATTTTTCCAGTCGATTTCTTCGCCATCAACTTCCAGTTTCGTTGTGGGTCGCAGTCTTCTCTTCTGTAGTAATATTGCTTGGCTCTTTTGTCCATTGAGCTTGATTTTCCACTTTATGCACCAGTCATTTGTTTCGTCAATCGTTTCTTGTAGAACTCGTTCTATTACTTCTGGGTTGCGGTGTCGAGTTGCTATGCCTGTGTCGTCAGCATATAACGTTAGCATGTTTCTTGGATTTTTCGAAATATCGTGGATGTATATGTTGTACAGAAGTGGCCTAAGTACTGATCCTTGGAGTACTCCGGCCTCTATATCTCTTGTTGAGGAGCACTCTCCTCCCACTTTCACGTAAAATCTTGTATTTTTGAGATAATTCCTGATCACCTTGCATATTTTGATCGAATATCCAGCACTTCTCATCTTATATATTAATCCTTCATGCCATACTCTGTCAAATGCTCTAGCGACGTCTGGTAAAACAAGACCTGTAGCTTGTTTATTTTGGAATCCCTCTGTAATGTATTCTGTGAGCCTTAATATTTGTTGCTCTGTTGAATGCTCTCTTCTGAATCCGAACTGTTCTGGTGGTATTAATTTCAGATTTTCGGTTTCCTCATTTAGCCTCGTGGCGATAATTCTTTCTACTACTTTTCCTAACGCCGACAGTAGACTTATCGGTCTGTAGTTTTGTGGGAACTTCTTCTCTTTGAATGGTTTATTGAATACTATGACTTCCGCTGTTTTCCATTTTTCAGGGTAGTGTTCTGTCTCTCTTCATAAACTTTTTAGGGTTTTCACTCCCAATCTCTGAAACAAAATCAATTAAAAATGAAATCAACGATTTGCTCCTGCGTAAATTCTTGCACTAATTTGTCAGGAGCAAATTAACTAGAAAAAATTGTTGTAACGTTTCGGAGTCTATATCAGACTCCTTCATCAGACGAAAAATCTATTTTTGAAAATTTTCTGAATTGTGGCTTTTGTTTGACATTCTGTGTTAACACACAGAAACAGAGACTGTATAGAAACGTTGATTCATTTAATTTTGAAATTACCGGATGACAGTTCCTTCTTTAGTAAATTGATCCAAATATGATCTACTCCTACCGAACAATTTGCCAAATTATTATCTTGATCTCTTTAATTTTTCGTTTAAAATGGTCTGGTTCCGTCATTAAAATTTTAGTGTTGTCCCAATCCATCATGTGGTCTCCCGTATTAGAACAAATGTGTGTTCTGTCCTCATAATTCCATTCGCGATATTTGTTAGAGCGGCTAAACCTTTTCTAGGTAATTTCTTTAACATAACATTCGTTATTTTATCGCTTCCGGGAGCTTTCCTCTTCTTCAAACTTCTAATTATTTCCCTGATTTCATTTGGCGATGTTGGCCTGTCTATTTCATCAGTCGCTGGTAATTCATCCATTACTTCAACAATTTCTTCATCCAGTTCTTCCAAATCTTCATTATCGTCGTCTATCCTGTAATTTATTCTCGATTCTCGTTCGATCGAGTCCGCCAATGCATCTGCCTTATCAGTATTGGTATACGCCATTCCCCTTTTTCCGTGTAGGGGTGGAATTTTAGTCTTTTCTCCTGGTAGGCTTTTTTGCATTCCCCATGCAGAATGATCGATTGTATTCAGTTCTTGAACCCTTTTGTTCCATCTGTTTGTTCTTAGATCTTTGAGGGCATTTTTCAGAACTTGGCTATGTCAGTTGAGGTTCCTTCTATTCAGATCATTTTTATTAATCCGATATATTCTTCTGAGTCTTCGATTTTCTCGTATAAGATCTCTTACTTCTTTAGGAGTATCGCCATGCGGATGACTTGGTGCTGATCTCTTCATTCTTCTCGTGCTTTTTTCGTAAGCTTTCAATATAATCTCTTCCAGTTTTTCAACCGCACATTCCAGATCCTCTGGAGTGCTTATTGTTGGAATTTCTGTTATTTCCGATTGTATTAAATGGCTGTATTTAGCCCAATTGGTATATTCTCTCATTTCCATCAGTTTTCCTCTCGGTTTTTCTCCAATTCCACGGGATTGTGGTTTGAGTTTCCATCTTCCAAAGTTTCAATCGAAAATTCTTGAGGTATATTTTTCAATATCGCGAGATCTTATACATTTGGTATTGCTATACCAAAAGCAAGATAGGTCGGTAACTCTAGTCCAATCACTATGGCATTTTGTTTTTCGTCGAAATCCTTGAGATTTTTGCCATTTCTATTCTCTGTTCTGCTGTTCCATAATGGAGATTTACAGTTGAAATCTCCGATGCAGATTTTCGGGTTTGTTTTTCCAACATGTTCTTTATCTCTTCTTTCAATGAATTCTTTTGTGGTGACTTGTATGCCGAGGTAATTTCGACTCTTTGACGATTTAATTCGGCAACAATCGTCACTGTTTCTGTTTTTCCTTGTGTTTCGTCGGATCTACTTTTGAAGTAGTGTTTCAGATCTGTTCTCACCAATATTGCTACTCCTCCTCCGGTGTTTGTAATTCTGTCACATCTATATGTTTCATAATTCATGAAATTCAGTCGTCCGTTCCGGTTTTTTCTTGTTTCCTGTAGGGCTATAATATCAGGTTGTCTCTCTGATATTATTTCTTCTATCTCGGCTTTCCGAGTGTTGATCCCGTTTATGTTCCACGAGATTATCTTGAGGGATTTCTTCCTAATAGCAGTAAGGTCCATTAATTCAGTTTACTGAATAATTCTTGAAGTTTTTCCTCCATTTCCCACTCAATTTTCAACATTATCTTGTTGAAAATTTTCTCCGTGAAGATATCTAAATCATCGGCTGATTCAGATATCTTTTTCTTCTCCTGTTGACTGTTCACAGCCTGTTTTATTGGAGGCTTCTTCTGTTCTTCTTTTTTCTGAACCGGTTTTGAAGTCTCCCTCTTCTTTCCCTGTTTTGTAGGTTTGGCCTTCGCTACTTCCTGAATTTTTTGAACAGTAGTTTTATTTACCGGCTTTTTCTGTTTAGCTGGTTTTCGGGAATTCTTCTTTCTGGTCACCAGCTTGAACTCGCTACATCCTTTGTAGCTTGCTGGATGGCTCCTTCTCCACATAAGACGCATGTGGCATTTCTCTCTTCACCTTTTCTGGGGAGTGTGCAGTCATTATTATTATTATTATTATTTATTTGATAAGAGTTAAGAAACAATTCTATAAACTCAAAGAATACAAAATAGAAGTAATGCAAATCCCGAGAAAAAAAAGAAAAAAAACAAAACTTGAATGAGTTACAATTTGAAGATTGAAAAATTATAAATATTGAAAAATTATGAATAAAACAGATGAGACAATGTAACATCCTCAAGATTGGCGACCCTGCATCCATCCATCGTATCTGTTATTAAAATTGTTCACAGAGGTGGCATCCACGACGGCAGATGGTAATTGATTCCAAAAATGAAACACTCTGTTGGGAAGGAAATGTTCCCTCTGAGATGTCTTGAAATTTTCCCTCCGCAATTTATATCTGTGGCCACGCAAACGTTCATCGTTGTTAAGAGAGAAAATTCCACCGAGATCTACATTAAAAAGGCCGTTGAGGGCTCTATATGTGATAATGAGGTCCCCTCTAGTCCGTCTTTCAGAGAACAGGGGAATATTCATAATAGAAAGCCGTACAGGATAGCTAGGCCGCTGCACACCATACGGGATTCTGGTCGCACGACGCTGGACACTCTCGAGTAGCTCCGCATCACGAACCAGAGACGGGGCCCAAATTGGACCGGCATATTCAAGGATTGGACGTACATAAGTTGTGTATAGAATTCTGCAGGTGGCCGGGTCGCAACGGGAGAATGATCTACCCAGCAGATAAAGGACTCTTTTCGCCCTGTTAACTGTCTGCAAGATGTGATCTGACCAGGAGAGGTCATGCGAAATCACCACTCCAAGGTCACGATGAGAGCTCACGGGAGTAATGGCGTGGCCACCAAGAAGATATTGGACACCAGGATTATTCTTTCCCATGTGGACCACACAACATTTAAGCAGATTTAAGGGTAAAGACCATTTCACAGACCAGTTGTAGAGGGTGTCAAGATCCTGCTGAATGACACCAGGATTACCAAGGGGATTACCAGAGATCTTAGCATCGTCGGCAAAAAGTGAACAATGGGATCGAATGGTTCTTGGCAAATCCGACGTATATAGGAGAAAAAGAATTGGACCCAGCACTGATCCCTGGGGGACCCCACTAAGAACTGGTCTAGAGGTCGATAGAGAATCTCCCACGCGAACGCGAAAACTACGATCAGAGAGGAATGACCTGATCCACTGAAGGAGGGCACCCTGAATGCCCAAACCCTCAAGTTTAGAAAGTAAGCGATTGTGTGGAACGCGATCGAATGCACGAGAAAAATCGAGGTAGACTACATCTACAGGAAAACTGTTGTCCAGCATCCTCGACCATTCATCCACACACATCAAGAGATTGGTCAACACAGAACGGCCAGGTAAGAAACCATGCTGTTCCTCTGGAATCAAGTTGTTGTCGAGCGCGAACTGAACGACTCTCTCCAGTATTATCCTTTCACATACCTTTGCAGCTATGGGAACCAAGCTGATGGGACGGTAGTTTCCAGCATCCAATTTATCACCTGATTTGAATATAGGGGTTATAAGCGCCCTCTTCCAACAGGCAGGTAGTGAGTGGGAGGAAAAAGATTTGTTGAATAAAATAGATAAGGGTTCAGCCAGGGACGATGCGCAGCACTTGAGAACCTTCGCAGAAATTCCATCCGCCCCAGGAGAAGAAGAGATGTTCAACTGTTGGAGATGCTTCAATATGATGTCAGGAGTAAGTTCAACATCATTTAATACGGCACCCGGGTCCCCAATCGACAGCTTCGGCAAGCTAGGAGGCTCCAAAGAAAAGACAGACTCGAAGACGTCCGCCAACTCCTCTGCGGACTGCATAGGTGAAGAGGTGACATTTCCATGTTTATCTCTGACTAGTGGAATAGTGACTTTTGTTTTCAAGGATGACCTCAGGTATCTGAAAATTCTCTTACAATCCCTCGAAGAGACCAATTTAGATTCAAATGCAGACTTAGCTCTTTTAATTACGTCTGAGAGATGTTTGGAATAGTCGCTGTGCTCTTGGTAAATATGACCAGACTTACGACGCATGTATCTCTGCCATATCGCTTTCTTATGTCTGATCATCTTGAGGATGGTGCTATTGATCCAGGGTTTGGTAGGAACACAAACAACTGTCTTGGACTCGGAGCAACTATCAATCAAGGCCTTAGTTGTGTCCAGAAAGATATTCCACATTTCATCAACGTTGGCACAAGGCGAGAGAATCCTCCCCCAATCCACATCAAGAGCCTCAGCAAGGAGGTCAAAGTTTATTGATTTGATCGTTTTGTATGTCTAGTACTTGATGAACCCAGTGACAGGTGAATCTTCGATGAGAGGGTGACATGATCTGACCTACCGAACGGAGGCAAGTAGTGAAGCTGGGATACCAGGTCTTTACTGTTGACGAGAACAAGCGATGGATTTTGATTTGTCCGAAATCTGGTGGGCTCGGTGACTAACTGAGTGAAATTGGCGTCGCGCATCAAATCAACGTAGAGCTTTGAGGACGAGTTACACTGTCTTCCACCTGATAACGGCCACTGTACGTCGGGTAAGTTGAAATCACCACAAAAAAAGACATTCGCCTCCGATGAGGAGAGTTCAGCAAGAGAATTGCAGAAGTCAGTATCATAATGACATTCACGGGGTCTGTAAATGCAACCAATTGTCAACACAGCGGAGTTTTTATCGGAAATTTTAATGAAAACATTGTCTATACCAGGGTAACAAAAAGAGAACGAATTCAGAGTGAAATCTCCGCTTATATCATCGCTGCAGTAGATACAAACTCCTGCATGACCAATCTATGTTACGCTGTCACTACGAAAGATGGAGTAACCAGGAATTGACACGGATGCATCAGCGACACCAGGGTGAAGCCACGACTCCGAGATCAGTATAAACTTGGGGTGGTAGTTTTTAACAAAAGATTGGAGCTCAAGAAGTTTGGAGTGCAGCGATTGGATATTCGTGTAGACAATAGTCCATTCCGTGAGAGTAGAATTCAGTTTTTTGAGGTTTTATTGGCAGAAGATACTATGGTGGGGACCCCCCTCACAAACTTTATGTCGATGTTGGTCTCACCCATTTCTCTTCTATATTTGAGCTGACCTCTTAACATATTGAGTTCAGACTGCTGTTTGGGAGTTTTGTCGTCGGATATAGAGACTTTGTTGTAGGATGGATTGCTGAGTACTACCTTCCAGTTACGTAGGATTTTTTGTACGATTAGCGGATTTGAGAAGGAAACCTTGATTGGTCGAGGCCTGGAACCACCAGCCCTGCCAAGACGTCTACAATCCAAGTGGCGCTCATTTGCAGTTGGTAGAATGAGATTTATAATCTCAGAAACAGCAGTGCCGTCATCGACTGACCCCACCTCAGGTATGCCCCTCAGCAAAATATTGTGAGATCTCCGAAGCCGGTCAAGTAACTCCGAATGGTCACTAGTGACGACAGAAGTAACAGAAGACGCAGCATTCTGGTTGAGCTGACCAACTCTGTCGACAACAAAAGAAATATTATCTCCTAGGCGTTCGGAGTCTTCGATAATGGAAAGTATCTGTGACTTGCACACCGCAATATCACTCTCATGTTTATCAATTGAGGCAGAGTGATTTCCTATGGCTAACTGATGGTCCTTCAATATCTCAGAATGACCCAACAGAACTGACTTACACTCAGAAAGTTCAGTTTTTAAAGTTTGCTGAGTTGATTTGATGTCGGCGATGTCCCCTGCAATTAGATTGAGCTTGGCCATCAGAAGATCGAATTGATCAGCTGGGAGAGATCGCAAGGGGGAACAAGGTGTCGCGTTAGAATTCTTGTCTTCATCAACAGGAGGAACCAATCTACTACGAAGACTTCGGCTGTCCTTCCTGCAATAGCGACAGACCCAGTCATTACGACGGTCGTCAAAGGAAGTCACCTCAGTCGGGGGTGACTTCAGGCAGTCGAGATGGAAGTTGTTTTTACAAACTGAACAACAAAGACTAAGCTGCTTACTTGATATCGAATTATTACAGGGCTGGCAGTGGGGCATTTTGATAGGATATGGAATAGGAAGAAACTTTTCACTCCCTTGGGCCTATAAGAGAGACTCGACACAGATGGGAAGGCCACCGGTGGAAGGATGGTGTAACGAGAGGCTTGAGAATAAAATAGGATAAAATACTCAACGTGACAACAGCGCACTTCGAGGTATAATCTTACCCGTGATAAGGTAAAGAGTTTGACCACAACAAGAATCGGATATAGGTTAAGCTAATTCAGAAATTAAAAAGGAAAACCTCACAGGAACAAATGCGATTGATCCTACCTTTCAAATCCACGGAAGGAATTACTGTTATAATAACTCGATGTTTTCTTCAATGAAGAAAATCAGCACAAATTCACTAAATAATTGAATGTAATCGGGACATAAACATTACGTGTGTTGTCCGAAAATTCGAATTTCATTGCTGCTTTGGCTTCCTGAGCACTTCACGCATCTCCACGGAAAGGAGCATTTGTTTTGTGCATGTCCGTACCTTTGGCACCTAAAGCACTGGCTTGGACTTTCAGGCCTCTTTTTTTGTTCAACCACAATACAGATATTGTAGAGTCGCTTCACTTCGAAGATTTCCTTTTTCTGGGTTTTAACCAGATAGAGAGGTATGGGCTTCTTGGTCTTGCACGATGTCATTCTGGACACCTCAGCGTCTGATATTCCCTGGAAAATCAGGTCGTCCAAGATCAGCGTCGATTGGTAAATGCCTGATGACGGCATATATTTTCTTCTCTTCCTCCATTTGGTAGGTAAAAAATTCTTTACCATGGTGTTCGAAAAATTTGGTAATTTTTCTAAAATCATCTACGGTTGACGCGATGATTCTAATACTGTCTTTAACTATGGTTGCGCGGCTATAGTTCAACTTCTTGGTGTGGAGTGCTTTAGAAATCGCTACCCAATCTGAGGTGCCCATCATCGTGATGGGTGGGATTTTGTCTTTTCTAGGCACTTCAGGTGCTTTTTTGGTATTTTCCTCGTCTGACGAGGAACTGTTTTTACGCGCGCGTTTAGATGGGGGCGCGTTTTGAGGTTTAGCAATCAGCGTTGCTTGATTCCTCTTAATGTCAGAAGGGACATTATTTCTCGCTGACGAACTCGCAATTTCGGCAAATGTAGGGGGTTTCGGCGGTGAAAGCTTATTTATTTTTTCTTTCGCTAGGCGGAGTTCATTAATCAATTGGCGGACTGTTTCATTAAGTTTCGCGATTTGAGTTTTCATTTGCTCGTTATCCTCTCGTAAAGTAGTCTGTCCTTCAGACTCATTCTCGCTGAAGTCATCGACTTCTTCGGAAGCTTTCATGTAGGAACCCTTATTATCTGAGGAGATAAATATCAATGAGAGAGAAAAAAACGAAAATCACCAATTATTATATAGAAAAAGTCTCACCAGATGTGATTTGCACAACCAACCATCGATTTGATCTGGACTGAATACAACACAACAAAACTCATTCACAAAACTCGTGTAATCGCAAAATCAACACGTCTACTCGCTTCGACGTCTCGCTCTCGACTGAATCGAATATAAGCCTCTTAGGTTACATATTTGTTACCCCCACAGGGCTTGCACCCGGGGCGATCCGCCCCCTTGGTACGCCTCTTGGAACGGTTCATTTCAACATTTTCAATTATTATCGTCGAAAGCGGAGGTGAAAGTGTACACTGGCGAAGCTGCGGAATTTTTGATTCCGTCTACGAAACTTCCGAAGTTTTTTGTAAGTTCTATAAGTGTATGTGTTATAGAGCGGAAATTCGTTCAAATACAGTGTATTCAGTGTCGAGTCCAGATCCCAAGATCGCTGGTTCCACGGATATCACTGGTGAGTCGATTTATTTTTCTGATAGTATAGAAAATATTTAATTTAGCCACTTAGCTTAATAGTAACATAGTAGTAAGGATTTCCAATATTCATTATTATTCCGAAATACCTCATATAGTTCAATACGTACAAAAAGCCATGTCGGAGGTCACAGACAATGAGAGCTCCTACATGGAAGCTACGGACACCGAAGAATTCAGCGATGGAGATGCAGAGGAGCTTGTAAGGCTCAAAGAAGAGAATGGGCAGTTGAAGGCTCAAATAAATAAACTGACTGAAACCGTGTCTCAGTTGGTCGGGGAGATACGCCTCTTGAGAGAGGAAGTTAACAAGAATAAAGCTCCTCAATCCCCTAGTTTTGCTGAAATTGCAAAACAGAATACGGCACAGAAATCCCCCACATTTGCAGAAATTGCAAAGCCGGTAGCGGTCCCCAAAAATTCCTCCAAACAGGAAGTAGCTCCAGAACCGGAGAAGAAGAGAAATTTTGCAACTCAAGTTGCTAAAACCCAGAACGCGCCGCCCACAAAACGCGCGCGTAAAGAAAGTTCATCTTCAGACGAAGAGGCCGCAAAAAAAGCAACGGAGTTACCTAAAAAAGATAAAATTCCACCCATCACGACGATGGGTACAGCCGATTGGGTAGAGATCTCAAAAGCTCTCTACTTGAAGAAATTCAGTTACAACAGAGCAACCGTCGTAAAAGACGGGATCAGGATCGTAGCCTCGACTGTGGACGACTACAGGAACATAACAAAATATTTTGACCAGATTGGTAAGGAGTACTTCACGTACCAGATGGAGGAAGAGAAAAAGATATATGCAGTTATAAGACATCTCCCAATAGATGCTGACCTAGATTTAATAAAAAATGATCTAAAGGTCCAAGGAATCCATGACGCCGAGGTGTCCAGAATGACATCCAATAAAACCAAAAAGTTTATACCCTTATACCTGGTAAAAACTCAGAGAAAGGAAATTTTCGAAATAAGACGCCTCTACAATCTCTGCATTGTAGTGGAATCAAAAAGAAGGGCAGAAAATCCAAGCCAATGCTTCAGATGTCAGAGGTACGGACATGCCCAAAACAAGTGCTCTTTTCCATACAGATGCGTCAAATGTTTGGGCAATCATTGCACAAAAGATTGCGAACTTACCAGAAAAGGTGAGGAGAGAAATGCCACATGCGTTCTGTGCGGTGAAGAAGGCCATCCAGCAAGCTACAAAGGATGTAGCGAATTCAAATTAGTTACAAGGAAGAGGAAAACAGGCCAGAAATCGGCTCAGCAGAGCACGATTCCTCTAAAAGTCCAGGAGAAAAAGAAGCCCACCCCCTCCAAAGTAGACGACAAGAAAAAAGAAGTACCCAAACCAGTACAGAAGAAGGAGACACCGAAAATGCCCCAAGCTAAACCTACGATCAACAAAACAAAAGAAAACAGAAAAGTCTCTGAATCCGCCGACGATTTAGACACTTTTACTGAAAAAATTTTCAACAAAATCATGTTGAAAATTGAAAGAGAGATGGAGAAAAAACTCCAAGGAATGTTCAGTAAACTGAAATAATGGAACATACAACTAGGAAAAATTCCCTTAAAATAGTCTCCTGGAACATAAACGGGGTCAGAACTCGAAAACCCGAGATAGAAGAAATAATATCAGAGAGAAAACCTGATATTATAGCCTTACAGGAAACAAGAATACAACCAAATACGCGATTGAATATCATGAATTATGAGATATATAGATGTGACAGAATCGCAAACACTGGGGGAGGTGTTGCCTTACTGGTTAGACGAGATCTGAAACACCATTTTAAAGGAAGATCTGACGAGTCACAAATAGAAACAGTGACGATTGTAGCTGAAATAAATCGACAAAGAGTCGAAGTCACATCGGCATATAAAAGACCCCCAAATAACCTATTGGAAGAAGAAATCAACAACTTACTAGATGGAACAAACCCGAAAATCTGCATCGGAGATTTTAATTGCAAATCTCCAGAATGGAACAGCAGGATGGAAAACAGAAATGGCAGAAAACTGAAAGATCTCGCTGAAAAACATGAAGCTATCGTTATTGGACCTGAAGAACCAACGTACCTAGCATTCGGAAATGGATTACCAGATATAATTGATATCGCAATTATGAAAAATATCACTAGAGAATTCTCGATAGAGACCTTGTGGGACGGAACCTCTAACCACAACCCCATCGAATTAACAATAGGAGATGGGCCAAGAAGAGAACTAATGCAAACAAGGGAATACACCGATTGGACGAAATATAGCCATCTGATACAATCGGAGGTAACAGAAATACCGACAATCAACACACCGGAAGACCTAGAAAGAGCAGTTGATAAACTAGAAAAGAATATAATAGATGCCTACAAAAAGAGCACAAAGAAAATAACGAGACCAGCACCGATACATCCACACGGTGATACACCCAGAGAAATCAAAGATCTCATCAGGGAAAATCGGAGACTAAGAAAAACATACAGGCTCAACAAAACAGATATAAATAAGAGAAATCTAAACCGACACAGCCAAGTTCTAAAAAATGCCCTGAAGGACATGAGAACAAATAGATGGAACAAAAGAGTTCAAGAACTAAATACTATGGATCATTCTGCATGGAAAATGCAAAAATGTCTGAGAAGAGAAAAGACTAAAATACCACCTCTCCACGGAGAAAGAGGAATGGCATATACGAATATCGATAAAGCAGAAGCACTGGCGGACTCGATAGAAAGAGAATCGAGAATAAATTACAGACCTGATGACGATAATGACGAGCTGGAAGATCTTGTAGAGAACAACGAAGAAGAAATGGACGAACCACCAGTAGACGACAAAATAGAAAAACCAACTTCTCCATTTGAAATGAAAGAGATAATCAGAAGCTTGAAAAATAGCGGAAGTGATAAAATAACGAATGCTATGTTGAGGAAATTACCTAGAAAAGGTATAGCTGCTCTCACAAATATTGCAAACGGTATAATGAGGACTGAACACTATCCGGAAAAGTGGAAAACTGCAGAAGTCATAGTGTTCAAAAAACCAGGCAAAGATAAGAAATTCCCCCAAAACTACTGGCCGATAAGTTTATTGTCCGCCCTAGGAAAAGTAGTAGAAAGGGTAATCGCTAGGAGGCTTACAGAAGAAACTGAAAATCTGAATCTCATTCCAGCAGAGCAATTCGGATTCAGAAGAGACCACTCAACTGAACAGCAATTACTGAGACTCACAGAATACATAACAGAAGGATTCCAAAATAAACAAGCAACCGGTCTTGTACTACTAGATGTCGCCAGAGCATTCGACAGAGTATGGCATGAAGGATTGATTTACAAAATGAGATATGCTGGATATTCAATGAAACTATGCAAGTTGATGGAATTATTTGAGGAACAGAAGATTCTACGTGAAAGTGGAAGGAGAAAACTCCACAACCAGATATATGGAAGCAGGGGTGCCTCAAGGGTCAGTACTTGGGCCGTTACTGTATAACATATATATTCACGATATACCAAAATCTCTAAGGACTATGCTGACACTATATGCCGACGACACAGGAATCGCAATGCGACATCGCAAGCCAGAAATTATAGAAGGAATGTTACAAGAAGCTATAGATGAAATAAATGACTGGTGTATTAAATGGAAAATAAAACTCAACGGACAAAAGAGCCAAGCGATATTACTGCAGAAGAGGAGACTAAGAACTACAACAAATCTAGAGGTAGATGGAGAAGAAATCGAATGGAAAAACGAAGCAAAATATTTAGGTATCACCCTAGACAAAGGTCTAACATGGAGAAGCCATATCAAACAAGCCGTTGACAAAACCAAGTCAGCGATGAATATGCTCTACCCGCTGATAGGTAGAAAGAGCCACATGTCAAATGAGACAAAATTGAAAATAATCAAAGCCGTTGCTAGACCGCAACTGACTTATGGATCAGGTGCTTGGGGATTCGCGGCAAAGAGCCATATACAAAGAATTCAGGCAACAGAAAACAAGCTACTACGATGTGCCATAGATGCGCCTTGGTTTGTCAGGAACAAACAGATATATCGAGATTTGAAGTGGGAAACCATCACCGAATTTATGAAGTGGAAAGCTGAAAAGTTATTCGAAACAGCGAAGGAACATCCAAACGAAGAACTCAGGAGACTAGTGGACTACGATCCGGAGGAAGACAGAAGAAGAATGAGAATTTACAAAAGGAGACCGAGAGATCAATTGAGGAGAGATTAAAATGAGTACGACAACTTATTAAAACTATACTAAGAAGAGATATCCGAAATGGACGAACATGAAAACCCTAGCACGACAATGTGCAAGAAGAAATCAACCGATTAAGGGATAAATGGTTTATAGGCAAATGCCCGGAACCAACAAAAAGCAGGTTAGGTTTAGTGTCGCGTTTAGGGGTCGCGAACTCAGGAGAGTGAGTAACCCCACAGTGTTCCCTAGAAATGGGTTCCTCTGGGCGAGAGATAGAGCCCCGTGTTTTCACGGTCGCAGATTCCCCCTGCTATAAAAAAAAAAAAAAAAATTATTATCGTCATATCCAACGAAGTGATCTTCAGATCACTTTATACCTTAGAAGGAACATTTGCGAGGTAATGGCGAAAACATGGTTTTGAATTAAAAATCGAAAATTGCTTATGACTCAGAAACTATCAGGTTCAGATGTAGGAAAATTTTATGAAGATAGTTTCGAAATTAACTTTCACGTTCAACGAGATATGGAAATACCGGTGTGCCATTTGAAATAGGAAAGTTTTTGACGATTATTTGTAGTTGATGTTTGAGAATTGATTATGATCACTCTGTATAATCCAGAGTTAAAATTTTCTTTTATATATAGGAGTACTCGACTTATCTACTCGAAAAAATTCTGTCGGTATCGCTGGCGTAAATAGTTTCTTCATTAATTGCTATTTAAAAAAATTCATATTTTCGATTTTCGCCATTTTCTCGTGAAGGGTGCTTCTGAGCTATAAAGTTATCTGAAGAAACTCCTCATAACTTGAGCTTGCCCTTCCATTTTTGAGGTAAAATATAGGGTGTAACATTTAAAAAAGTGTAACTTTGGTCTATATCTTTGTTTTGGAACACCCTGTATTAATGACAATAATTTTAGATTGTGCTTTGGGACATACACCACAAAAAAAGATTTTAAAAATATCTTTATTTACGCCCTTTGAATCATTTTAATCCTCGGAGCTGTAGTATGAGCAGAAAATTATGTTAGGATATTTTAGTCATCCATTTATGTACTTCAGCCATCAAGTTCCTTGGCCGGATGTTCTGGACTGATTCATCTTCTGGAGAAGGAAACCTTAAAATATTCTGAATAGAAAAAAAAACGGTTCACTTGATCGTTCTAGGGCTGTCAGAATGAAACAAAGTTTTTTCTGAGTGCATTCTGATACATTCCTCTATCCAACAATTTTCTTGGCCGGCCATGCTGAACTTGAAGAATGAGGAATATGCGCTTCATTGTAGATTGAATAGTTCATTTTCATCCTCGGAGCTGCAGTGTGAACAAAAACTATGTACTTTCGTTTCAATTTCCTTGGCCGGATGTTTTGAACTAATTTATTTTCTGGAGAAGCAATCCTTAAAAAAATCAGTTCAATTGATCGTTGGAGGTGGCGTTCTAGGGCTGTCAGAATGGAACAAAAATTTTTTCTGAATACATTCCTCTATTCACCAATTTTCTTGGCCGGCCATTCCGAACTTGAAAAATAATGGATAGACGCTTCATCGTAGACTGAATAGTTCATCTTGATCCTCGGAGCTGTAGTATGAACAAAAAATTATGTAAGGGATATTTCAGTCATCCCTCTATGTACTTTAGCCATCAATTTCTTTGGCCGGCTATTTTGAACTGACTTATCTCCTGGAGAATTAATCCTTGAAACATTCTGAATAGAAAACAATTAGTTCATTTGATCGTTGGAGGTGGCGTTCCACGGCTGTCAGAATGAAACAAAAATTTTTTCTGAGTACATTCTGATATATTCCTCTATCCACCAATTTTCGTTGCCGGCCATTCTGAACTTGAAAAATGAGGAATATGCGCTACATTGCAAACTGAATAGTTCATTTTGATCCTCGGATCTGTACTATGAACAAAAAACTTTTGTTAGGGATATTTTAGTCATTCCTCTATGTACTTTAGCCATCAATTTCCTTGGCCGGATGTTTTGATTCGATTCATTTTCTGGAGAAGC
Source organism: Coccinella septempunctata (assembly GCF_907165205.1). Lineage (NCBI taxonomy): Eukaryota > Metazoa > Arthropoda > Insecta > Coleoptera > Coccinellidae > Coccinella > Coccinella septempunctata. The sequence continues at coordinate 40,040,387 of NC_058192.1, read as the reverse complement.
AATCCTTGAAACATTCTGAATAGAAAAAAATCGGTTCATACGATCGTTGGAGGTGGCGTTCTAGGACTATTATAATGAAACAAAAATTTTTCTGAATACATTCCTCTATCCACCAATTTTCTTGGCCGGCCATTCCGAACTTGAAAAATGATGAATAGACACTTTATCGTAGACTGAATAGTTCATCTTGATCTTCGGAGCTGTAGTATGAACACAAAATTATGTTAGGGATATTTCAGTCATTCCTCTATGTACTTTAGCCATCAATTTTTTTGGCCGGCTATTTTGAACTGATTTATCTCCTGGAGAAGTAATCCTTGAAACATTTTGAATAGAAAACAATTGGATCATTTGATCGTTGAAGGGGGCGTTCTACGGCTGTCAGAATTGGAATAGTTAGTTTGTGGCTTGAGGACAGGGCAAATGGAATCTATCCTTTTTGAAGTGCCGACGTTTCGATCCTTAGTTCGGATCTTTTTCAAGGCTGGAAATATATTTGTGAGAATATAAACAATAACTTTGACATAAACAGGTTTACAAACAATAAGAACATTATCAAAACACAAAGATGTTACTTTTAGAAGCAGCCAGGTTTCTCAGGAGGAAAAACACTGTTAAAATCAGATTTACCTTTTCAAACGAATAAATGAGGCAAAGCAATGCGTTCAAGAAAACCATAGGTCATTTCTCGTCAAATTTTTATGTGTCATGTAGGTAAGCTGAAAACACCTATCACTCGTGAAACCAGAATTGAAACAATGAGTTGACATGGAAAGGTTCAAATTTGTAATGATGTTATTTATCAATTTCGACATGTGTAGGACATTCCACCTTCGGTCCTACACATGTCGAAATTGATAAATAACATCATTACAAATTTGAATTAAAACAATGAGATGACATGGAAAGGTTCAAATTTGTAATGATGTTATTTATCAATTTCGACATGTGTAGGACCGAAGGTGGAATGTCCTACACATGTCGAGATTGATAAATAACATCATTACAAATTTGAACCTTTACATGTCATCTCATTGTTTTAATTCTGGACCGAAGGTGGAATGTCCTACACATGTCGAAATTGATAAATAGCATCATTACAAATTTGAACCTTTCCATGTCATCTCATTGTTTTAATTCTGGTTTCACGAGTGATAGGTGTTTTCAGCTTACCCACATGACACATAAGAATTTGACGAGAAATGACCTATGGTTTTCTTGAACTCATTGCTTTGCTTCATTTATCCGTTTGAAAAGGTAAATCTGATTTTAACAGTGTTTTTCGTCCTGAGAAACCTGGGTGCTTCTAAAAGTAACATCTTTGTGTTGTGATAATATTCTTATTGTTTGTAAACCTGTTTATGTCAAAGTTATTGTTTATATTCTTACAAATATATTTCCAGCCTTGAAAAAGATCCGAACTAAGGATCGAAACGTCGGCACTTCAAAAAGGATAGATTTCATTTGCCCTGTCCTCAAGCCACAAACTAACTATTCCAATTTCATGCAAGGACGCGAAGAAGACAATATGGCTGTCAGAATGAAACAAAAATTTTTTCTGAGTACATTCTGATATATTCCACTATCCACCAATTTTCTTTGCCGGCCATTCTGAACTTGAAAAATGAGGAATATGCGCTACATTGCAAACTGAATAGTTCATTTTGATCCTCGGATCTGTACTATGAACAAAAAACTTTTGTTAGAGATATTTTAGGTACTTTAGCCATCAATTTCCTTGGCCGGATGTTTTGATTTGATTTATTTTCTGGAGAAGCAATCCTTGAAACATTCTGAATAGAAAAAAATCGGTTCATTCGATCGTTGGAGGTGGCGTTCTAGGGCTATTATAATGAAACAAAAATTTTTCTGAATACATTCCTCTATTCACCAATTTTCTTGGCCGGCCATTTCGAACTTGAAAAATGAGTAATAGACGCTTCATCGTGGACTGAATGGTTCACCTTGATCCTTAGAGCTGTAGTATGAACAAAAAATCATGTTAGGGATATTTCAGTCATCCCTCTATGTACTTTATCCATCAATTTCATTGGCCGGCTATTTTGAACTGACTTATCTTGTGGAGAAACTATTCCTCTGTCTACCAATTTTCTTGGCCGGCTATACTGAACTTGAAAAATGAGGAATATGCGTAGAGTGAATACTGAATAGTTCATTTTGATCCTCGGAGCTGTAGTATGCACAAAAAATTATGTTAGGGTACTTTAGTTATCCATTTATGTACTTTAGCCATCAAGTTCCTTGGCCAGATGTTCTGAACTGATTTGTTCTCTGGAAAAAAATCCTTAAAACATTCTGAATAGAAAAAAAACGGTTCATTTGATCGGTGGAGGTGGCGTTCTAGGGCTGTCAGAATGAAAAAAAGTTTTTTCTGAGTACATTCTAAGACATTCCTCTATCCAACAATTTTTTTGGCCGGCCATACTGAACTTGAAGAATGAGGGTCATGCGCTTCATTGTAGATTGAAAAGTTCATTTTCATCCTCGGAGCTGTAGTGTGAACAACTATGTACAGGGTGGGCAAAATTCGTTGTCTACTGAGGGGATCTCGAGAACTATAGTAGCTAGAAGAAAACGGACGGCACATTCTCGAGCTCTTTTTTCTTGACTAATCCACCAGATCTAGCCTAACGTTCATAGATTTTGAGTTATGAACGAAAATTGAGAAATTGACATTTTCACTGAACCTGAATAACTCGCTCATTCGAAATCGTATTCGAAACCCGTTGTTACATTCTACAGGCACTTTTTTATGAGGAATTCGACTATTATATTATTAAATTTTTCGATCTAGTCATTTTCGAGATACGACTGGGAATTTGGATTTTTCAAATAAAAGCTATAGTTCTTCCATCTTGTTGCAAACTTTTTGTTGATTTAAAAATGTATCATATGTCGCTATTCACATGAATATAACATTCAATACTTTTTCCTGCTTTTCGATTCACTGTTGAATTTTCAGTAGGCTAGCGTAACCATAGCGATCGTTGAAAATGCATTATGGTTCATGAACTCCACATAATTTTATGTGAAGTCAACCTTCTGTGATAGGAATCACTGTCAGTCGAATAATTATTTCTTTTGTATATTGATTAGTTGAGGGTACTCGTGCAAATGTGCACTTGAGCAGCCGCCACTGCGAACGATGTTGACAAGTTCGTGGTCTGAGGGCTGCGAGGAGCCCATAGGAATAGTTTCAAGCTCGGTGACTGCAGGAGCATTTGTCTTATTAGATACGGCCCATAGAGTTCCCAACCTAAGGTGGTAGATAATGCTCCCGGAAGCTCAGACGACGGGCATAACGTGCCAGGGAGAATAAGATGAGGGAGCGCATCCGAGATAATCAACATCCCTATGGTACGAGGAAGATGGAAGAGTGAATCAGCTAAGCTGAGTTGCTAATGCCATCGGCCACTGAACGCTCTGACAGGAAGGGGATCTATGTGGCTGTCGATAATGTAGGCTCTGATGATAAGATGGGAAGGATCTCCTTGGTGACAGGGTGACGTATGCGTACCTCTGGATGCGAAACTTGTCCACTTTACTCACGGCGCGAAATTGAATAGATTCGGGTGAATGCGCAGTATGTTGGCAGCCTAAATCTGGAAGAGCACGGCCGAACTCGACATTCCGCCGATTATGTATTTAGACGAATTCAAGCGGTAGGCGTGAGGTAGACAGGATTATTGGTCTGGCCCAAAGAAGACCACGGAGATGGAAGCAGAGACAAGATTACAACAGACGAGAAGACGAGGACAGATTGTTTTTCGGCGAGGTTAGACGACCGCAAGATGACCACATTTGTAGTTATTCGGAACCACTTCCACAGGAGGGGCAAGAATGAGGGACCGACGGAGTTGACGAAGCTCGAGAAGATGCTGAGCCTGTCGCCCTAGGGTTCTTGGGTGACACCATCGCGAGCACGCCGATCTACCCCTTAATGAACGTCCCTAAGAGGTGAAAGCACGGGGTGGCTGCTCTTATGATACAGAGGGTGAAAAAAGACGTTGGTCCGCAGAACGGTATTCCTCCTCCGTGTGGGAAACGGAAGGGAACGTAGTAGCAGCATTTACCATGTGAAGAATCGTATGTTGTCGTACCCCGCATGTGTGACACCGTTGGTCCGAACCGCAGTCGGCAATGGCACGGAAACACGACATGCAATTGCTCTCCCCAACGGGTTTATGAAGAAACCTGGCGAATCTCGACTGGTCTGGTAGCAGTAAAGGGGTTTCAGAGGAAAGGTAAACAGGAAACTAACCTTCCTTCCGCACAAGCTTCGTGGTTATCACCTCCTTGATATAGAAGACCAAAGGCACTCCACTCAAATTTACTCAATATTACTCTTGATTAATTTGGTAATAGATGATTTCACTAAAGATGACAAATGGTGCGATGAATGCGGCGATATAAAAGAGGATTACTTTAGTTTTACGAGAAAAACTTTCGGCCAGTCCGACGAAGAAATTGTTATGGTCGTGATGATTGACAGACGAATTTTTTTTTTCTGCCTGCATGGTGTCGGCAGCGGCTGGGAAAAATAACGCCTGACAAACCTGTGTCAGGTAACCCTTTCCGATCAAATAATACCAATTTCAAATTTATAAATCTTCTTGTCACCGAAAATGTTACTATAGATATAGTCTATATAGATCAATAATATTTCATTGCCAACTTTAAAAAGTATTGTCTGAATTCCAACCTATAAGTCAGGATTCAAAATAGAATAATTAGGTAACCCTTCTCCGCCTTTGAAATATTCCGTAATAAACATAATATTAACGGTAGATGGAGCAAATGAAAAAATTCGCAGTTTTTCAATAATGGCTTAGCCCTGTATGTATATAATCAAATGGAAAAGATTAAATTGATATCAAACCTTCATTCCCTCTTCCCAAGAAATCCAGAGATCCCCTCTAGTGAGAAAACAAGCTACTGCATGTCTAGCCAAATGATGAATCCATCCTTCTTGTCTCAATTGGGTCATTATCGCGTCTATCCATGGAAATCCAGTTTGACCCTAGAATATACATAGAAAAAAGTTTGTAAGAAACGTACAATGAATATCCAAAATTAGATATATCACAAAATTCATGAACTCAATTCAAACAAATATTTCCATTCGAAATTATTCATATCATTTTCTCTTTCATGATTGTTATTTCAAGTGTAAGTAGGCCAGGCGATTCGGCAATTGCAATAGTTAGATTTAATATCTAATATTTCGAACTGCAGCAATATTGTGAGTGAAGAAAATGTACTGAATATGCAAAATGTAATTCGATTTCGATTAGGTGGTCTTGAGGTCATTGTACAATTTTACTACATACAGGCTGTTTCATCATAAACTGGACAAATATATATAGTCGGTAGATGACACCGGGAGAATCATTTTTGTCTTATGACATATACCCCGTTTTCGACGCATAATCGAGATACAGGGTGTTCAAAGTCGTATTTGGGCAATATTTCAATGAGTGTGGTCAGTTATGTATAAACCTCAAAGTAACGGTTTCTGGTCACATTGGAGTATTTTTGAGTGGTCAATTCAGAAAAGATGAAGAATTCTGAAAAAAAATTTCAAAATGGCGGAAAACCTTCATGTTCGTGATTTTTTTTTCGGTTGCCAAATTGAATTTCATTTTCTGAATGAACACAATTTCAGAACAATTCCAACTTCAATGCAAGTTATACTATCAGCAACTGTCAAACTTACACCACTTTGAGAACTACTATTTTCAATATCTTTATCAACTACAGGTTTGACTTTTGACGATTCTTCATTTGGTAAATGTAAGGAGAATGATGCATAATTTTACAAACATCAAAAGTATTCGAAGACTTACACTGATTAATTTTATGTTTACTACTCAAACAATTCAAATATAAGAAATTTTCTTTGATTCACCATGTGGTGAAAATTTAAAGAATTTACGATATCTGGTTATCAAATGATTTTTTCTCCGCATATAGGAGACGGATAATGTACAACTGTATATGAAATTGAACTAGAAGAAGTGGTGTAAGTGCCCCTTTGTCTCACTATAGGTGGTTTCGAATGATTACAATTACTTCTATGACCAGAGGCTCTACTTAAAACCTTGGATTGTTTCGGAACGAATCTAATCAAGTTATCATAAGAAGGAATTTCATTCGACATCAAAGACGTCACAAGAAGTCTTTCTGTATTACTATCTAATTTGGATAATACTATGGAAACTAGCAGAAAATCAGCTATCTCATTCAAAGAGCAAAATCAAATCTTTCTGAAAATGGATTCAAGCTGTTAACAGATTCTGTATTCAACTACTTGAATTCCATGATGGATTTGAAATATGTAGTAGAGAGTACTTGAAAAGTATCTACTAATATCTTCATAAACAGGATCTCCCGCTGAGACCGATAGTCTCTAGTATCAATAGTCCAACAAGCAATCTATCTATGCTCATCGCAGACATTCTTATACAATCATCTGATCGAGAGAATGAATATTATATAAAGGATTCCTTCGATTTTGCTTCCTACATCAATAACTTCGAATTAGAGAAGGGTTATGTGCTCGTCTCATTGGATGTGGTCAATCTTTTTGGAAATTTAAGTGAAGAAATTATACTCCTTGCTCTTGATCAATTATGGAACAATATTTCGATTAATTGTGACATTCCGAAAGACTTGTTTCTTGAAATTATGACATTCATATTACGTAACAACTACTTTTCATTTAAGGGCGAGTTTTATGTCCAAACATTTGGTTGTGCCATGGGTTCGAAAATTAGTCCCATACTGTAGGGTTATTGAGCAACACATTAATTATAAAAATGTATGTTTGGTAGAATATATTGCGAGTTGCTCAGTGGCATAAATCCCCACTCCCATATTGGGGGTATGGACTGTGATACCGGCCGTTGGTCAGTCGATAGACAGCGTAATGAGAGTATTTCATGTATTTTCATCGAACCGAAATAAAGAGATCAGAAGTAAAGCGTGGCCTTTTTAAAATATTGGTTTCGTAACATTCTTATATAGAGACAGAAACGTTACATGGTGTCAGGTTATCAAGAACCCCAATAATAAGGTGGATGGATTAAGAGAACCTCCCGTCATGGACTTCTCCGGCAACATGGCGAGAAATTGGTCCCTTTGGAAACAAAAATTCCAGATGTACATGCTGGCTGCCGATAAAGATGAAGCAAGTGAGCAAGTTAAGATTGCTATATTTCTAAATTTGATAGGTGATGAAGGTGTGGAAATATACAACACTTTCAAGCTACAAATTGAAAAAACCACGTTGAAAAGCATTGTCAGCCGAAGAAGAACGTGGTGTATGAACGCTACAAATTTTTAATCTGCAACCAGAAGGAAGGTCAATCAATGGGTAGTTTCATTACGGAACTGAAGACAATGGTGAAGAATTGCGAGTACGAATCTGAAGAGGAAATGGTACGCGACAAGATAAATATGGGCATCCGAGATAATTGTGTTCGAGAACGCCTTCTGCAAATCGAGGTCTTGTCCTTGAGAAAAGCAATTGATGTATGCCAAATAGCTGAAGTTAGCAGACATCAAACAGATGAGATGGCAACGAAGATGGACGGCACGAGCATCAGGGTGGATAATATCAACTCGTCCAAATCTAAGATAAGTACTTCAAACATTGTAGGAAGAAAAATGAAAAATGAAAATTCTGTTAATAATCCTTATAATTGTAAAAAGTGTAATACTAAGGATAATGCAGGTCAATGTCCAGCGTTTGGAAAAGAATGTTTTTACTGTCATAAGTTAAATCATTTTAAAACAGGTTGCCTATTGAAAAAGTCAGGTAAACAGTTAGATAAAAGTAAAAGAAACAATTTCAAAAAGAAATTGCACTCTGTTGAAACCGAAAACGTAGAAATAATTAATGATGATATAAATGATATGTTTATTGATAGTTTAATGTTAACAAAAGTAAATTATAACAAGTCATTTAACAATGATAAGATTTCAACTGAAATTGTGAATATTAATGGTTATAACATTTCCTTCAAATTAGACACTGGAGCTGATTGTAATATACTACGAGAATATATCTCAAAATTATGCCTTCCAGAAGTGTCCAAAAGTCAAAAGTCAACCTCATTGCTTTTGGTGGTAATAGGATTCCGGTTGAGGGCTCAGTGAGGGTGAGTTGCCTGGTAAGAGGTCAGGAACACTACATAACTTTTCATATGGTTGACACAGCTGACAAGCCTATATTGGGTCTAGAAAGTTGCTTAGAATGTGAATTAATTAATAAGATTGACTTGGTAGAAAAAAATGTCTCAAATTTTCAATTTATCTCTAAAGATACTATCATAAAAAATTAAAAGGATGTATTTGAAAACTTAGGTCAATTTCCAGGACAGCCATGTAAATTATTTTTAAAAGATGGTGCTGAACCTGTACTTCATGCTGCTCGTAGGATTCCTAAAAATTTAACATCTAAATTTAAGTCAACATTAGAGTCACTAGAGAAGGCTAATGTTATTTGTGAAGAGACAAATCCAACAGATTGGGTTAATAATGTGGTAATCACTGAAAAAAAAAGACGGAAAATTACGCGTTTGCTGAGATCCGAAAGATTTGAATAAGAATTGAAAGCGAGAGCATTTTCAAATTTCTTCGCCGGATGAAATACTAACAGACTTGAGTGGTGAAAAATGTTTTTCCATATTAGACTTGAAAGATTCTTTCTATCAGATACGTTTAGACGTAAATTCGTCAAAATTGTGTACTTTTGCAACCCCATTTGGCAGATATCGGTTTGAACGACTTCCCTTTGGCATCAATACTGCGGCTGAAATATGTCAGAGAAAAAACACTGAAATATTTGGTAATATTTTGGAATTTGCTGTCCCTGTGTGATGTCCTGTACTGAACAAAGATTTTGCAATGCTCGAGGGTGTTCAGCGTCAGGCAACACGACTACCATATGGCATCGCACGACCTACTTACGAGGAGAGGCTTTCCCTTATGTGCTTGCCCTCATTTGCTGATCGGAGGATTCGAGGTGATCTCATCATCCCCTATCGTGCGCTCCACAATCTGTTTGGGGTCGACTCCGAGGTCATTCCTTCAAGCTGGCGAAGGAGAATTTCAAAACTACGCAGAGACAGAACTTCCTAAAAAATCGCGTGTTTGGTGTTTGGAATGGCTTGCCTTCATGTGTGGTGAACTCCCTGTCGGTGAACACTTTCAAGAGCAGCTTCGATAGCTGGTGCCGTCGCGTTCAGTAGTGAAGCTCGTGACTGTATTCATTTTTTTTTGTGTTTTCTTTCTATATATTCTGACTGCCTTATGCTTATATTGTTTACTTTTTTTTGTAATGATTTTTTTTTATATTTGAGTTCATAGGCCCTGGCTAAACTCTTAATCTGGTTATAATAATAATATTTTGAATAATGGAATTTATATAGATGATCTAATAATTGCAACAGAAACTGAAACAGAACACGACCTAAAATTAGTGCAAGTTTTAGAAGCAGCTAGGCATAACGGTGTAACATTTAATATTAATAGATTCCAATTTAAAAAAATCTGAGGTTAAACTGCTAGGTTTCATTGTTTCTAGTAAAAGGATTGAAATTGATCCTGAGAGAAGCAATTACTAATATGGAAATCCTGAAGAATAAAAAAGAACTACTCAGGTTCCTAGGTTTAGTTAAATACCTAGGAAAATTCTTTCCGAATTTGTCATCGTTAACGGCACCCTTAAGACAACTAACTCATAAGAATATATTTTTCCAGTGGGTGCAAATTCATACTGACACAGTCATCAAAATTAAAAGACTGCTCGTAAAAGCACCCATTCTAGTTCACTATAATCCAAATAAACCTTCAGTAATAAATGTGACGCAAGTTTAGATGGTTTTGGTGCGCGTTTGTTACAAAAGGGTAAGCCAATCGCGTATGCCTCTCGAACGTTAATTGATGCAGAAAAAAGATACGCCAATATAGAACGTGAGTGTATGCCGTAGAAAAATTTTATTATTCAATGTATGGAAGAAAAGTAATTGTAAATACTGATCATAAGCCATTGGTTAATATTTTTAAAAAAGACATCAATAAGATTTCAACAAGACTACAAAGATTATTGTATAGATTATTAAAATATAATTTAAAGATTATTTACTTACCGGGAAAGGATATGCACATAGCTGATACTTTATCAAGAGCAAGTATTAATGATAAGTACGCCACTGAAGTTGAGGATATTAGGGTTCACAGTATAGCTAAATTACTACCAATATCTGAAGAAAGACTTAACGAGTTTACTGTAGCTACTGAAAAATGATGGAATGCTCAGGCAATTGAAAATTTATCTTAGAAATGGTTGGAAAAAATATAAAACATTACCTCACGATCTTAAAATTTACTATAACATAAGAAATGAAATATCAAAATCTGACGCTTTATTATTTTACGGTGATAGATTGATTGTACCTGAATCAAAACGTAACATTATTTTATTAAAAATACATGAAGGCATCTCGGAATAAATAAATGTCGAGCAAGAGCCAACGAGTGCCTTTATTGGCCTAATATGTCCAAAGACATCCATGACTTAATAATTCATTGCGAAATTTGCAATAGATTCAGCCAAAACAATGCCAGATTACCGATGTTGAGTCATGAGATACCTGATCGACCGTGGAGTAAAGTAGGTACTGACATTTTTTATTTCGGCGGTAGCTCATATATTGCAATCATGGATTACTACTCTAAGTGGATCGAATTCAAAGTTTTAAGAAACAAATCTATTGAAGAGGTAACTAAGAAATCAATGGAAATTTTTGCTTCATTTGGGTTCCCTGATAAAATCGTATGTGATAATGTACCTTTTAATTCATATATGTTTAAAGATTTCACCAGTAGGTACGACATAAAAATCATTCATTCTAGTCCAAATTATCCAAGAAGTAATGGATTGGCTGAAAAATCAGTCAATATCTGTGAAGGAATTTTGAAAAAGTTTGCTTATGCAAACGGCAATTTACAAATATATTTATTGAAATATAGAAATATTCCAATACCGGATATAGGTTTGTCACCTGCTCAATTATTTCTTGGTAGGCGTCTGAAAGATAATATACCTTCACTGAGTACTCTTCTGAAACAAAACTTAGTGAATAATAGAAAATTGGTGAATAATTTCAATAAAAGACAGAAAAAACAAAAATATTTTTATGATAAAAATACAAAAAATCTAAGGGAAGGAAAAGAAAATGATATAGTTAATTATAGATTAAATAATGTATGGAAAAATGCTAGAATTTTGAAAAAATGTGAAGAGCCTCGTTGCTATTTAATACAAGATGGTATATATATATATATATTCTTTTGAATGTCAGCAATACATTTTTAGTTATCAAACAATATAGCATATGTATGAGTTATAGCAAAGGTTAGTGTGACGGGGTACCATACAATTTGGAGTATGATACAAGAGCTTAGGGAAAAACCTCAGTAAAAAAACCCTGTCTACTCGTAAGAAGTGTAGTGATGACAAATTTGTTTACAGAATGAGCTTTTAATACTGAAGGGCTTCCTTTCCATTGATATAAAAAATTCTTTATCCTCCTTCCATTTCGTAATAATAATAATAATAATAATAGTTTATTAATCCTTTTTGACATGTGTATACATGTATAGGACAAGTCAAATAACAGAATGAACTAGGTTCTGATACAATCATTTAGGTATTCATTCACACTGTAATAGCATTTTTCCAGTAACAAGGTTTTAACATTTTTGTTAAACTCGATATAATTCAAATTTCTTATAGTATATGGCAAATGATTATAGAGCCTTATGGACTGATACATAGGAGACATTTCACACTTAGCTGTCCTATGCTTAGGGACATATAGTAATCCCTCACTTCTGGTTTTATAATTATGAAAGCTAGATAGTTTAATCATACTCTGTTCGTTTTTCTTCACATGCAAAAGACCTTTCAATATGAAAATGGAAAACAAAGTAAGGATACTATTTTCAGCAGACAAAGCTCTACATGACTGGCGAGGAGGTAGGTTGTATATCATACGCAGAATTCGTTTCTGCAATATGAATGCCCTGCTAACATCCGAAGAACTTCCCCACAGAAGAACATTATACGACAGATGGCTGTATACCAAACTATAATACATAGTTTTGAGAGTATCTGGAGGAAGAAGATCTTTCACTCTACTTATCGCATAATAGGAACTGTTGAGCTTACTGCACAGTGCATCGCTGTGAGTGTACCACTTTAAATTACTGTCCAAAAAATGCCAAGAAATTTTGCACTTTCCTTGGATGGGATTTCTTCGTTCATATACTGAATAACGAGCTCAGGATTATTTTTACATAAGGTGAAATTTATGCACTCAGTTTTTCCAATGTTGATCATCAGATTGTTCCCGTGGCACCAGTCCACGAAACAACCAATAAGAATGCCACACAACCTCTGCAGCTCTTCAAAAGATGAGGCTGTTACCACCACTGAAACATCATCAGCAAATAACGTCAACAGATATTTTATCAGAGAAATACCTCGATGAGCTAACTGATCCAAAAACATCATTCGTAGATTTACAGGGAGATCGTTGATGAAGAGCAAAAACAAAAGTGGTCCAAGGACAGAGCCTTGTGGTACTCCCAAGTTGACACTATGTTCCGCTGACAATGAATCTTCAAGCTTCACACATATGGCTCTACCTTCGAGATAGCTACGAAGCCAGTCTAGGAACACACCCCGAAAACCCAGGTTGTAGCATTTATCCAGAATGAACTGGAAAGACAGACCATCAAACGCTCGAGAGAGATCAAAGAATAGCCCTGCCACATAAAAGCCATTATCCAGACATTCATAGATGTAATCAACAACTCGAACCGCTGCCGTCTGAGTTGAACGACCCGATCGAAAACCATGTTGTGCAGAAGCCAGTATGTCGAATTTGTCCAGGTACTTTAACATCCTATCCAGTACGATTCTCTCAAAGACTTTAGAAAATGTACTCAAAAGAGAAATAGGTCTATAGTTTGAAATGGTATGTACGTCTTTATTATTTTTGGGAATCGGAATAACAATGCTCTTTTTGAGGACAGAAGGGAATACGCCAGAACTGATGGACAGGTTAATGCAATGAGCAAAATGACGAGAGATTTCAGAACTTATTAACTTCAGAAGTCTTGCAGAGATTGAATCGGCACCCGAACTCTTATTCTTTCTCAATGACTTTATAATGTCAGCTACTTCACACTCCATCACGGGATGAAAAAAGAATGTGGTGTTCAATAAACATGAGGTACTACAAGAAGTTGACAAAGCATTATTGTAATAACGGTTTAATGTGGATTCAGTTATTGTTGAGAAATATTCTGCAAAAATGTTTACTAATTCATCTGAGTTGTCATAAAAAACACCGTCAATATCCAGCTCAACAGACTGACCACCCCCCCACTTCTTCCTGTTAAACTATTTACCAAGGACCAAATCGTCCTACTCCTATTATCTGAACTATTGATGAGATCATTATAATATTGTCGCTTAGATTTTTTCAACATTGAATTGTAGGATGATTTAGCATTCCTATATAAATTGCATTCGAAGTCTTCAAATTCAAATGTAACCAGTATAAATGCATGAGCTGTTTCTTAGCGAGGACAATCTCTGGCGTTAGCCAATTCTTGGATTTATCATTTCCACTTGTTACCTTTACTAACGGACAACAAAACTCAAAAATGTGCTGAACAGTGGATATTAAAGAGTCAAAACAACTACCAGCATCTACATTCTCATAAACATCATGAAAATCACAGTTTGTTATATGGAAAATGAAATTGTTCAAATTTTGTTCATTCAAATTTCTGACAAATTTTAGCATAGGTTGAGTATTAACATCTAGTTCAGTATTGAGGTTCAAAGTTCTTTACATTACAACAGGATAGATCTGCATTTGTAAGAATATAATCCAGTTTAGAAATGGATGTGTGACCAGTGATATCTGTAAAAACCCTAGTAGGGTCTTGCGAGGTTATTCTCAGCTGGAAACATTCAATCAAATCGATCAACAACTTACGGTTAGTGCATCCAACTTCCGAAAAATTAATGTTCAAATCGCCACACAAAAAAATAATATTAACCTTTTTTAAACAATAGTTAAGAGTATATGACATTCTGTCGAGAAACACTTCACAATTTCCGGTTCCAGGGCGATATACACTTATTATACCTATACGGATATTGTTTGTTACCACAATAACTCCACTAACTTCGAAATTCATTTCATCCGAAAAAGCTGACACGCCCAATTTTCTAGTCTTCACACCATTTTTTATATAGATCATCGAACCCCCGTGCTCACGAGAGGGGCGACAATAAAAGTCCGTCAAATGGTAACCGGCAACAGCCATTGTCTTAACACTGTCAGAACTGCACCAATGTTCGACGACACTTACAATATCAGCCTCAATTTCACTCAAAAGTACTTCCAAAAGATCCAATTTGTTCGATAAACATTGGACATTGATCTGCTACAATTTCAGCTTTTTTAAACTATCAAGATCTAGCCTGTTGGATGATTCGTTTTCCTGGGTACAAAAAAACGGTGAACACTTGCCCCGGTAGGCCAATTCGAACCATCCAGCGCCCTTTCATATTCAGATTTAGGTATGATTACTTTGAATGAAGAATAACTGTCAGGGTACTTAGATGTAAGTCTCTCACATCGTACTACCGTAAATCGATTCTTCAGAAAATCTTGTAGATTTTCCTGAGTTGTTTCCGGTTTTAGATTCGACACATGAAAAGCACTGAACTTTTCAATGCCCTCGACGGATGAATCGCCAGTATAACTACCAACCACCAATGCTCGATTGTTTTTCCTTGTGTATTTCTTACGGGAAACGGTAGTCCACTCTTCATTTTCTCTTGTAGATGATGTAGAACGATTTGAATATGCAACTTGGGTGTCCTCTCCAATTTTATTATTTCCGCGCAGCACACGTTCACTACGTCCTGAAATAGTTGTTCTCGCAGGAGCGTTAGAAGTCTCAACCTCCGCAACGATGTGTGGCAACTGGGAACACTTGGAATCGACGGGACAATCAGTTACAGAGCCCGCAATAGATCCTCCGCGTGTTTTCTCAGAGCGAACGATTGTGTTGGATTTACCTGATCTGTTATCGACATTATTTATATTTGTTTTTGTTTTTTTGTTGAGTTGATCGATCTCGGCATTCTTACATGCAATTTCGGTTTCCAGCGTTGAAATCTTAAACCTTAACAAACCATTGTTTGTTCTCCATCAGTAGGTCATTCTTTGCCTCCAGCTCGTAAATTATTTTCAAGAGTAGTTCTTGTTGGGAAGACACATTAGATATATTTTTATTTATATTTTCAGTCATCGGAGATGTGGAAACAGGAGTTATATCAGTGGATGTTATAATATCAGATTCACAGCACTTTCCCACTCTAATTGCACAACCGGGGTGGTAAACCTTATTACAAATATTACACTTCGCATTATTTTTTACAATAGTTCGCTTACAACAAGCGCATTCGGGAATCGAAATTTGAAGAGACCCGCTCGGCACAGCCTTCTTACTCGACGACATATTTCAATAATATCAATAATATCTGAAACAAAGAAACAGAGCCGAAAACGAGAAAAAAGTGAATAATAAATCCTCCATCCAAACTTATTCCAAGACTTATTTATTTATTTATTTATTTAATCAGGATCCCCAACAGAAATACATCCAATTACAGGGGATCACAACAAATTACAAAAAAAAAAACAAAATAAGATATCTAGCACACTCGAAAATTGAAAAACCAATGAAAACACAATATGATTTCATTCAAACAAGCTCATCCATAATTTTGACATAAGTAAGAAGTGATCTTGCTCTTGAAAACAGGCAGTGAAAGATGAAATATATCTATATTATTGATGTGATAGTTATAAAATCTGACTATTCTAAGAAATACAGAGTGATAATAAAGGGACGTTCGCGCTCGTGGAACAAAGAAAAGCTCCCTCCGACGATTGCCAACAAAACGGACATTCAAATGGATATTTTCAATCAATGGAAAATCAAAATGATTGTTGACTATTCGGAACAAAAAGACCCCATCGAAAACTTGATGATGACTGAAGAAGGAAATAAATAATGATAGGTACATAACTTGTTTTTCAATTGCATTGGGAGGAATATCATCTCTGCGTCAAAAATTTTCTGCTGATCTTGGTGGAGGATCACCCTCGTTGTTAGAAATACCTTCAGTACTCAAATTGATAATAGCCAAATCTTGCTTTTGACTGGGAGGGTCTTTCGACCAGGTCCAGTCTTCCAAGTGATGATTCTTCTATTCTTCAGTTGTTCGAGGAACGCTACAGGACCCTTATAGTGGGCAATCATCTCCCATAGATATACCAGTGGTAATTCAGTAGAAAATTGAAAAAAAGGGGAAGAAATTCAAAAAACTTCTGACACTTCATTGACATAAAAAAGATGGTAATAAAGTAAGTCGTAGGACTAGGGAACATATAATTTCAGATAATCATAGAAATAGTTTTAATGGAAATTTAGGGAATAAAAACGGAAATACTGATGATCTTAATGTTGACCGATATCATTTGAGAGATAGAACATTGATTAAGAAGCCAAGTAGGTTAGGAATTGTATTATAGTTCAGCAAATCCATTTTGTCCTCAGTATGGCTCATAATATTATAATGTATTATAAATATGTTTTTATTTATTTATTTATTTAGTTAGTTAATCATATACGGACTTGCCATTTTACAAAAATTATAAAATAAAATATATATTGAAAATAACAGAAATTCTATGAAAAGGATAAACAAGCAAAAATATTTCCCTAACCACCAAAATGCTTACGAACTAAATCAAACTAATGAAACACTTCAAAGAAACGCTTTAATTGAAAAATTGTAACTTGAAACAAATCTATATCCACCGAACCAGCAGCACGTAATGCTCTATCAAGGGGGTTGTTCATTAAATAATTTGTTCTACTGAACTTAATTCTGAACATATCCCAGGCTCTAAAGTTCCTCTGAGGAACATTAATTCTAATATTCTCCAGAAGATAAGGACAATCGATGAAATTATGTATAATTTTATAAATCAACATTACATCAAAATTACGACGCCTCGTTTCGAGAAGAGTAAGAGATAAACTATCACGAATGATTTCATAATTGATTTCTTCGCGAGTGTAACCCATTTATATCCTATCCATTTCTAAAATTTATTTTGCACCCTCTCAATGGTTTGAATATGAACTCTATAAAAAGGTGACCAAACTACACAGGAATATTCCAGGATGCTTCTTACATGGGCAATGTATACGATTTTTATTGTAGGAACACAAAAATGTTGCATATTTCTCTTAAGAAACCCGAGCATTCTGAGGGCCCTGGCAGAAACATTTTCTACATGATCGGTAAAGTTCAAGTTTTACGTCCATCAGGACTCCAAGATCTCTTACCACTTTAACATCTTTTAAACGGGAACTATTTATAGAATACTCGAAAAATACTGGCGAGTTATTTCTATAAAACCTCATAGTCTGACATTTGTCAACATTGAGTTCCATGTCATTTTTAGAACACCATTCGACAATATTGTCCAGATCCCGCTGTAATAACAGACAATCCTGTGAGGATTTGATTACCCGAAACAACTTTAAATCATCAGCGAATAGTAGAAAAAAACAGTATATTATGACATCTTTTATGTCATTAATGAAGCATAAAAATAAAAGCGGTGATATCGGTGAACCCTGTGGGACTCCTGACCTAACATCAATACCATCAGAACAGACGTCCGAAATTCGAACGTATTGTACCCCTCCTTTCAGACGATCTGAGATCCAGTCCAGCAGTGGTGATCCAATACCTAGTGCCCTGAGCTTGATGATCAGTAGCCAGTGAGGAACACTATCAAAGGCCTTTGCGAAGTCAGTGTAATTCGCATCAATCTGTAATTTGTCTTCCATTGCTGATAGAATGATATCTATATAACATAAAAGATTCATTGTTACTGATCTACCAGCAATAAATCCATGTTGTTCGTCAATAAAAATTCGTCTGAGAATGGGAGTTATCTTGTTTGTAATGATTGTATCGAGCATTTTTGGGATATAAGAACTCTTTGTTACTGGCCTATAGTTCATTATATCACTAACGTCGCCCGATTTGAATACTGGAGTGATAAAACTAGATTTCCAAATCTTTGGGTATTTACCCAACAGGCCCAACAGGCGACATAAGGGTTTTGACAAAACTGAGCAACACCTTCTCAACAATAAAGCTGACACATTGTCAGGTCCATAATCGCTTTTTTCAGGCAACGACTGAAACAGTTCCAGGACTTCCTGTTCAGAGAAACAACAACGCGTAATATCAATTGTTCTATCATAGTATACCATTCGATTACTATCAACACTCGGCCTTTTGTAAATACCTGAAAAGTATTCTCTGAAAAGTTCTGCAGTAGTAATGTTGTTGTTTGCAGTCTTCTCTTTGTAGAACATGGTTTTCGGGAGTCCCTTCTGGCTCTTACGATCATTAATGAACTTCCAAAAATAGGTACCTAGGATTACTAGAAATTTCAGCTTCGATCGATTCTATGTATTTTCTGTAGCATAAGTCAGTCTCCACCCTGCATCTATCTCTAAGCTTTTTGAACAAAAAATAGTCTCCGGCATCGCCAACCTGTTTATACCTTTTATGAACTTGTTTTTTCTCGGATATCATTTTCTAACTCGTTCGAAAACCAACATGGAAAATTGTATTTTTTTCTAATCTTTCCGGGAACATATAACTTTATTCCGTTCAAAAGAACCTCATAAAAGAAATCGGTACAGCCTTCAACTTCTTTGCCACCCAGGAGAGGTGACCAGTCGATAACCTCTAAATATATCATTAGACCGTCATAGTCAGCATTTTTGAAATCGTAGAATGAATAAATTGATTGTTCGAGATCTGGAATCTCTTCACTAGAAATAGAAAAATATAAAGGTGGATGATATAAATCACATGTCAAAAGAAACTCATGAGCCGATTCTACCTTGATCTTGGAAGGCTGAGCGAAAATTAGATCCAACCAAGGAGATATAGGAAAGGAGGCGCAGGTCACCAGTTCATCGGGAAAATTATGACGTCATTGGACGCATATGTCAAGCTAAATTACAGAACTGGTGTCGTAAGCAGTGGCGTAGGTTATCTGGACGTAAATTGTTTAGAATAATCGTTAGGAAAGAAACTTCGTCGTTAGAGATATAGAATATATATCACTGTCGTTAGTGTATGCTGAGAAGACTTTTAAAAGTTATTGGTACTTTATAAATAAGTTTGTCAATGTAGAAAATGTTGCATAATTGAAACGCGAGTGCGTTATTTCGAAAACTGAAATTTGAATGTTCAGTCTATAATTAATATTTATTCAATTCATTTTGCGGATCCTTATTCGAAATTCACTCGATGCAATTCAAAATGATTGATTTAGATATTTTGAACGGAAACTCCCTATTGATTGAAGTATCCACAAGGTGAAAAATATCAAAAAGGCCTTGTGACAAAAATTTATAATAATATTGATTGTCCGAAAGATTTACTGAGTTGTTTTGTGAATCTGAAAGTTATTCGTGTCAAATACTTCAATATGCTACTTAAAAAGTCGAAGGGTCAGAAGCATAAAAGGGATCTCTCTTTGCACCTACAAATTGGCAACAATACGCACAAAATAATTAATTAATTTCCTGTCTTTTGCTTCCATCATAAAATAAATGTTTCCTATAGATCCCACATATGCATATTATTTCACCCCATTTGACTTCGATGCTCCCTTCTCCACCCTTTCCAACAATTTTTCATTTTGATTTATAACGATGATCTATTCTCACATATTGAAGTTTGTCCTATCTGCTTTGGGCGCTTAGGCTATACATTCCATATTCAATTTCATTTTATCAATACATTTTTGATTAGTGAGCTAATAATTCCCATTTGAATGATATGGGATGATTGTTGAGTATTTCTCATTCACCTCGGTACAAGATATATCAGTGGAGAGAATATTTCATATATTAGTTTAAGGAATATACCAAAAAAATAATACTACATTTTATATATTTTGGCCTATATTACATTTTGAGGCAACATTGAAACACGGGACTGCTGATTATTTATATAACATGTATGAAAAGATACAGTTATAGATCATTGATGAGAAGCTACAATTGGGATAGTATGGTTACATTGGTTCACATTCATTTTAGTTATCTTTCTTAATTATAATATATAATATATCGACATGGCGTCGAATGAAAGTGACGCGGAAAGTGAGGCTAGTGAAAGTGGTCGAAAAAGTGGAAATTCTGGAGCAAAAATATACAAATGTTGCTCCAAAACGAGCAAAAATTATGTGTGCAAATATTGCCTATCTCTATTCCATGAAAGTTGGGCAAAAAGAATTAAAAACGTGACTTTCGAAAGTGAATCAGTACTGATTTGCTGTGAGGAATCATGTCAAGCTGTTAAACAACGAAAAGAGCATATTGCAGTAGTAAATGCAGAAAATCAATATTTGAAGAAACTTCTGAAGGAGGTTCAAGAAAAAAACCAAATTCTAATGGAAAATAATTCATTACTACGAGAGAAAATCCAAACAATGGAGAAAAACACACAAAAAACGTATAAACAAGTGGTGAGCCAAGGTCATACAAAGATAGAACAGCGCATACAGAACAGAGAGAACAAGTCCCAAACAGTAAACAAGAATGGAAATACGGAAAAAGGAGGAAGAAATATAAAAATTAATGACAGTGACAATCCAAATGATACACATGAACTACAACCAGAAACATCTAACTCTGGAACACAAAATAATATTACATTACGAAGTTCTGTGGCCGCTGCTACAAAAACGGAGACAGAACAAACAATAACGGAACAGATGTTACCGTCAGTCATCAATCAAATTCACAACAACAAAACATCCGAAATAATTAATATGGAAAAAGGAGACAGCAAAGAGGATTTCAATTTGGAAAAAAGAAGGCGAAAACCAAAACTGATGTATGGAAGAGGAGAAATCGAAAACACCAAATTTCAGAATTTTCAAGGAACTAAAAGATCAACTGAAGAGAAAAAAGCTTGGCTATTTCTTTCAAGAATTAAGGATGATGTAGAAAGTGAAACAATAAAGGACTACATACAGGAGAAACTTGAAGTGGAAATGTCTACAATCTATGTTAAGGAAGTGTCTTTGAAAATTCCCAGGAAAGACAATAAATGTTTTATAATAGGTGTAAACTTCGAGCATAAGGATAAAATCTATGATGCAGCATTATGGCCCTCAGGGATAGCCTTTAGTCGTTTTGACTTCAGAAGAGGACATCATTTTTTGGAGCAAACAAACCTAAAAAATTAGATATAAAAGTACAACATGAATTGGAAATAATCCATCAAAATTTACAATCAATAGGAAATGCCAGAGATCAACTGGAGTTGATGACAAAAGATAGGAAAAAACTGGGTGTTCTGTGCTTAACAGAGCACTGGAAAACTTATGATCAGTTAAGAAATTATGCTATACCAAATTTTAGACTAGCAACTGCATTTTGTCGAAACAAAAATGAACATGGTGGTAGTGCTATTTATGTCAAAAATGATATCAGATTTAAGGTGAGAGAGGATATAATGAGGATGTCAATTAAGATGGTAGTGGAAATATCAGCAATTGAAATTATCTTAGGTACAGAAGCATCTTTAGTATTAGCAATTTATCGGCCATCAGGTGAAGCAGACATTTTTTTCGATACACTTGAAAAAATATTAAATGTTTTGAGTGGAAACAAGAGAATTATTATAACGGGTGATTTCAACATAAACATGCTGAATCAAAATCACAGCAATACACAAATATTCAAGCAACTCTTGTACTCATATGGTGTAACTCCAACGATTATGGAACCTACAAGAATTACAGCAACTACAAAAACTTGTATCGATAACATCTTGACGAATTATACAGAATATGAAGCGGGGACATTTCCAAACCATATGTCAGATCATAATACCACCCAAACCATTACTTTAAAATGGAGAAGTACTGAAATAAGTCGGAATTACATATATAAAAGAGTTGTAAATGAGTATACACTGTCAGTCCTCAAAGAAGAACTTAAAGAAGAAAATTGGGATGGAATTTGGGAAATTCCACAAGAAAATGTCGATGAGCAATGGAATTCTTTTTTGGAAAGCTACACAGAACACTTCAAATATGCTTGTCCATTGAAAAAAATTGATAAGGCACACAATACAAAGAAACTATTGAAAATGAAACCTAATGAGGAGCAGATTAATTGTAAGAAAAAGCTTGACATACTTTATACCCTCAAGACTTTCAATCAAAGCTATTATGAGGATTACAAAAAAGTGAAAAGGGAATATGACTCTATCTTGAGAAAACAGAAATGCCAAGTATACAAAGGAAAAATACTTACTTCAGATAATAAAAGCAAAAGTCTATGGCAATGTGTGAAGGATATCAAAGGAGCGGAAAGCAGAGAGTCAATACGGTTAGAGGGAAATCCAAAACAAATAGCAACTGATTTCAATCATCATTTCTCTACAGCGGCATTAGAACTCATAAACAGAATGAGGGATGTTCCTTTCACACATAATATTGAACGTGTAACTGAAAAACTCATCTTCAGACAAATAACTGAGAATGAGGTGCTATTGGCTTGTTCCAAGTTAAAAAATAAAGATAGTTGTGGCATAGATGGTATTTCTAATAGAGTTATCAAGAGCTCCATAGACTTAATACTTCAACCACTAACATATATTATCAACAATATGCTAACCTATGGAATATTCCCACAGCAATTAAAAGAAGCAAAGGTAATACCGATTTATAAGAAAGGAGATGCTAATGAAATGTCTAATTATAGGCCGGTTAGTATATTACCATCCTTTTCGAAAATATTTGAATTGATAATTGCAGATCAACTTCTGGAATTTCTCTTGGAGAAAGATATATTAGCATCCTCACAACATGCCTATATTAAAGGAAAATCAACAAATACTGCCATTTATGATTTCATAGTAGAGATAGTGGAGGCATTTGAAGAAAAAGATCTGACCATGGGCATTTTCCTAGACCTATCAAAAGCTTTTGATAGCCTATCACATCAACATCTAGTGCATAAAATGGAACAACTTGGGGTGAGAGACAAGTCATCTGATCTGATAAATTCATATCTACAAAATAGAAAACAATACGTTTACATAGAGAAACCTGAAGGGCAAGCTTTATCAGATGCTGAAGAACTGAAACTAGGAGTACCACAAGGAAGTATTTTGGGGCCACTATTATTCATTATCTATCTCAATGATATTGAAGATTGTATCAGGAATAAGAACTTCACATCTTTGACAAATTATGCAGATGACACAAATATTCTTATCAAAGCAAAAGAATATAATGAATTGATACAGAGGACATCAGAAGTGGTGGAAAACATCAAAGAATGGTTTTTAAAAAATAAACTGCATATGAATGAAGGGAAAACTAATGCAATACTGTTCAAGTCTACACATTCAACTTTTGAGACCCCAAAGGAGGTTATGATAACAGCAAGAACACAAGAACTAACTTCATTCACGAAGTTTTTAGGAATTTACGTGGATGATACACTGAGGTGGGAGGAACATATTTCAAACCTGGGAAGCAGCCTGGCCTCAGTCTGCTACTCTTTAAGTGTACTGGCGAGATATCTGGATAACTTCTCCATGAAAACCATCTATCATGCGGTATTTGAGTCAAAAGCAAGGTATGGAATCATGTTTTATGGCCATGCATCTAAATCAATGCAAATATCCATCCTCCAGAAAAGAGCACTCCGAATTATTCTCAAACTGGGATACAGAGAATCATGCAGAGGAAAATTTAGAGAAAATGGAATTTTGACTATCACAGCAATGCACATACAGGAATGTCTGATTTTTGTATTCAAAAACAAGAACCTTTTTGAATTGAACTCATCCAACATATATAACACAAGGAAAACAAATCTAAAATATCCAATTCACAGAAGAACATCTACAGAGAAAGGACCCAAATACAAATGTATAAAATATTTCAACATAATGCCAGACACAATAAAGAATGAAACTAGACCAAAGAATTATAAGAAACAAATATACAAGATGCTGCTCAACATAGAACCCTATAATGTTGAAGAATTTTTCAACGCGGCTAAAGATTGGAAGGATAATACAGCTGGATAGCAGACTCTGTGCTTTTGATTTTTCTTTTTTGACGTAATTTCATTTCAAAGTTTACTTTAGTTAACATTGTAATTTTTATCTGAAATAAATATTATCTTATCTTATCTCTTAATCAACCCATTTAATGATTCTGTGTTGTCAGAAATAATTATCTAAGCTACTACAGTTTTTTTCTTTAGGTGTTCATTAGGACATTGGTTTCACTAGAAAGTGTGAAAGTTTGTCCCTGAGCCATATGATAATTTTTTCCTACTCAACATATCCATATTGATTCAAATAATGACTGCACCATTCAATTTCTTTCACCAAGTTCATTAATGGTACTTTCCTACTAAACTTCTAGTCGAGACACTTCTTTTGAAAGTTCAACTAACAGTTAGCCATTAAGGATAGTGTTTTCCTGCAGTACCTGGAATTAAACCTCTTATCCGAAAACAAAATACCTAAAAACAAAAATTAATTGGAGGAAATTTTCTACTCATTTGTTGGGCATAAGAAGAACAAGCACCAATATGACTGCGTTATTTTAACAATGAGAAAACATCCTTGAAAAACTTTAACAAGAAAAAAGGCTGGACTTATGTTGATGAACCTTGCATACTAGGATTGTCTCCTTTCCTATAGTCTCCTTATTTCACAATGTACATGAAGGTATTGGAAAATTATTTTATATACCCAGCCTTTCTGAGTTGAATATTGAAAAAATAGATTGGTTTTCAGCACATTTCTGACAAGTTTGAAGGCACTTTTTGAAATATCATTCTTACTAAATGTATCACGAAAAACTGAATTGCTTTCCACTATCGTACTTGTTCATCAATTAGACATTGTTTATACTTATACGGTTTTCTCATATATTTCCTAAAAATTCATCTTTACTCATTGTCTTTCCTGAATCATGATACTCAAGTAAACTTTTATATTATCAGGCAGTTTCCGTTGTCCTACTGCATTCATTTCCACAGGTATATTTAGGTCAGATAACATGACTGTAAAAAAAAATCTTCGTTCTTTGTCCTAACGTTTATACTAGGATTTTTTGGTTAATTATGCACAAAAACGAAAGGAAAATACCTTTTTTTGGTATGAAGTATGCTTTTGTGATAGTTGTAGTACTAATACTCATTCTTCATTTTTTTTTAATTTTTAATACTTTCAAAAAGACCGCGCGATGGGAGTTGGGTGTTTACCTTTCCAAAGTGCCGCTAGAGGGCAGTCGAGTCATAAAAAACGTTCAGGTGTTGTTTACAAGCCCAGACAAACATCAAATGTCGTCAAGAAAGTGTAAATACGATGCTGATGCATTTCGTTTTATATGTGATCAATTTATTAAAAATTCGAAACGTGAAATACGAATTAAAG
Organism: Coccinella septempunctata; assembly: GCF_907165205.1. Taxonomy (NCBI): domain Eukaryota; kingdom Metazoa; phylum Arthropoda; class Insecta; order Coleoptera; family Coccinellidae; genus Coccinella; species Coccinella septempunctata. Next base: position 40,014,673 of record NC_058192.1, on the reverse strand, counting down.
ACATCTCACGTTGTCTATGAAGCCTATGAGCATATTTTGACTTTCCTGTTTGAAATCAAGACAAGCCATTTGCTCTACATGTTGCTTGTAATGCTTGTAAAAGATGTTTGGGGGTTCAGTGAGAGAAAGTAGTTATGAACATAAAATAAAAAGTAAAAGCGTGCAGTTTTAAATTATTTTCCACTTTTTTGTAGGATAATTTAATAGTTAAACTCAATAAAAATAATAAACATATTTATTTCATAGTTTTATTATCAATAGAAAATTTAAATCAGAGATTTCGAGAAGTATCGTTGAATCAGTCTCCTGAACACAAATGCAAACTTTTTCATACCATATACTTTTTTTTCGTCTAATTAGGATCTGAAATATCGAAATTTTATGCTTTGCAGTCAAAGTCAAATTTGGTGTTGACCCGTGTAATCATATAGCGACATTTTTTCTTCTTTTCATTTAGCTCATATGCCTTCAATACTGAACTTCAGAACTGTATTGCTGTTGGTGTAATTCCAAACGTCTGCACTAACTGTTCTCGTATACTCGTATATCATTCATATTATTGTGATAAATTCGATTTCATAACTCTGGATGTAGAAGTTTCTGATCCAATATGTTACAAACCAACGTTTTCCCTGCGGGACATATCATTCTGCTTAAAAATGTACATCTAACCTCGTCTGTTTGTTTACACCTTAGTTCAGTGACGTGAAATTTCTAATCTACGCCAATGCGCGCTAGTGTGACGTCATTGGACGCAGCCGAGTATTTCTGATCTTCACTTGCGCCTCCTTTCCTATATCTCCTTGGATCCAACGTAACGTCATTACAATTTTTTACCGGATTCAGCTGGTCCAAACACAATGTTGCCATCGTGGCAGCTATGATGGAATGATTATAAGAGCATTTACCTCTACCCATGCCCAGTGATGCACCGACTCCCCAACTTACTCCAGGTAGGTTATAATCTCCGCACCAGATTAACTCTGCGGAAGAATACTGATCCATTATATTTTCAAGATCATCACAGTGAGTTTCATACTGTAGTGCTGTGATGTTCGGTGGGATATAGATGTTTGAAAATAATAAAGTTTTTGACCCCACACTAACCGCGACAAACAGTTGTTCGATGTTGGAGCAACCAACAAATAATTGACGGGATAATAAACATTTTTTGACAGCTATTAAAACTCCTCCACCTCTCTGTTTATCGCTGTTAGTTGAATCTCTATCTTTTCTGTATATACAATAATTATTGAGACCTATTTCAGCATTATTAAAGTCAGAAGTCAACAATGTTTCTGTAAGTAAAATTACATCGAAATTTACGCTTAAGATTGATATCGCGAGTTCACCTAGTTTTGTTCTTAACCCCCTCTTCTTCTTCTTCTTCTTCCTCAGCCATTCTTCATCCACTCCTGGATGTAGGCCTCCTTCAAATGACTCCATTCCGATCTGTCCTGTGCCACCCGATGCCATCCATTTCCCGCCCGAGCCTTAATGTCGTCTAACCATCTCCGTTGCGTTCTTCCAACACTGCGTTTTGTTTGTCTTGGTCGCCTGTGTGTAAGTTTATTTGTCCACCTGTTAGAATCTTGACGAGCCACGTGTCCAACCCATTGCCATTTCAGATCTGCCACGCGCTGTATTATATCTACGACCTTTGTTCTTTGTCGTATTTCTTCATTTCTCACCTTATCTCTCAGACTCAATCCAAGCATCGCACGTTCCATAGCTCTCTGCATTACCCTTAATTTACTAGTAGATTTTTTTGTCAGTGCCATTGTTTCAAGACCTTATGTCGCTACTGGCAGTATACAGGCATCAAAAACTCTTTTTTTCAGGTTTATGGGGATGTTGTTGTTCTTGAATATATATTTTAGTTTTCCAAAAGCCATCCATGTCAGTCTTATTCGCCTGCTCAACTCCGCTGTCTGATTCTCTCTACCCAATCTTATTGCATGTCCAAGATAGATATATTGTGTCACATTCTCCAGCTTTGCAGAATGAAAATAGATGTCTTCATCGATGTTACTCATTATCTTGGTCTTCGAGATGTTCATTCTTAAGCCAATCTTTTCCGCAGCGTCCGCCAGTTTTTTTAGCATATTTACCAGTTCGTGGGCATTACTGCTAATCAGGACAATATCATCCGCAAATCGGAGATGGTTCAGGTACGATCCATCGATGTTGATACCTTTCGTTTCCCAGTGTAACGATTTGAAGATGTTCTCCATAGCGAGGGTGAATAATTTTGGAGATATGGTATCGCCCTGACGTACACCCCTATTCAATCCGATTTTATGTGTTTTCCGTTCTTCATTTATCTTGACGTGAAAGGTTGCATTTTCGTATATATATTTCAACAGATTCGTGTATCGAGAATCTATCCTAGCGTCGGCCATTGCTTCCACAAATGCCCATGTTTCGATAGAGTCGAATGCCTTGTGGAAATCTATGAATGCCAAGTGTAAAGGAACGTTGTATTCTGACGTTTTCCCTATAAGTGTTCTTATACTTTGAAGATGGTCCACTGCCCCAAAGCCTCTACGAAATCTTGCTTGCTCCACTGGTTGGTATGAGTCAAATTTATGGGTAAGTCTGTTCGTAATTATTTTAGTGAAGAGTTTATATAGGTGAGAGAGAAGGCTGATAGGGCGATAATTCTCTAATTTGAACTTATCTCCTTTCTTAAAGAGCAGAATAACTTCTGCATTCTTCCAAGCTTCTGGAATTCTACCCTCCTCCAAGCATTTGTTCAAAAGGATCCGCAACGATTGTTCTATGACGTCTCCTCCTCCCCTCAGCATTTCACTAGTGATCTTGTCTTCTCCACTGCATTTTCCATTTTTCATTTGCTTAAGAGCGGATCTTATTTCTTCTCTTTTTATCTCAGGGATGTCTTCGGATCCCACATTGCACACGACGGATTCTGTAGTTCTTGGGCTAGGTCTGGTAAAAGTATAGAGACATGTGTAAAAATATGTTATGTGTTCAGTAATACTGTTACTGTCTGACACCACATTTCCACTCTGATCTTTCATCTGCGATATTCTGTGTCTACCCGTGGAAAGTTTCGATCTTAAGACTTTCATATTCGCATTGTCTTCAATTGCATCTTCGATTATTCTGGTGTTATAGTTGCGAATGTCTTTTGTGACCTGTTTTTGGATCTTCCTATTTAGTTCTCCATAGCCTGATGCATCTCTTGGGGTTCTTTTTCTCTCTTCGATCAGTTTGAGCGTATCTGGCTGTATTTTAGGGTTGTTTTTTGTTTTTGCTCTCATGCATACTTTTTTGGTAGCGGTGTATACATAAGTGGTCACCTTGTGATTTAGGTCATTGATGTTCATTTAACCCCCTCACATTTTGATAATAACAATTACACTTGAATTTATCCGAATGGCCAGCATGAAATCGACGTCTAGGAGGAAAATTCCCTGCTTTCGTCCCTAAATGGTCTAAGAAGCGTTCCCTTTGGCCAGTGCTTGGCTTGCAGTAGTCCTTCTAGGATCAAATCTCTACTTTCTACTTTAAAAGATTTTTTCGAGCGTTTTGTTTTGAGGTCAAAACATAAAATGTCGTTCTGTGGCCATATTTCCTTGGCCTATGATAATATGTTATCGGCTGTTGTTTTGTTAGCAAGTCCTTCCAACCAAATCCAATTTCTACCTTTGGGAGCCAGCTGAATCAATGCATTTGATTCACCTGTTCCTTTGGTTATCGGTCCGTTCATTTTCTTTGACGAACCCTCCACTACAGGGTTAGCTTCCCTAAGAGGTTTTGGAGCATTTTATTTGGACTTCTCTGGAGGTTTCGTATTGTTGTGGGTGTCTTTTTTATTTGAGGCACCAACTAGAACTGATTTGGAGCTGTTCTGTCTACCCACCTTCACAGAGATATCTTGATCTTTATTCGAATTATATGTCATTGTGATTTTCTTAGTTGTATCTGATGTTGGATACTGCTCGTGAGAAGTAAGCAGTCGAACTAAATCAACATTACTTTCTTTCAAAATATGAATTTCCGTTACAACTTCCGCCTTGAATTAAGAAAATTTCCTCTTCATTTCATTCATGACTTGCTTCGCTGTTTTAGATACTATCTGCTCGATGAAATCCGAAGACTCAAACTGATCGCCAAGAGCTCCGGGCTGAGACAATGAGCAATTTGTTAGCTTCGAGTCTACAATTGGAATGCAATTTTCGCAGTAGAATCGCAGATTTTTTGATTCAGTCAAAGCCTCAAGAATAGGATCCTTCATTCGCAGACACTGTACATGAATGTGGAGTGAACACAAGTTGCACAGTATGTACTTGCTGTTGACGATAAAGTTGTCATCACAGATCGGACAATTTCCTGTTGAAGGCATAATATCGTGGAATGTGTGGCCTCCTTTAGTCTTCAGATCGGTTAATATACCAACGATTATCGCAAAAACAACCAGATGTTTGTTATTTATATTTATGAAATGGAAATCAACTCACCAGCGAAGAACAAACATTAAATTCAATTCGTCGAAGGTACGTTATGTTCACTTGCGAAAATTAGGAAATCTTCAGTGGGATCAACAATTGGTCCCAAATAACATAAATGTAGAATGAAAAATCGACTTTACATATGCGAAATAATTAAACTCCGAGAGAACGCTAGATGCACATCAGATGATGTGATGAAATGAAATATGATTGTTGATATGATGATGCATTTTAGTGAAGTGATGAAAAATTTCAATCCAACTTTGGGAGAGGATGTAGGGTTATTGAGCAACACATTAATTATAAAAATGTATGTTTGGTAGAATATATTGCGAGTTGCTCAGTGGCATAAATCCCCACTCCCATATTGGGGGTATGGACTGTGATACCGGCCGTTGGTCAGTCGATAGACAGCGTAATGAGAGTATTTCGTGTATTTTCATCGACACATTTTTTCCGTCAGACTGCAGTCTAGAGCGAGACGTCGAAGCGAGTAGACGTGTTGAGTGATTTTTTGATTACACGAGTCTTGTGAATGAGTTTTGTTGTGTTGTGTTGTATTCAGTCCAGATCAAATCGATCGTTGGTTGTGCAAATCACATCAGGTGAGACTTTTTCTATATAATAATTGGTGATTTTCGTTCTTTTCCCTCTCATTGATATTAACCACCTTTGTAAAAAAAAAAAAAACTAAAAACGTTTAGCCATGTCGGAGACCTCAGATAATGAGGGTTCCTACATGGAAGCTTCCGAAGAAGTCGACGACTTCAGCGAGAATGAGTCTGAAGGACAGACTACTTTACGAGAGGGTAACGAGCAAATGAAAATTCAAATCGTGAAACTGAATGAAACAGTCCGCCAATTGATTAATGAACTCCGCCTAGCGAAAGAAGAAATGAATAAGCTTTCAGCGCCGAAACTCCCTACATTTGCCGAAATTGCGAGTTCGGCAGCGAGAAATAATGTCACTTCTGACATCAGAAAGAATCAAGCAACGCTGATTGCTAAACCTCAAAATGTGCCCACATCTAAACGCGCGCGTAAAGACAGCTCCTCGTCAGACGGTATAGAGGGATAGACGGAATCCAAACCGCGTAGCCCACCGACTCAGCACCATGTGTGATCATATCATATCCCCCGTACCTCTCCGAAATCAGAGCACCCATCATCGCAATGTTCAGCACCGAGCCCTTCCCCAAATCAGTCTTGAGAACATCCACTTTGCTCGACCTAATCCTGATATCGGTTAGAAAGTATGGCAGAGTAGGAGATTGCCATATTAAAGTTTTTCTTCTGTCAGCGAGTTTGAGCGCCTATATGTATCCCGGGATCGTTCCGTTGAGCCACAAAAAATCCAGCTCCCCGGGTCACGAAGAGCCGGACGCAAAGGATGGTCCGAAGATCTATACAACTTGGAGACATACTATAACAGACAGCCACAGTCTCCTATATTTGAGCGGGGTTTCTCCGCCTTCCGACAATATGACGTGAGTGGGGGTCGACCTCATAAGGCCTAAGGAGGTTCGCATGGCCGCGAGCTGGACTCTATCCAGCCTCTGCAACTGGGCTTTAGCACACCTACCATATAAGATTTCACCAAAGTCCAGATATGGTCTGATAAGTCCTCTGTAGATGTTGAGAAGGGTGGTAGGATGTGATCCCCACGAAGGTCTACATAAACTCTTGATGATCCTGCACTGTGAAATCGCCCTGGAGCACATGGAATCGATCTGCTGCCCCCACTTTAGTTTTTGTTCAAAGGTGACACCCAAATATTTCCGGTATTAGAATCATCGCGTCAACCGTAGATGATTATAGAAAAATTACCAAATTTTTCGAACACCATGGTAAAGAATTTTTTACCTACCAAATGAAGGAAGAGAACTCACCAGAAAAGGTGAAGAGAGAAATGCCACATGCGTCTTATGTGAAGAAGAGGGCCATCCAGCTAGCTACAAAGGATGTAGCGAGTTCAAGCTGGTGACCAGAAGGAAGAATTCCCGAAAACCAGCTGAACAGAAAAAGCCGGTAACTAAAACTACTGTTCAAAAAATTCAGGAAGTAGCGAAGGCCAAACCTACAGAACAGGAAAAGAAGAGAGAGACTTCAAAACCGGTTCAGAAAAAAAAGAACAGAAGAAGCCTCCAATAAAACAGGCTGTGAACAGTCAACAGGAGAAGAAAAAGATATCTGAATCAGCCGATGATTTAGATATCTTCACGGAGAAAAATTTCAACAAGATAATGTTGTAAATTGAGAGGGAAATGGAGAAAAAACTCCAAGCATTATTCAGTAAACTGAATTAATGAACCTTACTGATATTAGGAAGAAATCCCTCAAGATAATCTCGTGGAACATAAACGGGATCAACACTCGGAAAGCCGAGATAGAAGAAATAATATCAGAGAGACAACCTGACATTATAGCCCTACAGGAAACAAGAATAAATCGGAACAGACGACTGAATTTCATGAATTATGACACATACAGATACGACAAAATTACAAACACCAGAGGAGGAGTAGCAATATTGGATAGAACAGATCTGAAACACTACTTCAAATGTAGATCCGACGGAACACATTGAAACCCATATCAATACCAAGGCTAGAACTTCAGGGTGCAGTTTTACGTTGCAGATTATCAACAACCATTTCAAAATCTTTGGAGATTCCTATACATAGAACGTACTTCTGGACAGATTCAACTGGGATGGATAAGAAGTGATGGAAAAAAGTTTAAACAATTTGTGGCTCAACGTATAGGGGAGATAAGAGAAAAAAGTTGTTCCAAAGATTGGAATTGGATCCCATCAGAACAAAATCCAGCTGACTTAGCTACAAGAGAAAACTCAACACAAAATTTAGACCTCTGGCTACAGGGACCTAGTTTTTTGAAATCATCTGAAGACACTTGGGAGTTTCATGGTGTAAAAATTGATATTGAAATCGAAAATTCATCAGTTATGAATGAAGAATGCTTACCTTCCAGATGCATGGTAATCAAACAACCTATTGAAACGACAGTTCTTCCAGATGATCAAAGATTTTCGAAATTTAATCGTTTAATAAAGAGTACAGCAACAGTTCTTAGGGCAGTGGAAATTTTTAGATGTTCGATATCGAAAATTAATTCGGCAAATATATCAAAGGAGAAAAATATTACGAACGAAGATATGAAAAGTGTACTAAATTCGCTCTTCGTACAAGTAAAACATGATTTGTTACTCCTGCAGGGGCGGACCAATTTATCACCAGAGTTGAATGAAATACCAAGGAACCGATTATTTTATCTGCAAAACACAGATTCACTCGCTTATTGATACAACATTATCATGAAAAATATAACCATCAAGGAATCGAAACCATCTTGAATGAACTACGACAGAAATATTGGATTTTAAATGCAAGATCAGCATTGAAATCAGTTCTGAAGACGTGTAATGAATGCAAACGAGAAAGATTTAAACCTGCGCCACCGTTGATGGGACAAATTCCAGACGTTAGATTAACAAAAGGAAACAGAGCTTTCATGAATACTGGAATGGACTTTTTCGGTCCAATCATGGTCAAGATTGGAAGACGAACTGAAAAACGTTGGGGTGTGTTATTTACATGTCTTGCCGTGCGAGCCATTCATCTGGAGTTAGCACACACCATGACAAGTAGTTCTACTATACAAGCTATCATGAGGTTCACGGCGAGAAGAGGAACTCCGGAAATGGTAATCTGCGATAATGGAACTTACTTGAAAGGTGCTTCTCGAGAATTGAAAAAATAACTGGAGAAATTGAATATAAATGAGATAGAAGAAATATATTGACAAATTGTCAATAAAGTGTCAGAAGTTTTTTTTCATTTCTTCCCCGTTTTTTCAATTTTCTACGGAATAACCACTGGTATATCTATGGGAGATGATTCCCCAATATAAGGGTCCTGTAGCGTTCCTCGAACAACTGAAGAATAGAAGAATCATCACTTGGAAGACTGGACCTGGTCGAAAGGCCCTCCCAGTCAAAAGCAAGATTTGGCTATTATTAATTTTAGTACTGAAGGCATTTCTAACGACGAGGGTGATCCTCCACCAAGATCAGCAGAAGATTTTTGACGCAGAGATGATATTCCTCCCAATGCAATTGAAAAACAAGTTATGTACCTATGATTATTTATTTTTTTCTTCAGTCATCATCAAGTCTTGAAATAAGTTTGGATGAAGGCTTTATTATTCGCCTTTTTTCTCGTTTTCTGCTCTGTTTCTTTGTTTCAGATATTATTTCGAAATGGAAAGAGGATAAAGAAATTTTTATGTCAATGGAAAGGAAGCCCTTCAGTATTTAAAGCTTATTCTGTAAACAAATTTGTCATCACTACACTTCTCACGGGGAGACAGGGTTTTTTTACTGAGGTTTTTCCCTAAGCTCTTGTATCATACTCTAAATTGTATGGTACCCCGTTACACTAACCTTTGCTAAAACTTATACATATGCTATATTGTTTGATAACTAAAAATGTATTGCTGACATTCAAAAGAATATATATATATATATATCACATTCAAGTTCAATCCACCTGCTGCGCCTCACATGGGTGGCGTGTGGGAAAGATTAGTTGGATCAGTAAAAAGTGTTATAGGCAAAATTTTATATCAGCAAAATTTAAGAGAAGAAACTTTGCTCACATTCCTCGCAGAAGCTGAATATATTGTGAACTCAAGACCCTTGACGAGAGTATCTTCAGATCCAGACGATTTGGAATCAATTACACCAAATCATTTTCTTTTTGGATCTTCTGATGGTTTAGGACCCCCACTACCACAGATGATGGATGGAAGAATAATTCGAAAGGAATGGGAAAAATCACGAGCCCTGACAGAGTCATTTTGGAATCGTTGGGTTAAAGAATACCTGCCAACTCTTACGAAAAGAAGCAAATGGACAAACGATCAAAAACCAATTGAAATCGGAGATATAGTATTGATAGTAGATGATTCAATGCCTCGATTCAATTGTAATTAGGAAAGGGTATCAGAACACATCATGGCATCGACAACAGGATAAGAGTTGTAGATGTGAAGACGGCCAACCAGGAATATCGTCGACCAGTACATAAAATTTGTCGTTTGGAAATTCAATGATAATTTTATGCTGGGCTGGAGAAATGTTGTGGTCGGAACTAGGAAAATAGTAGCATATGAAAACAATATATAATTGTCAATCTAATAATTAATAATTTATCAATTTGTCATAATATTTTGAAATAATAAAACGATAAGTTCAGTATAAGTATTTTGATCTGAACATTGGAAGAAGAGATAAACAACATGTTGGAAGGAACAAACCCGAATATCTGCATCGGAGAATTCAACTGTAAATCCCCATTATGGCATAACAGCATAACAGGGAATAGAAGTAGCAAAAAACTCAAGGATTTCGCCGAAAAACAAAATGCCATAGTGATTGGACCAGAGTTACCGACATATCTTGCTTTTGGTAGAGGAATACCAGATGTAATAGATATCGCGATACTGAAAAATATAACTCAAGAATTCTCGATTGAAACTTTGGAAGATGGAACCTCAAACCACAATCCCGTGGAATTGAAAATTGGGGAAGAACGAAGAGAAAAATTGCTGGAAATAAGGGAATATACCAATTGGGATAAAAACAGCCATTTAATACAATCGGAAATAACCGAAATTCCAACAATAAGCACTCCAGACGATCTGGAATGTGCGGTTGATAAACTGGTAGAGATTATATTGAAAGCTTACGAAAAAAGAACGAGAAGAGTGAAGAGACCAGCACCAAGAAGTGAATGATCTTATAAGAGAAAATCGAAGACTCAGAAGAATATATCGGATGAATAAAAATGATCTGAATAGAAGGAACCTCAACCGACATAGCCAGGTTCTGAAAAATGCCCTGAAAGATCTAAGAACAAGCAGATGGAACAAAAGGGTTTAAGAACTGAATAAAATCGATCATTCTGCATGGAAAATGCAAAAAAGCCTACGAGGAGAAAATAATAAAATTCCACCCCTACACGGGGAAAGGGGAATGGCGTATACCAATACTGATAAGGCAGATGCATTGGCGGACTCGATCGAACGAGAATCGAGAATAAATTACAGGATAGACGACGATAATGAAGATTTGAAAGAACTGTTTGAAGAAAATGATGAAGAAATGGATGAATTACCAGCGACTGCTGTAATAGATCGCCAAATGAAATCAGGGAAATAATTAGAAGTTTGAAGAAGAGGAGAGCTCCCGGAAGCGATAAAATAACGAATGTTATATTGAAGAAATTACCTAGAAAAGGAATAGCCGCTCTAACAAATATCGCGAATGGAATTATGAGGACAGAATAATACCCAGAAAAAAGGAAAACAGCAGAAGTCATAGTATTCAATAAACCATTCAAAGAGAAGAAGTTCCCACAAAACTACAGACCGATAAGTCTACTGTCGGCGTTAGGAAAATTAGTAGAAAGAATTATCGCCACGAGGCTAAATGAGGAAACCGAAAATCTGAAACTTATTCCACCAGAACAGTTCGGAATCAGAAGAGAGCATTCAACAGAGCAACAATTATTAAAGCTTACAGAATACATTACAGAGGGATTCCAAAATAAACAAGCTACAGGTCTTCTTTTACTAGACGTCGCCAGAGCATTCGACAGAGTATGGCATGAAGGAATAATATATAAGATGAGATGTGCTGGATATTCGATCATAATATGCAAATTGACCAGGAATTATCTCAAAAATAGAAGATTTTACGTGAAAGTGGGAGGAGAATGCTCCTCAACAAGAGATATAGAGGCTGGAGTACCCCAAGGGTCAGTGCTTGGGCTACTCCTGTACAACATATACATTCACGATATTCCGAAGAATCCAAGAACTATGCTAACGTTATATGCTGACTACACAGGCATAGCAACTCGATACCGCAACCCAGAAGTAATAGAACGAGTTCTACAAGAAACGATTGACGAAACAAATGACTGGTGCATAAAGTGGAAAATCAAGCTCAATGGACAAAAGAGCCAAGCAATATTACTATAGAAGAGAAGACTGCGACCCACAACGAAACTGGAAGTTGACGGCGAAGAAATCGACTGGAAAAATGAAGCCAAATATTAAGGAATAACGCTTGACAAAGAACTTACTTGGAAAAGTCATATCAAACAAGCCATCGAAAAAACGAAAGCAGCGATGAATAGACTCTACCCTCTGATAGGAAGAAGAAGCCACATGTCTAACGAGACAAAATTGAAGATAATCAAAGCCGTTGCTAGGCCTCAACTGACTTATGGATCAGTGACCTGGGGTTTCGCGGCAAAGAGCCATATCAAAAGAATTCAGGCCACTGAAAACAAGCTGCTTCGATGTGCAATAGATGCACCTTGGTTTGTCAGGAATAGACAGATTTATAGGGACCTAAAATGGAAAACCATAACGCAATTCATGAACAGAGAAGCGGAGAAATTATTCGAAACACCGAATCAAGAACTCAGAAGACTAGTGGACTACGACCCAGAGGAAGACAAAAGAAGAATGCGAATTTACCGAAGAAGACCAAGAGATCAATTAAAAAAAAAAACAACAACAACTTATTGAAAAATTCAATGAAGTGTTAATCCAATAGAGGATTAACACATAAATCCCAGCACGATAGTGTGCGAGAAGAAAACCGACAAATTCAGGAAGCAGTTGAGGGTTTTTAGTGGGTCTCGAGCTCAAGAGAGTGAGAAACCCCACACTTGTTCCCCCTCAGGGGAGGGTGGTTCGTCTGACTTGCAGATTTTCCCCCTGCTACAAAAAAAAAAATTTCATCGAACCGAAATACAGAGATTAGAAGTAAAGCGTGACTTTTTAAAATATTGGTTTCGTAACATTCTTATAAAGAGACGGAAACGTTACAATACTAGCCCAATACGTTATGGATCATGCATTGGATGTGTGCATTTCTAGGCTGAAATACAGAATAGCCTTCATCAAAAAGTTCGTAGATGACCTCATTTTAGCTATACCTGAAAAAGAAGTGTATAATATAATTCACTATAGAAGTAGAAGATGACAAAAACTCAGTCAGTTTTTTAGATACGAGACTTTATAGAATTGATAAGAAAATTTATTTGGATTGGAACAGGAAACAGACGGCATCGAATGAGGTAATACACTATAAATCAGACCATCCGATTCAAATGAAAATAAACTGTTTAGAGGGGATGAAGAAAAGAGATAGCGGAATCTGCCACTCAAGATTCCTGAAAGGGTCGATGGAGAAGCTTTTTGGCATTTTACTTGAGAATGGATATCCAAAGAGGATACTTTCAAAATTACTTTATTCATCAGCTGAGACCCAACGAGATGTTAATGTACATTCTCCACCTAGACAAGTCAACGGAATAGAAAATGAAAAAAATACAAAGTTTGCAAGCATAATGAATATTAACACACAACTCTAACACAAAAAATAAAGAAATGTTTCAAAGAAGAAGAAATGAAAATTGCAATTTACAATAAAAAAACAGTAAAACAACTCTTCAGCAAGTTAAAAGATCCAACCCCGAAATTATTACAGTCTGATGTGGTGTATAGAAGATAGATAGATAGATAGATGGATCTTTATTTGCAATAAAAATTACAAATGGTGTCGACAGTAATAAATAATTACAAAATATCACAATAGTACCGAGGTTATAACATACAAACAAATAAATTAAATTAAAAAACAGTCATTAGTTATCACATTTTCTTTCTCAACAAAAACTCTTCTATGGAATATATAGTCTCATCCAAAAGCAACCTCTTGACTTCCCTCTTGAAAATCATCAGGGGCCTGCCATGAAACTCAGGAGGAAGTTTATTGTATAGTTTGGGGCCCCAGAAGTCAATGCCCTGCTGTGTGCGCTTCAGACGATGCATTGGAATCTGCAAGGAATCTTTATTTCTTGTTTGATATTCATGATTTACAGAATTGGTCGGAAAATCCTTCCAGTTCTGATGTACATAGCACAGTAAGTTGTAAATGAAAAGTGATGGAACCGTAAGTATTCCATGATCCTTGAATGCCTCTCGGCAGGATTCATTATAACCCAAGTTGAACATAACTCTGATGGCTCTTTTTTGCAGGATGAAAATGCTCTGAGACCCCGATGTCGTCCCCCAGAACATTATGCCATAGTTGACGTGACTATGAAAATTGGCATAGTATACCGACTTAAGAGCCCCCAAAGTGACAACCGTCTTGATGGTTCTTAGACTGAAAATTGCAGAGGTAAGTTTCTTGGTTAACACCTCAATATGTTTCATCCAATTCAGGCCACTATCAATGTACATACCGAGAAATTTAACTGATTTCTCCGGTTTCTGATTGAAGATCAAACTTTGGGTTTTCTCATTATTTAATTTTAACCTGTTAGATGACATCCACAAGCCTGTGTCCTTCATAGTCATTTCGTTTTTCTTCTGCAGTTTATCAATTGTGGCATCTTTCAAGATCAGCGTGGTATCATCGGCGTAAAGGCAGGCATCAGCACTCTTTAAATTACAAACTAGGTCATTTATGTAAATAATAAAAAGTATGGGTCCTAGTATTGACCCTTGAGGGACTCCACACAATACTTCTTTTGTATCTGAATATTTTCCTTTCCATTTCACAGTCTGCCTTCTATATTCCAAGTAGGACTTCATAAGATCCAATGGTACACCCCTGACTCCATAAAACGACAATTTTTCAAGAAGGTTCCGGTGATCTACCGTATCGAACGCTTTCGACAGGTCACAGCAGGTCACCATCAACTGCTGCATCTCATCCTGACCAATAATTGCACTCTGAATCACACTATTGATTGCAGTTATGACAGATCGTCCCTTTAGATAGCCATGTTGCTCTTCAACAAACAGCTTCAGACTCTCAAAATATTTCACAAGGCGCTTCTTAATGATAACTTCCAAAATCTTTGAAAAAACTGGAACAACCGAGATAGGACGATAGCTGCTACAGTTTTCAGTGTCACCATTTTTATATACTGGTACAACCTTTGAATGCTTCAACTTATTAGGAAATACACCCTCAGCCAGACATTTGTTCATTATTATCACCAAAGGTTCAAGTATTATACTGGATATATCGCGTCGCTTGATGAACTCACTAGATACACCATATATGTCCTCAGATTTTGATTTTTTCAGATTCGCCAGAATACTGCTGATTTCAGAGTGATCCGTAGGCTCAAGAAACAATGAATTCATAGTTCTGTTATGCAAATTGAAGTTTTTCATATATATACTAGGATCAGGGGAACTGCAATCAATGTCGCGAAGTATCTGTTTGGGGACATCCAAGAAGAAACTATTGAAATCATCCGCCTCGCCACTATAATTTCTGCAGTTTACTCTCTGTTTTCTTGCTTTAGTAGATCCAATTTCTCGATTAACTACCTTCCAAGCAGCCTTCTGTTTGTTTTCACTATTATTTATGAACTGCTCATTTTTAATCCTTTTTTCCATATCTACCATTTTGAAAAATTTTTCTTTGAGGGCAACGTAACCTTGATATATTAAATCATCTTTCGTTACCTGAGATATAATACCTAAAGCATCCAGTCTATTCTTCATCACTTTGAGATTCTCGCTATACTCAAATTTTTTGTTTCCTACGTCATCACAACCAGATGATCGAACTGTTTTTTTAATTTCAGGAAAATACTCATTGAAAGCCTGTAATAAATAGCTGTGAAAATTATTATAAGCATCCTCAGCAGAGAGGCCAGACAAAACATCGTTCCACCTCACACCTGACAACGCCTTCTGAAAACCACCCAAAGCAACAGAATCATATATCCTCATGGAAACCAATTCAGCCTTCGTGCCACGCAGAGTTGTTACAGGTAAGTTTCTTATTTGTGCTAGATGATCTCCCATGTGCATGTTCTCTGTTCTCGTTGCAGATCCAGACATTCCGAAGTTAACTACAATGTTATCTATACATCTTTTTCCGTTTATTCGACTGATCTCAGTTGTTGTAATTTTCATGTTGAACGTATCAAATAAAACCATTAAATCATGACTTTCTCTTTTATTTCTAAAATCTATGTTGAAATCTCCCGCTAGTACTATATTCTTACCATTATCAACCATAGAAAGAGCCTCACCCATAACATTGAGAAATCTTTTACTGTCACCATTTGGAGACCTGTAAACTGAAACTATGACCAAATTTCCACCTTCTATCTCGACAGCAGAAAGCTCAATATCTTTCTCAACAGATAAATGTTTAATTCTTTCAATTTCAATATATTTAATGTCATTCCGAACCAAAATCATTGATCCGCCATGTATATACCTAGTTCTTGCAAAAATACTTCCTATTGTGTACCCGTGCAAAAAAATATTATTAACATTTTTTTTCTGCATAAAATGTTCTGTAATACACAGTATATCAATCCTGTTCTGTTCCAAGAACATTCGTATTTTATTTATTTTATTCCCTATGCCATTTATGTTAATATTCAGTAAAGTGGTTACCTGTGATGTTTTGTCCTGGTTTATTTCTTTTCCAGTTCCGAAGAAACCTAAACTGCTTTACCACAACTCCACTAGGCCAAGTTTCAGGTCTGTGTAACTCATCCATCAGTGACATGTCCGCTGCTACCTTGAAGGCTACACTATTAGCATCGTCCCTCTTAGGTAGCTTCTCTACATAAAAATCTCTACCCGGAAACTTCATTGTCAGATAATTCTTAACGTTACTATTCGTTGCATTTTGATCTACTCTTCCTACATAAAGCCATGCACGTTTAATAGCTCCACTAAAAGAGGCGTCGGAATCTGCAGTACTGGGTAAAGAGTCGCAAGTTCCCACAGTAGGCTCTCTTCTTCTCGTTGGATTGTGTCTGGAATTTCGATTATTTTCTTTACGAGCAGTAAATGAACTTTTTCCCTCGGACTCCGTAACATTGTCAAAAGCGGCAACATCGCTAGTTCCACTTTCAACGTTATCATTGTTTACATAACCTCTTTTGGATTTTAGAAGTTCAATAATATAGTTTTTATCGGCTATAGTTTTCTCTAACTCCTTCAATAGTCTTCTCGATGCATCGAGTTCCACTTTGGTTAGTTTATATTGATAATAGTGATCATTCAAGTCCTTGTCGACTTTGTTGTCGTTTTCTGAAACATCTGCCAAGGAGTCAACAAAATGATCTCTAGTTGAAACTATATGTTTTCGAAGGTTATTACACAAAGTTACACCCTCTGGCACTTGTCCTGACATTATAATTTCTATTAAAACTTCTTTTTTCAACTTGGTTAATTCACCACTATAATCACCAGCGGTCGCCATTGTTATAATAGAAGAATAGAATGTCAGGACTGTTCACGCAGTTATATTGGCCAAACGTCACAGTTATTAAAAAACCGAATTGCGATCCATAGAAGTGATACAAAGAAAGAAAATAAAAGATGTGCCTTGACAGCTCACGCATTACAAGGAAGTTATAGATTCCTCTTTGAAAATGTAGAAATTATGGATAAACAAACTAAATATAATAAAAGGATAGTTCTTGAAATGATACATATAAGCAATGAAGAAAATGCAGTGAATAAAAAATCTGACACAAAATTTAAATAGTATTTATACATATTTATCATCCCAAAAAACCCTAGGAGGGTCCTGTAGACGAATAAGAAGATGTCAAAAAGTGTCAATGATCTCAGACGATCGTAGGTACCTTGTCTCACTAATGTAAATCTGTGTTCTCGGTGGTTTTGTCAGAGTGATAATTTTGACAGTCCATGCTCTTCAAATTTGTAAAATAAAACGAAAATATATTATGACTTTAGCCTTGCGGCTTTCACACTCCTCTCCAGAGGAAAATTCACTTATCCCAGATATCTCAGATATCAAAAGGATTAAGCTCTGTTGGAGCCCTTTCCAGGTTTTCGGGCTCGTGGTGGTGGTCGGGTCCGGGTCGCTCCTCGCCTCCCTGCTGTAGGTTGGATTCCTGCTCCACCCGCACTTCCTGTCGGAGCAGACGGTGTTCCTCTGCATTCCCCATGTACTTGCGTACAGTTCTCGCCGTTCCGAGCAGTACCGCCTTCTGCATGACTCTATAGATATTTTCGTCCAACTGAAGTTTCCTCAAGTAGTTTCTTCGGTATCAGACCTGTAGATGAAATGACAATAGGGATGGTCTTGATATCTTTCAGCTTCCACTGTCTTCTGGTCTGTTCCTCGAGATCTCTGTATTTTGAAATTTTTTCAGTGTGCCTATCTAGAAGATTGTTATTATTTGGAATTGCCTCGTCGATGAATAGTGCTCTGTCCTCATCCTTATTGAGCAATATGAGGTCTGGTCTATTGTGGGTTATTTTTCGATCTGTGAGAACCGTGCGATCCCAGTAGAGCTTGTGATGTTCGTTTTCCAACACAGCATCCGGATGGTAATTGTAATAAGGAACCTTTTTCGAAGTTAAAAGTTGGTGTTTCAGTGCCAATTCTTGGTGAAGAATCTTGGCAACAGCATCATGTCTATTTTTGTACTCCGTGCCCGCGAACTTCTGACATCCCCCGGTGATGTGCTGGATAGTTTCATGTGTCGCACAGCCATAACGACAGCTATCGTCCGCTACTGAGGCAACCTTGGCGATGTACTTCATGTAATTTCTTGTTGGAATCACCTGATCCTGGATGGCGAGCAATATTATTATTATTATTATTATTACATATGAATGAAGGCTGAGGACTAAGTCCTATATAAGCCTAAAAACTAAAGAAATCAATAAGCCGACTGAGTGCATGCAGACAAAAAAAAAACAATTAATATGTGCATAGAAACAAATTAACCAAATAAGCAACTGTCTATTTTGTTTTTAAAACTATTCACTGAGTCAGAATTCATTACATCACCAGGTAAGCCATTCCATGTCTCGAATATACGGTTGAACAAAAAAAATTGTCTCTGTCTTGTGGCAAACATCTCCTTTTTCAATTTGAAAGTGTGACCTCTCAACCTCGGATCATTGTTGAAGATGAGAAGTTCTCTAAGATTAGAATAATTGTACTTGGCTATACGGAAAGATATGATAAGGTCCCCACGGAGTCGACGTTGCGTTGGTCAAAAGCTATCAGTTGTACCATCCTTAGTCTTTCGGGATAGGTTGGCCGCACTTCACCAAAAGTCATACGCGTGGCTCGATGCTGAACACTTTCCAACAAGTTCCTGTCGCGCACCAAGACCGGACACCACACTGAACCTGCATACTCCATAATTGGACGAACGTAGGTTTTGTACAGTTTTATCGAACTTGAATATGAGAAATGAGAGAACGTTTTGCGGATGAGGTAGATCAGCGTATTGGCGCGCTTGCATGTGGATATTATGTGTTCGGACCAAGTTAGGTCAGCGTTAATAGTCACTCCCAAGTCCACATGTGAGGACACTATGCGTAACGGTTGACCGTTTATTGTGTACGTGCGGAGTGGATTGTTCTTTCCTTGGTGAAGTATGAGGTGTATGTGTTTACGGGAAACATTAAAACACTTGTGGAAACGAAGGAATATGTTTATTCATCGGGAGATCTGTTCTAATTACAAGAATGTTTCGACCGTTGTCGATAACTGCTAACCAGTCTCTGTAACCACTGTCCTCTTTTACCTATATTTGAGGTATTTATATACCTGCCCAATGGGCTCCGTGGACTTGCGCCTCCCAAATCTTTCTAGTCCCTTGTACCTGAAGTGACTCATATGACATGACAACGAAGATTTCATTGCAATTCGGGAATTTCCTTGACGGTGGAGAAAGTTGAGGGTCAAGTCCAAGAATGCCATTGTTACAATGTGCAGGTATCTTCTGGGGATGACAAACTTGGTTCGACACGTACACTGTGTCGAATCGCTTTTATCACCACATACCCCCTTACCAGTAATAACGTTACGATGAAAAATGAAACAATTTATATTTGTACATTATTACTATGGAAAATTGTGACAAAGAGAGAAAAAAAAAATTAGTATTAGATATGCTTGAAAAAAAAAAAAAAAATGTATATATAAATGGTGAATGTAATTGGCTTAATCTAATCCGACTTGTAATCTATCCGGGAAACGTACTCTTCTACCTGAACGTGTAGTGCAATGTTCGCGATTACTATTTCCTTCAGTATGTTCGGGTTTGAAAGTTTGATCGGGTACAACTACGGATTGAGAATTAAACTCGCTTTCGGGTTCGCAGTCCTTCGTCAAAAGAAAGGCTGGTTTTAGTCGGTCTAATGAGACGGTCACTTTTTTGTCGCCTATTTTGATTACGAAATATTTATCATGGCGATGTACTACCTCGTATGGTCCGTCATACGGAGATTGCAAGGGCGCGCGAACTGCATCTCGCCGAACAAAAACGTGCTTAGCAGTAGACAGGTCTTTGAAAATGAAGGTTGGTTTAGAACCATGCCGAATAACGGCGTTTGGCTTGACATCGTTGAGCCGTACCTTCAATTTTTCTACGAAATCCGAATTTGTTTTCTGATTCGAAGGGGCAAAAAATTCGGCAGGTAGTCGAAGACTTGAACCGTAAATCATTTCGGCAGAAGTTGCATTCAAATCTTCTTTGATGCACGATCGAATTCCTAAAAGAACTATTGGTAATGTTTTCAACCAATTGTCCGTGGCGTGGCACTTATTGCTGCCTTAAGTTGGCGGTGAAACCGTTCGACCATACCGTTAGCTTGAGGGTGGTAAGCTGTTGTACGTATGTGTTTTGTACCGAGTAGCTTGCATAGTTCCCTAAATAAATTGGATTCGAACTGTCGACCTTGATCCGATGTTATTCGGAGCGGGACACCGAAACGCGAAATCCAAGTAGACAAAAAGGCTGAGGCCACAGTGGAGGCTTCCATATCTTCGATTGGCGCTACCTCCGGCCACCTTGAAAAACGGTCAATACATGTAAGGCAATATCGGTAGCCTTGTGAATATGGCATTGTGATAATGTCGATGTGGACATGTTCGAATCTACCAGCTAAACTGTCAAACTGTTTGATTGGCGTGGAAACGTGGCGAGTTATTTTATTTCGTTGACACGGGACACAACAGCGCGTCCACTCGCGGCAGTCTTTATTCATCGATGGCCACACGAAACGCGAACTTATTAATTTGTTTGTGGCTTTTATACCAGGGTGCGAAAGGTTGTGCAAAGAGTCGAAAATGTTTCGGCGAAACTGTTTTGGCACAAATGGTCTAACGCTTTCGTTGGTTAAATCGCAGTAAATTTGGACGTTGAAATCGGGAAAATAGACTTTCTTTATGTTGAGGGAGTTTTCATTTCCGGATTCGAGGATTTTGAGTAATTCCTCGTCGATTTCTTGCGCGACTGCGAGAGTACGATGGTCAACTACCTCGGAAATTTCTTCGATTCGCGATAATGCGTCGGCTACACTGTTGTCCTGGCCTTTGATATACCGTATATCAGTGGTGAATTGGCCAATATAGTCGAGTTGCCGAAATTGTCGAGGGGAACATTTATCCAAATTTTGATTGAATGCGTATGTGAGTGGTTTGTGATCGGTGAATATCACGAAGTTTCGACCTTCCACAGCGTATCTGAAACGTTTTACAGCGTAGTACATTGCTAATAGCTCTCTGTCGTATGCGCTATATTTACTTTGAGCTGTAGATAGAGATTTTGTATAAAACGCTAAAGGTTGCCACGAATTATTAGTCAATTGTTGTAGAGCTGCTCCTATCGCGTAATCGGAGGCATCTACCACAATGCTGATTGGTGCGCCAGGGATAGGGTGCGCTAACATAGTTGCGTCAACTAGAGCTTGCTTTACCAAGTTCAAAGCGTTAAGTGCGCTTTCATTCCAGGATATCACCGCGTTTCTTTTGATTTTACCTTTCAATAGGTCGGTTAAAGGTTGCAAGATTTCAGCTGCGTTGGAAATGAACCGTCGATAAAAGTTTACCATGCCTAAGAATCTGCGAAGTTGTTTGATATTTTCTGGTTTGGGAAATTTTACGATAGCATCTACACGTTCCGCCAAAGGTTTTATGCCTTGTGAGTTAACAGTATATCCGAGAAAAGCTATTTCGTTTACTCCGAAAACACATTTCGCCGGATTGATTACAACGCCGTACTCATTTAAACGTTTGAACAAAATGTTCAGGTGTTCGTAATGCTGCGTCTCGTTATCCGAAGCAATTAAAAAATCGTCAATGTACGCATAAACAAAATCTAAACCACGAATTATTTCGTCGACAAATCTTTGACAGGTTTGTGCAGCATTACGTAATCCAAACATTGTGTTAACGGCCTCGATAAGACCGAACGGGGTAATGATCGCGGTTTTTTCGATATCTTCTTCCGCGACAGGAATTTGATGGTAGGCTCTCACTAGGTCGATCTTAGAGAATACTGTCTTACCATACAATTTCTGGGAGAAATCCTCGATATGAGGTGGTGTGTACCTGTCGGGTATCGTCCTAGCGTTTAAGGCGCGATAGTCTCCACATGGACGGAGAGTGCCGTCTTTCTTGGGAACGCTGTGAAGTGGAGATGACCAGGGACTCTTCGATGGGCGGATGACTCCTTGTTCTATCATAACTTCAAATTCCGTCTGGATCTGCTTAAGACGGTCAGGGGCAAGTCGTCGTGCTTTACAATGGATTGGTGGACCAGGTGTCGTTTTTATATGGTGTTTGGTTCCATGCTTAATTGCTTCCTTCCTGAATACCGGTGGCCAAGTAAGTTCAGGGTATTCTTCTAGAAGTCGATGATACACTGATTCGCCATTTACCACTGTGGTGATAAAAGCGATTCGACACAGTGTACGTGTCGAACCAAGTTTGTCATCCCCAGAAGATACCTGCACATTGTAACAATGGCATTCTTGGACTTGACCCTCAACTTTCTCCACCGTCAAGGAAATTCCCGAATTGCAATGAAATCTTCGTTGTCATGTCATATGAGTCACTTCAGGTACAAGGGACTAGAAAGATTTGGGAGGCGCAAGTCCACGGAGCCCATTGGGCAGGTATATAAATACCTCAAATATAGGTAAAAGGAGGACAGTGGTTACCGCTGTCAGCGATATGGACATGCCCAAAGTAAGTGCACTTTTCCATGGAGATGCGTGAAATGCTCCGGTAATCACAGCTCCAAGGAGTGTACGCTTACCAGGGAGAACGAGGAGCGAAATGCCTCTTGTGTTCTCTGCGGAGAGCAAGGACATCCAGCCAGCTACAAGGGATGTAGCGAATGGAAATTGGTCACTAAAAAGACCAAGAGATCGCCAAGATCGAACCAGACCAGCTCGAAGCCAACACAAAATACACCGAGGCCATCCCAAAACTCTTCGGAAGTGAAGAAACCCCAGGAAACTGCAACCAAAGCAGTCAAAGAGACGAAGAAACCAGAGAAAAAGACGGAAAAGGCAAAAACCGTCAAAAAAGCCGAAACCAGAAAAGGAATTTCTGGAATCACTGAGGAACTGGATAAGTTCACGAAAAACCTCCTCAGCACGATGATGCAGAATCTGGAGAAAGAGATTGAGAAGAAGATGCAGCAAATTATTAAGAATATTTAATGGCTGACACGACGATAAAGAACAATCTCATAATCGTCTCTTGGAACGTCGAAGGATTGAGAGCCCGCAGATCAGAATTCGAAGAACTGATTGAAGAGAAGAGACCGGATGTCATAGCTCTCCAAGAAACGAGACTTAACTCCAACGTTCGGATAGCATTTCCCAATTACGATATTTACAGAAATGATAGACCTAACAGCACAGGTGGCGTTGCTATACTGGCTAGAAGGAATATGGATCACCATTTCGACCAAATATTCAATGGACAGGAAGTAGAAGCAATATCGATTATTGTGAATACTAATCGAGGGCAAGTGAAGGTTATTTCAACTTATAAATCACCGGATAAGGACATGCTGGAAGAGGATCTAAAAATGCTACTAGAAGGCAGACACCCGAAAATCATAATTGGTGATCTTAACTGCAAATCGCAGGAATGGAACAGTAGGGTGGAAAATACAAACGGGAGAAGACTGAAGATTTATGCTGAAAAACTTAATGCAGTTGTGATAGGACCTGATATACCGACCTACATACCAAGAGTAAATGGACTACCCGATGTACTGGACATTGTCGTAATGAAAGACATCACTGAAGAAATCAACATTGATACAATAGAAGACGGAACTTCAGACCACAATCCCATAGAATTCATAGTAGGACATGGCCCAAGAAACGAAGAAGAGACACAAACCAAGGATCGCACAGACTGGGAGAAATATAAGAATTTACTTCAGGAGAAAATCACGGAAATTCCCCAAATAAACACCTGGGATGAATTAGATGAAGCAGTTGAAAAATTGGAAAATCATATAAAAGAAGCCTATGAAGAAAGCACCAAGAGAATAAGGAAACCAATTCCGAAACATTCACATGGAGATACGCCAAGGGATATAAAGGAACTTATAAAAAAGAACAGAAGACTCAGGAAAATCTACAGAACAACGAAAAGAGAAGAAGACAAGAAGAAATTGAATAAGCATAGTCAGATATTGAAAAATGCTTTAACAGAACTGCGTAATAACAGACGGCACCAGAGATTAAGGGAACTGAATACAATAGATCACTCGGCTTGGAAAATGCAAAAACGCTTACGACGAGAACAGACAGTTATACCTCCACTGCATGGAGCAAACGGAATGGTATATACGAGACTTGAAAAAGCCGAAGCACTTGCCGACACAATTGAGAGAGAAGCCAGAATAAATTACAGAAATGATGATGACAATGAAGATCTAGAAGAAGAAGTGGAGGCAAACGAAGAACTGATGATGGAACCACCGGAAACCGAAATCATTCCAAAACCGGCTTCACCAACAGAAATCAAAGAGATCATAATGAAACTGAAAAACCGGAAAGCACCGGGAGAAGATAGGATAACGAATTATATGTTGAAGAAATTGCCTAGAAAAGGAATAGCAGCCTTGACGAATATAACAAACGGAGTGATGAGGACCGAATACTACCCAAAGAGATGGAAAACTGCAGAAATGATAGTTTTCAACAAGCCTGGAAAGGAACGGAAATTTCCTCAAAATTATAGACCAATCAGCCTACTATCAGCACTAGGAAAAGTCGTCGAGAGGGTTATCGCCAAAAGGCTGAATGAGGAAACAGAAATGTTGAAGATAATCCCACCCGAACAATTTGGATTTCGACGAGAACACTCGACTGAACTCCAATTACTACGGCTCATAGAATATGTCACCGAAGGAATGCAGACAAAACAGGCCACAGGATTAGTTCTGATGGATATCGAGAGAGCTTTTGATAGAGTATGGCACGAAGGCCTAATCTACAAGATGAAAAAAGCAGGATATTCGACCAAGCTATGCAAGATTATAAGGAACTATCTGAGGAATAGAAACTTTTATGTGAAGATAGATGGAGCAACCTCTCAAACCAGACAATTGGAAGCGGGAGTGCCACAAGGATCGGTACTTGGACCTCTGCTTTACGTAATATACGTTTATGATATCCCGAAGAATGCTAGAAATATGCTCACCTTGTACGCAGATGACACAGGAATAGCGTTCAGACATCGACGCCCAGAGATCATACACCGGAGACTGCAGGAAGCCATAGATGAATTACTCAAATGGTGCATCAAATGAAAAATCCAAATCAATGGAAGAAAGACTCAAGCAATATTACTGCAAAAGAGAAGATTGAGGATGGAAGAAAACCTTGAAGTTGATGGACAAGAGGTTGAATGGAAAAATGAAGCAACATACCTAGGAGTGACGCTTGACAGAGGACTTACATGGAAAAACCACATCAAATGTGCTGTTGATAAAACAAAAGCCGCAATGAGTAAACTTTATCCACTCATAGGCAGAAGAAGTCATATGAATAAGAACATCAAGTTGACGATGATTAAAACTATTGCGCGACCACAACTCACATATGGATCGGCGGCATGGGGCTTCGCAGCCAAGACCCACATCAAGAGAATACAGGCCACTGAGAATAAACTCCTTAGAATGGCGATGGACGTACCCTGGTTTGTTAGGAACAAACAAATCTACAAGGACTTGGAATGGGAACCAGTTACAGAATTTATGAAGAGAAAGGCGGAAAGGATATTCGACAAAGCCAAACAACATCCAAATGAGGAACTACGAAGATTAGTCGACTACGATCCAACGGAAGAAGCTAGAAGGTCAAGAACCTACCACCGAAGACCGAGAGATCAGTTAAGGATTTAAATGTAACCAAAGAAGAGCTTAACCTATAAAAGCTATAGGCAGCATACAACTATCAACACGACTATGATCGTGTGAGAGTCCAGAAACCATAAGAGTCAACTGGTTAATAGGCAAAATGCCCGGAACCTATGAAGAAGCAGTTAAGGGTTTTTAGTGGGTCTCGAGCTCAGAGAGTGAGAATCCCCACACTGTTCCCCCTCAGCAGAGGGTGTGTTCGTCTGTTTGCAGATTTTCCCCCTGCTACACCAAAAAAAAAAAAAAAAAAAGTGGTTACAGAGACTGGTTAGCAGTTATCGACAACGGTCGACACATTCTTGTAATTAGAACAGATCTCCCGATGAATAAACATATTCCTTCGTTTCCACAAGTGTTTTAATGTTTCCCGTAAACACATACACCTCAAACTTTCGAACCCGAACATACTGAAGGAAATAGTAATCGCGAACATTGCACTACACGTTCAGGTAGAAGAGTACGTTTCCCGGATAGATTACAAGTCGGATTAGATTAAGCCAATTACATTCACCATTTATATATACATTTTTTTTTTTTTTTTCAAGCATATCTAATACTAATTTTTTTTTTCTCTCTTTGTCACAATTTTCCATAGTAATAATGTACAAATATAAATTGTTTCATTTTTCATCGTAACGTTATTACTGGTAAGGGGGTATGTGGTGATAAAAGCGATTCGACACAGTGTACGTGTCGAACCAAGTTTGTCATCCCCAGAAGATACCTGCACATTGTAACAATGGCATTCTTGGACTTGACCCTCAACTTTCTCCACCGTCAAGGAAATTCCCGAATTGCAATGAAATCTTCGTTGTCATGTCATATGAGTCACTTCAGGTACAAGGGACTAGAAAGATTTGGGAGGCGCAAGTCCACGGAGCCCATTGGGCAGGTATATAAATACCTCAAATATAGGTAAAAGGAGGACAGTGGTTACAGAGACTGGTTAGCAGTTATCGACAACGGTCGAAACATTCTTGTAATTAGAACAGATCTCCCGATGAATAAACATATTCCTTCGTTTCCACAAGTGTTTTAATGTTTCCCGTAAACACATACACCTCACCACTTTCACGGAAGGAACGTCTGTTTTTACTGGTTTACCGTTCGTTGAAAAGTTTGTTATCGAATCGATCAACCGTCAGTTTCTCGCGTCCACTAATAATCCATAATACGACAAGAAGTCTATACCGATAATAGGTGTGTTAACGTCCGCCACTACAAATTTCCACCCAAAACTTCGTCGAAGGGACAGGTCCAATTTCAACGCGATAGTGCCGTATGTACTGATGCGTGTGCCGTTCGCTGCAGAAAGTTCATACGTGTGTTTTTGCATCGGTCCCTTCAGGCGATTTCGCGGGTAAACACACAAGTCCGCACCCGTATCGACAAGAAAAGATACTCTTGTCTGTCTGTCGGTAACGAAAATGCGGCGAGCTTTCGAGTCGTCATCGTGAGCCGCGTTTACGGACGACTTTTGTCGTTTCCCGACGACCAGTTACACGGAGGGTTACACTTTTTGGCCTTATTTCCAAACCTAGAGTGGTAAAAACAGAGACCATCCTGCTTTTGGTATCGACCACGGCTTGAACTTCGTCCGCGTCTTCGTGAAGGTGAGCGTCGCCTGTTTAGCGACAAAGTTTCAATTCGCGAACGCAACTGTCCTAATTCTTCCCGCAATTCACCAAGTTCACTGCATCCGCGATCGCTGGACATTGCGGCGATTCGTCGCGGTTCTTCGCGTATTTCGCGTATACGGTCAGCCATCTCGATGATAGCTGCAATGCTTGTCTCGGTAGACGCGGCCAAAACTCGCTGAATGTCCGTAGGTAGACGACTTTTCCACAGCGTCAGAATGAAATCGTCCGGGATTGTCGCGGTCGCAAGCTTTTTCAAGTCTCGGAAAAACTGCGAGGGCGTTCGGTCGCCGATTTCCTCACTCTCGATCAACTTTTTCACTCGCGAACTGTCTGATTCGGTTAGTCTCTTCATCAGTTCTTGTTTTAAGTACGCGTATCGATTCGTCACAGGTGGATGCAGGATAACGTCCTCGATTTGTTCGATGTATTGTTCGCCGAGGTTCGCGATAGTTATGCTAAACTTCGTGTCGTTGGTTACGCGAGCTGAAGTGAATTGAGCTTCTAAAAGCTTGAACCATAGCGCGATTTTATTAGGTCAGAATTGGGGAATTTTGAGTTCTCGCACTGCACTGATGGAATCTTCGGTCGCTTCCACGTTGGTGATTTCGTCGGTAGGATCAGAAGCCATTTTTAACACACACTTCCGTATCGAAATTTCGTAAACGCAAACCTCTTTTTTTACACGCGGATCACGTCGGGGTCACCAATTTGAGGTGTATGTGTTTACGGGAAACATTAAAACACTTGTGGAAACGAAGGAATATGTTTATTCATCGGGAGATCTGTTCTAATTACAAGAATGTTTCGACCGTTGTCGATAACTGCTAACCAGTCTCTGTAACCACTGTCCTCTTTTACCTATATTTGAGGTATTTATATACCTGCCCAATGGGCTCCGTGGACTTGCGCCTCCCAAATCTTTCTAGTCCCTTGTACCTGAAGTGACTCATATGACATGACAACGAAGATTTCATTGCAATTCGGGAATTTCCTTGACGGTGGAGAAAGTTGAGGGTCAAGTCCAAGAATGCCATTGTTACAATGTGCAGGTATCTTCTGGGGATGACAAACTTGGTTCGACACGTACACTGTGTCGAATCGCTTTTATCACCACAAGTACAACGCATTTGTCGACGTTAACAGGTATCAGCCATTCCTCACACCACTGACTAATCGAGTCTAGGTCTTCTTGAAGGAATTGATGCTCGACTATGGCATTTCCATACAGTTTAGTATCATCGGCATGAAACGACTTGCGGGACTTTATATGAAGCGCAAGATCACTTGCATAAACAACGAAGAGGAGTGGGCCAAGAATAGACCCCTGGGGAACCCCACTTGTGACTTGTCTGTCCGAAGACTTTCACTTTGACAGTGAAAGTCCTGTCTGTCAAGTAATCTTGAATCCATAGGCTTAGTTGGCCCCGGATACCGAATGTGTCGAGTTTATGCATTAGCCTACGCACTGGGACCCTGTCGAAGGCCTTGGCAAAGTCAAGATAAACGATGTCTGTCGGTATTTTTTTATCGTAAGCAATCGTCCAATCGTTCAGGCACTGTAGAAAATTGCTGGTGGTGGACTTACCTTTGACGAAACCATGTTGCTCCGACGGAATGATTGCGTGTTTTGTTAGAAATTTTGACATATCTTCCACAATTATTGATTCCATTACTTTGGAAGGTACGGAAAGAAGACTAATGGGCCTGTAGTTGATTGGATTGAGTTTATCACCTTTTTTGAAAACAGCAGTGACAGAGGCCCTCTTCCAGGCCCGTGGGATTTGCGATTTTGCGAAAGAGACAGACATGATTGTTGACAATGGAGAGCAGAGAACTTCGGTAAATTTGTTGAGAAAAAAGGAGCTCATTCCATCCAAACCAGGAGATGAGTTTGATTTAATATTTGACAAATGATTTTTAATCTTTTCCGAAGTAAACGTTACATGGCTCAAACTATCACGCAGTCGTTCTGCCCTAATCCGCGGCAGTTGACCATCTGAAGGCTCAACTGTAAAGGAGCTTGTGAAAGAGTCAGCCAAAACTTCAGCCGACTCAGTGTCTGTAGAGCACAGGGAACCGTCAGGTTTTCGCAGGAGCGGAATGCTTACTTTGGTATTCAGGTTGGATCGTATGAACTTGTATAGTTTTTTACTGTTTTCAGAGTTTGCGATAGATTCCTCAAACTCACGACGTGAGGACTTTAGTGCTGATACCAGATGTTTAGAGAAATTTCGATGAGCTTGATAATCCTCTGGGGCTCTTGATCTTTTGTATCTCTTCCAAAGCCTTTTTTTATGATGTATGAGTGACATTATTTCGGTATTTATCCATGGTTTAAGAGGGTTTTTTCGGCACAATTTGCTACGGGAGTTCTTGTCAATAGATGCAGTTACGGTCGACTGAAATCTGTCCCAGAGGACGTCAACGTCGTCACATGTATTTAGGAGGGCTATCCAATCTATGGTGGAAAGTTCCTCAGATAACCGATCAAAGTCGACTATTTTGAAAACTTCACTTTCGCACTTGTTTGGAATGAAACAATTGAGCTGAATAGTTGCGTAGATCACAGCATGGTCTGATATTCCAACAGGCGGCAGTATTTCATGATCTGTGACAATGTTTTCATTGTCATTGTCAGTTTATATTTATGGTTTCCTTGGTGAGGCTGAGATGCAAGGCCTCCACACCCTGTACCACAGCAATGTGCTGCTGAACCTCAAAGTTGGCCACGATCTCATCGCACAAGTATATGCGCACTCCACCACCGACACGATTCAATCTGTCCGCTCTGTAAACGCTGTAACCTGCGATGCTAACTAGTGAATCTGGATCAGTTGATTTAAGCCATGTTTCAGTTAGGAATATTATGTTAGGTTTGAGATCAACTATGTTACATATGAGATCATTGAATTTAGCAAATAACGAGTGTAAATTAGAGTAAAAGAATTTCCAGCTAAGATAGGGCAATTGTTGACCTCCGTTAGAGGCTATCTTGTGTACAAAAGTTAGTTGAGATTATTTTGGGCACACCATGTATATATTTTATGGTAAGGTTAGGCTCTCCGTTTGCCTTCCTCGCATCAAGTTCCCCGCGTAGTCTTTTCAGTAGCTGAACTTGAGAGGGAGTTTGGTCACTTATGATGGATAATTTGGAAGTAGAATTTTTCCCAATTAATTTTTTTTTATTCCTTAAAATGGTTCGAGCATCGTGCTCGCTTGGCATTACCAACTTTATCATACGGGGATACTTGTTTGTAACATTGGGTTTGCCCACTCGAAAAATGGTGATAGGCTTAGCTGGACAGTTTACAGTATTGAGCACCTCTGTCACCACCGATCCGTCATGCTCCCTCCCAGCACTCCTGTCCCCCGTCAGTTCAGGGACCCCCCTGATAAAAACATTTTTGGCCCGATTCAATCTGTCCAGTACCTCCTGAATAACAACATCAGAGGACTGCACAGACTTAGAATTTTCGACAGCTGAGCTTTCGACAGCAGTGAGCTTCTCATTTAATGTCTCAATTTTTAATTTAACATCCTCAAGTTCTCTACGTATATCGTTTTTGAATGACTCTATCAGACCTTTGATATCAAGAGAGGCCTCAAGATTTGCACCGCAAGAGTTACATAGAACCTTCAAACATTTAACTCGACGACGAGTAACGCGATCGTCCTGCGGTAGGTCTGTGCAAATGACGTGGATCAGTCTCTTGCAGCCGTCGCACTGAAGTTTCATGCTATCCGAAGGTAGCACCGGCTTCGTGCAGTTCGCGCATGAGGTGTTTTCAGACATTATTGGTAAGGTGTATCTTGAGCTGCTACTGCAGGTGTACGAACAATAAATTCAAAGACTTATTTGTGGGAAAGGAAGTAAGGTAAACTCTTCACTCTCGTGGGCCTTTACGAGAGACTCAAACAGAAGGGGAGGGCCACGGAGAACAAGAAAACGGGGGCGGAGGGAAAAACAAAGAAGTAATATGTAACTCGACGTTTATCCGTTAAAGTGTTAAGTAAGCAGTGTGCCAATCCAGCATATTTTTTTTTTATAGCAGGGGGAATCTGCGACCGTGAAAACACGGCGCTCTATCTCTCGCCCAGAGGAACCCATTTCGAGGGAACACTGTGGGGTTACTCACTCTCCTGAGTTCGCGAACCACTAAACCTAACCTGCTTTTTATTGGTTCCGGGCATTTGCCTATAAACCATTTGTCCCTTAATCGGTTAATTTCTTCTTGCACATTGTCGTGCTAGGGTTTTCATGTTCGTCCATTTCGGATATCTCTTCTTGGTATAGTTTTAATGAGTTTTCGAACTCATTTTAATCTCTCCTCAATTGATCTCGCGGTCTCCTTTTGTAAATTCTCATTCTTCTTCTGTCTTCCTCCGGATCGTAGTCCACTAGTCTCCTGAGTTCTTCGTTTGGATGTTCCTTCGCTGTTTCGAATAACTTTTCAGCTTTCCTCTTCATAAATTCGGTGATGGTTTCCCACTTCAAATCTCGATATATCTGTTTGTTTCGGACAAACCAAGGCGCATCTAAGGCACATCGTAGTAGCTTGTTTTCTGTTGCCTGAATTCTTTGTATATGGCTCTTTGCCGCGAATCCCCAAGCACCTGATCCATAAGTCAGTTGCGGTCTAGCAACGGCTTTGATTATTTTCAATTTTGTCTCATTTGACATGTGGCTCTTTCTACCTATCCAGCATATGCAGCAGACTAACAACAGCAAGCCAGCAAACACCCACCAACCACACAAGCAGGTCGCCCGTGCGCTGCAAAGAAGTGGGGAAGGATTGCGTACCGATTTGCAACTCAAATCGTCGGCGCAATCAGAGGTCTGTCACGAAGAATTATGCGATTTTCACCTCTAAGAAAATAAACAATGGGACAGGAGATGAAAAACAGTATTGCCTGAATTCAGAGAAAAACTTCTAAAAATGAAGATTTTCTTACGTGTCGAACACAAACCAGAATTTAAAAAGCCCAAGTCACAGCCCTAACAGAATTTTTCGAACAATCACCTGAATAAACTTGAATTTAAACTGACAACCGAGAGATATGAGATATTAAATAAAAAAAAATTATAATTTTACCTGACAACTGTTGCTGACTGGGATGCCGAATTCTGGTATTCATAATTTAATAGCTAAGAGAATTTCTGCTGCAGATGATGACACTAAAATAACAACGATTTTGACACCTTACCAACCATTCACTAATATTATTAATGGGAGAATCGACGTTTTCTTCAACCTGTAGGTCTCTTTCAGTTCGAATGCGAGATCCTGGTACTTAGTCAGCTTCTCCGTATAAGCTCTGGAGATATTCTCGTCTGCGGGCACTGTGACATCTGTTATAGACACAGATTTTTCAGCCTTATCAAACAACACTATGTCCGGGCGGTTGTGTGGTACTGCTCTATCCGTGACAATAGTTGTGTCCCAGTACAATTTAAAATTTTCATTTTCTAGGACACTGCATATTTGGTTCCCTTCCTCGCGTATCAAAGCTGTCCTTTTCGCGAGTTCCCTGTGAAAAATTTTTGCCATCGCATTATGGCGTTCCATATAGTCCCTAGGAGCTAAAATTGGGCAAGAGGATGTGACATGTTTGACTGTTTCTAGAGATTTGGAGCATTTTCGGCAGACGTCAGTAGGAATATTATGATTAGTAATCCTCTTGATATATGCACGTGTTGGTATGACTTGATCCTGGACAGCTACTATTCTTCCTTCCGTCTCCGGAAAAAGGTACCCTGCTTTGAGGTAAGTAAGCGATTCTGACCTCAGGATACTGTCTGATCTTAAATTCCCAGGGTATCTACTGTGCAGTGCCTTGCTTTGCCACTCCTCCGAGAGCTGCTCGAGTGTCTGTTCCCTGAGGTTTATGGTAGGTTCCGCGAGCTGCAGTGCCGAGGACTCATCTGCCTGACACAGGTTCTCATGAAAAGGTAAGTTTTTAGACCTGAAATATTCTCTCATTTCTAACACCATCTTGTTATGTGTTATTTGTATATTTTGCAGTCCCCTGCCTCCGTCCTGCCTAGGTATATAGAGCCTACTCACCGAGGAATGGGGATGATGAACACCAAACCTAGTCAGCAACTTTTTTGTCTGTACATCCACCGCCTGCAGCTCCGTAGATGTCCAGCGCACAACTCCGAATGAATAGCTGATACAAGGTAAGGCCCATATATTAATCGAAGTGAAGAGTGCCTTGGAATTTAATTCAGCCTTCAGAAGACTTCTGATTCTGGCAAAGTATTTCGTCTTCGATGTTTCTTTCACTTCAGCTGTCTTGAAGTCGAGGGCCTGCTGCAAGCTCAGGTACTTGTACCCTTCTTGTGATTTTAAGCATGCTATTCTTTTTTTTTTGTGTAGCAGGGGAAAAATCTGCAAGTCAGACAAACCACCCTCTCCTGAGGGGGAATAAGTGTGGGGTTTCTCACTCTCCTGAGCTCGAGACCCACTAAAAACCCTCAACTGCTTCTTGAATTTTGGTTCCGGGCATTTGCCTATAAACCGTTCATCTCTTAAGGTGATCGGCCACCGAATGCGAAGTTGAGCGAAGCTGAGAGTTTTCAATGCTAATATAATCGACAAGCTACGAATCGAGTGACGTAGCTCATCATTTAGCATTGAAAACGCTGAGCTTCGCTCAACTTCGCTCAACTTCGCATTCGATGGCCGATCATC
The DNA here is from genome assembly GCF_907165205.1 of Coccinella septempunctata. Lineage (NCBI taxonomy): Eukaryota > Metazoa > Arthropoda > Insecta > Coleoptera > Coccinellidae > Coccinella > Coccinella septempunctata. The sequence continues at coordinate 39,980,546 of NC_058192.1, read as the reverse complement.
CTTAGTCGGTTTTCTTCTCGCACACTATCCTGCTGGGATTTATGTGTTTATCCTCTAACGGATAACTCTTTATTGGATTTTTCAATAAGTTTATGTTCTTATTTTAATCTCTACTTAATTGATCTCTTGGTCTCCTTCGGTAAATTCGCATTCTCCTTTTGTATTCCTCTGGGTCGTAGTCCACTAGTCTCCTGAGTTCTTGATTCGGATGGTTTTTCGCTGTTTCGAATAATTTCTCTGCTTTCTGTTCATGAATTCCTTTATGGTTTCTCATTTTAGGTCCCTATAAATCTGTCTATTCCTGACAAACCAAGGTGCATCTATTGCACATCGTAGCAGCTTGTTTTCAGTGGCCTGAATTCTTTTGATATGGCTCTTTGCCGCGAAACCCCAGGCAAATGATACAAAAGTCAGTTGAGGCCTAGCAACGGCTTTGATTATCTTCAATTTTGTCTCTTTCGACATGTGGCTTCTTCCTATCAGAGGGTAGAGTCTATTCATCGCTGCTTTCGTTTTGTCGATGGCTTGTTTGATATGACTTTTCCAAGTAAGTCCTTTGTCAAGCGTTATTCCTGAATATTTGGCTTCATTTTTCCACTCGATATCTTCGCCGTCAACTTTCAGTTTCGTTGAGGGTCGCAGTCTTCTTTTCTGTTGTAATATTGGTGTCGAGTTGCTATGCCTGTGTCGTCAGCATATAACGTTAGCATGGTTCTTGGAATCTCGGAGTATCGCGAATGTATATGTTGTACAAAAGTAGCCCAAGCACTGACCCTTGGGGTACTTCAGCCTCTAAATCTCTTGTTGTGGAGCATTCTCCTTCCACTTTCACGTAAAATCTTCTATTTTTGAGATAATTCCGGATCAACTTGCATATTTTGATCGAATATCCAGCACTTCTCATCTTATATATTAATCCTTCATGCCATACTCTGTCGAAAGCTCTGGCGACGTCTAGTAAAACAAGACCAGTGGCTTGTTTATTTTGGAATCCCTCTGTAATGTGCTCTGTGAGCCTTTATAATTGTTGCTCTGTTGAATGCTCTCTTCTGAATCCGAACTCTTCTGGTGGTATCAGTTTTAGATTTTCGGTTTCCTCATTTAGCCTCGTGGCGATAATCCTTTCTACTACTTTTCCTAACGCCGACAGTAGACTTATCGGTCTGTAGTTTTGTGGGAATAACATTCGTTATTTTATCCCTTCCGGGAGCTTTGCTCTTCTTCAACCTTCTCATTATTTCCTTCATTTCATTTGGCGATGTTGGCTTGTCAATTTACGCAGCCGCTGGTAATTCATCCATTTCTTCATCATTTTCTTCAACCAGTTCTTCCAAATCATCATTATCGTCGTCTATCCTGTAATTTATTCTCGATTCTCGTTCGATCGAGTCCGCCAATGCATCTGCCTTATCAGTATTAGTATACGCCATTCCCCTTTCTCCGTGTAGGGGTGGAATTCTAGTCTTTTCTCCTCGTAGGCTTTTTTGCATTCTCCATGCAGAATGATCGATTGTATTCAGTTCTTGAACCTTTTTGTTCCATCTGCTTGTTCTTAGATCTTTCAGGGCATTTTTCAGAACCTGGCTATGTCGGTTGAGGATGCTTCTATTCAGATCATTTTTATTCATTCGATATATTCTTCTGAATCTTCGATTTTCTCGTATAAGATCTTTTACTTCTCTAGGCGTATCGCCATGCGGATGACTTGGTGCTGGTCTCTTCACTCTTCTCGTGCTTTTTTCGTAAGCTTTCAATATAATCTCTTCCAGTTTATCAACCGCACATTCCAGATCCTCTGGAGTGCTTATTGTTGGAATTGCTGTAATTTCCGATTGTATTAAATGGCTGTATTTAGCCTAATCGGTATATTCTTTTATTTCCATCAGTTTTTCTCTTTGTTCTTCTCCAATTCGACGGGATTGTGGTTTGAGGTTTCATCTTCCAAAGTTTCATTAGAGAATTCTTGAGTTATATTTTTCAATATCGCGATATCTATTACATCTGGTATTCCTATACCAAAAGCAAGATATGTCGGTAACTCTGGTCCAATCACTATGGCATTTTGTTTTTCGGCGTAATGCTTGAGCTTTTTGCCATTTCTATTCTCTGCTCTGCTGTTCCATAATGGGGATTTACAGTTGAAATCTCCGATGCAGATTTTCGAGTTTGTCCCTTCCAACATATTGTTTATCTCCTTTTCCAATAAATTGTTTGGTGGTCGCTTATATGCCGAGGTAATTTCGACTCTTTGACGATTCAATTCGGCAACAATCGTCACTGTTTCTCCTTGTGTTTCGTCGGATCTACTTTTGAAGTAGTGTTTCAAATCTGTTCTCACCAATATTGCTACTCCTCCTCCGTTGTTTGTAGTTCTGTCACATCTATATGTTTCATAATTCATGAAATTCAGTCGTCTCTTCCGGTTTATTCTTGATTCCTGTAGGGCTATAATATTAGGTTGTCTCTCTGATATTATTTCTTCTACCCGGCTTTCCGAGTGTTGATCCCGTTTATGTTCCACGAGATTATCTTGAGGGATTTCTTCCTAATATCCGTAAAGTCCATTAATTCAGTTAACTGAATAATGCTTGGAGTTTTTTCTCCATTTCTCTTTCAAATTTCAACATTATCTTGTTGAACATTTTTTCCGTGAAGATATCTAGATCATCGGCTGGTTCAGATATTTTTCTTTTTTCTGGTTGACTATCTACAGTCGGTTTTAATTGAGTCTTCTTTTGTTCTTCTTTCTTCTGCAAAGGTTTAGAAGTTTCTTTCTTCTTTTCCTGTTCTGCAGGTTTGGTTATTACATTTTCCTGAACTTTTCGTGCAGGTGTTGCTTTATTCGACGGCTTTTTCTGTTCTGTCTGTTTTTGGCCGGCTCTCTTCTTTCTGGTTACCAGCTTAAAGTCGCTACATCCCTTGTAGCTTGCTGGATGGCCTTCTTCACCACATAAAACGCATGTAGCGTTTCTTTCTTCACCTTTCCTGGTGAGTTCACAATCCTTGCTGCTATGGTTTCCTGAACACTTCACACATCTCCACGGGAAGGAGCATTTATTTTGTGCGTGTCCGTACCTTTAACATCTGAAGCATTGGCTTGGACTTTCTGCCTTCTTTTTTGGTTCGACTGTAATACAAAGGTTGTAGAGTCGTTGGATGTCGAATATCTCCTTCTTTTGCGTTTTAACCAGATATATTGGTATCGGCATTTTCGTTTTGTTTGATGTCATTTTAGACACCTCAACATCATCGATTTCCTGGAATCTCAGGTCATTTTTAATCAATTCCAGATCTGCGTCTATTGGAAGATGCCTAATGACGGCGTAAATTTTCTTTTCCTCTTCCATCTGGTATGTGAAATACTCCTTTCCATGTTGGTCGAAGAATTTATTTATTTTTTTGTAGTCATCTACAGTTGTGGCTATAATCTTGATTCCGTCTTTCACTACAGTAGCCCGGTTATAGCTGAATTTGAGAGCTTTTGAGATCCCTACCCAATCTGATGTACCCATCATCGTGATGGGTGGGATTTTATCCCTTTTAGGCTTTCCTGTTGTCTTCTTGATGGTCTCCTCTTCAGAAGAGGAGCTCTCTTTTCGCGCGCGTTTAGTTGGGGGCGCGTTCGGGGCCTTCGCAACCAACGTTGTATCATTTTTCCTTGTTTCGGGTTGTGAAACAATTCCTTTAAGGGAATTATTTTTGGAACCCGCTACCGGTTTTGTAAATTTGGCGTGAGTGGGGGATTTCGGCATATTATTTCGGGTCATTTTCTCTCTCAAGAGGCGCATCTCACCGACCAACTGTGACACAGTTTCGGTCAGTTTGACAATTTGAGCTTTCAACAGCCCATTCTCTTCCCTGAGCTTTACAAGCTCCTCGTGTTCGCCGTCACTGAATTCTTCAGCATCGGTCGCTTCCATATAGGAACCCTCATTATCTGAGGTTTCCGATATGGTTTTATACTCAGATTTTTCAAAATATCAAACAATTTGAAAATAATAAAATATTCAGGAATCTTCACTGAAATAATCTACATATCCATACCCATATTTGTTCAGTAACCCACTCAGCATATTTAACGCCAAACAAAACTAGAGTGGGCTTAAAGTATCGCCCTGAGAAATTCCGCATTTGATCGGAATCTCTCTCGTTCTGTTAGCTCCGTTCTTCGTGTCGATAAGTAATGTTGTTCGCCATGTTTTCATTAGGTGTTAGTAAATTTATTATTTTTTCTGAGATCCCGTAGAGACTCAAAACCCTCAATAGCAAAGAATGGGGCACTGAATCGAAGGCCTTTTTATAGTCGATCCAGGCGATAGATATATTTCGGAGTTTAGGTTTCGCCTGCCGGGTAATGATCTGATCGACAACCAGTAGTTCCTTGCAGCCTTTCGCGTCACTGCAGCACCCGTTCTGTTCATGCGCCAAAATATTGTGTCTGCTCACATGCTTCCAAATATGCTAGGTTAGGGTACCTGTCAGGATCTTATATACGGTTGGGAGACATGTTATCGGGCGGTAATTTTTAGGGTCGGATGTTACGCCCCCTTTCGGAATCATCATGGTGAGGCCTTGTGTGAGGGATTCCGGGATCACCTCAGGGTCGCGTAATGCTCTCTGAAAAAGGGTCGCCAGAACTTGATGGGTGCTCGAAAAATGTTTCCACCAATAATTTTGTATTTTGTCCGGTCCCGGCGCAGCCCAGTTCTTCGTTTTTTTAAGAACATACACAATATCAGCGCAAGTGATTTCTATGTTCTCCATCCTGTATCTCCAACTTTCAGTCTCCGCGTTCTTTATCCAGCCTGTTTTCTCATCGTGTTGTTTTTCTTTACCCCATATTGCTTGCCAGTACTCATACATTTCCTCTGTCTTTGGAGGTTCTCCTTCCACTGTTCGATCGATTTCCAAACTTCTGAAAAACTGTTTTTGGTTTTTGTAAAACAGTTGATTATTCTGGTATCTTTTGACTATTTCATTGTACCGCCTCATTCGATTACCTAAAGCTTTTACTTTCTGTTTCAGGTTCTCGCACAGTGTTTTCAATTTCTGCCTGCGGTCAGGTAACAGTGCTGGGATATGGTGTTCAAAGCATATTTTCCGAACTGCTTTATGGACCTTTTTTGATACGGACTCATTATTCAGGTATGTATGTAATGATCCGATTTTCGTTCTGATCTTATTTATATTTCCTTCTAGACGAGTTTTCCATGGGGGTGACTGATTCAGTGGCCTTGTGTGTGCTTGTATTATATGTCTGCCCATTTCCTCACACACAGTGACTGCGCCTGCGTACACAATATCGACTATGTCTCTGAGCGTGGAGGTGTTAGATATACGTTTTCCTATCATTGTGTCTACCATGCCAACCTTTTTCAGCATCTCACGCGGGCCCTTCATCCTGGGGATCTTTGGTCTATCCCCAGAGTTCATTCCCGAATAACAGAGGATATTTCTTACAAATGCTTGTTTTAAATGTTCGTCTGGTGGATCCTCTTGGTGCACTTCCTGTTCCTCGGGTGGTTCTTGTTCGTCTACCTGTATTGCTCCCAGCGGCCAAATACTTTCTTGTATAGATGCCAGTTCAACGCTAGATAACTTCTCATTTTCCAACATCCGTCTCACTCTATTCGCCAATAGAGTTGTTTATTCGGCATAAGATCATTCCAGGTTTCGGTCAAAACTTGGCGATAATTTCTTCCAGCTGTTTCTTCCATATTCTTAGCAATGTAGTGACCACGTAAAAGTATGACGTTTTCGTCTCAAGACCAGCGTGCTTTGGTGCCTCAGTGGGACGAGTACCTGCTTCGTCCAAACTGAGATCCCTATTAACATTGAGCCTGGGCCTTGCGGTACCGTCTCGGGAGGCTGCGCCGCTCGCACCACAGTTCCTCCCATCAGGCTGATCCTCTGGACGGCTCCGAGAGAGGCCAGCCCTGTTGCTTTCCACTTAGAAGCAAGTTAATCTCAGTGCCCTAGGTTGCTGACCTTCGGGCCCGGTGGACTCGGGCTATATATATATATATATATATATATTGATTTAAATTAAGGGTGTTTCTCGACTATTTTTCAGGGCAAAATTCCAATGAGAGTCAAATTGTTTTAAAGCTCTATATATTTCGTCAACTATCGTTGACTTCTTCAGGGGCAACTGGAAAATACAAAGATCTCATAACAAAAGTTCAAATTCTCTTAGGCTAAAACTTACAATACCATGACAATAAATATGGTAGCTTCAGAAAAACAAGACCATGTAGAGGGTAATCAAAAAAGTACGTCAATTCTCGTTGAATTATTCAGAAAAAATTGGTTTTACATATGACGGGTTTCAAAAAATTCCAGTTGCTCCTGAAGAAGTCAACGATAGTTGACGAAATATATTAGTTTGGTGAGTTGAAATTCACTAACCTTTGCTGTAACTCCTACAATATGCTATGTTGTTTGATAACTAAAAATGTATTGCTTACATTCAAAAGAATATATATGTATATATATATATATATATATATATATATATATATATATACACATATATATACATATATATTCTTTTGAATGTAAGCAATACATTTTTAGTTATCAAACAACATAGCATATTGTAGGAGTTACAGCAAAGGTTAGTGAATTTCAACTCACCAAACTAATCCTTCGACTTGTTAAGTCGGTGTATCTTACCCTTGGTGAACCACAGGAAAAAAGGTTAGGTTGTGGGGTAGAGTGGAGCAAAGAACTTACGCAAGCACCCTTTCCTATATTTTTGTTCTTGACTTCCACACAAAAACTGGCACTAGCGGCACTAACTGCTATTGCGAACTAATATATAGCGGGTGAAACTAAAATTTTTATATAGAGGTTTTTATATTTTAATATTACCGGAAATTTTTATGAATTTGGCAGAATCTCAAGAGAGGGTGAAAACTATAAAAAATCAATAACAAAGGCAGCGATATATCCTCAAATGACAATCATCGATTCAATACTGAAATCAAACGAGGTCTTGTGAAGAAGAACATATGTTGTGTTCATGTGCAATTTTATGAAGTTGCAAATGAGGAAATTGGCGAAAACACAAAGCCTATCTAAAGGCTATGGAATCCCCACAACAAAAAGGTCTAAATATGCTCTAGTTAACGAGCGGGTGACTCAGGTAGAGGTCGAGACATGGTAAACTCTATCTACCTTCACCCACCTGAAGATGCTATTGTGATAGTTAAAGATGTGTCGTGGTTTAAAAACTAATTTTTTCTAGTTAATTTGCTCCTGACAAATTGGTGCAAGAATTTACGCAGGAGCAAATCGTCGATTTCAATTTTAATTGATTTTGTTTCAGAGATTGGGAGTGAAAACCCTAAAACGTTTATTAAGAAATCGTATAATCTGTTTCAAGATTTTATTGATTATAGATAATCTTCTGGTGCCTATATACCTTTAATATCTTCTCAATACTCATTCTCAATTAGTGATTGATGCATGTAAAAACTTACATTTGCCCACTTTGCTAGGGCTTCAGCATTTTGATCCCAAGGAATCTGTACACATATGGGGTTTCCCAACATTTTATCAAAGTTAGGATTTCTGGTGGCCGCGCAGTAGAAAAATTCTCTCCATAATAACTGGCCATGAAGGGATAAAGGCGGAAAGGCATTCTTAATTTTCTTATACAGGGCAGTGAGTCGATAGTAGAATAATCTAGTAGATAAACAACCAAACCGGAGATATGGGGAAAGTCCAGTTTGTGAGGAAAGTAGAGACTGAGGAGTCATTTTCGGCATTCCAAATGATGCTACCCAAGCTTTTCTTTCCAAGTGCCTTTCCAGTCTTCTCAGAGCCTCGCTTTCTCCTGCAATAAAATGTGAATGTACTTATGTATGAAGTCTCGTATCGTTTCTAATGAAATCAAGGATATTTTCTGTCACAAGAAAAAACATTCACGGTTTATTTAACTGCTCAACTGACGATTCGAAATTCGAATTCATATTCAAATAATAGTTGTCATAAGTTATTATTCATAAGCCTGAAGAGGATAATAGAATTCTCGAAACGTAAGAATGGAAGAAATATCCATACACTGATAGATTTCTCAAGATGAACGGAATAAATTAACATTTGCGCTGATTGTAGATTTTCATACCATTAGAAAGATATCGCAAAACCATGTACCTATCTTGGAACAGAAGGGTACAAAACTTCAATTTTTTTGACTATTTGTCCAAGATATTGAAAGAGCCCAACTGGCAGACACTATCTCTGACAATGGCGTGTCAAAGGAAAACGATACACGATACTAATAGTCCAAGAGGCAGAGCCGAAAAAAGTCTCTGAATTTATCAAGCCTGGTTTTCTTCTCATGTGAATATAATCATAATATATAATAAAATGCTGCGGTCAGTCAAGTGAATATTAGAATAGGTGCCCCAGGTGCGCGGCTAAACATGTCGTGATCACCTACATAATGAAATCAATTTTTTAAGGATGAAACTTAATAAATTATTGTTTTTTGTTATGTAAATCTAAATTATGATAGTTTGTCAACGTCCAATGGGTACACAGCTGGTCAGTCAGCTTTAATGTGTGTAGCGACGTTTATAAGGGTACAATTCGTATTAAGCGTGAAATTTATTTTGTAACTACAAGTGACTTTTTTATTAATAAAAAAAAAGGGCAGTCAACCATTCCGTAGAACAACGCCCGTCAGTCAGTGGATAAAAAACATTTTTTTGCTCTCTTTAGATATTACACGAGGCAGCTCGTCCTTTATTCATAATTTATTCAAAATAAAAAAACTCCATCATATTCATTTGAAGTAAGACATTTGTTTTGATAAGGCACTTCCGTGTCGCAGTTGTGCCTTAAAATCTTAGAAATAAAATTCGTTCGAATACAACAGTGTACTCAACGAACGCAGGTAGGTTTATACACAGGTAAGAACTCATTGATTTCCAAACATTTTTGAGTAATATTTATTTAACTCATAAACGATTCAAAATTGTAACAAGCTATAAATTATCATCACATAATTCATCATCTGAATCTTCTAGTCTAAGATCCCGCTGCAGAATCACTACGTTCATTACGTACAGAGTCAAACACACATTTTTACATACGTTTATGGATAGGAGAATACACCGATATCACCGCAGCCTGTCAAAAGTGGCCGCAAGTAATTTTAATTAAATTAATGTTAATCAATATTCGAAGAGGAATTTCGTTCACTCCGTATTGAAATAAAATATCATCCACATCATAGCAATGCATGTAGAGAATACTAAAATCCATGGCTGCCGTTGCACACTTGGCCGCAACTACCTCGCAGCCAGGTGTAATAATAATAATAATAATAATAATGAAGTTTATTGGTTCAAAAATACAAATAAACTCTAGAAAAACTGTGGAGTTATTCATGCTAACTGTGTACAGCTATTTCAACTAAAAATTCAATTTATAAAACTAAACTAAACAATCGATCTTATCTACTCTTAATCCTAATCCAAAAACATAATTATTGTTTTCTATGTCATTATCGGTGGTATTTCTCTTCATCGGGTCTAGATTGTCTTCATCGGTGGAATTTTACATATTCGGGTAGTATATGTCATGTCTTGATTTTTTACTTTCATATCCTTAATTAGAATTGATAATCCTGTGGATTGCGGATCGATCCCCTTCAATAAGCCATTTTTTAATTTCTTTTTTGAACTCATTTTCGTTTCTTATTTCCTTTATTATGGTTGGTACAATCGGGTATATTCTAGATGCTATATATGTACAAAAACGTTGGCCAATTTTTTTCTCTGCTCTTATTCTTTGGTAATTATCCAGCTTAGCTCTAGTATTATGTTTGTGTTCTTTCAGTATGATCGATATTTTATTCTGGTAGATATTTATGATGATTTTTTGAGCATATAGTTGTCTTATATCGAGTACCTTGGAAATTTCGTATATTCTATAACTCGGGAATGTCATTTTTTTTCCATACATTACTTTTAAAATACATTTTTGTAGAACATCCAAGCTTCTCTTGTGAACGTCCAAAATACCTCCCCATCCTATTATCCCATATGAAAGTTGTGATTGTACCAATGCGCTGTACAGTACGTGCATGTGTGTTACTGAATTTATGCTTTTTCTTATATACCTAAATTTACACAGGATACCTCTAAGTTTTCTTGTTAGGTAGGACACATGTTTATCCCATTTAAGGTTCTCATCAATAAAAATACCAAGATATTTGGTAGATTGCGCTGCTGGGATATGCAATTTATCATTAATCTCAAGATCTCCTAATCTTGGTTGTCCTAATTTTTTAGACGAAAAAGTCAAGTATTTTGTCTTTCCGCAGTTCAAGGTAAGTTAATTCGACTGAAACCATTTCGTCAGTATCCCCATATCCTCTTTTGCTTTCTGTTTCAGATCTTCCCATGTTTCATCGTTGTATATAACTATGGTATCATCTGCGAAACCTATAATTTCACCTCTACTGTCCATTTCGAGTATGCCGTTTATATATATATAACAATATGGGTCCGAGAACAGTGCCCTATGGTATTCCATAGGTTAGTTGCCTTTTTTTGCTGTAAATTCCGTTTAAAGTAACAATTTGGTTTCGATTAGATAAGTAACTCTAAATAAGATCGTTTATCTTTCCACGGAATCCATAATTTTTGAGTTTTTCAAGTAATTTCTCGTGGCTTATGGTGTCAAACGCTTTTGCCAAATCTATCACGACCGCCAAAGAAGGAATGCTTTTATCAATGTTGTTAATTAATACTATAACGTTGATAAAAAATGATCACTGAATCGTATCAAATTTTTTGCCACGTTGAAGTGTCGGTGGAGGGTATGAGAAATTTGAAATGGCGAGCGCCGAAGGCGCGTGGCCGGGTAGAGCGGTAAATGGAACGCAAGAGTAAGAATCGAGCTTTCCGAAAATGCCTAGATCGTATTTTTACCCCGTCTAGAAGTGTCCGAAAATTGCGTGAGAAAATCGCGAAATTCACGATTTTCGCGAAAAGGTACCAATTTGATTTGATTAGCTTGAGAGATCCGCGGTAGCTCGAGAGCCGGGATGGGTGTCGAACTAAGCTCGAAGAACCCGAAATTAAAATAGGCCTGTTTTTTTTCTCGGAGCCCGAACGATATTACCTAAAAAAGCGTAAGAATTTTGAAAATTTTTGACGTCTATTAAAAATCGAGTGACATTCCACAAAATTAAATTATTTTCTATTGATTATCAGAGAAAATTAAGTGAAAGTGCGCTTTGACAATCGATGTCAGAGTGTGATTTAAAGGTTAACGTCAGTTTTGACGGAATTGGCAGCGATCACAGAACGAGGTGCCTTAAATCGATCGGACTTTTAAAAAAACGTTTTTGGCCTAGATATTTATAAAAGGAGAATCGAACTATGGACGAAAGGCGAATTGCGAGGGCCGTAGGCCCGAGCTACGAACAAAAGGCGTTTCGCGAGGGCCGTAGGCCCGAGCTACGGACGAAAGGCGAATCTGCCAGTAAAGGTGCATCTACCTACAAGGTGGATCTCCTGGCCGTGCTAGTTGTATATAATATCTGTTACTTTTTTTATCGCGTCCTCCGTTGACATACCCTTGCGAAATCCAAATTGATTTTTTGACAATAATTGATGTTTAATGATGAACGCATCCATGCGGACTTGGATCAGTTTTTCTATGATCTTGGCGATGTTTGATATGAGAGTAATCGGCCTGTAGTTGACCATCTGAGATCTATCACCTCCTTTATATAATGGCTTCACTAGTCCTAACTTTAGAACGTCCGGGAAACAGCCATTTTCGAAACAGTTATTTATTATATATGTGAGAGGTTTTGATATTTCTTCTTTTATGTTTTTCAATGTTTCCGATCGAATTCCATCGTAACCTGCCGATTTCCCGGATTTGAGACCATTTATAGTTTTTTCTACCTCAACTGAATCCGTTGGAAAAAGAAAGAAAGAGTTATCTCTTTGAACATTTTCCTCCTTGAAGTCATCAATTGGGGTCAGTTCACTAGCATAGGTTTCACCGATTTTGCTGAAATAGTCATTTAAGAGGTCACATATTTCTTGATCATCCTCAATTTTTGAGTTATCCTTATCTCTAATATATTTTATGTTTGTATCTGATCTAGTGGTATTTGTTATGTTGTTTACACAGTCTGTGACGAGGCAGATTTTACCCCGCCACGAAAAGGAAATTTCTCTACCGATACTTTCTTAATAGGACCTGACAATCGAAGTATTTCGGAAGAAAACCGTTAAATTATCATAGGGGGGATTTACCGATTGATTTCATGTCATTGTTTTCCACCGACCAGTCCCATATTTGTAGCGGAGACCGAATATATCTTGTTTTCAGAATTCATATATTTTAGAATTCTTTCCGTTGAACCGTACTTTTTCTGACTCGAAAAAGGTCTTTCAACTTGTTCCGTTTTTCCTTCTCTTCAATTGTTTCTGTCTCTTTCCGAGCCCGTTGATTTACCGAACAATTTGAGTTTATCCAATGGGGGACTGAGTTACCCATGGTGGGGACAATTTTCCGGGGTACCTACTTCTTCGAGTTCCGTCGCTGAAGGTCAAGATCAGTATGAATCGTTGTTGAGAGTTGAACGAGTGAGGTGATTGTCAAGTGAAAACCGTACTTACGAGACACAAAGGAATTTCTAAGGCAAGTGATATTTGAAATTATTACCGCTTCATTGCACCTTTGTGGAATAATATTCTCTCTAGACTTGTGCTTGGCTGAAAACCGTGAGCTAACCATTTCCTGCTGTATATAGCTTTCCGTTACCGTAGGGTGGCATTTGGGTCCCAGGAGGACGTTGGGCCCCCCTGATTTTTCCGATTCCTGAATATTTGACCGTTTCATCCCGATTTCCAACCGTTTGAATTATAGTTATAGGTTAGATTCGCCGAGCATAGAGTTGGGATTCCATAACCGTCAAATACCCTCACCGCCGGACTCTGTGGCCGCTGTTTGACAGTCAGCCAGCTTGAGGTCACCGAGAGAGAGAGAGAGAGACCGAAGGACACCGGATCATAGACAAACCATCGAGACAGAGATAGAGGGCGTACCCCGGTGGACTGGTGTTTTTAAATTTTGACCTGACTGAATTCCGTTTATTATTTTTTAAAACCGTTCGTACTTTTCATTCAATTGTGTCTTGCCTTAGTTGTAATATTTTTCCGAAACCGTGCATGTTTCTTTGCACTTAGTTTAATTGAGACTTGACTTACTTCCGTATATTTTTCCGAAACCGTGCATGTTTCTTCGCACTTAGTTTAGTTGAGACTTGACTTACTTCCGTATATTTCCGAAACCGTCCATTTTCCTGAAGTGAAATTTTGCCAGCCGTCCTGCGCCGACCAGACACAGCCGTTGACGTCCACGATTTGGTCTACCTGTATATTCTCTTGTGTGTACAGTTTATTTTAATAGAAATAAATACTTGAACATTTATTTTTGTTGCCAATTATTTTGCCAGTGAGAGTCTATTTATCAAATCAGTTTCATCTAAGAGTTTAGTTAGAAGAGGTAAGTACTCTTTCTGACGCCTAAAGACCGTTGAAAAGCAGACACTTAGAAGACGCTACCGCCCTAGTCTTCATCGATACCCTTCTCCACTGATACTCAAGTCTACCCGGGCTCTCCAATTCTTTGGGGATTCTGTGAGAGACGTGGGGTTTGACTGATTGCCCCACTGGCGCCCGAGCAACCGTAAGGAGCTGCCAGAGTACGAAAAGTCTATCACAAGTCCCATAAAGCTTTCGATTCATTCTGATTCTTTTTTATGCACTTCTGTAAGTATATCTCTTTTGCTTCATATATAAGTTTTTTTATGTGATTTTTACATTTAGAATATTCATTTTTCAATTGAACATTTTCGGGATCCCTTTTTGTTTTAATGTACATATTTTGTTTTTTGTTAATTTCATTTAATATTGCTGGAGTTATCCATTCTTTTCGTATCCGTTCCTTTTTCTTAATTTTAACTGTGGTTGTACTATCCTCTATATATCGTTTTAGAATTTCCATGAAATTTTCAGTTATTTTATTAGAGTCATCAAAATTATAGACTTCCTGCCAATCTTCATTCCTCAAAGAGTTTTTCAATTTGCTATAATCAATATACTGTTTTGAACGATCTTTTCTAGTGATCCTTCCATTCACCCTCAGGTTAGTGCACAGAAATGTTGGATAGTGATCCGTGATCAAGTTCTGCAGGATAATGCCGTTCACAATCAGGTTTTCCGGATCCATGCCTTTCACAAAAAAATGATCCAGGCATGTTCGACTCTCTGGACGTGTATATTTACTGATGAGCGATGTGAAACCAAATGAGCAAAGTATATTCTTATATTCTTCTATATTGTAATCATGTGACAATAAATCAATGTAAGCAGGTAACATTTCGATGTATTTCTACGTTCATAACGTACACGGATGTTTTTGATATCAAATTAAAGCTAATTTTTTTTCGAATATGATGATATATGGCTGCCTGTGAAAAAATGGCCGCAAGTTAGGTCTGCCATCTGTTGAAAACGCGAGATATCCGAAATAAAGTGAAAGAGATGGCGCGCAACGCCACTCGTTAGATAAGGAATGTGTACGCTAGCCGTGTGAGTATTTAAAGCCATTGCGCATATTCATATTTATATATATTCATATTCATATTATCCTGATTCTCCATAGGTACCGAAGTACCCCTCAGAAGCTCCGTAAGCTTGTGCGAGTTCCGAGAATCAGTTGTGTTCTGTGCGTCGATAGATAGGGTTTTTAGCAAGGGGTTCAAACAATAGTAGAAACGACTTTACATTTAATCCAAAATTATAATTACCTAATGGATACTATGACAAAAACTTAAAGTATAAAGAGATTTATTTTATAACAAAAAATTGTTCATTCACTAAGTATCACTTGAATCAAGTGATATTTCAAATCAGTATATTACATTTTCCTACGATTCCTCGCTGCTTTCATAATCGCAGTTGTCATTATCGTCGTCGCAATCAGACTTATCTTCATCATCTGAAGATTTGTTAGCTGAGGTACGTAATACATTTTCAACCTGTATAGGAGTTTTGATAGGTTTGGGTATGATGAAAATGCTGACAGCTTTTTAGGAAAAGGCAGGACGACCCAGTGGAAAAAAAATTCTAATTTCTAATCATGTGCGTGTGAAACATAGACCTCAAAGCATATTAGTCCGTCTTCCAACTTCTAGGATCTGACAGAGAATTTTATTTATTTCTGGTTATGCCTTTGGAATAAACTTTTGTGAGAATTATCTTCGTTTTAAAAAATTCTTCCTCTGTTTCAATATTAATTTATTTGGACCTATTACAACATGACGTTCTAATTAGAATCTATTAGATGCATTGCGCCCGAACTCTCAATATTCTTATAGCGCCTGACGGAGGGTTATGACATAAATAATATCAACAGAGTTGTGAATAATTCAAATGCACTCTTGAGAACCCTAGACTCCTTTCACACCACGGGTTTTTTCGTCGAGTTTTTAGCGGAAAACAACCGGATGAAAAATTATTCACCGGGTTTTATCCGTATGGTGGAAATCTCGCGGCGATAAGCGCCGCCGAAAGTGCAATTCGGTTGTTTTCCGGTGCGAAACTAAACCGGAACACGTGTGAAAGATCCCATTATATCAGTGTAACTCGTAAAAACCCGATGGTGTAGAATGAGTCGAACTCTTTCTTACTTTATTTCGGATATCTCGCGTTTTCAACAGATGGCAGACCTAACTTGCGGCCATTTCTTCACAGGCAGCCATATATCATCATATTCGAAAAAAAATTAGCTTTAATTTGATATCAAAAACATCCGTGTACGTTATGAACGTAGAAATACATCGAAATATTACCTGCTTACACCTGTTATCAGTGTACTCTCCTATCCATAAACGTATACTTCATTCACTTTTATTTTAGCAGTCGGTTGGCCATGGAAATTTGACACATTTCACTCTGTATAGTAGGAAAATGTGGGGTTATGAAGCTTGTCAAAACATTTTTGGGTTTCAAATCAAAGCTATGTTGCTCGTTCTACGTAAAAGTTTCTGTTATTACGTATTTTAAGACAATGTCCAATCTCTTCAGAAAATATGTGACGAACATAATTGAAGTTTATACAAACTGATTGAAAGCATACCAAATCCAGTTATTTGCATGGAAAATATAATACAAAAGAACAGTATAATATCATAATATGCACTAGCTTGAGGAGAGTTAATGTTCGTTATCTTCTTTGGCTTACATCATTTGTAGATTTCAAAAATATTAACCCGAAGATGAAATTCATATGATGCAGTGGTTGGGAATGGGTATCTCCCGAAGGAATTAACAGATAATTACAAAAATGTTAAATTCTTCAACAAAAATCATCTTGCATCAATATAAGTAAAAGGAATTGAAGGAAGTTTCAAGTTAAGATGAACTTGAATAAACAAGTAACAGGGCAACTTGCGCGTATTTGTGGCTACTCATCTTAATACATTGATGTAATAATAATAATTAGGTATTTATTAGTACCTCAAGGCATTTACATTGTATAGGACAAGTCAAATGAAAAATAGAAAAATCCATTTTAGGGAACTTATTCTCCAATGACATTTATCGAAAATCCTGTAGTAAACTTTTGGCATTAATTCACTCAAATATAAAATTCTCAAATGCCACCGCTTTTTTGGGTCTCCCAATAGAAGGAAATTCTTTGTCATCCTAATCATTCACAATCTTTCTGATTGTGGAAATATCCAGCTGAAATATAAGTCGTTTAGATTCAGATGAAACATTAAAATACATTCTCTTACATTGAATATGTTCGCTACCGTGTGACGTATTGTGGATTTTAAAATATCAGGGTATAACTATTTGAATGAGCGGACCTGAATTCAAAATAGCACTTCCTGAAACCCTGTCTCTTTTCTCAATCACTTTCGGCATTTTCGTAATAAAAATTGATATTAGTTGTGGCAACGGCGTTATGACATTAACGACATTTCATGAGTGCCAACCTAACTTCGTTCTAGTTACAAAAACTTGAGAAAATTATTCCATGGCCAACCGACTGCTAAAATAAATTTGAATGAAGTATATGTAAAAATGTGTGTTTGACTCTGTACGTAATGAACGTAGAAATTCTGCAGCGGGATCTTGTACTATTCCATATTATTAATATCACTATCGTGATCTGACACGTCAGGCTCAGATATTTCAAACTGACAATATAAAAAAAATAAATTACGTCTAGTTTCATAATCAAATTTAAAGTCACTTTAAGCTTAAAGCTTCCTTTAGTGTCATTTTCAGTAAGGTTAAAGGAAGCTTTGAAATTAAAGCGACTTCAGGTTTGATTATAAAACCGGCCGTTATTCATCAAAAAATTTTTATAATTCTGTTGTTTAATTCAGATAAAGATATTTCTATACCTATATTTTCTTGTAGAGGGTAAAGGTTGAATAATAACATCCAGTATAAGTTCTGATAAAATTGTTAATTGATCACCTTTGAACCAATCAAACTTATATTCATTTATATTCATATAAGGATTGTTCTTGAGGCGTGCACGTATGTTTCCGATGCTCCTCATTTAGTTTTTTTTTTTTTTTAATTAGTGTGTTTGGTTCCTCCTTCGATATCAGCCATCTGGTTAGCCTCATTTAGTTAGTATTTTGTCCGATTTTCACTCTTCCGAAAATCGATATTTTAGCAGCTTCAAACAGTTCTTGTGAGTAATTGAATACCTTGTTTATTCTTTGTGTTCAGTTCTGTGAAAACAACTGAATTATAAACTTCTTAGATTCGGAGGTTAAGGTTCGAAGAAAGCGGTCACTTTTTCTGAGAGCTAATAAATTCCGAAAAATTCCTTATTTTTTCAGTGTGTGAGTGTGTTATCCTATCCATCCCATAGCTAACACAACTGGTGAGTCGATTGATCGACATATTTAGTTGATTGAGTAAACCTTATTTTGTAAATTGCATTTAATCAATTTTGATACTGGTAGTTTTTCCTATATCCCCTGACTCCTAGCATGGGAATAGATTAAAATGGATGAAGAACAGGGGGGAACGTTAACGTTCCCCTCAGTTCAACCATACCTTTCCGAAAAGAGTAAATTAATTTGGGATAATTTAATTTCGAAAAAAACGATATCTCAAGCTGACCTAGAGGAGTTAGCGAGAGATATCGACAGCTTAAAAAACAAAACAGATGTTGCCAATTTTGATAATTTTATTCAGAACCTCGAATCGATGGAAGCAATCATAAGTCTTTTATCTTTTTCCGACCAGATGAATGCTCAAGCGAAAAAGAATTTTTGCAAAACACAGGTTACTAGGAATTTGGCTCAATTAAGATATAAAGAGACAGATAAAGCTCCATTTTCGGTAATCATTGAATCAAAAAACAACAATATTCACCCTATGAATATAGGGAAAATATTGGCGACCAATAATATAGAGGGAATCAAACAATTGAGTAGAAAGGGAGCCAACAAAGTTGCGGTTGACTTCAATAACTTTAGCCAAGCAAATGATTTCATTGACAACGAAACAATTTTTGATGAAAATTATTTAATATATGTTCCATCCCGTTTGGTGACTTGCAGGGGGGTTATTAGCGATGTTGGATCTGACGTTGTAGACGAGGACATTCTGAACTGTGAATCACCGATTAAAATTGTGAGCGCCAGAAGATTAAATAAAAGAAAGGTGGAAAATGGACAAGTCAACTATGTACCTTCTGCTTCATACCTTATAACGTTCGAAGGAAAGACCCTACCCAAATACCTGGGTATCTGCTATAACAAAAAGGAAGTGAAACTCTATATTTCGCCTGTCATACAGTGTTATAATTGTCTTAGGTATGGACACACAAAAAAATTATGTCGAGGTAAGAAAAGATGTCGTAGATGTGGAGAAAACCATGAGGAGGCGGAGTGTGAATATGATATGCAGTATGCCAAATGTGTATTCTGCAAAGAAAACAATAACCACGAATCGACAAATCGTTTGTGCCCCGAGTATAGTAGACAGAAAGCCATCCGGGAAAAAATGGCAGTGGACAACCTGTCATATTTTGAGGCCGAGCAATTTTTTAGGTCGAATAACTTAAATACAAGAAACGTTCAGGCATTTCCAGCTCTGCCATCGCAGTCAAGTCGCTACTCGCGAGCTGAGGTGGTGGAAGCCCCACACCGAAGACTGTTGCTTAAAACACCGATGAAGCCGTATAGTAACATAGTAGCATCCCCAAAAAAACGTAAAAATCCATCCTCCCCAGGTTACGATTCTGAGAAACACAAAATGGCACTAACAAATTATTCCCCTGCCAGAGCTCAATCGAACGGTTTTATGTTCCAATCCGAGAACAATTCATCTGTTATCCATTCAGATAATCGCCCTAGTTCTTATACAAATAGGGAAACCTCAGGACTAAGTAATGAGATGTTGTTCGCAGAAGTAGACGGCTTTTTAAGCCAAGAGTCCATATGTCCACAGAGTTTAGAATCTATCAAAAATATAATGAAAGAAATTTCCCAGAGAGTTCGTTCTCCTTCGGAGGACGATTTCTACTAGGGAAACTAATCCAACAACATTAATTATGGCAAATAAGATATATTGAAATCCTACAATTAGAACCACTTTAAATATCTTTCAGTGGAATATACATTCAGTAAGGTGCAATAAAGAAGAACTCCAACTAAAACTCAAGGATTTGAATATTGACATATTTGCCTTATCAGAAACCTTTTTTGAACCACTGGAACCATACCATTTTCCTGGATTCTCTATTGTTAGAGAAGACAGAGAAGATGGATATGGAGGAGTAGCTTTCTTTATTAAAGACACCATTATATTTGAACATGTACGTCCATCGAATTTCAGTCTGCCTGATGGTCTACAGGTGCTTATGATTAAAATAGATCAAATCCTTATAGTTAATATATATATTCCCCCTAAATTTAATCTTAGACAAGAACATTTGGATAAAATTATTGAACATATTAGACCTCCCTTCATATTGTTGGGTGATTTTAATGCCCAAAATCCCATGTGGGGGTCAGGCGCCCTCAATACAAAAGGCAAGCTAATAGAAGACCTAATAGAATCAAAAGACCTAATTTTGTTGAATGATGGATCCAGAACACGACACACCCCTCCTGGTCAGAACAAAAGCGCTCCAGATTTGACATTGGTGTCACATGAGGTTGCCAGGAGTGCAACATGGTCTGTTATTTACGACGGTAATTATTTGGATCATTTTCCAATATATTTAACCATTGAAGTGGATCCCAGGAACAGTAGGAGGCCTCGTCGTAGTACATTCCCATTCCCTAGATTTAATTGTGCACGAGCTGACTGGCTGGCATACAACACCTCATTTGACCTAAATGAAACTAGAGAAATTAAATCTCTGGAGGAGGTGGTTACCTCAATTCAGAGAGTTGCTTCAATTACTATCCCCAGAAGATGCCAATCTAGAACGGGAGTCCCGAAAGCACCATGGTGGAACGATACAATTTCACAGGCCATTGAGGAGAGACGCAGGGCATTTAAAGATTTCTATCATCAGCCAACTCAGGAGAATTATATACTAACAAAAAAACTAGGGGCCAAAACTAGATACTTAATTCGCCAGGCAAAAAAGGAAAGTTTCAGGAATTTCTGCGAGACACTACATCACAAAAATGCGAAGGATATGTGGAATACTATTAAAATATTTCAGAATTCGATATTTCCTCGCCCTAAATGTCTTTCTAAAAAATCATGTGGAGAGGAAATTTTATCAATGATAACACCTGCTGTAATACAAAGCCCTTCTACTATACAGAATAATCTAATTGTTAGTCCACCGTTCACCTACTACGAATTCACGAATATCCTTCATTTGAAAAAGAAAGACACGGCTCCTGGAATAGATGGTGTGACATACAGCATGTTGAAAAATCTACCCATGTCAATGAAATTAAAAATAATAGAACTGTTCAATTCATTATTGATTAACCCCAGTGTCCCCAAATCATTAAAAAGCACCTTGATCATTCCAATTTGTAAAACGGGGAAGAACCCTAATGAAGCAGAGAGCTATCGCCCCATTGCATTGTCTTCATGTCTGCTCAAGACCCTAGAATTTATAATCAAGGTTAGAATAGAACATATCTTCGAGAGTTCGTTGAGAGATGACAGTCTGATGTTTGGTTTTCGTAAGGGTAGGTCAGTTCAGGACTGTCTGTGTTATGTGATATCGCAGATATATCTTGGACTCTCCTTTAATAAGTTTGTAGTGATTGCCTTTTTGGATATAAGCCGAGCTTATGATAGGGTTCTGGTTGAGGTGCTGTTACAGGACCTCCTGAAATTGAGGGTTCCATTTGATTTGGTGTCTATAGTTCAGAATATGCTCACGGGTAGGGACGTTTTTGTCCTGGATCCTCACTCTGGAGAACCAATCGGCCCAGGAGAAGCCAACACTGGTTTGGAACAAGGTTCATCACTGAGCCCATTGTTGTTTAATGTTTATACTGCTTCGGTTGCTGAGTGTGCTGAGGAAGATACATTAATAGTACAGTTTGCAGATGATTTTTGTGTAATATCGGCAGGATGGGATTTGCAGAGGATATGCGGGAGGGTCAAGGGAACCTTGGATAATGTGTCTAGTTGGATGAATGATAGAGGATTACAACTATCCCCCTCAAAATCCAAAGTACTGGCATTCCATAAAGGCAAAACACTCCCACAACTGCCAAGGATCCAAATTTTTGACACCCAAGTCCCCTGGTGTAACAGTGTCAAGTATCTGGGATGCCATTTGGACAATAAACTTAAATGGAGAATGCACGTGGAGAACATATGTGGTAGCGCTATGGGGGGAATAAACTTGCTGAGGAGGTTGACAAGGGTTTGGTGGGGGTCCCACCCTACACTACTGTTGAATGTATACAAGTCACTTATTCGCCCCCATCTGGATTACGCCACAATATTTGTGGGAAGATGCGCCCAATCTTTGTATAACCAACTTGACAGGGTCCAGTATCAGTCTCTACGTATAGCTTTGTGATATATGCGTTCTACCCCAATTAATGTAATGTTGGCGGAAAGTGGAGAGCCTCCCCTGAAATATAGGAGGAGATGGCTGGCATTTAAATTTATCAGCAGACTATGTTATGTTCAGAACCCGGGGATGATGAACTTATTACAGCAACTAATCAGATTTAAAGGATTTTGGAACAATGGGCCAATCCCTGCATTTGTCCAGGCCACCAAGGAGGTGCTGGAGATTCTCCCAGATATAGACTCTTCCCCAATTCTGCATTGTTTTAAGTATTCAGTACAGGTTCATCACAACCCTATACGGTATGACACCATGGGCCTAAGAAAAGAACATGTAAACAATGAACCCTTGTTCCAACAAAGATTTCGTGAAAAGTTTGAGGGTTGTTTGGAATTTTTTACGGATGCATCCAAGAATGCTCAGGGAGGGGTAGGTATTGGAGTTTTCTCGTCTACGGTCGGGTACTCGATGTCGGAGGGTTTGCCAAAGTATATTTCTGTGTGCACGGCTGAGATTGTGGCCATATACAGGGCTCTTCAGTACATATTTTCGCAGGAAATAAAATCATCGGTGATTCTTACAGACTCCATGTCTTCTTTGCAATCCATAGCTTCGTGGTCTCTCAGTGCGGATGTCAACCCTTTTGTGTTGAAGATCAGAGCACTGATACATGATATACAATGTAGGAATTATTCGACCAAATTAATATGGATACCTGGACACACCAATATTGTTGGAAACGAACGGGCAGACTCGCTTGCCAAAATAGGTGCTAAAGGTCCACTTCAGACACAAAGGATTAGGGCACACCCGTGTGAACACTGGCCAACATACAAAATGAAGATATGGAGAGAGTGGGAAAACGAGTGGCACGATGTCAGCCGGCAAAAGGGTAGAAGATATGCCCATTTGAGAACGAAAAATAAAATTACTCCAAAACCATGGTTTGCAGAATGTCTTCGTCTACCAAGGAAAGCCATCACAACTATAAATAGATTAAGATCGGGTCATTGTTGTTCCCCAGAGCATTTATATCGAATAAAGGTATTGTATAACAACAATTGTGAGTGTGGAGAACAGGGAGATTTGGATCACATCTTCTTCGGATGTTCGAATAACACTGTTAATTGTCAAACCTTGTACTCCACATTAGTAAAAGAGTGCAAGGTCGCTCCACTAACGATTTATGATTGCTTGCTAGATTCACACCTGAAAGAAACTACCATTAACACAATTGTAGCTTTTATTTCATCATCTCATATTAGATTGTAGTGCGCTTTGAATTGTGGATTGCAGGCATGATTTTGGCTTTGTAGATATCGTAGCGCATGATTTTTCTCAGTCAGCTGAATGTACTAACACCCTTTCCTGTGTTTTTCCTCTGTAGATTTACCTATATCGGAACTTAACACCGCGGAGTTGGAAGATAAACCAAAACAAAACCGAACATAACCTAAAAGTAAGAGCATAGAAGTCCATAGGATCAGAAGTTGACAGAAGAGAAAGCGAGCGTGGAAGAAGAAAATTTCTTGGTGGAGATCCGGAGGTGGAGAAGGGTCCAGATATCCTCTGGGTTTGCCCATCAGGAGACACTTGAGCCTGACCACATGGCCAAGTAGCCGGGTCATAGAGATAGCCGCAAATCTTTAAATATATTGTGCTCTGGCATATGTTCAAAATCTTATCAGGCGACATGTGTTGGAATCTCCCCTGACTGTTTACTGCATTTGAAGATTTATGGTTTTTGGTGGTTTTGCCCGGGTTGTTTAAGGATTCGTAATAAATACGAGGAGCATATGAAAAGTGCCTTCGACGCTAAACTTAATGAAATGTTTGGCGAGTTCAAAGCAATGTTCGATGAGTTTTTGGAAGGAGTCAGTCATCGAGCTAGAGATGCGTTCTTGAAGATGTCGTCGGCTCCAAGACCTGTGGACGAAGTTCCTACTCAAGGTTGACTCTCACTATACGTTCCGTATCCTTTCATATACCTTTCGTCAAATTCATGCGTGTTCTCACTATACCTTCCGTCTTCTTTCCATTTTCTAGCCCACATGTTTTCGACGAAAACATGTTGGGTTGAAGATTATACATAGCTTCACGGGTTAGAAAAAATTAGTAATGTCATTTCTTTACTCATTGTCTACTACCATCGTTACGTGGATGATATTATAATCTTGTGGGGGGGAACTGACCAAGAATTTGAGGATTTCGTTTTATATTTGAACAGTTGTGTGAACAAGATGAAATTTAAGAATGAAAATATAAATGATAAAGAATGCAATTTCTTAGACCCAAACATCGAGTTGTAGGATGGCAAACACTTCTTTGATATCTTCAGAAAGCCAACACATACAGACGTGTCAATTGACATCACCTCCCAACAGCACTGGAACCATAAGTTAGCAGTTTTCAACACTTTGTTGGAAAGACTTGTGAATATACCATTGATTGAAGACAATTTTGATAAAGAAATTGGAATAATAAAACAGATAGCCAGAAAAAACAATTTTGACAATCATATCATTGATAGAATGTTGAATAAAAAATTGCACAGGTGCTTATTGAGGTGTCACTTTCCTATTAGTCAACCTAGAATTGAAGATACAAGATATTTCCCTCTAAGCTACGTTGAAAGTTTGTCGAGTAGGGTTGCGAGGTTTTTGGAGAAAGACAGTACTATAAATATAGCCTTCAGACCAACAACAATCTGAGAAATTTATTCTTCAATAATAAAGATCCACTTCCCCCATTGGAGAAAAGTGGAGTTTACAAACTCACTTGTGACACGTGCGGTGCAATGTATATTGGAAGGACTAATAGGACGTTCAATGAAAGAATCAAGGAACATTTGAGAATTTTCAGGCTGGGTCCTCATTATGATGATTCCCATTTCGGCAATCACCTATTTAAGGAGGGTCATTATTTTGTACCAGAAACAGGTTTCAAAATATTACACACAGGCACTAACTGCTTGTTAGTAGATTATTTGGAGAAATTTGAAATTATAAAACATAGGAGATTATATCCATCTTTAGTTTTGAATTTTCAAGTGGACTTTGTTGAGATGTATGTGATGAACGCTATTTTATGAGAAAATGTGTATGTGTATATAATTTTTCTTCATTAGTCTTAGCAAGTGGAGACTATTGTTGAATTTTTGTGTTTTATGGAACGATTTGATTTGTGCTCTATGCTCTTAACCTATATCTGGTTGTTTCATGTTGTTGGTTGCAGATTGTTTTTATGATTTTTATTGAAATTTGGCTTGTGAATTTGATGCAATTGTACTCAAGTTTGAATGTTATGTATCTCATTTCAGAATTGACGTTCCTGTTGAGAATAGCATAGCGGTGGGTTGCATTGTTTTTTGTCGTTTTGAATTTTAGAACTGTTTGTTTGAATTCGCATCAGCATGTGAGTCATCAGCTATGTCAGTCCTAACTTGGTCTGACATATATATTCTATGAACTTCTTTTTGTTGTCTGATTGAAGATTCTTATTTGCTTTTTCTCAACTGTTTTATTTTTGTGTTTGTTTCCAAAGAAGACAAATTTTTGGGCAGAGTGATCAGATATATGTTCCTCAATCACTCGAGCAGTACCTACTATGTTGGTCACAATATTGTCAATGCATGTAGCAGATATTCTAGAAATTCGAGTTGGTTCATCAATGGTTATAAGATATCCAAAACTCTCTATCAAAGATTGAAACATTCTAGTTGCTGATGTATCTAACAACAAATCAATTTTAGAATCGCCTGCAAGAATGAGATCATTTTATTCTTTCAAACAAAGAGATAAAATCCGTGAAAGTTCAAAAACATAAAAATTTGAGGTCGAGGAATCAGGTCTATAAATACATATCATTACTATATTTCCCTCATTCAGACGTACCTGAGCCGCACAACATTCGATAATGAATGGAACACTGTAGTTATTGATATCAAGTCTAGTCTTGAATGGAATATCAGCTCTGAAAAATAATGCACTACCTTCACGTTCACCATCATTTCTACAAAAGCTAGATGCCAGATTATAACCTGGGATATTAAAATGTTTCAATTGTCCTTCATACCTCCAATGTTCTGTCACAGCTAAAAAGTCAACAAAATGTTCAACAGCTTACTGAATTCTGCTTAAAGCAGAATCTATGGATCGTAAATTTTGATGCAAGAAAAAAATGTTTGCTTGCAAGCTTCATTTGCTTTCATTAAATCAAGATTGGTGGGTTCAATATATTCTGACCTCTCTGGAAAAACCTCGAAAACTGAAATCACGTATGAATACACCCTCTGGCCAGAAGTTCTTGTTCATTACTTGTTCATATTTTCCTGTTGGTACCCCAATACTAAACGCAGAATTTTTACCTTTTGAGATAAGTTTTTTACTTCCACATTATGTGATTTTAAAGAACTGCTCACAAAATTCTTGATTTTTTCCTCTTATACATCCGCACCAACAACTCGACCGAGATAACTTCATTTCTTAGGAGGAAGTCCCGAGAACAATGCATTTTCAGTTGCTGAACCACTGCAAATAGTTCCCCTTCTACGATTCGTAATGTTTTTCCTTGCTTTTACTTCAATCCATTCCTGTGTGTTGTTTGAGTTCCCAGTTATAGTTGTTGTTGATTCCATTTGTTTACTATCAACTGATAGGGAACTCTAATGTTTGTCAAAATCAGCTAAGCGTTCGTTGCCGTGGGGCACACAAGCTTTTCCCTCCATTGATTCGGATGCTGTTTTGGTCGAGTATTGTGTTTTTGGAAAAAATGTTCTTTCCTACGTTAGATTAGAGTGATAAGACTATAACTTTCTCAGAAATGCCTCTTTATAGTGATAATAAAAAGCTTTGGGTGCCCCCATAAACCTAATAAAATATGGACAGGCCCTGAGAGAGAGGTCACGAGTTGTACGTTAGAAAGAGATGGACATATGGTAGGAAATGTCAAAATCATATGTTTATTGTTTACTGTGTTTTCAATCGATATTTCATTCTCTTAACAAGCTATTTAGCAGAAAACTAGGTTTTTAGAATCGACTGCTACATGCTAATAAAGCGAAAGTGATTTATTTTTGGAAATAATAGACCAATATAGGAGTTTCTTTGTTATTTCATGTATGTACATATAGGACATGATTTACAAAGATTTACAAGGAATATATCTAGTCTACTTTCTATATTTCATAAGGCCACAGCAAGAATTTGTAGAGGTGACTTGAATTTCGAGATAGATAGATATATTATTGAATATTAAAAAGAATGTTGTTCTAAAGGAATTAGTTACATATGTACCATCACATTCTACACTCACTTTCAAAAGTTTTGCACCCCCCCTGTAGTGGAGATAAAATAATCAAGATTCACAACAAATTGTTACTGACAACAACAGAAACTTGTTGACCACCAAATAAAACGATAACATTACGAAACAAAAAATGTTCTTGTGTTTAAATATCGATTTTGTTAAATGTGTGCCTTTCTGCGGATCAGTAGTTTTTCGTTTTGAGAACCGGTTAGTTCAAAAACTGTGTAATATGCCCAGAAACGAGTTGTCTTAGTTCGACAGAACTAGAATTATTGCTCTCTGGCAAGAAGGGCTCTCACGCCATCAGATAGCCAATAGACTGAACATTATTCGAAGCACGGTTAGCAAAACGATTAGGCGCTATGAGGAAACTGGTGGAGTGCATATAAGACCTCGAAATGGTCGTCCTCGTGTTACCACGATTCGGGAAGATCGGTATATTGCCCAATCAGCCCGTAGAAATAGGTCAGTGACGGTACCAACACTCAGGTCGGAATTCCAAAGAGCCCACAACCGTGTAATTTCATGTGCTACAATTCGTAGAAGAATTTTAACATCAGGATTGCGGTCCAAAAGGCCTCTAAGAGTTCGTTTATTAACTGTTCGTCACCGAACCGCTCGTCTACAGTGGTCGCGAGCTCATCAAAACTGGCATTTAGAAGAATGGAGGAATGTGCTATTTACAGATGAGTCACGGTTTGGGTAAGTAAGTGATGACTACCGCTTAAGAGTTTGGAGGGAACCAGGATGTCGAAATAGACCTGAGAGAGCTATTCAAGTTGCTCCTTTTCGCGGTGACACTGAAATGTTTTGGGGAGGCAAAATGTTTGGAAGAAGAACGCCACTAATTCACATATCCGGGACGATGACTGGTGCATATTGCCTCGAAAATATCATAAATCCTGCAATTATACCCATGGGTAATGAATTAGAGGCTCAATTTATCTTTATGGACGATAATGCCAGGCCACATCGCACTAGAGGTGTTCAAGAAGCCCTGGAAAACCAAAACATTATCAGATTAGAATGGCCCGCGATGTCTCCTGACATAAATCCTATAGTGCATATATGGGATCATGTCTCCAGAGCCGTTTTCCGTCGAAATAATCCACCACGAAATTCACAAGAACTTATTGTAGCTGTTACCGAGGAATGGATGAATATTCCGCAGGAAATAATCAATAATTTAATTTTTGGAATGCCTAGACGAGTGAATGCATTGCTAAGCAGCAGAGGCTCGAATACTGCATATTAGTTTGCTCTTTTATTAATTAACTTTTAATTTTCCGTTCAAATTTAATTTTTGTTTTTGCAATTTTTGATTCCTAATTTGTATTTGTTGTTTCAACTTCATAATTCTATGAAATTAAATTGATTTCATTTTATTTCTGTAAAAGCCTTTCATTATCCTTGAACCCGAGGGTATAATTTTTTTTTCAAAGTTTGAGATAGCCTTAATAATTAGGGGGTGCAGGACTTTTGAAAGTGAGTGTATTTCAAGGCATGTCCGAAGAAAATACTTAACTCCAATCTGAATTCAATATTGAGAAGAGATGCAAATCATGTTGATATTCAGTAAGCCCTGTGACATCGGCAAACTCAAAACTCAATATTTTCTGTTGATCAGTGTCACAGAAATCTAAGACTGGAAAGCCACACGGTAAAGAAACAGGAGCAATTAAATAATACTGCCAGGAGTGCCAGAAAAGAGTAACTGAGCCACCTGATGAAGAACCTATCAAAATAATTGAAAAAAAAAATTGAGAATGATTAATTATCATATAAATATTTCCCCCGCAGGAAATTTCATATTATTTGTGAGAGTATCAATAAACATACTTAAAATTATTGCCCTTTTCTCTATAAAACACATGTTTTTGCTCAAGGAAGGTGAAATGTTAAAAAAAAATCACTTTAACGATTAATTTTTTTCTTTGCAGCCAGAACGCAAAAGAGGGGTCCTTCTATCTTCCCAAATCACGAGTAATTTCAGTGTATATACAATCAGACCCTGGCGAATGACATAATAATGATGTTTTACACAACTCTCAAGTTTTTTACATTAATAAAAATCAGAAGAAATTTTCAGGTAGTATTTTTTTTATACGGAATCTATTATTTTGTCAGCACTTGAAAGTTTCAAGTACGAGAAAAATATAGTTGATTAGATAACATTTTCGAAGTTGATTTCAGTCAGAGACAACCTCTGTTGTTGTCTCTGATTTCAGTACAAAAATTGCTTCAAATTAATAGAAAGTCTATAAATCTAGCGACAACCACCCAAAAATGCAACATGGAGGATCAGCGGACCGGTAGAATTCCCGAGTTTACTCGATAACTTGGTTGAAGCGGCAACGTTGATTTATTTTCTACCAGCTTGACGTTTACTACCAGGGACTACTGTTATCTCTCTTTTCTACCACCCCCCTCTCTCTCGTGGGTATTCCTCGATGCGGTGAACGGGAAAACCACGTGAAGGCCTGTCCATGTATTATTAGGTCTATGGGTGCCCCACGGTAACGAACAATCAGCTGATTTTGACAAATCGATAGAGTACCCTATTGCGGACTGATATCGGTGGGGTTTGAGGTTATTTTGCGTATGGTCCGTATATACACATTTGGTAACCGAAAGTTGCCAGATTTTTTTTGGTGTAGCAGGGGGAAAATCTGCAAGACAGAAGAAACACATCCTCTCCTGAGGGGGAACAGTGTGGGAATTCTCACTCTCTTGAGCTCGAGACCCACTAAAAACCCTAAACTGCTTCTTCATAGGTTCCAGGCATTTTGCCTACTAACCAGTTGACTCTTATGGTTTCTGGACTCTCACACGATCATAGTCGTGTTGATAGTTGTATGCTGCCTATAGCTTTTATAGGTTAGGCTCTTCTTTGGTTACTTTAAATCCTCAACTGATCTCTCGGTCTTCGGTAGTAGGTTCTTGACCTTCTAAGTTCTTCCGTTGGATCGTAGTCGACTAATCTTCGTAGTTCCTGATTTGGATGTTGTTTGGCTTTGTCGAATATCCTTTCCGCATTTCCCTTCATAAATTCTGTAACTGGTTCCCATTCCAAGTCCTTGTAGATTTGTTTGTTCCTATCAAACCAGGGTACGTCCATCGCCATTCTAAGGAGTTTATTCTCAGTGGCCTGTATTCTCTTGATGTGGGTCTTGGCTGCGAAGCCCCATGCCGCCGATCCATAAGTGAGTTGTGGTCGCGCGATAATTTTAATCATCGTCAACTTGATGTTCTTATTCATATGACTTCTTCTGCCTATGAGTGGATAAAGTTTACTCATTGCGGCTTTTGTTTTATCAACAGCACATTTGATGTGGTTTTTCCATGTAAGTCCTCTGTCAAGCTTCACTCCTAGGTATGTTGCTTCATTTTTCCATTCAACCTCTTCTCCGTCAACTTCAAGGTTTTCTTCCATCCTCAATCTTCTCTTTTGCAGTAATATTGCTTGAGTCTTTCTTCCATTGATTTGGATTTTCCATTTGATGCACCATTTGAGTAATTCATCTATGGCTTCCTGCAGTCTCTGGTGTATGATCTCTGGGCGTCGATGTCTGAATGCTATTCCTGTGTCATCTGCGTACAAGGTGAGCATATTTCTAGCATTCTTCGGGATATCATAAACGTATATTACGTAAAGCAGAGGTCCAAGTACCGATCCTTGAGGCAATCGCGCTTCCAATTGTCTGGTTTGAGAGGTTGCTCCATCTATCTTCACATAAAAGTTTCTATTCCTCAGAAAGTTCCTTATAATCTTGCATATCTTGATCGAATATCCTGCTTTTTTCATCTTGTAGATTAGGCCTTCGTGCCATACTCTATCAAAAGCTCTCTCGATATCCATCAGAACTAATCCTGTGGCCTGTTTGGTCTGCATTCCTTCGGTGACGTATTCTATGAGCCGTAGCAATTGGAGTTCAGTCGAATGTTCTCGTCGAAATCCAAATTGTTGGGGTGGAATTATCTTCAACATTTCTGTTTCCTCATTCAGCCTTTTAGCGATAACCCTCTCAACGATTTTCCCTAGTGCTGATAGTAGGCTGATTGGTCTATAATTTCGAGGAAATTTCCGTTCCTTTCCAGGCTTGTTGAAAACTATCATTTGTGCAGTTACCCATCTCTTTGGGTAGTATTCGGTCCTCATCACTCCGTTTGTAATATTCGTCAAGGCTGCTATTCCTTTTCTAGGCAATTCAACATATAATTCGTTATCCTATCTTCTCCCGGCGCTTTCCTGTTTTTCAATTTCATTATGATCTCTTTGATCTCTGTTGGTGAAGCCGGTTTTGGAATGATTTCGGTTTCCGTTGGTTCCATCATCTGTTCTTCGTTTTCCTCCACTTCTTCTTCTAAATCTTCATTGTCATCATCATTTCTGTAGTTTATTCTGGCTTCTCTCTCAATTGAGTCGGCAAGTGCTTCGGCTTTTTCAAGTCTCGTATATACCATTCCGTTTGCTCCATGCAGTGGAGAACTGTCCGTTCTCGTCGTAAGCGTTTTTGCATTTTCCAAGCCGAGTGATCTATTGTATTCAGTTCACTTAATTTTTGGTGCCATCTGTTATTACGCAGTTCTGTTAAAACATTTTTCAATATCTGACTATGCTTATTCAGTTTCTTCTTGTCTTCTTCTCTTTTTGTTGTTCTGTAGAATTTTCTGAGTCTTCTGTTTTTTTTTATTAAGTTCTTTTATATCCCTTGGCGTATCTCCATGTGAATATTTCGGAATTGGTTTCCTTATTCTCTTGGTGCTTTCTTCATAAGCTTCTTTAATTTGATTTTCCAATTTTTCAACTGCTTCATCTAATTCATCCCGGGTGTTTATTTGGGGAATTTCCGTGATTTTCTCCTGAAGTAAATTCTTATATTTCTCCCAGTCTGTGCGATCCTTGGTTTGTGTCTTTTCTCCGTTTCTTGGGCCATGTCACACTATGAATTCTATGGGATTGTGGTCTGAAGTTCTGTCTTCTATTGTATCAATGCTGATTTCTTCAGTGATATCTTTCATTACGACAATGTCCAGTACATCGGGTAGTCCATTTACTCTCGGTATGTAGGTCGGTATATCAGGTCCTATCACAACTGCATTTTCAGCATAAATCTTCAGTCTTTTCCCGTTGGTATTTTCCACCCTACTGTTCCATTCTTGCGATTTGCAGTTAAGATCACCAATTATGATTTTCGGGTGTCTCCCTTCTAATAGCATTTTTTGATCCTCTTTCAGCATGTCCTTATCCGGTGATTTATAAGTTGAAATAATATTCACTTGTCCTCGGCTGTATTCGGGTTCGGCTTTTGGACGGTCCGAGAATTGTTCTAAAACTGCGCAAAACTGTTGCGCCCTACTATAAAATCCTCTTCGCAGTTCTAGAACCATTCTCGGACTGTCCGAAAGCCAAACCCGAATACAGCTCTCGATTGGTATTCACAATAATCGATATTGCTTCTACTTCTTGACCATTGAATATTTGGTCGAAATGGTGATCCATATTTCTTCTTGCCAGTATAGCAACGCCACCTGTGCTGTTAGGTCTATCATTTTTATTGATAACATAATTGGGAAAAGCTATCCGAACGTTGGGGTTAAGTCTTGTTTCTTGCAGAGCTATGACATCCGGTCTCTTCTCTTCA
Source organism: Coccinella septempunctata (assembly GCF_907165205.1). Taxonomy (NCBI): domain Eukaryota; kingdom Metazoa; phylum Arthropoda; class Insecta; order Coleoptera; family Coccinellidae; genus Coccinella; species Coccinella septempunctata. The sequence goes on along the minus strand of NC_058192.1, from coordinate 39,947,505 downwards.
ATCAGTTCTCCGAATTCTGATCTGCGGGTTCTCAATCCTTCGACGTTCCAAGAGACGATTATGATATTGTTCTTTATCGTCGTATCAGCCATTAAATATTCTTAATAATTTGCTGCATCTTCTTCTCAATCTCTTTCTCCAGATTCTGCATCATCGTGCTGAGGAGGTTTTTCGTGAACTTATCCAGTTCCTCAGTGATTCCAGAAATTCTTTTTCTGGTTTCGGCTTTTTTGACGGTTTTGCCTTTTCCGTCTTTTCCTCTGGTTTCTTCGTCTCTTTGACTGCTTTGGTTGCAGTTTCCTGGGGTTTCTTCACTTCGGAGTATTTTGTGTTGGCCTCGAGCTGGTTTGGTTCGATCTCGGCGATCTCTTGGTCTTTTTAGTGACCAATTTCCATTCGCTACATCTCTTGTAGCTGGCTGGATGTCATCGCTCTCCACAGAGAACAGAAGAAGCATTTCGCTCCTCGTTCTCCCTGGTAAGCGTACACTCCTTGGAGCTGTGATTACCGGAGCATTTCACGCACCTCCATGTAAAAGTGCACTTACTTTGGGCATGTCCATATCGCATAACATTGTCCAGGCCGGTCGTCCTTCTCTTAGGTTCAACAACACAGTTCATGTTGTAGAGCCTTCTCACCTCGAAGATACCCTTATTCTGGGTTTCAACCAGCAATAAGGGCATCGGCCTCTTTGTTATATTTGGGGTCATACTTATGACCTCAGCATCGACGATCCCTTGATCCTTGAAGTCATCAAGGATCGTCGGGATATCTGTATCCAGCGGTAGATATCCACTACCTCGTAGATTTTCTTCTCTTCCTCCCGTTGAAGAGTGTAAAACTACCTTTTTATTTTATGAAGAAAGTCTGTCATCCTTCTGTGGTCTTCGGCGGTTTGTGGGACGTTTGTCGACGTAGTTCCTTTTTCACTAGTGACATTCGTATTCGATGTTTCTCAGTTTCGCTATGAATAGCTGGTAATCTGATATTTAGGAATCTTGGGATAACGTCATGTTGTTTGCATTCGTGTAGAAATATCAGATTACCAGCTGTTCATAGCGAAACTAAGAAACATCGAATACGAATGTCACTAGTGAAAAAGGAACTACGTCGACAATATCAGTTATCGAATAATATCGATTTGAAGTTGAAATTTCTCCACCACTTTTTCCTGAGACACCTACATACTATAGAATATAGCATATTAGTTGATAGTCTAGTAGAAGATACATTCTACATTAACTGGAATGCTGACCGAAAGAGGAATCAGAAGTTAAAGTTCCTGATTAACCAGAAAGAACGCACACGACAGCAGACAAATAGAGTTCACAACGTTCTACCTGATATCGTCCAACCGAGTGAAATACACCAATTTCACGATAGATTCACCAATCTTAGTGATGTTGACTTCAGTGAGGAGGAAGAAATGATACTAAATCTCGGACATAAATTTGCTCCAATCCCTAAATCATTCGACATCCATGAGATGGCTATTGATATTGAGCTGCAAATTAGAAGAGATCCAAGCTTCGACACTATAGCTGACGGAGTTCTTCACACTTTAAAGTGTTTTAGAGAAAAACGGGTTAAGGTGAGTGACCGAGAACAAATTGACATTAATAAAAAATTACGTGGAAGTATAAAAAACATACGCGAAAAGGTATCAATTAATGATCCAATAATAACAAAAGCCGATAAAAACGCAGGATTGGTTATTCTGAAGAAACATCTATATATTGTTATGGTAATTAGGCGTAAGCATTCCTTAGAGTAATGTAAACAGCCTCGAGTAGAGTTCGAGGAATATTCGTATAGCTTTTAGTCAGCAGTTTTCGCTTTCCTCTGGTAGAAATGTAGTTTTGTGATTCATTATTATTCAGACCTGCTTGAAATGAACTTGCTTCGAGAAATAAAGTTGTTTTTTTAAAAAAGTGAACTTAGAGCGTAAAAATATAATTATATAGAGAAAACTCTTACTTTTTTCAATGACAATAACATTTTAGAGATTAAAAACAACCCCTTGATAAAATTTTCAAACAAAGTTAATAACATCATAAAAACTTCACTCCCAACCTTTCATAAATTTGGGGAGACAATATTCAGTATTAAAGAAAGAAATCCACAAACACCTAAACTTTATAGCTTGATAAGACTACACAAGCCTGAAAGAGGTATCAGACCCATCACCTCGGCAATAAGCTCACCCACTCATAAAGTATCCAAATTCCTAAATAAGTTGATTAATGGAATATTTAAGATGAGATCACAATACTCCATTAAAAACTCACAAGAACTCATAAAAGATCTGAATTCTCTCAAGCTGAACCCCCATAAACGATACCTTCTGATTTTATATAATAATAGTTAATTTATATAATAATATCCCAGTTGAGGATACACTTGCATTTTTGAATAAACAGCTGAAAGATTATTGTGAAACCAACAATGATTTTAATTTAGACGCAACAGATATAGAAAATATCATGGCTCTAGCCAGAATTGCTTCTGAACAAAATTTTTTCATTTTTAATGATAAGGTGTATATAATGAAAGACGGTGTACCAATGAGATCTCCATTTAGTGGCCCAATGTCAGAAATTTATCTTAACTTTGTGGAAAAATTGATTATGCTTCTACCTTTGGCTCAATATATAATACTATGGAAGAGATACGTCGATGATGTTTTTTGCGTATGGGCCGGAACTGAAGAAGAATTAAGAGCTTTCTTCAATACATTAAATGTAAAATTTAAGATTAAATTCACCATAGAAAAAGCGCAAAATAATTCATTAAATTTTTTGGATCTGAAAGTTACTTTAACAGAGCATAATACTTTCACATACGATATTTTCCGTAAGTCAACCCAGACAGACGTTATCATCCCTTACAGATCATATCCTTCAACCCCTATAAAAAACTCCGCTGTTTCTTTTCCACAGACTTCTGAGTATTCCACTATCCAAAAATGATTTTGACAGAGAATTGATGACAATATTTAAGATCGCTGAATCTAATGACTTTCCCAGATATTATGTTGAGAATATTTTGAGATCTATAAGGAAGAAAATACTCCTCAAAAAAATTTACCCCCACATTTGTATCAGACAAAATTACATCTCCATACCATTCTTTAGAGAATTCAATGATAGACTGAATTCCATTCTGAGAAAACATGACTATTTAATTGTCAACAAACGACATCCAACCCTAGAGAATATCTTAATTAATAACAAATCCAAACTTAGTAGTGAATATCATAGTGGTATATACAAGATAACTTGTAACGATTGTCCAGCCTTTTATACCGGGTGTCCCAGAGCTTTTAGGCCAGCAAATATCTCAGTTACCTGCGGAAAAAAAAAATTGAAAAAAATACTTGTCGCAGGAGACCATACGCTCTTTCATGCAGCATAGCAAAATCCACCCCCTGACAAACAACCCCCGAGAAACCACCCATAACTTTTGTTTTTCAAATGGCACCCCCATGTTTGTTGTGCTTCAACTTACAGTTTTTTTCATTTCTCATTCAATGATGTATCATGGTAGCTAGAATGGCATGCAGAATTATGGAAAATAAAAATACAAATGAAATACGAATTTATACGCTCAGCTGTATTGTTACTGCAACATTATACTAAAGAAAATGTTCAAAATGTTGGCCAGCACTTGCCACACATTTTATTGACTCTTTTTTTTCAACATCCACTTTTTCTTGTCTCTACAATGTGGACTAATTCGATCAGTCCAATTAACAGTACCCACTAACGAATTCAATTTTATCGAGTGACTATCTTTACAACTACATATTATGATATATCATTGATTGAGAATTAAAAAGAGCTGTCAGTTGAAGCCAAACAAACATAGGGGTGCCATTTGAAAAACAAAAGTTAGGGGTTGTTTCTCAGGGGTTGTTTGTCAGGGGGTGGATTTTGCTATGCTGCATGAAAGAGCGTATGGTCTCCTACGACAAGTATTTTTTTCAATTTTTTTTTTCCGCAGGTAACTGAGATATCTGCTGGCCTAAAAGCTCTGGGACACCCGGTATAGGCATGACAACTCGTGCTGCCAAAGTAAGGTTCAATGAACATATAAAAAACAGGCCTAAATCAGCTTTTGGGAACCATTTAATCGAATGTAAACATGGGACTACAATAGAAAATCTGTCACTGATACGAAAAAAAAACAACTATAATAAACTGGTTCTCCTCGAACAGTATGAGATCCTTAAAAACGAGGATAATATTCACCTTCTAAATGACATTTCAGAATTTTCTGGGAGGCATATATTTAAATACTTATAAGAAACATTTCCAACATAAGAAAAATAACACCATATTCTATGCCAAAGATTTAACCATACTCTGTGATCTTATGACTCTGACAACGAATTGTCACCTAGTATTTCCGGTCCATTCGTTTAACCTCATCACAGAACATAAACATCAAGAGAATGGTAACTCCCGTGCTAATCTTCTTGACCGTGTTTTTTGTCTGCGACACTAGCGCTGAAACAGCGTACTGTGGAACTACGTTCTTTTTGCCCGTGCGGCTTCCGCTTCCTCCCGTCCGGACCTTACTAGCAGCAGGCGAGAGATTCAAATCGACGAGGACGCATTGAAAGAGCGCCGAATCAGAGAAATAATGAAAAATTCGAGAAAAATTTTGAGTTTTATAGGAAAATAAAGGATGAAAATAAACTTTTATGATTTCTTGTATTTCTTTTCCTGATGGTACTCAGAAAAAGAAATGAAATTAGGAACAGGAAGGTTTTTCTTCTTCTTCCTATTCAACTTAAAATTTCTCTCGAATTTTTCATTATTTCTCTAATTCGGCCATCCTTCAATGCGTGCCCGTCAATTTGAAACAGCACCTCGAGTTATTTTGTAGGGGTGAAAAAATGGCTAATGCTAGTATTGCAAGTCAAAACAAGTTTTGTTTCTTATGTTTTCTCTTATCTCACGTTGTCCAACAAAGTATTATAATTATTATTTGGAGATGTTATATTGGGATTATTGTCTGGGTTTCTGAATAGAAATATTGATTCCGAAAAAACGATTTTTCTTCGCGAAAGTTTGCTGCTAAGTTCAATTGACGATTTAGAAATACAATTTCATAATTTTCATACTTCCAAATGAATGCTTTTTTCAACTGTAGAACTTGTTCCATGAGCTGAAACATATTTATGTCTCTTGAGATTTCAGTATGAGGAATACCTATATATATCATAACATGGAATTGAAATATTTTAAATAGAAACTTTAAAACTTCCACTTAAACGCTTTACTTATCAAGATGTTTAGCTTCTACCTCCTTCACAAAGTTAGTATATGCTACCTCAACATTATAACCCAAGTTTACTTCAAGAAAGAATCTGTGAAATAATAGGAATTTGTGTCTAGGTACAATGGATCACCAATTTCATCGCTCGATTTCATTACACAATTCATCCCTTTTAAATGAAGTATCTCCAAAGAATGTTTATCTTTCTTTACGAAACTAAATCAGTCAATTCACTGCCGATAATTCCGATAAATATCTTGATTTACTAGTTAGGCCGTATAATCTCGAAAAGAGTACTGACAAACGTTTGTTTACATTTCGAATTTTATGGTTAAGGATTTGCCGATTGCGTGGTTGCCAATTGGGTATTTCTGTGTTGCCAAGAAAAGCGACACTAGCGCTCTAACAGCGTACGCTTGCAACTCGTGGTCCAAAATTATCTGAATGAGTTGCCACCGCCTGAACCTCATATAGCGATACACACGCTTTTCTGTTGAAGTTTGAGATGGAAATTTGATGGTTCTGGTATTTCTTGATGGATAAACTGACATTAAACAACGGATTTTGATGAAACCTTTTTATGATACCCGTATGACACTTATTATTACAACGATTCTTCATATTTTGACGGTAGGTCCATGTTCGAGGTCACTCACGTTTTCCCTGATAACCTGTAAATTGTTATGTCATGTCTGACAACTTATCCATGTAAATTCTGTTTGAATATATGTTTATATGTATTTTTATTTCTTAGTTAAGGGGCGTAGGGAAATTGATAGTAAGATTTTCTCTCTCTTATTTATTTCATATTAAGTCAACGTTTCGACCCTGATTAGGGTCTTCTTCAGGACTCTAAAATAAATTTACATTAGAACAAGTACACACGAAGACTCATATGATACCTACCGAAACACAAAGAGCAATAATTTTAAACAATCTGAAATGCGGCATGAGTGTGAACAGGCAACATGTAACAAGTAAACAATTACAAAAACAGTTAGAATTGGGTACAACGGCTGCTCCAAAATTGTAGTTTGTCTGGGTTGAAGCGGCAGCACATGCGGAAAATTCCAGAACGCCATAAAAACGGGAACTAGGTTAGGCCACAGAGAACGGTTCAAGTCACCGCCTCAGCACCTAGAAGCATAGAACTCATGGTTGGGGGGCGATGAGGTTCTTTCAAACTGATCAGGTACGAGTATATATTACTTATACCCTCGATGTCCCTTCTATAATTCATAGAGTTGTTGTGGCTCTTGATGTGGAACATTTCAAGAAGACATCTCTTTCTTGTGTTGTTCTTGAAATCTAATATTTCTACGGCACCGTAGTCCATTCGATGGTCTTTCTTTCGGACGTGCTCCGCCAATACACAGGTTTTGTCAGGGTTCTTGATGTCGCTTATGTGCTGGGTGATTTGTCTCTTTACTGTCTGCGACGTTTGGCCAATGTAGACCTCTTCGCAAGTTGAACAGGGCACACGGTATACCACTCCACTCATTTTATTGACTTCAATTTTGTCTTTTAGGTGGCTGTACAGTCTATCGATCTTGAAAATATTCTTAGGTACTATCTTGGCAGAGTCGTGTTTTAATAATTTTATGAGAGGATTGGTTACGTCCTTGATTAGGGGAATCGTGGAGTATCTGGTTGAACTAACTTCTCTTCTATTGGTGGATGCGCCGTCTCCACCCAGTGGCTGTCCTGGGGGAGCGGAGTTGTATAACAATCTTGTCAGTAGGCCTTTAGGGTAGCCGTTATTTAACATCAAATTGAAAAGTAATTTCAGATTCTTTTGATGGAATGCTTGGTGGGATATTCTTTGAATGCGGCTCTTTAGGCCCAAAATCATATTAATTTTTTGTCTGTGTGGGTGATTGGAATAGTAATGTAAGTACCTTCCTGAATGGGTTGGTTTCCTGTACCAGTCCAGCCGCAAGTCTCCCTCAGTGTTCCTGATGACCCTCGTGTCCAAAAAGGGGACACCCATTTCGAACTCTTCCTCGAGTGTGAACTTGATGTGTTCGTGTTGTTGGTTGAATCTTTCCAAAATGTAGGCAGTTTTATCCCTCGGTACTGAACAAAATAGATCATCCACGTATTTCTTGATGAAGGGTATTGTAAAGGGGATGCTAGGGAGGATGCAGTCCAAGAGATAATCCATTACCAATTCTGCGATGGGTGAGCTGGCATTTGAGCCCATAGGAGAGCCTAGGATTTGACTGAAGAATTTTCCCTCAAAGATAAAATAGTTTGAATTAAATAAGAAGCTGACGATGGAAAGAAAGTCGTCTTTGGGGATTGACGTGTGTTCACTTATGGAGTGCCATCTGTGTTCAATAGCTGTTAATGCCAGCTCTACAGGAATGTTGCTGAAGAGGGACACTACGTCTAGACTAATAAGAACATAATTATCAGGTAGATGGATCTGATCTATGAATTCTGCAAAGGCAAAAGAATCACCTATGTAGTATTCGCTATGGGAGGTTGAAATAGACTTGGACAGAATATCAGATACGACAGCTGACAGTTTGGAGGTGGGAGTGTAAATTGACGAAATGATTGGTCCCAATGAGAGAGTGGGTTTGTGAACTTTTGGTAGGCCATAATGGAGTAAAGCACTGAAACTGGTCCTACGTTTTGAAGTTACGACCACCATCTCGAAGATCAAAAGAATGGAAGTCGAGTCGCTCAAACTATGGCAGATTCTTGAGGGCTCGCTCCCACAGGAAACCCTTGACCAGTTCAGAACGTACCAGGGCAACAAATATGTGAGGCAATTTTCACTGATCAAGCAAAGAAATCTAAAGAAAATAGAACACCTAGCAAAAGAACAACTCACCAGAATCAAACCCCAAACTAAGTGGATAAAGAACATTAGCTCTACACCCATCCCTGAGAATATCCTGGGATTTTTGGCGCTTGGCCCCAAGTTCGGTGTTGACATCCCCACTAGAGAAATGAACGTTCAGAAGCTACTGTCAGATGTCGAGTACACCATCAATCTGAATGAAACATTGTCAGAAGATGAAAGGAACGTCAAACGTGCCCGAGCTACCAACATCATCACCAACCATATCAAACCCAATAAGCAGCCAAACAGCATTTACCAAAGCGAGTTTTACCACTGCAGGAAGTTCCTGAGAGATCACCCTGAACTTCTGATTCTACGCTCTGACAAGGGCAACGTCACGGTCATAATGGATAAGTCTCTTTACTCGGAACTGTCCAACAACCTATTACTCAACGAGAGATACTATAAACCCTTGTCCAGAGATCCAACTACAACACTAAAAACTAGAAGCAATGCTCTAATCAAGAAACTGGTAAACGAGGGGCATATCACTCAGGCACAAGGAAAAATTATGTACAATTACAAATCCATAACTGCCAGATTTTATGGCCTACCAAAAGTTCACAAACCCACTCTCTCAATGAGACCAATCATATTGTCAATTATCACTCCCACCTCCAAACTGTCAGCTTTCTTATCTGATATTCTGTCCAAGTCTATTTCAACCTTCCATAGCGAATACTACATAGGTGATTCTTTTGCCTTTGCAGAATTTATAGATCAGATCCATCTACCTGATAATTATGTTCTTATCAGTCTAGACGTAGTGTCCCTCTTCAGCAACATTCCTGTAGAGCTGGCATTAACAACTATTGAACACAGATGGCACTCCATAAGTGAACACACGTCAATCCCCAAAGACGACTTTCTCTCCATCGTCAGCTTCTTATTTAATTCAAACTATTTTATCTTTGAGGGAAAATTCTTCAGTCAAATCCTAGGCTCTCCTATGGGCTCAAATGCCAGCTCACCCATCGCAGAATTGGTAATGGATTATCTTTTGGACTGCATCCTCCCTAGCATCCCTTTTACAATACCCTTCATCAAGAAATACGTGGATGATCTATTTTGTTCAGTACTGAGGGATAAAACTGCCTACATTTTGAAAGATTCAACCAACAACACGAACACATCAAGTTCACACTCGAGGAAGAGTTCGAAATGGGTGTCCCCTTTTTGGACACGAGGGTCATCAGGAACACTGAGGGAGACTTGCGGCTGGACTGGTACAGGAAACCAACCCATTCAGGAAGGTACTTACATTACTATTCCAATCACCCACACAGACAAAAAATTAATATGATTTTGGGCCTAAAGAGCCGCATTCAAAGAATATCCCACCAAGCATTCCATCAAAAGAATCTGAAATTACTTTTCAATTTGATGTTAAATAACGGCTACCCTAAAGGCCTACTGACAAGATTGTTATACAACTCCGCTCCCCCAGGACAGCCACTGGGTGGAGACGGCGCATCCACCAATAGAAGAGAAGTTAGTTCAACCAGATACTCCACGATTCCCCTAATCAAGGACGTAACCAATCCTCTCATAAAATTATTAAAACACGACTCTGCCAAGATAGTACCTAAGAATATTTTCAAGATCGATAGACTGTACAGCCACCTAAAAGACAAAATTGAAGTCAATAAAATGAGTGGAGTGGTATACCGTGTGCCCTGTTCAACTTGCGAAGAGGTCTACATTGGCCAAACGTCGCAGACAGTAAAGAGACAAATCACCCAGCACATAAGCGACATCAAGAACCCTGACAAAACCTGTGTATTGGCGGAGCACGTCCGAAAGAAAGACCATCGAATGGACTACGGTGCCGTAGAAATATTAGATTTCAAGAACAACACAAGAAAGAGATGTCTTCTTGAAATGTTCCACATCAAGAGCCACAACAACTCTATGAATTATAGAAGGGACATCGAGGGTATAAGTAATATATACTCGTACCTGATCAGTTTGAAAGAACCTCATCGCCCCCCAACCATGAGTTCTATGCTTCTAGGTGCTGAGGCGGTGACTTGAACCGTTCTCTGTGGCCTAACCTAGTTCCCGTTTTTATGGCGTTCTGGAATTTTCCGCATGTGCTGCCGCTTCAACCCAGACAAACTACAATTTTGGAGCAGCCGTTGTACCCAATTCTAACTGTTTTTGTAATTGTTTACTTGTTACATGTTGCCTGTTCACACTCATGCCGCATTTCAGATTGTTTAAAATTATTGCTCTTTGTGTTTCGGTAGGTATCATATGAGTCTTCGTGTGTACTTGTTCTAATGTAAATTTATTTTAGAGTCCTGAAGAAGACCCTAATCAGGGTCGAAACGTTGACTTAAGATGAAATAAATAAGAGAGAGAAAATCTTACTATCAATTTCCCTACGCCCCTTAACTAAGAAATAATATACACCTTACTGGGAATTACACTAAATTTTATATGTATTTCAGCTGGCCTGATGATGGCATAGATGCCGAAATCGATCGCCAAGAGAATTATATAAAAATTGGATTAGTGTGTTTTCTTTACCTCTTCTAAGGACTTTCACTTTCCTTATTTCCCTCCTGCAACTCGAGCCTCTCCCTGAGATTTTTAATCTCAGCCACTAAGCTAGATACGCATCTATCTAGCTCATTCACCCTCGATTTCAAACTTGCGTTCTCCTCTCTCAACATATCGTGTTCGGACACGACATTAGCGATTCCTAGCGCGTCTTCTTCCATTATGGAATCGCAGTCCGAATGGTCAGACATTTTAAAATCTAATTAATAATTACTATGCTACTTAAAGCAATTTGAAATAAAATTTTTCAAGACAAAAAAGAAAAATATATCTCATGCATAAAAACAAAACGACTCATCAAAAATTTTCTACGCTATGAGAAAAATCAGGAAAAAGATACGAAAAATAAGCTCACCTGAAGCTTTCTGCAGAACCAACGATCTAGACCGATCTGGACTCTGGAGATGAACACCAACTTCGAAAATTTTAACGAATTAAAATTTCGATAATACACACACGTATACAACCTACACAAGCTTGTGTAAACTTTCACTTCGACTCTCTCTTCCACTTTCTCTTTGAAAAATAACGTATGGCACTGGTATCATTCAACACGTATACTCGCTTCGACGTCTCGAGGTGGATGAAAGTTACCAGAGCGGTTACTCTGGTGACAGATATTGAACCGAATTGTCAGGAATTCGACGTATACGGACCACCCACTTACTAACCAGAAGAAACCAAAGTGTATATACGGACCGCAGCGTTTATTTTCATTGTGAACCACAGAACTGAACGTTCTGTTTAATGTAACCTGACGTTTTTGATTGACGTTTCTCTGATAGACGGCTTGATTTGCGGTTTGCGTCTGCGAACTGTCTGCTTTATGAAGTTTATTTATATTTGAATTTTTTTTACCTTGTTGTCGTTTGTTCATTTCTTTTTTCTTATCTAGATTATTCATCTCAATAACCTTGGTTTTCTCCATCAGTAACTGATTATTCTGTAATAGAATTTCATTTTTACTTTGGACCTCGATGATATGCTTTTCTACAAATTCATTTCGCATTTTGATCATGAACATTTCTATTTGTTGATCATTAGAAACAATTTTTGCTGCCTCATGCATACACAACGCCGATTTCTTGTTGGACGAAAGTGTCATACATCCAGGATGAAATTGTTTTATACACTTTATGCACGTCACAAAATCAACCATTTTCCTGTTACAGTGGGCACAAATTACTTCGCTTCTGCTAATTTCTTTGTTAGTTTTTACAGAGCGGATAACTCTCCTTCACTTTCGGCCATCTTGGAACGGAATATTGAGTGTCAACGAATTCCCTGGTACCAGCAACTCAGATTACTCTATTGAGGCATCGTTTGAGCAGAATCCGAGACAGAATCCTACCAGTTCATTATTACATGGTTTTAATTTTAAAAATTCAACATTGACCAATTTTACATGTAACTTCAATGAATAAAAATGACGTTTCAATTAGAGAATTTTTTGTTCATGGTAACCAATTCATTTTTTGCATAGTAACACATTTCCTGCCGCAGTGTTGCATAGCAACACTTCTCCTCCTTGGCGGAGAAATATAACTTTTCGATGATCCTCTCAGTCGAAAAATGACGCTATTATTGTACGTTTGAAAATAAACAAAATGGTAACCTGGTTGATGACCTTTTAATTTAGAACGTGACAGAGGATGACTGGAGAGGTCAGAATTGCAAAGGAACACCTTCAATTCGGCCGACGTTTCGACATATTCAATGTCTTCATCAGGGCACTGTAATTAGATAAAATCTCATGCAGTATTACACAAATACAGTAGAAAATATATACGTGATCGTTACAATAAGATGGAATATATAACACTTACAATTTGTATTGGTTTCCTCTAAATCAATAGTAAAAACAACATCCGACAACAATACACAAAAATGGAAATATTCGCAAGGAAATAAAAACAACATGTGATGGATTGACGATTGAAAGGAAAACAAACTGGCGTTCTTCAATCGGGTGCGCGCATGCTAGAGATGTTTGATCTACTGTGGTCATGGTTTTCTTTTAATATATTATAGTAGCCTTGGTTGAAATTTTGAATATCGCTTCTAAAATTCACAGTTTCCTCTGTCATTATGTGGAACATTTCGTGAAGGAGTCTTTTATCTTTTATATAGATGTGGTTGTCGATCTATAATTGACGTGTTTGCAAAATCAAACTTATGGTTTTCGATTTTGGAGTGCTCAGCTAAGTCAGTTTTGGCATTGGTTATAGGTTCTATGACAGATCTTATGTGCTCATCCAATCTTTTCTCTAGGTATCTGCTTGTTTGTCCGATGTATGATTTATTACACTGCAGGCAGGGGATCTTATATATGATGTCAGACATCATTGTTGGAGGAGTTTTGCCCTTGAGTTTTGAGAAGAAGAGTTTCCCTACTGTGTTGTCACCTTTAAATGAGATCTTGATATTGTTGTTAGATAAAACTCCTGATAGTCTCTCTGATAATTTGTTAATGTATATCATCTTTAAATATATCTTTCTTTCTTCTTCTGGAGAATCGGTTTGTGTGGTTTGGCTTCGCTGGGGTGTTCGTGGTATCTGCCTATCGGAAGTGTAAATGAGCCTATTAATCAAGGAATTTGGGTAATTGTTTTTGAGAAGGATGGACTTAATGAAATCGAGGTTTTTGGGCCAGAATTGGACATCAGAGAGATGAGTGGCTCTGAATTTCATGTTTGTGATGATATTGATTTTCTGACTTAAGGGATGCTCTGATCTGAAATTGAGACATCTTTCGGAGAAAGATGGCTTCTGATACCAGTCTACTATAATGATGTTTTCAGGTGTTCTGATGGCTTTTACATATAGGAAACTCAAGCTGTTGTTATTCTCATGTTCCAAAGTGAATTGCAAACTAGGATGAAATGAATTGAAACAATCAAGGACAGTTTGATGGAAACCCTCGGGAATACACATAAAGATGTCGTCAACGTAACGTTTGTAAAGTAGAACTTGAAATTGTAGTTTCATGAGGCAGAAATTCTGCAAGTGGAACACAACGATGTCAGCACAGATCTGGGACATGCAATTACCCATTCCGAAACCAAATATCTGTTTATAGATCTGGTCGCCGAAAGTGAAATAGCTGCTTTCTATTACAAATTTGTAAATAGTTTTAAAGGTGTCGAAATCAAGTTGTGTTAGCTCTACAAGATGCCAATTTTGTTCAATAATTTCCAGTGCCAAATCGGTTGAAGTATTTGTGTAGAGGGAAATTATGTCGATCGACATCATGACGTACCCAGCAGGTAATTGAAATTTGTTTACTGCCTCGAAGAATTCGAAGGAGTTGCGAACATATTTATCATCTTTGATGAAGATGGGTTGAAGAAGATCGGAAACAAACTTGCTAAGAAAGAAGGTTGGAGAACCCACATAGCTCAATATCGGCCTGAGTGGGGTATCAGGCTTATGAATTTTGGTAAGAAATACATTTTAGGAACAACTCCGTTTTCGCAAGCCAGTGTTTTCGATGTTTCCTTGGATATTATCCCCATTTCAAGCAAAACTTTGACCAGTCTTTTACATTTATTTTGAATCTTGATGGTTGGATCTGCTGGTAGTTTCTCGTATATTCGATCGTCGTTTAACAAGGAGAACGCTTTATCAAGGTATACATTTTTATCGAGTATAACAGTAGTGTTGCCTTTATCTGCCTTAACAATTATTATCTGGTCTTTGTTGTTTCTGAGGAAATGTCTTGTCATTGCCATTTGAGTTTTTAGGTGGTGGTCAATGTAACGTTCGGGGTTATTTTTGTTTTTAAAATTGGTTAAGATGTTGATGACCCTATTTCTAGCCTCAATCCTGTCTGTTTCTTTGTGTTTTCTGAGTATGTTCTCACAATCAGCTATTAATTCTTTCATGGGGTAGGATTTGATATACGGTAAATTATGTTTATGGCCCATACTTAAGAGATGTTGCACTTCCAAAAGAATATTTTGAATGGATGACTGATTTATTAACCATTTTTCATTAATTCGATGAGCGAGGTAAGATCTTTGAAGTTGCAGCAACTTTGTGACTTTTGCGATTGGCTTCTTTTTGATGTTTTTAAATTATTTTTTGTAGTACGTTATCTGATTACTTTAAAAAGCATTGAAAATTTCATCGCTAACGATATTTACAACTACATTCTTGATTTGATCGATTTTTCTTTTCAGATGCTTGGATTTCCAATGATAATAAGAAATTTCAACATTTAAAATTTGCGCTTGGAAGGATCGTAATGCGCTGAGACATTTATTTTTGAAAGGATTATTTGTTGTTATCAATGAATCAATACATTTCGAGTACTGCATTATGTGTTGTGGGAGTAATTTCAGTTTTCTACAAGTGAGCAAAAACTTTTTGTGATTTTCTGCGTTCGCAGATTGTTTGGTGTACTTAGCCCACTCCTTGAAGTTCTTTGTTACATCACTTCCATAGGTGGATTATAATTCCTGCATGAAGCCCATGTGTTTGCTGGAGTCGTATTAATTTCCAGAGATTTGATACAAACGGTAACCTGGTTGATGACCTTTTAATTTAGAACGTGACAGAGGATGACTGGAGAGGTCAGAATTGCAAAGAAACACCTTCAATTCGGCCGACGTTTCGACATATTTAATGTCTTCATCAGGGCACTGTAATTAGATAAAATCTCATGCAGTATTACACAAATACAGTAGAAAATATATACGTGATCGTTACAATAAGATGGAATAAAAAAAAAAATTAAAAGGTCATCAACCAGGTTACCGTTTGTATCATATCTCTGGAAATTAATACGACTCCAGCAAACACATGGGCTTCATGCAGGAATTATAATCCACCTATGGAAGTGATGTAACAAAGAACTTCAAGGAGTGGGCGAAGTACACCAAACAATCTGCGAACGCAGAAAATCACAAAAAGTTTTTGCTCACTTGTAGAAAACTGAAATTACTCCCACAACACATAATGCAGTACTCGAAATGTATTGATTCATTGATAACAACAAATAATCCTTTCAAAAATAAATGTCTCAGCGCATTACGATCCTTCCAAGCGCAAATTTTAAATGTTGAAATTTCTTATTATCATTGGAAATCCAAGCATCTGAAAAGAAAAATCGATCAAATCAAGAATGTAGTTGTAAATATCGTTAGCGATGAAATTTTGAATGCTTTTTAAAGTAATCAGATAACGTACTACAAAAAAGAATTCAGAAACATCAAAAAGAAGCAAATCGCAAAAGTCACAAAGTTGCTGCAACTTCAAAGATCTTACCCCGCTTATCGAATTAATGAAAAATGGTTAATAAATCAGTCATCCATTCAAAATATTCCTTTGGAAGTGCAACATCTCTTAAGTATGGGCCATAAACATAATTTACCGTATATCAAATCCTACCCCATGAAAGAATTAATAGCTGATTGTGAGAACATACTCAGAAAACACAACGAAACAGACAGGATTGAGGCTAGAAATAGGGTCATCAATATCTTAACCAATTTTAAAAACAAAAATAACCCCGAACCTTACATTGACCACCACCTAAAAACTCAAATGGCAATGACAAGACATTTCCTCAGAAACAACAAAGACCAGATAATAATTGTTAAGGCAGATAAAGGCAACACTACTGTTATACTCGATAAAAATGTATACCTTGATAAAGCGTTCTCCTTGTTAAACGACGATCGAATATACGAGAAACTACCAGCAGATCCATTCAAAATAAATGTAAAAGACTGGTCAAAGTTTTGCTTGAAATGGGGATAATATCCAAGGAAACATCGAAAACACTGGCTTGCGAAAACGGAGTTGTTCCTAAAATGTATTTCTTACCAAAATTCATAAGCCTGATACCCCACTCAGGCCGATATTGAGCTATGTGGGTTCTCCAACCTTCTTTCTTAGCAAGTTTGTTTTCGATCTTCTTCAACCCATCTTCATCAAAGATGATAAATATGTTCGCAACTCCTTCGAATTCTTCGAGGCAGTAAACAAATTTCAATTACCTGCTGGGTACGTCATGATGTCGATCGACATAATTTCCCTCTACACAAATACTTCAACCGATTTGGCACTGGAAATTATTGAACAAAATTGGCATCTTGTAGAGCTAACACAACTTGATTTCGACACCTTTAAAACTATTTACAAATTTGTAATAGAAAGCAGCTATTTCACTTTCGGCGACCAGATCTATAAACAGATATTTGGTTTCGGAATGGGTAATTGCATGTCCCAGATCTGTGCTGACATCGTTGTGTTCCACTTGCAGAATTTCTGCCTCATGAAACTACAATTTCAAGTTCTACTTTACAAACGTTACGTTGACGACATCTTTATGTGTATTCCCGAGGGTTTCCATCAAACTGTCCTTGATTGTTTCAATTCATTTCATCCTAGTTTGCAATTCACTTTGGAACATGAGAATAACAACAGCTTGAGTTTCCTAGATGTAAAAGCCATCAGAACACCTGAAAACATCATTATATAATAGTAGACTGGTATCAGAAGCCATCTTTCTCCGAAAGATGTCTCAATTTCAGATCAGAGCATCCCTTAAATCAGAAAATCAATATCATCACAAACATGAAATTCAAAGCCACTCATCTCTCTGATGTCCAATTCTGACCCAAAAACCTCGATTTCATTAAGTCCATCCTTCTCGAAAACAATTACCCAAATTCCTTGATTAATAGGCTCATTTACACTTCCGATAGGCAGATACCACGAACACCCCAGCGAAGCCAAACCACACAAACCGATTCTCCAGAAGAAGAAAGAAAGATATATTTAAAGATGATATACATTAACAAATTATCAGAGAGACTATCAGGAGTTTTATCTAACAACAATATCAAGATCTCATTTAAAGGTGACAACACAGTAGGGAAACTCTTCTTCTCAAAACTCAAGGGCAAAACTCCTCCAACAATGATGTCTGACATCATATATAAGATCCCCTGCCTGCAGTGTAATAAATCATACATCGGACAAACAAGCAGATACCTAGAGAAAATATTGGATGAGCACATAAGATCTGTCATAGAACCTATAACCAATGCCAAAACTGACTTAGCTGAGCACTGCAAAATCGAAAACCACAAGTTTGATTTTGCAAACACGTCAATTATAGATCGACAACCACATCTATATAAAAGATAAAAGACTCCTTCACGAAATGTTCCACATAATGACAGAGGAAACTGGGAATTTTAGAAGCGATATTCAAAATTTCAACCAAAGCTACTATAATATATTAAAAAAAAACCATGACCACAGTAGATCAAACATCTCTAGCATGCGCGCACCCGATTGAAGAACGCCAGTTTGTTTTCCTTTCAATCGTCAATCCATCACATGTTGTTTTTATTTCCTTGCGAATATTTCCATTTTTGTGTATTGTTGTCGGATGTTGTTTTTACTATTGATTTAGAGGAAACCAATACAAATTGTAAGTGTTATATATTCCATCTTATTGTAACGATCACGTATATATTTTCTACTGTATTTGTGTAATACTGCATGAGATTTTATCTAATTACAGTGCCCTGATGAAGACATTGAATATGTCGAAACGTTGGGCCGAATTGAAGGTGTTCCTTTGCAATTCTGACCTCTCCAGTCATCCTCTGTCACGTTCTAAATTAAAAGGTCATCAACCAGGTTACCATTTTGTTTATTTTCAAACGTACAATAATAGCGTCATTTTTCGACTGAGAGGATCATCGAAAAGTTATATTTCTCCGCCAAGGAGGAGAAGTGTTGCTATGCAACACTGCGGCAGGAAATGTGATACTATGCAAAAAATGAATTGGTTACCATGAACAAAAAATTCTCTAATTGAAACGTCATTTTTATTCATTGAAGTTACATGTAAAATTGGTCAATGTTGGTCAATGGTAGGATTCTGTCTCGGATTCTGCTCAAACGATGCCTCAATAGAGTAATCTGAGTTGCTGGTACCAGGGAATTCGTTGACACTCAATATTCCGTTCCAAGATGGCCGAAAGTGAAGGATAATCAGTTACTGATGGAGAAAACCAAGGTTATTGAGATGAATAATCTAGATAAGAAAAAAGAAATGAACAAACGACAACAAGGTAAAAAAAATTCAAATATAAATAAACTTCATAAAGCAGACAGTTCGCAGACGCAAACCGCAAATCAAGCCGTCTATCAGAGAAACGTCAATCAAAAACGTCAGGTTACATTAAACAGAACGTTCAGTTCTGTGGTTCACAATGAAAATAAACGCTGCGGTCCGTATATACACTTTGGTTTCTTCTGGTTAGTAAGTGGGTGGTCCGTATACGTCGAATTCCTGACAATTCGGTTCAATATCTGTCACCAGAGTAACCGCTCTGGTAACTTTCATCCACCTCGAGACGTCGAAGCGAGTAGACGTGTTGAATGATACCAGTGCCATACGTTATTTTTCAAAGAGAAAGTGGAAGAGAGAGTCGAAGTGAAAGTTTACACAAGCTTGTGTAGGTTGTATACGTGTGTGTATTATCGAAATTTTAATTCGTTAAGATTTTCGAAGTTGGTGTTCATCTCCAGAGTCCAGATCGGTCTAGATCGTTGGTTCTGCAGAAAGCTTCAGGTGAGCTTATTTTTCGTATCTTTTTCCTGATTTTTCTCATAGCGTAGAAAATTTTTGATGAGTCGTTTTGTTTTTATGCATGAGATATATTTTTCTTTTTTGTCTTGAAAAATTTTATTTCAAATTGCTTTAAGTAGCATAGTAATTATTAATTAGATTTTAAAATGTCTGACCATTCGGACTGCGATTCCATAATGGAAGAAGACGCGCTAGGAATCGCTAATGTCGTGTCCGAACACGATATGTTGAGAGAGGAGAACGCAAGTTTGAAATCGAGGGTGAATGAGCTAGATAGATGCGTATCTAGCTTAGTGGCTGAGATTAAAAATCTCAGGGAGAGGCTCGAGTTGCAGGAGGGAAATAAGGAAAGTGAAAGTCCTTAGAAGAGGTAAAGAAAACACACTAATCCAATTTTTATATAATTCTCTTGGCGATCGATTTCGGCATCTATGCCATCATCAGGCCAGCTGAAATACATATAAAATTTAGTGTAATTCCCAGTAAGGTGTATATTATTTCTTAGTTAAGGGGCGTAGGGAAATTGATAGTAAGATTTTCTCTCTCTTATTTATTTCATCTTAAGTCAACGTTTCGACCCTGATTAGGGTCTTCTTCAGGACTCTAAAATAAATTTACATTAGAACAAGTACACACGAAGACTCATATGATACCTACCGAAACACAAAGAGCAATAATTTTAAACAATCTGAAATGCGGCATGAGTGTGAACAGGCAACATGTAACAAGTAAACAATTACAAAAACAGTTAGAATTGGGTACAACGGCTGCTCCAAAATTGTAGTTTGTCTGGGTTGAAGCGGCAGCACATGCGGAAAATTCCAGAACGCCATAAAAACGGGAACTAGGTTAGGCCACAGAGAACGGTTCAAGTCACCGCCTCAGCACCTTGAAGCATAGAACTCATGGTTGGGGGGCGATGAGGTTCTTTCAAACTGATCAGGTACGAGTATATATTACTTATACCCTCGATGTCCCTTCTATAATTCATAGAGTTGTTGTGGCTCTTGATGTGGAACATTTCAAGAAGACATCTCTTTCTTGTGTTGTTCTTGAAATCTAATATTTCTACGGCACCGTAGTCCATTCGATGGTCTTTCTTTCGGACGTGCTCCGCCAATACACAGGTTTTGTCAGGGTTCTTGATGTCGCTTATGTGCTGGGTGATTTGTCTCTTTACTGTCTGCGACGTTTGGCCAATGTAGACCTCTTCGCAAGTTGAACAGGGCACACGGTATACCACTCCACTCATTTTATTGACTTCAATTTTGTCTTTTAGGTGGCTGTACAGTCTATCGATCTTGAAAATATTTTAAGGTACTATCTTGGCAGAGTCGTGTTTTAATAATTTTATGAGAGGATTGGTTACGTCCTTGATTAGGGGAATCGTGGAGTATCTGCTTGAACTAACTTCTCTTCTATTGGTGGATGCGCCGTCTCCACCCAGTGGCTGTCCTGGGGGAGCGGAGTTGTATAACAATCTTGTCAGTAGGCCTTTAGGGTAGCCGTTATTTAACATCAAATTGAAAAGTAATTTCAGATTCTTTTGATGGAATGCTTGGTGGGATATTCTTTGAATGCGGCTCTTTAGGCCCAAAATCATATTAATTTTTTGTCTGTGTGGGTGATTGAAATAGTAATGTAAGTACCTTCCTGAATGGGTTGGTTTCCTGTACCAGTCCAGCCGCAAGTCTCCCTCAGTGTTCCTGATGACCCTCGTGTCCAAAAAGGGGACACCCATTTCGAACTCTTCCTCGAGTGTGAACTTGATGTGTTCGTGTTGTTGGTTGAATCTTTCCAAAATGTAGGCAGTTTTATCCCTCGGTACTGAACAAAATAGATCATCCACGTATTTCTTGATGAAGGGTATTGTAAAGGGGATGCTAGGGAGGATGCAGTCCAAGAGATAATCCATTACCAATTCTGCGATGGGTGAGCTGGCATTTGAGCCCATAGGAGAGCCTAGGATTTGACTGAAGAATTTTCCCTCAAAGATAAAATAGTTTGAATTAAATAAGAAGCTGACGATGGAAAGAAAGTCGTCTTTGGGGATTGACGTGTGTTCACTTATGAAGTGCCATCTGTGTTCAATAGCTGTTAATGCCAGCTCTACAGGAATGTTGCTGAAGAGGGACACTACGTCTAGACTAATAAGAACATAATTATCAAGTAGATGGATCTGATCTATAAATTCTGCAAAGGCAAAAGAATCACCTATGTAGTATTCGCTATGGGAGGTTGAAATAGACTTGGACAGAATATCAGATACGAAAGCTGACAGTTTGGAGGTGGGAGTGTTAATTGACGAAATGATTGGTCTCATTGAGAGAGTGGGTTTGTGAACTTTTGGTAGGCCATAAAATCTGGCAGTTATGGATTTGTAATTGTACATAATTTTTCCTTGTGCCTGAGTGATATGCCCCTCGTTTACCAGTTTCTTGATTAGAGCATTGCTTCTAGTTTGTAGTGTTGTAGTTGGATCTCTGGACAAGGGTTTATAGTATCTCTCGTTGAGTAATAGGTTGTTGGACAGTTCCGAGTAAAGAGACTTATCCATTATGACCGTGACGTTGCCCTTGTCAGAGAGTAGAATTAGAAGTTCAGGGTGATCTCTCAGGAACTTCCTGCAGTGGTAAAACTCGCTTTGGTAAATGCTGTTTGGCTGCTTATTGGGTTTGATATGGTTGGTGATGAGGTTGGTAGCTTGGGCACGTTTGACGTTCCTTTCATCTTCTGACAATGTTTCATTCAGATTGATGGTGTACTCGACATCTGACAGTAGCTTCTGAACGTTCATTTCTCTAGTGGGGATGTCAACACCGAACTTGGGGCCAAGCGCCAAAAATCGCTAGTAGAGCTAATGTTCTTTATCCACTTAGTTTGGGGTTTGATTCTGGTGAGTTGTTCTTTTGCTAGGTGTTCTATTTTCTTTAGATTTCTTTGCTTGATCAGTGAAAATTGCCTCACATATTTGTTGCCCTGGTACGTTCTGAACTGGTCAAGGGTTTCCTGTGGGAGCGAGCCCTCAAGAGTCTGCCATAGTTTGAGCGACTCGACTTCCATTCTTTTGATCTTCGAGATGGTGGTCGTAACTTCAAAACGTAGGACCAGTTTTAGTGCTTTACTCCACAGTAGATCAAACATCTCTAGCATGCGCGCACCCGATTGAAGAACGCCAGTTTGTTTTCCTTTCAATCGTCAATCCATCACATGTTGTTTTTCTTTCCTTGCGAAGATTTCCATTTTTGTGTATTGTTGTCGGATGTTGTTTATACTATTGATTTAGAGGAAACCAATACAAATTGTAAGTGTTATTTATTCCATCTTATTGTAACGATCACGTATATATTTTCTACTGTATTTGTGTAATACTGCATGAGATTTTATCTAATTGCAGTGACCTGATAAAGACATTAAATATGTCGAAACGTCGGCCGAATTTAAGGTGTTTCTTTGCAATTCTGACCTCTCCAGTCATCCTCTGTCACGTAATGAACAAAATGTTTCGTTTCCTATTAGTCCTTCGTATCTACAGTTAGTTCCGATACATCATAGTGTGAGGAGAACGTGGAGAATTAAAATAGAGGAAATCTACACTTCTTCAAATAATGTGATATTAGATATCGGGAAAAGAAGTCAAATTACTGGATTTTCTGAATATTCTTTATTGAAGTCATCTAAGCTTTCGTTTCGTTTCGGAAATTCTTCAGGGACTAAGAATAAATACAAAATTTTATTCAATTAACGGTCATTGTCCCTTAGAAATTTCGAATCTGAACGGAAGCTATTCAATAAGGTCATTCTAGCTTTCGTTGCGTTTCGGAAATTTTTCAGGGACTAAGAATAAATACATAAAATATTTTTAATTAACGGTCATTGTCCCTGAAGAAATTTCGAAACTGAACAGAAGCTATTCAATAAAGAATATTTAGACGACCCAGTAATTTAACTTCTTTTTTCGATATTCAATATTACATTATCTAAAGAAGTCAGATATCGTAGATTACGATAATTAAGCAAGAAAAAAGCGCGGAAATCTGCAATGTGGATGCATACTGCTATCTTCGCTCTGAGAGTTAGGAAATTGAATTGGGTTGGTTCCCGTTTCTCGGTCAGATGTCGTTACGATGTTTTCATACATCCTATCCGCTACTGACATGGAATGAAAGGAGCCGGCAATTCATAGCATTTCGTTGACGAAGGATTTTTTTGCTCTGACGAGGTCAAATAAGACCGAAACCATGGTCAGCATCTACTCTTTGTCGACGAAATGAAAATTTATGGTATTACTTCGAGCGATGGTAGTTTGTTAGTTCGATTCAGATCGTAACATTTGTTGATTTAATTATTATCTGCGGATGTTATGCATCTGAATTAATACGTTTATTATTATTTACCTGCCTCACTGTGAAGCTGTGATCCATTCACTAATTTGTTAATGGTTATCTTTCATCTTGCTATTATTCATAATTTGCACCCTTCATCAAGAGGCGGTGAGATGCGCCTCTTGAGAGAGGAAATGACCCGCAATAATATGCCGAAATCTTATCCTTACGCCGCGATCACAAAACCGGTAGCGGGTTCCAAAAATAATTCCCTTATAGGAATTGTTTCACAACCCGAAACAAAGAAAAATGATGCAACACTGGTTGCGATGGCCCTAAACGCGCCCCCAACTGAACGCGCGCGAAAAGAAAGCTCCTCAAGATTATAGCCACAACTGTAGATGACTACAGAGAAATAACTTAATTCTTCGACCAACTTGAAAAGGAGAACATCACATACCAGATGGAGGAGGAAAACAAAATTTAGGCATCTTTCAATAGACGCAGATCTGGAATTGATTAAAAATGACCTGAGATTCCAGGGAATCGATGATGCTGAGGTGTCTAAAATGACATCAAATGAAACGAAAAAGCCGATACCATTATATCTGGTTAAAATGCAAAAGAAAGATATATACGACATTAAACGACTCTACATCCTCTGTATTAAAGTCGAACCAAAAAAGAAGGCAGAAAGTCCAAGCCAATGCTTCAGATGCCAAAGGTACGGACACGCACAAAATAAATGCTCCTTCCCGTGGAGATGTGTGAAGTGTTCGGGAAACCATAGCAGCAAAGATTGTGAACTCACTAGGAAAGGTGAAGAGAGAAACGCTACATGCGTTTTATGTGGTGAAGAAGGCCATCCAGCAAGCAACAAGGGATGTAGCAAATTTTAGCTGGTGACCAGAAAGAAGAGAGCCGGCTAAAAACAAACAGAACAGAAAAATCCGTCGAATAAAGCAACACCTGCACGAAAAGTTCTGGAAACTGTAAAAACCAAACCTGCAGAACAGCAAAAGAAAAAAGAAACTTCCAAGCCTATACAGAAGAAAGAGGAACAAAAGAAGACTCAATTAAAACCGACTGTAAATAGTCAACAAGAAAAAAGAAAAATATCTGAATCAGCCGATGATTTAGATATTTTCACGGAAAAAATTTTCAACAAGATAATGTTGAGAATTAAAAGAGAAATGGAGAAAAGGCTTCAAGCATTATTCAGTAAACTGAATTAATGGATATTACGGACTTTAGGAAGAAATCCCTCAAGATAATCTCGTGGACCATAAACGGGATCAACACTCGGAAAGCCGGGTAGAAGAAATAATATCAGAGAGACAACCTGATATTATAGCCCTAGAGGAAACAAGAATAAACCGGAACAGACGACTGAATTTCATGACTTATGAAACATATAGATGCGACAGAATTACAAACACCGGAGGTGGAGAAGCAATATTGGTGAGAACAGATCTGAAATACTACATCAAAAGAAGATCCGACGAAACACAAGAAAAAACAGAAACAGTGACGATTGTTGCCGAATTAAATCGACAAAGAGTCGAAATTACCTCGGCATATAAGCGACCACAAAACAGTTTATTGGAAGAGGAGATGAACAACATGTTGGCAGGAACAAACCCGACAATCTGCATTGGAGAAAATCCTCATTATGGAACAGCAGAACAGAAAATAGAAACGGCAAAAAACTCAAGGATTTCGACGAAAAACAAAATGCCATAGTGATTGGACCAGAGTTACCGACATATCTTGCTTTTGGTATAGGAATACCAGATGTAATAGATATCGCGATATTGAAAAATATAACTCAAGAATTCTCGATTTAAACTTTGGAAGATGAAACGTCAAACCCCAATCCCGTGGAATTGACAATTGGAGAAGAACCAAGGAAAAAACTGATGGAAATAAGACAATATACCAATTGGGCCAAATACAGCCATTTAATACAATCGGAAATAACAGAAATCCCAACAATAAGCACTCCAGAGGATCTGGAAATTGCGTTTGATGAACTGGAAAAGATTATATTAAAAGCTTACGAAAAAAGCACGAGGAGAGTGAAGAGACCAGCACAAAGTCATCCGCATGGCAATACGCCTAAAGAAGTAAAAGATCTTATACGAGAAAATCGAAGACTCAGAAGAATATATCGGATGAATAAAAATGATCTGAATAGAAGGAACCTCAACCGCCATAGCCAAGTTCTAAAAAATGCCCTGAAAGATCTGAGAACAAGCAGACGGAACAAAAGGGTTCAAGAACTGAATACAATTGATCATTCTGCATGGAGAATGCAAAAAAGCATGTTTCTAAACTTGACTATATCATCACTAATGACCATCTAGTGAATTATAGAACTACTGTATTTGAGCCGCATTTAAGTGATCATCGAGTGATCCTTCTCAGACTGAATTTTACCCCTGTATATGGGCATAAATCGAAAATGACTGCAATTCGAAATTTGAGTCAGGACTGTCTGGACAATTTAACAACTCGACTAGCTGAGTATGCATTCGATGAAATTTACAGGGTACATGACGTTGATAAAAATTTCGAAAGATTTATTGATATCATAATATATATTACTATTTAGATTTATGTTGTCCTACGAGAAATGTTAGAAATTCCGTGAGAAAGAGAAGTTGGGTAACATCCGAAGTAATGCAGAGTAAAAAGTATCTAAATAATCTTTATTGGCTTCACATGAATGTTGGTTCCATAACTACCTATGAAAACTATTATAAAAAACAAAAAACCTATCATAACTCCTTGATAAAGTCCAACAAATTATATGCTAATTGCACAAGAATAGCAAATTCCGAAAATAAAAGTAAAACGGTCTGGAATATTGTCAACAATAGTATTGGCAGATCGGGAAAAAGTCATAATCCTATTTCCATTGAGTTAAATGGGACATTATTCTCCGAACCTGCAGAGGTTACCGATTTGTTTGCAAGTTATTTTTCCACCACAGCTAGAGATCGACTGCTCACTTGCTATGGTAACAATCTGTCGCTGTCTTGTACTGTTGTACCATCCCTGAACAGCAATTTCTTTTTTTATCCTGTTTCTCATTCTGAAATTGAAGAAACCGTGTACAAATTAAAAAATAAAAAAAGCGTAGGATCCGATCGCATTTCAGAAAGAATCATTAAAGCGATTACTCCAGCAATAAGCCATCACATAGCAGATCTGATAAACATATCTGTGACATCGGGAAAGTTTCCAAGAATTCTCAAAAAATCTATTGTAGTCCCTGTATTTAAGAAAGGTGACTTACAGGATATTACGAACTACCGTCCAATATCAATTTTAAGTGTCTTTTCAAAAATATTCGAAAAAGTCGTCCTTGCGAGAATGATAGATTATATTAATAAGTTTAAAATATTAAACTCAGCTCAGCATGGTTTCAAAAACGGTCACTCTACACAAACGGCTGCACTCAGCTTCGTGGAGTCTATATATGAATGTTTGGACAAGAATATGCAGGTGGCTGGGATATTTTTTGACCTCTCTTGCGCTTTCGACACTCTGAACTTCAATTTTATTATTAATAAATGCTATTACAAGGGATTTAGGGGGATTTTCTTGGACTGGTTGCAAGATTTCTTGAATGAGAGAACTTTGTCAGTCAGAGTGGATGAGTGTTTTTCAGGGGACAACACTGTGGAGATGGGTGTTCCTCAGGGTTCCGTGCTGGGACCACTACTATTCATATTGTTCATGAATTATATTGCATTTAATATGTCTTCTGTTAGTGTTGTTCGCTGATGACACATCTGTGGTGGTTTCGGCGCGCAGTCGTGGTGAGCTCCAACAGGCTTGTGAGGGCTTGATGGCGGAGTTTTTCAGGTGGTGCCGTTCTAACAACGTAATAGTTAATGTTGAGAAAACAGTTTGTCTACATTTCGGCCTAAATAGCCTTGAGATGGAACCTCTAAAGTTTGATTTTACAGACAACGTTTTTTCTTCAGCTAAGAGCACAAAATTTCTTGGCGTACTTATTCACAGAAATCTTAGTTGGTCATCCCAGGTTGATTATGTTTGCAAGAAAATCAACTGTTCATTTTTTGCTCTAAACAGGCTCAAAAACATTCTGCCTCGAAACTGCCTTGTTGACATATACTACGGCCTAGTGTATAGTCACCTTATATATTATATAATATCTTACTCTGCGGAAACTGCACTACTGTTTCGAGAGTTTTCGTTGCTCTAAAAAGAATTATAAGATTGATTTTTAATTTATCTCCTCGTTCCTCATGCAGACCAATATTCATAGCAAACAAAATATTGCCACTGCCTTGTATTTATATATTGAAAAGCCTTATTTATGCTAAAGAAAATGTGGCAAGGTGGAAGTCTGTTTCCAGTTGTCATGATTATGAAACAAGAAATTCTGATATTTTTCTCATTCCCAAACACAGAACACATAAGTATGAATGTTCTCCGATATATCAAAGTATTAAATTATATAATCATTTGCCAATGTCAATAAAGTCCTTGAATGTAATTCGGTTCAAGAGAGAGGTAAAACATATTCTGGCCTCGAAATGTTACTACTCGGTGGGTGAGTATTTTTCCGATCTCTTGAATTGAAGAAAATAAAAATTAGGAGTTCTCATGTATGTAATTACCATATGAATTTTCTTTTCTTCCTGACATGTCCTATACACTGTCATATGTGTCTTACAGGATTAATGAAATTATGTTATGTTATGTTATGTTAATCATCTCACATGCTGCGGTTTCAGTTGACCTGCCCATTCGAAAGCCATGCTGAGAATTAGTGATAGCCGAAGTTTTGTTTAGAAAATTTATCATCCTACTATGGATGATAATTCTCTATTACTTTTACTCTATTATTTTTGATAGCGAATTTAGCAGGGATATTGGCCGATAGTTCTCAATGTTTTCCCTATCATTTTTTTTGTGCACCGGTATTACCTTCGCAATCTTCAGAATAGTGGAAAATCTACCAGAGGAAATAGACATGTTAATGATGTAGGCCAAATGTTCAGAAATATGGGAAGAAATAGCCTTCAAGACTTTGATTGAAATCATATCCCAACCACTGAAGTTATTATTTTTGAAATTTTTTATTATACTGCCCACTTCTTCAGCAACAACCGGGAAGAAGAAGAAATTATTATCTGTTATTGACTGGGCTGTGCAGCAACAAGACCTATGCTCACCCAAATGCTCATCAATAGCCACCGAGCCTATACTTGAAAAATACTCCCTGAACATATCCGCCAATTCACATCTGTCCGAGACAGCTCTTCCATTTGCATTGATGGAAAATATTCGCTTTGAGTTAGGATCAACTGTTCTCTTTCTGACTAAATTCCACAAAGTTTTGTTTTTGTTATTCGATTGATTAATAATACTATTATAGAAGTCATATCTGGTGGTTCGCAATAATTTTTTAGAATTTTTCTTAGCCACTAAATAATTGTGTCTAGATTTTTCAGATTTCAAATTTTTTAATATCCAGTGCAGGTTTTTCAAGTCATTACTAGCTCGTCTCACTTCATCGTTTATCCAACTCCGCTCCGCGCCATGAGTCGATGAAGATCGTCTGACAGGACACGTGCGCTCCAGCAAGGAAAAGATGACATCAAAAAAATGTTGAAAGCTTATATCGACATCAGTTGTACAGTAGATGTTATCAAAACTTGCTGTAGCAGACAACAAGGACAGATTCATCAGGTTAACCTCAGAAAGGGATCTGAATAGTCTTGAAGGTGTTTGCTGGGTAGCATAAAATGAAGGAGAACTGAACTTCAAAACAATAGCACGATGATCACCAATATTAGGTTCTATAACGTTAGCAGAAATTAAATCGCTATTCACATTTGTCAAGATATAGTCGACCTTACTGGAACAAGTTACACCATTTTTGTTAGTAAACACCCTAGTGGGTTCTGAAGATGTGGTACTTAAACCAAAACTTATTAATAAATATGCTAGGGAATATGCTAGGGAGATATGAGAATCAAAGAAGTTAATATTCAAATCACCACATACGAAAATTGCTCTAGATCCCGTACAGCAATAGTTTAGGACATGAGATAATGTCTGAGTGAACAAATCTAAGTTACCATGGGGTGGCCTGTAAACGCTTACAATGCAGATACAAGTCTACTGTCGGCGTTAGGAAAAGTAGTAGAAAGATTTATCGCCACGAGGCTAAATGAGGAAACCGAAAATCTGAAACTAATACCACCAGAACAGTTCGGATTCAGGAGAGAGCATTCAACAGAGCAACAATTATTAAGGATCACAGAATACATTACAGAGGAATTCCAAAATAAACAAGCTACAGGTCTTGTTTTACTAGACGTCGCCAGAGCATTCGACAGAGTATGGCATGAAGGAATGATATATAAGATGAGATGTGCTGGATATTCGACCAAAATATGCAAGTTGATCAGGAACTATCTCAAAAATAGAAGATTTTACGTGACAGTGGAAAGAGAATGCTCCACAATAAGATATATAGAGGCTGGAGTAGCCCAAGGGTCAGTACTTGGGCCACTTCTGTACATCATATACATTCACGATATTCCGAAAAATCCAAGAACCATGCTAACGTTATATGCTGACGACACAGGCATAGCAACTCGACACCAATATTACAACAGAAGAGAAGACTGCGACCCACAACGAATCTAGAAAATGACGGCGAAGAAATCGACTGGAAAACTGAAGCCAAATATTTAGGAATAACGCTTGACAAAGGACTTACTTGGAAAAGTCATATCAAACAAGCAATCGACAAAACGAAAGCAGCGATAAATAGACTCTACCCTCTGATATTGAGAAGAAGACACATGTCGAAAGAGACAAAATTGAAGATAACCAAATCCGTTGCTAGGCCTCAACTGACTTATGGATCAGTTGCCTAGGGTTTCGCGGCAAAGAGCCATATCAAAAGAATTCAGGCCACTGAAAACAAGCTGCTACGATGTGCAATAGATACACCTTGGTTTGTCAGGAATAGACAGATTTATAGAGACCTAAAATGGGAAACCATAACGGAATTCATGAACAGAAAAGCAGAGAAATTATTCGAAACAGCGAAAAACCATCCGAATCAAGAACTCAGGAGACTAGTGGACAAAGATTTTTCTCGTGCTTTTGACAGGGTACCACATAATCGACTGCTGAGTAAGTTGGAGCACTTTGGTATTCGTGGGAACTTGCTGAACTGGATCAGAGCTTTTCTCACAAACCGTACTTTCCGCGTCAGAGTGGGTAGTACATATTCCTCGGAAGATGAGAGGGTGACCAGTGGGGTCGCACAGGGTTCAGTTCTGGGGCCTGTGCTCTTCATACTGTACACTGCTGATCTCCCGTCTCTCGTTCGGTCCACCTGCCTGTTTTATGCTGATGACGCGAAGATCTACAGTTGCCCGCAGCTCAATCCTGGCGTCCTGCAGCGTGATTTGGACAGGATAGGTGAGTGGTGTGGAGATTGGCTTCTCCCTCTTAATCTGGATAAGTGTTGTGTGATGCATATTGGCCATGGAAACCCAAATATCCCATACTTCTTGGGTGGGCGGACCATCCGGACGGTTACGCACCATTCCGATCTTGGTCTTCTGGTTGCCAGTAACCTTACTTGGACTGACCATATTATTCTGTATCAGCCAAAGCCAGAAAAGTCACTCGGTTGCTCCAGAAAAACTTTAGCAGTTGTGACATCAAGACTGCAAAGCTTTTATATGAGACCTATGTAAGACTGATTATGGAGTATGCCGGTCCTGCTTGGTGGGTTACCCGGAGGAGTGATGCGGCATTGTTGGAATCGATCCAACGTTGGAATACCAGAATTCCGTACGGCTGGTTGCGCTCCTGCTATGAGGAGAGACTACAATTGTTTGGATTGACCACTTTTGAGAAGCGCCGCGAGAGAGGTGCTGTCATCGTGACCTATAGAGCCCTCAATGGTCATTTTGGCAAGTCAATCGGGGACATGTTCGGGAGAAACCATAACCATCTCCGAGGACACAGTCTGAAGTTGGCCAAGGAAAAATTCAAAACTACCCAGCGTCAGTGCTTCCTTGCCAACAGGGTCTTCGACGTTTGGAATGGTTTGCCGCCCTCAGTTGTAAACGCTCCTTCGGTTAATGCCTTCAAAAATCGCTTCGATGGCTGTGTCAATTGAACTTTATAGAGTGTACTTTGAGTGCCATACGACTCTGTGTTTGCTGTCAGTTTGGTTATTCGAGAATTGTTTGTTATTTTGTATTGAGTTTATAGGCTTTGCCTCAACTCTTATTTTCATTAATAATAATAATAATGATAAAACTAAATGCAGTTGTGATGGGACCTGATATACCGACCTACATGCCAAGAGTATTAATTGGACTACCGGATGCACTGGACATTGTCGTAATGAAAGACATCACTGAAGAAATCTGCATTGATACAATAGAAGACGGAACATCAGTCCACAATCTCATAGAATTCATAGTGGGACATGGCCAAAGAAACGAAGAAGAGACACAAACCAAGGATCGCACAGACTGGGAGAAATATGAGAATTTACTTCAGGAGAAAATCACGGAAATTCCCCAAATAAACACCCGGGATGAATTAGATGAAGCAGTTGAAGAATTAGAAAATCAAATAAAAGAAGCCTATGAAGAAAGCACCAAGAGAATAAGGAAACCAATTCCGAAACATTTACATGGAGATACGGTAAGGGATATAAAGGCACTTATTAAAAAGAACAGAAGACTCTATAGAACACCAAAAAGAGAAGAACACAAGAAGAAACTGAAGTCAGATATTGAAAAATGCTTTAACAGAACTGCGTAATAACAGATGGAGCCAGAGATTATGGAAACTGAATACAATAGAACACTCGGCTTGTAAAATGCAAAAATGCTCAAGACGAGAACGGACAGTTATACCTTCACTGCATGGAGCAAACGGAATGGTATATACGAGAATTGAAAAAGACGAAGCACTTGCCGACTCAATTGAGAGAGAAGCCAGAATAAACTACAGAAATGATGATGACAATGAAGATCTAGAAGAAGAAGTGGAGACAAACGAAAAACTCATAATGAAAGCGCCGGGAGAAGATAGGATAACGAATTATATGTTGAAGAAATTGCCTAGAAAAGGAATAGCAGTCTTGACGAATATAACAAACGGAGTGATGAGGACCGAATACTATCCAAAGAGATGGAAAACTGCAGAAATGATAGTTTTCAACAAGCCTGGAAAGGAACGAAAATTTTCTCAAAATTATAGACCAACCAGCCTACTATCTGCACTAGAAAAAATCGAACAATTTGGATTTCGACGAGAACGTTCGACTGAACTCCAATTGCTACGGCTCATAGAATAAGTCACCGAAGGAATGCAGACCAAACAGGCTAATGGATTAGTTCTGATGGTTATCGAGAGAGCTTTTGATGGAGTATGGAACGAGGGCCTAATCTACAAGATGAAAAAAGCAGGATATTCGACCAAGCTGTGCAAGATTACAAGGAAACATCTGAGGAATAGAAACTTTTACGTGGAGATAGATAGAGCAAACTCTCAAACCAGACAAGTGGAAGCGGGAGTGCCTCAAGGATC
The DNA here is from genome assembly GCF_907165205.1 of Coccinella septempunctata. Classification (NCBI taxonomy): domain Eukaryota; kingdom Metazoa; phylum Arthropoda; class Insecta; order Coleoptera; family Coccinellidae; genus Coccinella; species Coccinella septempunctata. Next base: position 39,914,243 of record NC_058192.1, on the reverse strand, counting down.
GGTCCTTGGACCTCTGCTTTACGTAATATACGTTTATGATATCCCGAAGAATGCTAAAAATATGCTCACCTTGTACGCAGATGACACAGGAATAGCGTTCAGACATCGCCCAGAGATCATACACCAGAGACTGCAGGAAGCCATAGTTGAATTACTCAAATGGTGCATCAAATGGAAAATCCAAATCAATGGAAGAAAGACTAAAGCAATATTACTGTAAAAGAGAAGATTGAGGATGGAAGAAAACCTTGAAGTTGATGGAGAAGAGAATGGGAATGGGAATGAGAATGGGAATGGGAATGGGAATGAGAATGGGAATGGGAATGGGAATGAGAATGGGAATGGGAATGGAAAAATGAAACAACATACCTAGGAGTGAAGCTTGACAGAGGTCTAACATGCAAAAACCACATCAAATTTGCAGTTGATAAAACAAAAGCCACAATAAGTAGACTTTATCCACTCATAGGCAGAACAATCGTGTTATGTCAGTGAAGCTGGGTGGCTGTTGGTCGTCTAGTCGCATAAATGAGCTAGGTGTTCCTCAGGGCTCAATATTAGGGCCGCTAATCTTCCTTCTTTTTGTCAACGACCTACCCAAACATCTGGTCCTGACTCTAGTTCGTTTAGTCATTTTTGTTGACGATTTGTCTATTGCTGTGTCCGCACAGACGATTGATGAACTCAAGAGTGTATGTAAATCTCTTATAGGACAGTTTGAGAACTGGTGCAGAATGAATGCCTTAATCATAAACATCGATAAGACTGAGAGTCTCCTCTTCACATTACGTAACTCTACGGTATGCTCATTTGACTTATTATATGGGAATGAGACCTTGAAATCAAAGAAAATTGTTAAATTCTTGGTGTTCGTGGATGTCATCATGTAGATCAAATTTGTAAAAAGATGAGCACTGCTTACTATGCTATCAGCCGTATAAAAGATACTCTTCCTCAACAATTAGTAATTAGTGTATATTATAGCTTAGTCTATAGTCATATGTCCTATTGCATACTTGTTTGGGGTAACTCAATTGATTTTGATAGAATTTCACTATCTCAAAAACGCATAATACGTTTGATTTTTGGCCTTCATCCTCGTACATCTTGCCGGCCTGTGTTTGTTGCCCAGAATATACTTACTGCACCTTGTATATATATCTTCAATGATCTAATGTACGTCAAAAGTAATCAAAGCAGATTCGACAGACTTTCAAGTTTTCTTAGCTATTCCACCAGAAATACTGAGACGTTTTCTATTCCATTGCACAGAACCACAAAATTCCAATCATCTATCCTATATAGTGGAATTAAACTTTACAATCATTTGCCATTCAAGGTACGGGCAATGGGTGGACGAGGGTTCAGAACGACGGTGAGGAATTTGTTGATAAAAAAGGTTTATTACAGTATCAATGAGTATTTATGTGATTCCATTATTGTGTAGTTTACAAACTCGATGTAAAGCTGACTTGTCCTATACATTGAATGTCGAACAGGATCAATAAATTATGACTTTAGCCTTGCGGCTTTCACACTCCTCTCCAGAGGAAAATTCACTTATCCCAAATATCTCAGATATCAAAAGGATTAAGCTCTGTTGGAGCCCTTTCCAGGTTTTCGGGCTCGTGGTGGTGGTCGGGTCCGGGTCGCTCCTCGCCTCCCTGATGTAGGTTGGATTCCTGCTCCATCCGCACTTCCTGTCGGAGCAGACGGTGTTCCTCTGCATTCCCCATGTACTTGCGTACAGTTCTCGCCGTTCCGAGCAGTACCGCCTTCTGCATGACTCTATAGATATTTTCGTCCAACTGAAGTTTCCTCAAGTTCTATAGTAGTTTCTTCGGTATCAGGCCTGTAGATGAAATGACAATAGGGATGGTCTTGATATCTTTCAGCTTCCACTGTCTTCTGGTCTGTTCCTCGAGATCTCTGTATTTGAAATTTTTTCAGTGTGTGTTAAAAATTCAGCCCCTTCTCAACGACGCCACTGGCAGTTCTCAAGGATGTTCCACTCGACAGCATCGACGGCGCAGCCCCCTCTACAAGATGTCAGATGTCCAGTTCCCGCTGAAGCCATTTTTAATTCATTCTCTTTGTTAGCTCTGTAGAAGTAACCTCTCTTCGCTTTCATAGTGCTTTTCTAACACCTCATTTTCACGTTCACCTCTTCTAATTCTTAATTTTCAAGTCATCTCGCATCAATCCTGGTGCTAAATTGTTCATCTCATAAGGTAACGTACTCTCAGACTGCTCAAAATTATAAATTACACCATTTTCATGACCATTTCACTCTGAAGAAACTAAGTCCACGTGCAAGAGATTCAGAATCTAGAAATAGATTCCGAATCCTTGCGATCACTGCTCAATTGAAATGTCTACTCAACTCAACTCGAACCATTGTCGTCTCAGACCTATATATTTTATTATATTTCATAATTTATATAGATTTTCAGACTTCTCTAGATCTTCGCACATGAAAATGGGTATGTAGCACCAGGATTGAAACTTCTCAAGTTCATCTCCATAAAATTGATATCTGATTCATTGTCTTCTCTTAATTATTAGAATCAGTTTAATCATTTTTATAACAACTCTTATGATCACCTCGTTATACATATGACTAATTCATGGTGTTGAGTTTCAGATGAATGAATCCTCATATTCTCCAGGGTGGACCCTGGATGTAGCGGTTTTTCTCAGAACAGGATATGAACACCTCCAGTTTCGTTAAGCGATCAGTGATAATGCTCGATACACCTCGACCTAGGCTCCACCCTGAAAAGTCTGCTCGAACACTCATGTCTACTCACTTGGTATGGTCTACTCTTTATAATATGTACTCTCATTGTTTCTCTTCTATATTCATTCATCGGACTCAACATGCATGTTAGTTTTCTCAGCCTTCAGCACATCTCAAAATCTACGATTAGAGATTTATTCAACTCAGTACTCTCATGACTTCTCTTAATTTATCAATTGTTTCTTCTATTTTTCTGATGAACGTTCTAATCGTGCTTACTTGTAAGCAGTTCGTCTCTGTAAATGCTGAATTCATTGATAAATTTTTGCACTCTTCAAGATCATCTCAATGTATATGAATTATACTATGTTCTTCTCATATTAATTATGATTATCCTTTTCATTTAATTAATTATTATCGAACTTCTCATTTAATTAGAATTTATTGCCCTTTTCATATTAGTATTAATATTCTAGTGCTTCTCAAATTCATTAATTCTGTGCTTCTCATTTAACTTGTGCTACTCTTGTTCTGCTCATACTTACATTAACATTATTGATCAACTCAAATTTAATGTATCGATTTCTCGTTGATGATCAGACTTAGACATTGCAGTTTCACCTCGGGCCTATTTCTCTGTACTCTCGCGTCTTCTCTTTAAAATTCAATATTCTAACCTTCGCGTTTTCTGATAGAAAAAGGAGGCTCTCGCAATCAATTTTCAATTGATTGCCCTATCACTGTGTAACCGTTGTGTTGATATTGAATTTATTGAACTCCTCAACGTCTAAGTCTGACATCAAGTGACTTCTCATTTGAACTGCTCTGGACCCTCTCTTGTTTTTAATTGGATATTGTCTCTCTGAGTTTATAGATGTGGTTAATATTAGTTGCTTTTTACTGTATTAGCTTCATGCAGGTGACATATTCATTTTATGGTTGTGAATGATACTTAATAAATGTTTTTATACCATCTCCAACTCAATTATCTTTTCATACAGTCCACTACTCTTTAATTACAAAATCATAACACCCTCGATTTTTGAACATTTGGTCCTTCGGGCCGACGACAGTTGTGCTACAATTGTCTAGGCCGTCACAATGTCCGATCATGTAGGTCTCATCAAACATGCCGGTTTTGCTCGGACCGACATCACTCCTCACTTCATGATCACATCGCCATGATCTCCTCAGCCAGAACGCCTCAAGCCTCCTCATCTAGGCCTACTTCTAAGCCCAGTGAAGCTAAGCCAGTCACCTCAAAAAGGGCCTGAAAAGTTCGGGCAGTCGTCAAAACTCCTCTTAGACAACTCACTTTTCTCTCGACCGCTCTAGCTCACGTTCTCACCCCAGTCACCTCGCACCAAGCAAGACTTCTCATAGACTCAGGATCGGAACTCTCGTTCATCTGTGAAGACTTCTCAAGACAGCTCAGCCTTCCTCGAAGCCAATCCAAAGTCACCATCGTTGGAATTGGTGGAGCAACCTCAAGATCAAGAGGATCAGTATTGATCACACTGAAATCTCTTCACAATCACAAAACCGTGAATATAAATGCTCCTATCTTGTCATTTCCATTTACTAATCTACCATCTTTCAATTGTTGCACAAGACCACGTTTGCCACACCTCGACAATTTGAAGCTCGCCGATCCAGAGTTCTACACTTCAAGGCCAATCGACATCATATTGGGTGCTGATGTCTATGGTTCCATCATTCTTCCTCAACTCCGACAAGGGCCAGATGGGTCAACTCCAACAGCTCAGCTCTCGATCTTTGGATGGTTGGTCCTAGGTCCAATATGCCCTCATCAAGAAGTCTGCTCAAGTGTGTCTCCTCAATACCATGCCACTCAAGAATCTGACCTTCAAAGCCTTCTCGAAAAGTTCTGGGAACAAGAAGAAGTCAAGTCCACCTCCGTAAGTCACCTCACTGCTGACGAGCAGGAATGTGAAGACCACTTCAAGACCACTCACTCTCGACTTCCTTCTGGACGATACATGGTAAGACTCCCATTGAAATCATCATCTATCTAATCTTTTGGGATCTTCCAGACAACGTGCCTTCCGATGCCTCCAAGGACAATTTCGCAAGTTCGAGGGAAACCAAGAATATTGCCAGCTCTACAAGGACTTCCTCACTGAATATGAACAACTCGAGCAAATGAAGAAGGCTCCCTCAGACATCTCGCATCCCAGATACTATTTGCCGCATCATGGAATTCTCAAACCAGACAGCTCCTCCACCAAATTGCGAGTAGTGTTCAATGGTTCCAGTCCCACCTCAACAGGCCTCTCACTGAACGACATCATGCACACCGGAGCGAAACTTCAGTTAGATGTGATTGATGTATTGTTCTGGGTACGTCGCTTTAAATTTGTGTTTTCCACAGACATCACGAAGATGTACAGACAGATCATGGTGCATCCAGACGATTGGGATCTCCAATGCATTCTCTGGCGAAACTCAGAAGATGAGATAGCGACGTACCACCTCACCACCGTCACCTATGGAACCAAGGCTGCTCCTTTCTTGGCCATTCGAGTTCTCCTCCAGCTCATCGAAGATGAAGGTCACAAGTATCCACTCGCCATTCCACCACTCACCAAAGGTCGCTATGTTGATGATATCTATGGTGGTGCAGACACGAAAGAAGAACTCTCAGAAATCGCTATCGACCTGAAAAATTTCTGCATGGCGGGCGGCCTCCCCTTAGCAAAGTGGCAATCGAACTCCCCAAGTACGCTCAAGATGGTAACCGAGGAAGAAATGCTACCATCGCCAATCTCATTTGACGACTGTCCTACTTCAACGAAACTTCTAGGCCTCCTCTGGTATCCTCAAGAGGATTACTTCTCATTCAAGATCAACTCAAGCTCATCTGGGTCTGTGGTAACTAAACGTACTATGTTATCTCATATCGCTCAACTCTTTGATCCACTTGGTTTAGTATCCCCTGTCACGATCAGGGCCAAAATGTTGTTGCAGGAACTCTGGCTCCAGAAACTGTCATGGGACGAACCACTGTCACCTCAACTCACAGAAAGATGGTGTAACATCAGAGAAGATCTCAAATCACTGGCCAGTGTACGTGCTCCTCGATGGGTAGGCACCCAAGAAAATGCTACCATAGAACTTCACGGCTTCTCTGATGCTTCTCAACTTGCCATGGCAGCAGTCCTCTATCTCGTAGTCCGCTCACCGTCCACAGGATCCAAAGTCACATTGCTCTGCTCGAAAACAAAAGTAACGCCGTTGAAACGCCTCACAATCCCGCGACTCGAACTCACAGCATCTCTCATCTTGGCCAAGTTAACTAATTATGCTCATCGTGTTTTAGATACACAGATACACTCAACGACTTTGTGGACGGACTCAACAGTCTCTCTCACGTGGATCACATCTCACCCAGTTCGCTGGAAGGACTTTGTTCGAAACAGGGTAGAGCTCATCCAAGAACTAACTCCAGGTGCACAATGGAGATACGTTTCCGGCAAGGAAAATCCAGCGGACTGTGCTTCTCGTGGCTTCTCGTCATCTCAACTACTGAACAGCACTCTATGGTGGACGGGACCACCATGGATTTCCAAGTCACCAGATTCCTGGCCCAATCGTCAGCCGGCAACGACAATTGACCCCGAATCTGAAGCAAGACCCATCAACTCACGGCCGTAACTCAAGACTACTCGTGGGATCTTATATACAGGTATTCTTCTCTCAATAAACTGTTAAGAATCACCTCTCTCTGTTTAAGAGTCCTGGCCCGACTCAGACACTCCTCAACTCTGAACTTCTCAACTCCGCTCACCTCAACTGACTTGGAAAAATCAAGGATCTATTGGATCAAGGCTACTCAACAAGTGTATTCTCCTCAAGAACTCAAGGCTCTTCAAAATGGTACTGCTCTGTCATCCTCACATGTGTTCAGTAGACTCACGGCGTTCATCGACCATGAAGGTGTCATTCGTGTAGGCGGACGAATCACCAACGCTCTATTAGACCCAGATAGCAAGCATCCTGCAATAATTCCTCGAGCTTCTCAATTGACTTCTCTGATTATAGATTCTGCTCACAAACGAACACTCCATGGAGGTACACAACTCACACTGTCCACCATCCGACAACAATATTGGATCATTGGAGGAAGAGCCCCAGTGAAATCCCACATCCTGAAGTGTGTTACATGTGCACGGCAACGAGGTATAAGAGCTCAACAACTCATGGGCCAGTTACCAGAACCACGCGTTAGACCATCTCGTCCCTTTCTCCACACTGGAGTAGACTACGCAGGACCTCTCACTATCAAAGCCTGGAAAGGAAGAGGAGCAAAAACACACAAAGGCTGGGTTTGTGTGTTTGTCTGCTTCGCCACCTCAGCAGTACACCTCGAAGCCGTAAGTGATTACACCACTGAATCATTTATTGCTGCGTTCCGTAGATTTACCGCTCGACGAGGCATCTGTGAAACATTGTACTCAGACTGCGGAACCAACTTCATGGGAGCCGATGCCACTCTCAAGACCATGTTCTCAAAAGCCTCCTCACAAAACCAGGTCATCGCCGAACTCCTCTTGAAAGAAGGTACTAACTGGTGCTTCAACCCGCCAGCAGCTCCTCACATGGGAGGAAAATGGGAAGCAGCAGTGAAGTCTTTCAAATACCACCTCGCCCGGGCTACCAAGGATCAGCCATTCACCATGGAAGAGCTGATCACACTCCTCACCCAGATCGAAACCATCCTCAATTCAAGACCTCTCGAACCGCTCAGCGATGATCCTGAAGACTGCTCCGCTCTCACACCAGGTCACTTCTTAATAGGTACAGCTCTGAACACCGTACCTGAGCCATCTCTCGAAGACCTCTCGATTTCTCGACTGTCAAGATGGCAGTTAATTCAGCAACGCACCCAGCAGTTCTGGTCCAAATGGTCAACTCAATTTCTACAACGTCACCTCTCCATCTCAAAGTGGCACCATCCAGCCCATGACATAAAGGTTGGGTCACTAGTACTCCTCACCGATGAAAGACTACCTCCTTGCAAGTGGCCATTAGGGCGAGTGGCTGTGCACCCAGGGACTGACGGCCTTATTCGCGTCGTCACTCTCAAGACCTCCACGTCCACTCTAACCAGACCGATCTCGAAGTTGGCAATTCTGCCAGTGTCCACTCCAGACGAAGCAAGCAAGAATTTCAACCCCTCAAGTCTTCTCGATAACTAACGCTGTTAGTTATGGCGGGCGGAATGTTAAAAATTCAGCCCCTTCTCAACGACGCCACTGGCAGTTCTCAAGGATGTTCCACTCGACAGCATCGACGGCGCAGCCCCCTCTACAAGATGTCAGATGTCCAGTTCCCGCTGAAGCCATTTTTAATTCATTCTCTTTGTTAGCTCTGTAGAAGTAACCTCTCTTTGCTTTCATAGTGCTTTTCTAACACCTCATTTTCACGTTCACCTCTTCTAATTTTTAATTTTCAAGTCATCTCGCATCAATCCTGGTGCTAAATTGTTCATCTCATAAGGTAACGTACTCTCAGACTGCTCAAAATTATAAATTACACCATTTTCATGACCATTTCACTCTGAAGAAATTGAGTCCACGTGCAAGAGATTCAGAATCTAGAAATAGATTCCGAATCCTTGCGAGCACTGCTCAATTGAAATGTCTACTCAACTCAACTCGAACCATTGTCGTCTCAGACCTATATATTTTATTATATTTCATAATTTATATAGATTTTCAGACTTCTCTAGATCTTCTCACATGAAAATGGGTATGTAGCACCAGGATTGAAACTTCTCAAGTTCATCTCCATAAAATTGATATCTGATTCATTGTCTTCTCTTAATTATTAGAATCAGTTCAATCATTTTTATAACAACTCTTACGATCACCTCGTTATACATATGACTAATTCATGGTGTTGAGTTTCAGATGAATGAATCCTCATATTCTCCAGGGTGGACCCTGGATGTAGCTGTTTTTCTCAGAACAGGATATGAACACCTTCAGTTTCGTTAAGCGATCAGTGATAATGCTCGATACACCTCGACCTAGGCTCCACCCTGGAAAGTCTGCTCGAACACTCATGTCTACTCACTTGGTATGGTCTACTCTTTATAATATGCACTCTCATTGTTTCTCTTCTATATTCATTCATCGGACTCAACATGCATGTTAGTTTTCTCAGCCTTCAGCACATCTCAAAATCTACGATTAGAGATTTATTCAACTCAGGACTCTCATGACTTCTCTTAATTTATCAATTGTTTCTTCTATTTTTCTGATGAACGTTCTAATCGTGCTTACTTGTAAGCAGTTCGTCTCTGTAAATGCTGAATTCATTGATACATTTTTGCACTCTTCAAGATCATCTCAATGTATATGAATTATACTATGTTCTTCTCATATTAATTATGATTGTCCTTTTCATTTAATTAATTATTATCGAACTTCTCATTTAATTAGAATTTATTGCCCTTTTCATATTATTTTTAATATTCTAGTGCTTCTCAAATTCATTAATTCTGTGCTTCTCATTTAACTTGTGCTACTCTTGTTCTGCTCATACTTACATTAACATTATTGATCAACTCAAATTTAATGTATCGATTTCTCGTTGATGATCAGACTTAGACATTGTAGTTTCACCTCGGGCCTATTTCTCTGTACTCTCGCGTCTTCTCTTTAAAATTCAATATTCTAACCTTCGCGTTTTCTGATAGAAAAAGGAGGCTCTCGCAATCAATTTTCAATTGATTGCCCTATCACTGTGTAACCGTTGTGTTGATATTGAATTTATTGAACTCCCCAACGTCTAAGTCTGACATCAAGTGACTTCTCATTTGAACTGCTCTGGACCCTCTCTTGTTTTTAATTGGATATTGTCTCTCTGAGTTTATAGATGTGGTTAATATTAGTTGCTTTTCACTGTATTAGCTTCATGCAGGTGACATATTCAGTTTATGGTTGTAAATGATACTTAATAAATGTTTTTATACCATCTCCAACTCAATTATCTTTTCATACAGTCCACTACTCTTTAATTACAAAATCATAACACCCTCGATTTTTGAACAGTGTGCCTATCTAGAAGATTGGTATTATTTGGAATTGCCACGTCGATGAATAGTGCTCTGTCCTCATCCTTATTGAGCAATATGAGGTCTGGTCTATTGTAGGTTATTTTTCGGTCTGTGAGAACCGTGCGATCCCAGTAGAGCTTGTGATGTTCGTTTTCCAGCACAGCATCCGGATGGTAATTGTAATAAGGAACCTTAATCGAAGTCAGAAGCTGGTGTTTTAGTGCCAATTCTTGGTGAAGAATCTTGGCAACAGCATCATGTCTATTTTTGTACTCCGTGCCCGCGAACTTCTGACATCCCCCGGTGATGTGCTGGATAGTTTCATGTGTCGCACAGCCATAACGGCAGCTATCGTCCGCCACTGAGGCATCCTTGGCGATGTACTTCATGTAATTTCTTGTTGGAATCACCTGATCCTGGATGGCGAGCATGAAGCCCTCTGTCTCAGGAAACAACCTTCCGGAAGTCAACCAGTAGTTCGACGCAGATATGTGGACGTAATCATGGTTGACCTCGTTCTGGTGCCTCCCATGCAAAGGTTTGCCAATCAGTTTCTGCATTTTACTTTCTGCAGAGTGTTCGACGGTTTCCAAGTGATCCTGTTGTAGCTTTAATGGTGTAGAACTATCAGCAACACAAACTACTCGATGGAGTTCTGACGAAGCTGCCTTGCTCAAGAAATATTTTCGAAGTCCTTCAATTTCCTGGGACATACGGTTGGACAAATCAACAATTCCTCTACCCCCAAGATGTCGTGGCAGCTCTGTCCGTTCTATTGAGCTCTTGGGGTGATGTTTATTGTGTTTAGTCAGCATCGTCCTTATTTTTCTCTGTAAAGCTGCTAAATCGGTGGTCGTCCAAGAGATAATACCAAATGAATAGCTCAGCGCCGAGCAAGCGTAGGTGTTAATCGCTTTTATCAGATTCTTGCTGTTAAGATCAGTTCTCATTATCCTCCTCAATCTTCGGGTGAACTCCTCCGTTAATTCTTTCTTCATCTGGGTCTGATTGATTTTTCTTGCCTGTTTTATGCCTAGATACTTGTATGTGTCTCCTTCCTTTAATGCTTCAATTTCTGCACCTTCCTTGAGTTTGAACGTACCATCTTCTATTTTCCCTCTCGTTATGTTAAGCAGTCGACATTTTTCTAGTCCAAACTTCATTTCGATGTCTTCCGAGAATCCTTCCACCATTTTCAGCATCAGTTGCATTTGTTTTTTGGTAGATGCGAAGAGTTTCAAGTCGTCCATGTAAGGGAGATGATTCAGTTTCATCATAGTTCTACTGCCGCTCTTGATATAAAATCCGTAGTCCGTAGAATTCAATCTATGAGACAAGGGATTCAGGGCCATGCAGAACCACAGAGGGCTCAGCGAGTCTCCTTGGAAAATTCCGCGTCTTATTGAAATAGGTCCTGTTGTAATGGAGCAATCTGCTGCTTTCATTTGAAGACTAGTACGCCAGGTTGACATGGCGTTTTTCAGGAACTTAACAATATTGGGATCCACCTTGTAAATCTTCAAGATCGTCAAGAGCCATTCGTGAGGTATAGGTATTATTATTATTATTATAAGAACATCAAGTTGACGATGATTAAAACTATCGGGCGGCATGGGGCTTCGCAGCCAAGACCCACATAAAGAGAATGCAGGCCACTGAGAATTAACTCCTTAGAAAGGCGATGGACGTACCCTGGTTTGTTAGGAACAAACAAATCCACAAGGACTTGGAATGGAAACCAGTTACAGAATTTATGAAGAGAAAGGCGGAAAGGATATTCGACAAAGCCAAACAACATCCAAATCAGGAACTACGAAGATTAGTCGACTACGATCCAACAGAAGAAGCTAGAAGGTCAAGAACCTACCACCGAAGACCGAAAGATCAGTTGTGATGAAGTCCAGTTTTCTGAGGAAAATTGGAGTTCATCTTAGTGCATTTCTTTCGTTTTAAATTTCCGTCTTTGAAAATATTTTAATTCTCGAATATTCCGTACGTTCATTCCGATAGGCAGAGTGAATGTAAAAAACCGCTTATCTGTATTTCACGTTGTTTTTCTTACATGCCGCTGAAGATTTCGACGTTTTTCATCTGTTGATATGCGATAAACCGGAGCTGACGACGTTTTTCATTCTTGTCGCATTCTGTAATTTTCAGATTTTTACCGTGAGAGGAGATATGCCTATAAAAGCAAATTTTCCCCCCGCGACGGTCACTTTTCGACTGTTACTTCAGTTCTTCGGCTGACTTTTCAACTTTTGACTTTTACTTCAGTTCTTTCACTTAGCTTCAGTATTTTCGATTTTTCGCTTTCTAACGTGGTGACTTCTGTTATAAATTCAGTTAATTTTCCGTATTTCTTTCGCCGTTGCAGAATAATCATTTTGTGTTTGCATCAGTGCTTAGAGTTGATTTTTTTTAGTTTTTCTTTTAAATCCTTTGAGTTTCGAGTGCTTGAAACAAAGGAGGTAGGTCCCCGTCTGTACCGTTCAATTTCTTTGTTAGACCTACGCCGTTACTTCCTTAACTTTGACACTGCTGTACTGTATCGTTTTCTGTTGTATTTTATCGTTCTTCACCCTGTTTCGCGAGTCTGAGTTTTCCCTTCGCTATCAGTCATGGCGTGTTAACCCTTGGGGTACTGAAGGGAAAGTTCCGTCAACCCCCCTGTCCGCGTCATAAGTGTTAAATCCGAAATCTCTTCTTTTCTGTCAGTCATGGCGTGTTATAACCCTTGGGGCAGAGAATAAGAGATACCGCACGTAGTCAGTGAAATCCCGTAGTTGCGCTAAAAATAGACATTTTCTTCGCTATCAGTCATGGCGTGTTAACCCTTGGGGCAGCGAATAAAGGTCTCGAACAGATCCGCCCTAGCCCTTGGGGTACTGAAGGGAAAGTTCCGTCAACCCCCCTGTCCGCGTTCCGCGTCATAAGTGTTAAATCCGAAATCTCTTCTTTTCTGTCAGTCATGGCGTGTTATAACCCTTGGGGCAGAGAATAAGAGATACCGCACGTAGTCAGTGACATCCCGTAGTTGCGCTAAAAATAGACATTTTCTTCGCTGTCAGTCATGGCGTGTTAACCCTTGGGGCAGCGAATAAAAGTCTCGAAAAGATCCGCCCTTATTGTGTTTCATTTCCGGAGGAATACAACTACATACTTGTGATGGGCAATAACGTTATTTCTCACTAACGGTTATCAACCGTTATGGTTTTTTTTTTAATAACGGTTGTTGATAACAGGTGAATACGTTATTTGCTCTGAAAAACGATAACATCTTCAAGGTTTGTCGATTAAGGGGTTTTCTCTACAAATTTTGGGTGTAAACGAGTCACGAGTGAGTTGGAAATTTTTGATGATAATTTTTGTGGATGTTTACTGCTTTCATTCATCTTAATGTTACATTAATGTGAAAAAAATTTACTTTTTTCTAAACCAGTAAAATACTTCGCAACTGATGAAGAATATTAGGGTATTCAATGTGTTCCGCAATATTTAAATAACCATTTTCCATTTGTTTTTTTCATCTGGATACTCTTATTACCCATTCGTCCTATTCCAAGTTCGATTTATTTATTCTATATAGACAATTAAATAGTACGCTAATATCGGCTAATATCTGCGGTGAGTGCTCCTCCCGATATTTTATGCGATCTCATCACTTCGATCTAAACAACATAATGTACCAATAACAGCCTCCCATCCGCCCGTTAACGTAACAGAACCATCAACCGAGATCGAGAGTCGAGAATATGGCCAACGTTATCAGTTTGAAAAGTGTAAACTGTTAATAAACGCCAACAAACGATCTAACTAACCGCCAACAAGTCCAATGTCGCCGACTGTTATATGAGAAACGGTCTAACTAAACGCCATGAACGCTAACGTCGCCGACTGTTATATCAGAAACGGTCTAAATAAACGGCTTCTTCAACGCCAACGTCGACTACTGTTATATCAGAAACGGTCTAAATAAACGGCTTTTTCAACGCCGACTGTTATTCATTTCATCAACGGTCGACCCTCGACAGTCAACGATTTGAGACTTCATATTTCGCGCACACGTTACTGCGCAACCTGTTATTGTTCAGGACATATAACGGTTAGATATTGCTTTTTTTGAATAACCGTTGTTAAATAACAGGTTAGAGAATAACGCCCCATCCCTACTACATACCGATACCGTATAGCAAGTCCTTAGCATTCGTTCCGTCAGTTCTGGTTGGCGCATTTTTATTGAACCGTTAATTTTTCACTACACCCGGTATAAATTTCATAAGTGCTCGTGACCGGATAGAATTTCCCGAATGTATGTTCGCTTATAGAATCACTCATATTTTATATCACACATATCTCCCTTGTACATATAATTAGTTTCCGAAGGTGTGAATAAACTTTTACATGGTTCGATATTGACTTCTTCGTTGTCGCTACCACCCTAGACAACAGCGAGCTCTGTCTCCGGCTAGCAGCTACTCTGGTAGGTTTGCTATTCTTCCTATTGAAAAGAATAGCTGGTGCTCGAGATTAGGCTTCTCCGAGTAACCCACGTTACACAGTTTAGGATTTAAATGTAACCAAAGAAGTGTTTAACCTATAAAAGATATAGGTAGCATACAACTATCAACACGACTATGATCGTTTGAGAGTCCAGAAACCATAAGTGTCAACTGGTTAATAGGCAAAATGCCCGGAACCTATGAAGAAGCAGTTCAGGGTTTTAATGTGTGTCTCTAGCTAAGGGAGTGAGATTCCCCATTGTTCGACTGTCTTGCAGATTTTCACCCTGCTACATCAAAAAAAATATTTGTTTTTTTTTTAAATATCAAAAATAAATCACAAGTATTTCGAATTACCGTGTAGAAATATTTACATAGTGAATCAATTAAAACGGTTTTTTCTCAAACGAATAGGCAAATGGAACCTTATAACATCAAAAATTACAAGCAAACTTGTCATTGTGTTTTTACAAGTGATATTTCATTATTTCATCGAATATTCTCGTTGTAACCAGCTACGGAAGAGTTGTATCCCAGATTATTAATGATTCCTAGAGAATAGACAAGATTGAGGAGTTTGATCCATACATAATTCAAGAAAGAGATATAAGTTACAGTCCCGATAACTTTCCACTTGTGTAATATGGAGATATTGTGGTTGGTCTTGTTTCAACAACCAGTTCTCAATCAAATCAGCATATAATAATAATAATAATAATAATATTATTAACTGTACGCAAGTACATGGGAAATTCAGAGGAACACCGTCTGCTCCGACAGGAAGTGCGGGTGGAGCAGAAATCCAACCTACAGCAGGGAGGCGAGGAGCGACCCGGACCCGACCACCACCACGAGCCCGAAAACCTGGAAAGGGCTTCAACAGAGCTTAATCCTTTTGATATCTGAGATATCTGGGATAAGTGAATTTTCCTCTGGAGAGGAGAGTGAAAGCCGCAAGGCTAAAGTCATATCACATCACCGGGGGATGTCAGAAGTTCGCGGGCACGGAGTACAAAAATAGACATGATGCTGTTGCCAAGATTCTTCACCAAGAATTGGCACTAAAACACCAACTTCTAACTTCGAAAAAGGTTCCTTATTACAATTACCATCCGGATGCTGTGCTGGAAAACGAACATCACAAGCTCTACTGGGATCGCACGGTTCTCACAGACCGAAAAATAACCCACAATAGACCAGACCTCATATTGCTCAATAAGGATGTGGACAGAGCACTATTCATCGACGTGGCAATTCTAAATAATACCAATCTTCTAGATAGGCACACTGAAAAAATTTCAAAATACAGAGATCTCGAGGAACAGACCAGAAGACAGTGGAAGCTGAAAGATATCAAGACCATCCCTATTGTCATTTCATCTACAGGCCTGATACCGAAGAAACTACTAGAGAACTTGAGGAAACTTCAGTTGGATGAAAATATCTATAGAGTCATGCAGAAGGCGGTACTGCTCGGAACGGCGAGAACTGTACGCAAGTACATGGGGAATGCAGAGGAACACCGTCTACTCCGACAGGAAGTGCGGGTGGAGCAGGAATCCAATCTACAGCAGGGAGGCGAGGAGCGACCCGGACCCGACCACCACCACGAGCCCGAAAACCTGGAAAGGGCTCCAACAGAGCTTAATCCTTTTGATATCTGAGATATCTGGGATAAGTGAATTTTCTTCTGGAGAGGAGTATGAAAGCCGCAAGGCTAAAGTCATAATAATAATAATAATAATAATGTCTGGCCTGCCTGGTAGCTATCAAGTAGATGGCCTGCCGGGTAGCTATCGTAACGACGTAGACGGTGCAGCCAGCCACGCCTGCTGTCCGTAGTCCCATTCCTTTATCCTCTCTCTCTCACATCCCTTATGGGGGTGCTCTTTCTGCTCCCATTTCTCTACCCCTCACCCAAACCGAGAAAGGGGAGCACAAACCCATGGAAATGGTGATTACGAGAAGCCTCGGAAACAAGTCGCTGCCTGGGGATCCTCAGGGCATGTCTGGAGCCGGCGCTGGACATGACAGCATGCGGGACGTCGGTGGCAGGATGTTGAGGAAGCGGGCTCCTGCTGCAAAAGAAGCTACAGCTCCAAAGCAACAATAGCAACCAACGAGTCCAATTCAATTGCCGACTCGAACCGCTGAGGGTGCTGCGCAGGATATTCAGCCAGTGCTCACCCAAGCGGGGTTAGTTAGAAAGAGCATGAAGTGGACAACGTCCATGAATGAAACTATTGTGCGCATATATAACTCCATCACGGGACTAGGGAAGAACACGAACAACTATAGGAAAAGGCTCCATGAGGAATTCTGCAACGCCTACCCAAATCTCAATGTCACTGAACAACGGGTGGCAGACCAGTACCGCGTAATTCTGAGAAATGAACTAATACCAATGGCTAGAATCGACGCAATTAAACAAGTACTTCAGCGTCCGCCAGTAACAGAGAGCGACACCAACACCTCTGATGAGATTCACATGCCTGGGCAACAACAGCCAGAAGAAATTGACGCTGAAAGTCCATCTTGCAACCCTAGTGAGGCAGAACACCAGGACGATAGGGAAGAGCTCCACCGACAAGTTGACTCTGAGATGAGTAAATGCTTTGCCGAACTGAAAGGAACAGATCCTCTTCATCGAATAGCACCTCCCCGACTCAATACATCCAAGAAACTGTCACTCGTAATCGACATCTTGAATAAGGAAGTTTTACCTGAGTACCTACAGAATGGAAGTTCATTGGAATATCTTCATCTAGTTTTTTACTGTGCAGCGCTAACGACGGCTAAAACCATAGGGGCAAAAATTCGCCGAACGAACAACAATGATCCAAAATTACACAAATTTTATGCGCCACCATGGCAGAAACGTCTTCAACACAAAACAGAGAGACTAAGAAGAGACATTGGACGACTGACGGAGTACTTGAACGGAAATCGCGGAAGGAAGGTTGTGAAAGCTGCCAAAGAAATCATGGATAGAAACAAAACACACACAGAACGAGAGACGGAGAATGCTACAGCTCAACAATGCCTCGACACTCTGAAGCAAAAGTTCAGTCTGTATGCAGAACGCCTTAGAAGATATAGAAGCAACTATAGCCGGAAAAGAGACAATAATTCATTCGAAAAGTCGGAAGAAACTTTCTACCGGTCACTCACATCGTCTGATGGAGAAAATGGAAAGTTACCACCAAAGGAAGCCATTGAACAATTCTGGACCGAACAATTATCAACGAAACCTCACTTCAATGGAGATACCGGATGGATTGAAGATGAAAAGTCTGAAGCTATAAAATATGAGCCGATGGAACACGACATGATCACAATTGAAGAAGTAAAATCAGCTATCAGAGGACTACACAACTGGAAAACACCTGGGCTTGATGGATTACAGAACTTCTGGATCAAGAAACTTTGGATCATGCATGACAAATTTACCTCCGCAATAAATGATGTCATTGAAAATCCTGAAGGAATGCCAATATTCCTTACACATGGCACAACGTACCTGTTACCTAAAGACCAAAGGAATACAAAAGATCCATCCAAATACCGACCAATCACATGTCTTCCAACGATGTACAAATTAATCACATCGTGCATTTCAAACCGAATTCACAACCATTGCGAAAGGAATAACATCGTCGCCATGCAACAGAAAGGATGCACCAAAGACAGCCGAGGGTGCAAAGAACAGCTAATAATTGACTCAGTTATCTGCGATCAAGCGTTCTCCACGCGAAGGAATCTTTACGGTGCGTACATTGACTACAAGAAAGCATTCAATTCTATACCTCACGAATGGCTCTTGACTATCTTGAACATTTACAAGGTGGATCCTAATATTGTTAAGTTCCTGAAAAACGCCATGTCAACCTGGCGTACTAGTCTTCAAATGAAAGCAGCAGATGGCTCCATTACAACAGGACCTATTCCAATACGACGTAGAATTTTCCAAGGAGATTCGCTGAGCCCTCTGTGGTTCTGCATGGCCCTGAATCCCTTGTCTCATAGATTGAATTCTACGGACTACGGATTTGCCAGCAAAAGCGGCAGTAAAACTATGATGAAACTGAATCATCTCCTTTACATGGACGATTTGAAACTCTTCGCATCTACCAAGAGGCAAATGCAACTGATGCTGAAAATGGTGGAAGGATTCTCGGAAGACATCAAAATGAAGTTTGGACTAGAAAAATGTCGACTGCTGAACATAACGAGAGGGAAAATAGAAGACGGCATGTTCAAACTCAAGGAAGGTGCAGAAATTGAAGCATTAAAGGAAGGAGACACATACAAGTATCTGGGCATGAAACAAGCAAGAAAGATCAATCAGAGCCAGATGAAGAAAGAACTAACGGAGGAGTTCACCCGAAGATTGAGAAGGATAATGAGTACTGGCCTTAACAGCAAGAATCTGATAAAAAGCTATCAATACCTACGCTTGCTCGGCGCTGAGCTACTCATTCGGTATCATCTCTTGAACCACCACGGATTTAGCAGCCTTAGAGAGTAAAATAAGGACGATGCTGACTAAACACAATAAACATCACCCCAAAAGCTCAATAGAACGGACCGAGCTGCCACGACATCTCGGGGGTAGAGGAATTGTTGATTTGTCCAACCGTATGACCCAGGAAATTGAAGGACTTCGAAAATATTTTCTGAGCAAGGCTACTTCATCAGAACTCCATCGAGTAGTTTGTGTTGCTGATACTTCTACACCGTTAAAGCTACAGCAGGACCACTTGGAAACCGTCGAACACTCTGCAGAAAGTAAAATGCAGAAACTGATTGGCAAACCTTTGCATGGGAGGCACCAGAACGAGGTCAACCATGATTACGCCGACATATCTGCGTCGAACTACTGGTTGACTTCCGGAAGGTTGTTTCCTGAGTCAGAGGGCTTCATGCTCGCCATCCAGGATCAGGTGATTCCAACAAGAAACTACATGAAATATATCGCCAAGGATGCCTCAGTGGCGGATGATAGCTATCGTTATGGCTGTGCGACACATGAAACTATCCAGCACATCACCGGGGGATGTCAGGATGCCGTTGCCAAGATTCTTCACCAAGAATTGGAAAATGAACATCACAAGCTCTACTGCGATCGCACGGTTCTCATAGACCGGAAAATAACCCACAATAGACCAGACCTCATATTGCTCAATAAGGATGGGGACAGAGCAATATTCATCGATGTGGCGATTCCAAATAATAACAATCTTTTAGATAGGCACACTGAAAAATTTCAAACTACAGAGATCTCGAGGAACAAACCAGGAGACAGTGGAAGCTGAAAGATATCAAGACCATCCCTATTGGCATATCATCTACAGGCCTGATACCGAAGAAACTACTAGAGAACTCAAGGAAACTTCAGCTGGACGAAAATATCTATAGAGTCATGCAGAAGGCGGTACTGCTGGGAACGGCGAGAACTGTACGCAAGTACATGGGAAATTCAGAGGAACATCGTATGCCCCGAGAGGAAATGCGGGTGGAGCAGGAATACAACCGGCGGGAGGGAGTCGAGGAGCGACCCGGACCCGACCACCACCTCGAGCCCGAAAACCTGGTAAGGGCTCCAACAGAGCTTAATCCTTTTGATATCTGAGATATCTGGGATAAATGAATTTTCCTCTGGAGAGGAGTGTGAGAGCCGCAAGGCTAAAGTCATAATAATATATCTTTATTTACCAAACAGGAAGATACAATTACAAGGCAATAAGCATAATCTTTAATGTATTCAGCATATAAACAAAATAAAAAAACTACATCAAATTTATCAAAAACAATCTCAAAAATAAACAACAAAACACAAATGATCTTCGAACTCAGCGAAATAAATCAAGTGCAAGCTTATCAACACATCTACACATACGATTTACCGGTGCAAGCTCGAACAGGTTCGTATGAGTCTCCGGCAAATAGAAGGTAGTTTTTGACCTTGCTGTCAGTCTAGGAACATTCAGTGCCATCTTTGACAGCAGATAAAATGAATCAACTTCGCCTATGAAGACCTTCCGTGCAAATCTGGCAGACTGTTCTTCATGTCTACAAACTAAAGATTTAACCCTCACCTCGCCCATCACATGACAAAGATCTGCACCTCTTTCAGGGTATCTGCCAGTTCGTCTATATGACACATATTTCAGAAACCTACGATGTATACCCTCCAGGCGGGAGATATGACACTCATAGATTGGGAACCATATTAAATGTGCGTACTCCAATTTGCTAATAACAAGCATAAAATATAAGTTCCTCCAAGTTGACAAATCATCAAATTCTCTACCGCATCTCAAAACAAAGCCTAAAGTTCGACTAGCTGAAGCGCATAATTGTTCCACATGCGGAACGAAGCTGAAGGTAGAGTCGAACAACACATCAAGGTCTCGGATTTGTTCTCTTGAAACGATAAAGCCGTCGGCAACATGATATTCATAAATCAATGGATTTAACTGCCTCGTGAAGGTAACCTTAAAACACTTGTCCATGTTCAACCTTAATCCGTTAACCATGAAGAATAAGAATAAGAATAAGTTTATTACATCTCCTCAGACAAACAATCTTTGTATGGGACAGGTCATACAGTTTTACAATAACAATATAGACTTATATAAAATTAGAACAGCTATTGAACTTATGTGAAATTAGAAAATTGACTACGTTTACAATCCAAAAATTCCCTAAGACTATAAAAGCAGTTGATCAACAGAAACTTCTTAACTTCCTTTTTGAAAACATTATAAGGTAAGGTCTTGAATCTGTCATGCAAGTGATTAAAAAGTTTAATGCCGTTATACAGTGGTGATTTTTGGAATTTTGAAGTCCTGTGAATTGGATATTCAAGAGTGTTCTTGTGTCTTGTGTCATGTTTATGGAACTCACAGCATTTTTTCAGATTGTCAAAGTTCTTCTTAACAAATAAAAGAGTATTCAACATAAAGATACAGGGAAAACTCAATATTTTGTATTGTATGAACTTGGGTCTACAGGCCTCCCGGGTCCGAATCGAATATAAGGCGTATCAGTTTCTCCTGCGCAATGAAAACATCTTCCGCTAATGATGAACTTCCCCATAAAACTGAATTATAGCTCATATGGGAATACGCCAGTGAATAATAAACAACTAACAGTGATTGTCTAGGTAGAATATTTTTCAGTTTTTTAACAGCATAAAATGCGCTGCTTAGTTTTTTACAGACAGAATTTGCTTGTTTCTGCCAATTCAATTGTTTATCGATTAAAATGCCCAAAAACTTCACGTGATCTGATGCTTTGATGTTACCAGTAGGAAGAGTTAGTTCAAATTCACACACCGAGCTCCTATTTTGAAAAAAGATCAAATCGGTCTTGTTGACATTCAATATTATTGAATTTTGGTGGCACCACTCCAGGAAAGAACCAACAAGGATTTCGCAAATTCTCCTAAGTTCCGAGATATTTTGTGCTGACACAAGAAATGACGTATCGTCTGCGAATAAAATGATCCGAACAGCCAACAAAAAATTAGAGTAAGTTTTTAAGTACTCCGGCAGATCATTAACGAACAGGATGAACAGCAGCGGACCCAGCACAGATCCCTGTGGCACACCCATTTCTATTGGATACCGTCTCGATTTATGATGGCCCACTTGAACAAACAGCAATCGATCTCTCAGATAGTCCGACACCCAATCCAAGAAAACACCTCGAAAGCCAATATTATACAGTTTACTGAGGATGAAACTGAAGTCGAGACAGTCGAAAGCTCGAGACTCATCAAACAATAGCCCAGCGACCGGAACTCCAGCATCTAGGCACCCGTAAACGTATTCAACGAAGTCACCTGTTGCGGACTCTGTCGACTTGCCCACACGAAAGCCATGTTGCTGACTAGAAATCAAAGAAAATTTATCTAAAAATTTGATCATCCGCTTATGTATAACCTTCTCAAAGACTTTCGATAGTGAACTGGTTATCGATATTGGCCGATAGTTGGCAACATTCTCCCTGGAATCCTTTTTATATATTGGAGTAACCTTTGATATTTTGAGTAGAGCTGGATATCTACCTGCAGTTACTGCTTTATTAATGAGGTGAGCAAAAGGTTCAGATATTTTATCCGCCAAAATTTTCAACATTCTCACAGAAATCATATCATGACCGCTACTATTTCCCTTCTTGATTTGCTTTAGTATATCTGAAATTTCCTATTCTGTCACAGGGTAAAAGAAGAAGTTCTTATCTGTCATAACTTGGGTTGTACAAGAGAACGATCTCGCACTACCGTAATGTTCCTCAATACTGATACGGCCAATACTGGAAAAATACCCACCAAACATATCAGCCACTGTCTGGGGATCGGATATAATTGTACCATTATCGCTCAAATTTATCTCCTGAGTAGCGGAGTTCTGGCTCGTTTCAGTCCTTACCAAATTCCAAACCGTTCTCGACCTATTTGTTGATGAATCTAAAATTTTATTGAAGAAATCTACCTTACTGGACCTAAGTAGCTCCTTATAGTTCTTTTTTGCCGCAATATAGAGGTTCCTTGATTCCGGAGACTTCAAATTCTGATATAACCAATGAAGATTCTTTAGATCAGAACTCGCCTTTCTAACCTCTCTAGTGACCCACCTTTGAGTTTTCGATCTCACAGATGCTCTCTGCACAACCGGGCATGCAGAATCAACCAGGGAAGTCAAAATATTGAAAAACTCTTCGAATGCACCATCAACATCCGTGAAGGAATAAACACTATCAAAGCAGGTTGAGGCAGCCATCTCAGACAGGATTTGAAGATTCTCGTCCTTCAATAGTCGAAATGATCTCAGGACAGGTTTAGTGGTTTCGACATCTGTATTATAATTGAATATTAGTCGTATGGCTTTGTGATCAGCTATATTACTCTCAAATACCCCGACAGACAAAAAATCGGTACTAGCATTCGTCAAGATGTAATCGATTTTACTAGAACTAGTCTTGCCGTTCCTATCCGTGAAAATTCTCGTTGGTTCCGTGGAAGTTATTTTAAGATTGTACCTCAACAGCAAATAATCAAGATAATTGTGGGGAGCGAAATAATTGATATTGAAATCACCACATACGAAAATCAGATCGGATCTAGCAAAACAACAGTCAAGCGCGCATGATAAGGAATCAACAAACAACTCGATATTAGCCCCGGGAGGCCTGAAGACACTTATAATGGAGACATTTTTAGTGGATACCTTGAGATTTATAGCACAAAGTTCGCACTGCAGTTCGACAGAGAACCCTTCAATCTGCTTAATATTTTCGGCTAAATAATCAGATTTGACATAAATGGCTGTACCACCACGTTGATGCAATGATCTACAATATGAAGCAGCTAAATAATAACCGTTTATTGCTAAAACAGCAACTTGATCTGGGGATGACCAAACTTCGGCTATACTCAAGATATCCGGGTTTTCAATACTTATGATGACATCTAAGTTATTAAATTTATTGTTTATACCCTGCACATTAAGCTGGATTATCTTCAAATTTCTTTTCGAGTTTTGTTCTGCGAGCTCAGACAGCGGTGCACTCACCCCAGAACTCAGGCTCCTATCGTAGGTTGACGGCGCTTCATGAAAAAATTACTCACAGCCACGCCCTCGGGCCAGAATGCAGGATCCATGACTGTTTCATATAAGTCCCTGGGAAGCGTTATCTTGAACGAAGAATATACGTCCGGCCGCTTGGAGTTGAGTTTTTCACAAGAGACATCCTGTGTATATTGTTGAATGAAGTTTTTTAGATCCAACTCAGTAGTTTCAGGGCTCAGTCTTGACACATGTATGTGTGAAAGTTGCTTCTTCGGAACCACATGAAGACTACTCGTTTTCTGAGTACCAACCAAAGGTCTGTTTACTCTTCTAGGTTTAGGCTGTTTGTCATTAGTTGAAGGAATCGGTAACTCTGATTTCCCCATTGATTTTTCAATGGGCTTTTTTGTTTTCTTCTTTGAAGTCACAAGCGTTCAATCAGTTGATCCTGTGGATTTCTCTCGGTTTTCATTCGAATTAGAATTTTCGCATATTTCGTTCGATGGAATTGGGACGCATGTGATCGAGTCACAGATGCGGGAAGTCTCGATAGGCACCGTAGCAGTAGAGGATGAGTAATCGACGGAATCCCGGTCTGGTTGACTTTCGGAGAATGTGGCCCGTGCTGTCCTGTTGATAAGCTTCTTATCAGACTTCATGATTTGAATTTCTTTTACTAGTTCTTCAATTCGTTTACTCTGGTTTGTAATTATTGTTTTCAACGAATCGATTTCGGTAACAAAAATAGAGGTAATCTCAGTGACTATTTCATTTTTGAGTGCTGAGAAATCAGACCCTGAATAGGGATGATCAGTTATTTGGACATTCTGATCGATGTTTTCGGGCTCATTTTCAGTACCCTGCTTACATGCCTCACAATGTCATTTATTGTTGACACTTGCACGAATTTCATTAAAGGCGTCTATATACATATTTAGGCACTTGACATGGTAACTTGTATTACATATTTGACAATTTATTGAATCATCATAACGATCAATTTTCAGAGTACATCGGGAACAACATATTCCACGACCGCGCGACATGATGATCGACTCAAGAATGATGCACTCCATGCACTCCAAAGAGGACTGGAGCTAGACCGCATCAGCCATATCACGTATCCTGATGTATAACTTGAGGTCATCTGCAAATGCTAATGCCGGACACCTAAGTCTGGTCAGGAGATCATTGAATAAAATAATGAACAGTAACGGTCCCAAATTGGAACATAGGGGCACGCCACTAAGGAGGGTATAAACAGAGGATCTGAAGCCATTATAGTACACATAACATTTTCGTTCCATTAGGTAAGATCTGATCAGCCTCACATATGCCGGAGAAAATCCAAAAGACGAGAGCCTCCTCAGAAGAATATTGTGGTCGACAGTGTCAAATGCCTTCGAAAAATCAGTATAAACGACGTCGACCTGACCAGCATCATCTAAGCACTCGGCAATGTACTGGGAAACTGTTAAAAGGTTGGTGACAGTAGATCTCCCCCGAATAAACCCGTGTTGCCGTGAGGACAAATATGGAGAAACACTGTAATAGATATCCCTATACAGCACCTCCTCATAGACTTTTGCGAAGTTTGATGAGATAAAAATGGGTCTATAATTCTGTATCTGAGAACTATCCTCCTTCTTGAAAACTGGGACAACGCGAGCTCTCTTCCATCTATTAGGAAAGCAACATGATTTTAAACTGAAGTTTATTGTTATCGACAAAGGTTTGGCGAGAGCAGAGCCATAATCTCTTATAAAGAATGATGGAATACCGTCATCTCCAGCTGTTATCTTATTAGAAAATTTTGACATTATCAATCTTACTTCTTCTTCTGACACCGCAGGTACCAGGACCGGTGGAAGCCGACCAAGATCCACAGAACCCTCACCATCGTCAGTAGCAGCCCCAGTATCAGTATCAGCGAAGTGGCGAGCAAAACTGTTAACAATTTCTTGGGGGCTCTCATGAGGAACACCATTACTGTATATAATACCCGGTATTCTAGTATTTTTCCGTCGCTGATGGATAAAACTCCAAACGACTTTGAGATCCTGTTTCATTTTTTCCTGAACATCAGCTGAAGATATTTCCGACTTTACCAATGAACGCAGTCGTACGAAATCCTGTTGGTATCTAACATCACGAGTAGCTATCCACTTTGATCTGTAGAAGCTTTTCAAACGAATATTTCGCTTACTGGTATTGTTGAACCACACAGGAAATCGATGTCTTCGACTCGAATATGTTCTACTGGGTACAAATTTCCTAAACAATTCTCAACTCTCAAACTCTCGATACTGAATAGTAATTCCTCGAAGTTGGCTCTCCTGAAGTCATAAGATCGACTACATGCAATTGGATAGTTAACTGGTCTTGCCTGAAGCGATTCTTTGAGAACCAACTCCAACGCAGGATGGTATGGATCTCCCGGGACAAAAGGCACATCCGAGCGTGTAACAGAGATATCAACCACTCCACTGCTGAAAACCAGATCCAACAACTTGTTATCTCTGTTATATATTTCATTATTTTGTCTGAGACCGAGAAGACTACAGAAGTCACGTAACTGTATTGCTTTCCCGCAGCTAGATAATCCGTTACTAAAATTCGGAACATTAAAATCTCCCAACAATACAACCGTTTTATCGAAAAAATATCCCATAAGGGATGATGTGAATATATCAAGCTCCGAGGCAGATATGTCACGTGGAATATAGACCAAACAAATAATTAATCAGAAGGGCTCCAAGCAGCTGCACAACACAACATCTATCAATGGTACCAGGTTCTTCAAGAATTTATTGTATAAAATCCTAAATCCAATGTGGTCAGATAAGGCGATCAAAACACCACCACCACGAGATCTACCAACAGACGAAAACTCTCTATCACAGCGAACAATGCTATAACCTGGCGGCGAAAAGCCAAGTTTCACTAAAACAAATAACATCAAAATTATAATCACACAATGAACGAAAAATCAATGGCAGTTTAGTATTGAGACCTCTAGTATTCTGATAATACAACGAGACACTTCTCGATGACAAATTAGAACTTGGGATAGTCCTATTGGTACGATCTAGTTTTCCGATCTCGACACAATAATGGTGGGAACACCATTAAGGTCCTTCAATTTCAAATTAGTCTCACCTCCAGCTACACGGCGATCCAGCTCTGTTTTCACACATTTGAAGACATATACTTGGTGGGGTGTCCTATCTGGAGAAACCAACAACTGAGCAAACTTACCACGAGATTTAATTTTTCTGAACTTCCTTAAGACAATCAGTACATCATCGGATGACGATAGTCGCACCCTGATGGGTCGGGTCCTATTCTGCCTCGTGGGACCAAACTTCCCAAGTCTTACCCCCTTAACAGCACCATCAGATATTCAACAGTCCGCCAGTACCCCCCGAATCAACGCCATATCTTGCTGAACCTGATCCTGCTTTGAACCACCAATTTCAACACAACCATAGATAATCAAATTGCAGGATCTCTTGGATCTTTCGAACATCTCATTGATGATCTGCTCGGTAAATTAGGCTCAACCCCAGCAGAAGAAGGAATCACACCCTTACTGCAATTTCTGGTCTGCTTCTACTCTTGTATCTCTTCTTTCAGTTCACTTATCAGCTTAAGAATTTTCGGGATCTGATGAAGTCCCTGCTCCCATTCGATACAAATATACTTGAGCCTACGCTTACTGCAGATACTCTAATCAGATTACCAGGTAAGAAAATCAAATCATTAATGATGCCACAGAAATATTCCAGTCCGATTCTCATTTTTTTGAAAAAGATATGAATTCAATAATCAACAAAATGAAAACATTATTGAAGCCAACTGAGAAAACACTTCATAATTAAGTCGGAAATCGTTTCACGAATTGGGACTGGAATATTTCTGTGGCATCATTAATGATTTGATTTTCTTACCTGGTAATCTGATTAGAGATATGTACGTATTTGGACTTTTTGGAGATTTATATCGATCAAGTGTTACCGCATGTTATTGGAAATACTGCAAATTATATCGAAGATAATTTAGATTGAGTTTCAGCAAGATTGAGCTCCTTCGCAATACCTACGCTTTGTTTGTTCGACATTTTGATTAAAGATTTCTATGTCAGTGTATTGGAGGAAGGAAGCCACAGTCATGGTTGTTTTGAAGCTCAAAATGTCGATTTTTCACAAAAAAACACTACAAGTGCCATGAAAACACCACTTCATTTTCAAATACTTAGTTAAGAATATTTCGAGAACAAATGCATAAAATGAAAAAACAATTACTGTGCTGAAATCAGTATAAAAATACCTTTCAAATGAGGTATCACTCACCCCATCTTCCCTATTCAAAAATTGGGGGTGAGGGTTGTAGTAGCAAGGGTTGAAGCGCTATGCGTCCGTAACCTACATCTTGAGTTGTCCCCCTTGAAAAAATTTATTTCGTCTGTAATCTCGTCTGCTTCGTTTTCAAATGGCCACCCTGTATACTTGTCACCTCAGGTGGTAAAAACACACAATCTTTGAACCACTTCATTTAGCAGAAAGAACGAAAGCGCCGTGGAACACGTCTACTCGTTTAATCATGAATGAAAACCTTCAAGAGCTCATCAGCCTACCAATACTTTAAAGCAAGCTTTCTATCTGGGTTACACTGTGAAGTATTTGCTTCAAAATATTCTGGTATTTCACAAAAGGTCTGCACTGCTGAATTGGATTGGAGTACAATATGTAGAGGAAGGAATAATGGCTAACCTTTAATAATATGCTACAATGAGGATTATGAAATGCATTGGTGATATATCGAATGTGTTTGGCTGACTAGTGTTCCTGGCCGTTGGCTGTGCAGCGGTTGTAAAAGTAATTTAGGGATGGAATGAGTTCTCAATAATCTAAATACATAATATAATGTAACTTAGTTTGTATTGAATTTTCTCCAAAAGATGCAACGCTTCATTGAAAAGGTGTATTTGCTTTATTATGAAAAGAAAACAGTATTAAAATATAATCGGTACAAATATATGAACATTATCAACATATATCTAGCAAAAAGAAATGAACAGTATAACTATAATCGGCATAAAAATATATCTAACATAAGTCAGTTCTTTCAACAGTGTCGAACCATTTTACCTTAACGAAGACCCATTTTTATTTTGGAGTTTCATTCTTGACATCTCTTTTTATACAGGGGTCAGCATAAGTCAGGCAACCAATTTGCATCAAGATAAATAAATGCAGCGTCAAAATATATTTATTAAAAAATAATACAGAAGGTATTCGAAAAAGGGTTACTGTAAGTGCTCAGATTTTTTTCGACAGCGTTGCCAGACTTATGAGCGTTGCCGGACATATGTCGAAATTTCGAGAGCGTTGCCTGACTTATGCCGACCCCTGTATATTATAGTGGCTAGCACTATATGATTTTGCAATCAACATCACGATTACTTTTAATAATAATTATGAATTTGATGCTCGTTATAGTTAAACACAATTATTGAAAAATCAGGCCTCAAAAGGCATACCACTTCCCTTCAGAATGACTACGTGTTATTTAACCATGAAGATGGAATATCGGTTGCTCCAATCAAGAATCTATTCGAATGGATAATTAGAATTAACAAAAACTAAATTTTTTATTCTTCACAAAAATATCAAACAAAAATACGATTGACAACTGACTTGACATTAACGTCAAAACGAGAGCCGATTTCATTGTTTAAGCTGATTGGCCTATGAAATATAACTACGATGTGATTGGTTCACTCCCAACTTGCATCCAATGAGCGTAACTTTAGAGTAAAGAATGATTTGATGGTCTCCCCACCATTTACACAGACTCGGGAACTAAATTGTGAAATCTCTTGTTCCTCTTTGATCCTACATCGATGGCACTACTTCCCACAGATTACAGAAAGTTGTTTCTGTAATCTGTTCAAATTTCGCGGTCTGATCGAAAAACAATCTTTCCATCAACATCCCCTTACCTAATTTCGTGAGTGAATTTGTACCCCGAGATCCCATCTCGACCACATGCATCGGCGGCTGATCAAATATACGACATATTTCGTTCGTTCGAGATCGAAAAACCTCTTTCGTTTTTAATGTGAGCCACAGTATTGAAAAATATCAAGCAAAAATAAAAATACTAATTTTTCTTTTCGTTTTGTAGTCTCAAGTGTATCTCAAGATCATTACTCAAGACATTCATAAGTTGAGTTTCAAGTCTCGTTTCCTGAGATAGTATCAAACTGACAATGACTTGATATGCGTTTATTAATAGGCTGTGACTAGAGTCCCGACTCGGGACTCGTGTCCAGTCCCGAGTGACGTCATTAAATTCGGGACTGATATTCGGTCCCGAATTCAACGATACGCTGCACTGGTGCTTTGAAATTATTAAGCAGTGAAAGAAGTAGCGAAAATCATGCGCCTATGCCCAGTCAATTAGAAACAATGATTTATATTTCAATCGGGCATGTAGATATGAGTTGCTACAAAGGTAAATATGTTGTTAAAGTATATTTTATTTTCAAATCATCACATGTATAAAGAGAAAAAAGAGCAATCTGAAATGAAACATCTAAGGTGAACATTTTAAACAGAACCACTACCTCTAAATTTTTGGCTAAATTCTCATACACTTCAAATAAAACTACATTTCATTGAGGTGCCGCAGCATTGTAGCGTTATTTCGTATAGAATATCATACATTTCACAAATATATTTTCCAGGTTCCTTTCTCGATCACATTTTTTAAGTCAAGAATTGCCGTGAGGAAGAGGTTCACTTCTGAATCGAAAATTGTCTGGCAATTCCTCTGGATCAATTTACACTAAGCAATTCTCAACTTTCTCACCAGTTAGAATTGCATATTTCGATGCTCCTTCCATTCTCATATTCCAAGATAGTATTTCTCCTGTCTTTGCAATCTTGATTTTGAAATAGCCCACACTATTTTTTGATAAGCAATCACTACTTTTGTATTTTGTCGCAACTATTCATAACTAATATTATAGGATTCGCGAACATAACCTCAAAACTCTTTTACAATGTCGGGACTGGACAAGGATCCCGAGTAAGGACAAGAGACTTGTTTGGTAATTGAGTCGATAGACAAACTGATTGAGTCATTTGATTTCGTCCGTCGGGACTGGACACGGATCCCGAGTCGGGACTCTAGTCACAGCCTTATTAATAAGCCGTCATCTCGAGATGCTGTCACTATCTTGAGGAAGTATCAATTGAGATAGGTCTTGAGACCCGTTTTGAGATCTGACTATTAATACGGGCCTTAAAATTGATGAAAATATATTTCTTGGAAAATCAAATATGCAGAAGAAAACCAATCATATGCCATTTTATTCACATTTTTCAGAAACATGGGAAATGTTCCTTGTTCCATGTAATTATTTCAGATATTTATCGATTAATTACTCGGGATCTGCTGCACCGGTATCCTATTAAAAATGAAAGTAAGAAAGTTTATTTTGCCTAATAAACTGATTACATCGCTGAGGTATCAAACCAGTGTGCGCGATATTGAATCAATAATAACTCCAAATTAAGTAACCTATTAAGGTACATATGAATTCATTTTATATGAGTTTGGTAAATCTCTATCTCGTGAAATATGTTCATTTTTGAACATCGAAAACACACTCCTTTCTGTTTTTTTTTTCACGAAATCGGCATGTCAGAATTATTGATGATGTCCGAAAAAGTAGGTAAAGCAATAACTGGCGGTTCTCGTTCATCTCTAAGCCACCTCGTGGCGAAATCTACGTGGCGATTGGACGTTTTTCTTGTTGATCTTATCTGAAGATAGCCATTGCGATTTTATAATAAAAAATCATATTAATTATTTTTTTTTATTTCACACTTCAGTAGGATTTACAGGTTGCTCGGGCTCGCAAGCCAAGGGCAATCTTCAAGCTAATATGGAAAAATAATCTGCCAAGTACGAAGGCGTAGAAGGGGCACATAATATTTTGAAAATATTTTTCCTTAAATTCCGACTTTGAAGTCGGAATTTAGTTAAATTCCGAGTTCAAAGTTGGAATTTAACAAAATTCCGAGTTCAAAGTCGGAATTTAACTAAATTCCGAGATCAAAGTCAGAATTTAACAAAATTCCGAGTTCAAAGTCGGAATTTTATTAAATTCCTCAATGTTATTTCTTGGTTACTATTTCAGTACTGGGGAGGGAGGTTGTGGCCAACCTTTCCTCTACCTGTCTATGACCATAATTTCATAATTATTCAAAAACATGGACCTAAGGACAATTTTCTCCAATAAAATACAAGTTCAATATTTATTAAAGAACAACGTGTTTATTTTGTGAAATCTGAATCCTCTCATGAATATCTCAGCATATTTGGAAATGAACCAATTCGTCATAGAGCTGCCTATATGAGGTTTTCTCACCGTTGTAATGACCTCTTCATGTAAGAAACATTAAAGCACACCGGGTGTACCTCGAGGTGTACTGATTTCTTGTCCATTGAGTTAGCCTCACGAGTACATATGAGAAGGAAATTTTTCCATAAAATATCCGGAATATACCTTAAAAACAGTTATGTCTAAAAAAATATTCATGTCATTTCATGTCTGTAGAAGGTTGTCATATCATTGTTATGACCACTCATAGAAGAAAACTCAAATAATAATGTACACCCTGTGTACATAATTATTCATTCATCATAAATGTGGGAACACCTAGTATTCCTATATGAATTTGAATATTTGTAGAAAAGCAAACTATAATTCAGGAACAAATCTACGTCGTCGTAGAACACCCTGTAGAAGTTCGGAATTTAGTGAATTCCGACTTTGAACTCGGAATTTTGTTAAATTCCGACTTTGAACTCGGAATTTTGTTAAATTCCGACTTTGCACTCGGAATTTAACTAAATTCCGACTTCAAAGTCGGAATTTAAGGAAAAATATTTTTAAAATAGTATGTGGCCCTTCTACGCCTTCGCTCGTAGCCAAGTTCTTCAAACTTGGTAGTTCCATATCAAAAAGGTTGCGATTACTACAATTCATAATCCATTCTTCACAACGTGCTGCGTCTTCCTACCGAAAAAGGAAAAAATGAATTTCCTTGTTCACATTGCGGTTGTTGCGACAGCCAAAATATGCACAATCCGAAGAACGCGGCATTTTTAGCGGTGATTAAATCAATAAACTTGATAATTTGGTAGGAATACACAGTGTTCAATTTTAGAAACGGACCAATAGTATCGATAGCGGTAATGTCAAATGGGGATTGAGGAGTTGGAGTTATGATCATCGGCTCTACGTGTTTGACTTTTTTCTTGTTACACTGACACAACGCGCAAGACTTAATAAAATTCGCTACGTCACGTGACATACCTTTCCACCTATACTTCAATCGGAGTTTTTTCAATAATCTCTTTTGACCACTATGTCCTCCCAAAAGAGGATTTTCGTGGAATGTCTAAATTAAATACTGTTTTTCACTCTTATTCGTAACAATTTTTGGAACCTCTACGAGAATTATACTTATTTTGCGCAATATTCTCTGGCAAATTTCTTTCAACACATTTTGTGTACACACTTTAAATATCTCATCATTTTTTCTCAATTTTAATCTTGTAATTCCGTGATTATCAGCCAATTTTTCGAGCTCAGACAACACATTCTCTAGAGAAATATTGCCGTTGGTATAATCGGTATTACTTTTTCAGCCGGTTTTGGAATGATTTCGGTTTCCGGTGGTTCCATCATCAGTTCTTCGTTTGCCTCCACTTCTTCTTCTAGATCTTCATTGTCATCATCATTTCTGTAATTTATTCTGGCTTCTCTCTCAATCGAGTCGGCAAGTGCTTCGGCTTTTTCAAGTCTCGTATATACCATTCCGTTTGCTCCATGCAGTGGCGGTATAACTGTCTGTTCTCGTCGTAAGCGTTTTTGCATTTTTCAAGCCGAGTGATCTATTGTATTCAGTTCCCTTAATCTCTGGTGCCATCTGTTATTACGCAGTTCTGTTAAAGCATTTTTCAATATCTCACTATGCTTATTCAGTTTCTTCTTGTCTTCTTCTGTTTTTGTTGTTCTGTAGATTTTCCTGAGTCTTCTGTTCTTTTTTATAAGTTCCTTTATATCCCTTGGCGTATCTCCATGTGAATGTTTCGGAATTGGTTTCCTTATTCTCTTGGTGCTTTCTTCATAGGCTTCTTTTATTTGATTTTCCAATTTTTCAACTGCTTCATCTAATTCATCCCGGGTGTTTATTTGGGGAATTTCCGTGATTTTCTCCTGAAGTAAATTCTTATATTTCTCCCAGTCTGTGCTATCCTTGGTTTGTGTCTCTTCTTCGTTTCTTGGGCCATGTCCCACTAAGAATTCTATGGGATTGTGGTCTGAAGTTCCGTCTTCTATTGTATCAATGCTGATTTCTTCAGTGATGTCTTTCATTACGACAATGTCCAGTACATCGGGTAGTCCATTTACTCTTGGTATGTAGGTCGGTATATCAGGTCCTATCACAACTGCATCAAGTTTTTCAGCATAAATCTTCAGTCTTCTCCCGTTGGTATTTTCCACCCTACTGTCCCATTCCTGCGATTTGCAGTTAAGATCACCAATTATGATTTTCGGGTGTCTTCCTTCTAGTAGCATTTTCAGATCCTCTTCCAGCATGTCCTTATCCGGTGATTTATAAGTCGAAATAATCTTCACTTGTCCTCGATTGGTATTCACAATAATCGATATTGCTTCTACTTCTTGACCATTGAATATTTGGTCGAAATGGTGATCCATATTCCTTCTAGCCAGTATAGCAACGCCACCTGTGCTGTTAGGTCTATCATTTCTGTAGATATCGTAATTGGGAAATGCTATCCGAACGTTGGGGTTAAGTCTTGTTTCTTGGAGAGCTATGACATCCGGTCTCTTCTCTTCGATCAGTTCTTCGAATTCTGGTCTGCGGGCTCTCAATTTATTATGAGATTGTTCTTTATCGTCGTATCAGCCATTAAATATTCTTAATAATTTGCTGCATCTTCTTCTCAATCTCTTTCTCCAGATTCTTCATCATCGTGCTGAGGAGGTTTTTCGTGAACTTATCCAGTTCCTCAGTGATTCCAGAAATTCCTTTTCTGGTTTCGGCTTTTTTGACGGTTTTTGCCTTTTCCGTCTTTTTATCTGGTTTCTTCGTCTCTTTGACTGCTTTGGTTGCAGTTTCCTGGGGTTTCTTCACTTCCGAAGAGTTTTGGGCTGGCTTCGGAGTATTTTGTGTTGGCCTCGAGCTGGTTTGGTTTGATCTTGGCGATCTCTTGGCCTTTTTAGTGACCAATTTCCATTCGCTACATCCCTTGTAGCTGGCTGGATGTCCTTGCTTTCCACAGAGAACACAAGAAGCATTTCGCTCCTCGTTCTCCCTGGTAAGCGTACACTCCTTGGAGCTGTGATTACCGGAGCATTTCACGCACCTCCATGGAAAAGTGCACTTACTTTGGGCATGTCCATATCGCTGACAGCGATAACATTGTCCAGGCCCGGTCGTCCTTCTCTTAGGTTCAACAACACAGTTCATGTTGTAGAGCCTTCTCACCTCGAAGATACCCTTATTCTGGGTTTTAACCAGCAATAAGGGCATCGGCTTTTTTGTTATATTTGAGGTCATCCTTATGACCTCAGCATCAACGATCCCTTGATCCTTGAGGTCGTCAAGGATCGTCGGGATATCTGCATCCAGCGGTAGGTATCTCACTACCGCGTAAATTTTCTTTTCCTCCTCTCGTTGGAGAGTGTAAAACTCTCTGTTGATTTTGTGGAGGAATTCAGTCATCCTTCGATGATCATCGGCGGTTTGTGGGACGATTCTTATACCGTCCTTTACTGTCGTCGCTCTTTGGTATTTAATACCGTTCCGCATCAAGGCGTTTGAAATTGACGTCCATTCGGACGTACCTCTCAGGGTAACTGGGGGGATTTTTTCTTTTCTCTCCACTGGAGTGGTTTTCTCTTGGGCTGGGGTTTCCAAGACTCTTTTTTTGTTTGACTCTTCATTGGACGAGGAGCTATCCTTTCTCACTCTTTTGGCGGGTGGGGAAATTTTGTTTTGAGGGGTTTTGACCACCTCCATCTTCTGTTTTTGAACCGGTAAGTTCACTTCTTGGACATTTTTCAAAATAATGTTCTTTTTGAGTGCCTTGGAGTAAGGACTTTCCTTATTTCCCTCCTGCAACTCGAGCCTCTCCCTGAGATTTTTAATCTCAGCAACTAAGCTAGATACGCATCTATCTAGCTCATTCACCCTCGCTTTCAAACTTGCGTTCTCCTCTCTCAAAATATCGTGTTCGGACACGACATTAGCGATTTCTGGCGCGTCTTCTTCCATAACGGAATCGCAGTCCGAATGGTCAGACATTTTAAAATCTGATTAATAATTACTTTGCTACTCAAAGAAATTGGAAATAAAATTTTTCAAGACAAAAAAGAAAAATGTATCTCATGCATAAAAACAAAACGACTCATCAAAAATTCTCTACGCTATGAGAGAAATCAGAAAGAAAGATACAAAAAATAAGCTCACCTGATGTTTTCTGCAGTACCAACGAGAAAAAAATCCTCTGGACACTTAGGATGAACACCAACTTTGAAAATTTTAACGAATTAAAATTCCGATAGCAAATACAGAACCTACACAAACTTCACAGACGGAATCAAATATTCCGTAGCTTTGTTAGTGGGCACTTTCACCTCCGCTTTCACTTTTACGGCACTGTGCGCTTTGATTTGCTGCTCCTCATTTCCTATTTTGCGGTGTCAAGTTCTCAAATCAGCTGGCAGGATCGCCATGTAGTGGCTTCAGGGGGTGATAAGGTGGAAGAGATAACACTGACCGGTCACAGTTTATTATTCTACGCCGTTTGATTAGTACAATGATATCAAATCTCAATTCTGATCTGAATCGACTAGTATGGTAGTTAGATATCGGTACTTGTTTACAAACATAGTCACCGACGATATACAGGCTGTGAGTATCGCACTACAACAGAAGGTCGAGAGGAGAGCGAACGAAAATATTCAAATTCAAAACTGAAGGGATTTAAGAAATTTTTTTCGATGAGGTATTACAACTATGACAAAGAATAAGTGGGAAATCTTCTTTTCATTTCTTTTTCTTTATAATATTAATCATTCAAAACTTCCAAAGTGATAGGGCATCTATTCATCAAATCCGGTACTATAAGAAAAATTACAGCGACTCTGAAGAAATATCGACAATGCGACATCTATATGCACATATAAGAACTAACATGTAAGCTCTGGCGCGACCTCTAGTTGTGCGGCTAAAAAACTATAAATTCGATGCCAACGCCATCTATCCGGCCGGCTAATTTTGTTCTCGTTTTGTGCCGTATAAGATTGGATATCTTCCATCAATAGTTCAACGTTATCGATAAAATTACGCAGGACCTCTTTAATCCGAACCCCCTATAATCCGAACCCTCCTGTGATCCGAACGTCCCACACCCGCCCGCGTTTTTTCTCTCTTGTCTCTTTCTCTCAGGTCCTGCTGTACCTATTGAAAACTAAGGCGAAGTGAGGTCTGGTTTCGTTATCGCACTACCGCAGGTTAAATTTCGAATACTTCTGCTTCTGCCGCGCACTTAAAAAAAAAATTCTAACAGACCATAGATGAAAAGCTCGTAAATTTTGGATAAATATGTTCTATCCTGTCGTGGACGCCTTCATGTACAGAACTAAATCTAGCAATCATCAAGTTCATGTTAAAACCTGAGCAATACATTCAAATGTAGAAGCTAATCTTCACCAAATACGTATCTTTGTTGATAACGAATTCTGATGAAAGCTGAAAAAAGTATCCATACCTCCATTCCAAACAGCTGCTGACAAGGTCTTTGTATCGAATCCTAACTGTTCTAGAGTAGGTACACCGAATTCATGATCATGGTCGTTGGTGAAAGGTGTGTTCAGTTGATTACTGGAGACTGAATCAAAAGGTGTTGGAAGTGGTTCAGAGGGACTTCCCATGGAAGAAATAACTTCTAAAAATTGATGATACGTAATGGGAGCTGTACCTCCATTTTTTTCTATGATTTTATCTAAATCATATAGGGTATGGGAAGGCCTTTGTATCACGGTGATTCCGAGCTCATTACAGAGTGCTATAATATTTTTGTCACGAACTTGTCCAAAAGGTTCAGGATCTTCTTCGAAACTGAAACAGGTTGTTCCCCATTCTTTGAACAATTTTGGTAATGCATCTGCAGGCTGACCCCTTACGACAAAAAGTCTGGAATTTAAATTCTTCAAATTGTTGTCCAAATCATCCAAACATTGTAATAGAAATCTGAAAAATATAATAAATATGTACATATATAAGACGAACAACAATGAGGAAAGATTGAAACAATTAGGAATCAATAGGAGAAATTCAACGGATGTTAAATCCAATGTATGTCGTGGGATATACACGCAATGTACAGTGTGTCCCGAAAGTAAGTACATGTAGTTCTAAAAATAACCCCATGTTTCTTTATAAACTATAGCGTTTCGGAATACAGGATATTGAAGTTTAATGAAGAAACTAAAATACCAACAAAATTGTTATCTAACCAATAATTTTAAATGAATTTTGATGCAACAGTCTTTTCTACAAAAATTGAGAAAAATTGTTCCTAGGTCTTGCTGAAATGTCTTGCCCGCACTCAACTGTTTGCCCGAACTCCGGCAACCGGCAAGTATAACTTTCCGCACTTGTTAGGAAAATAACTATTAATAGGCCCGGTACTTTCACCTGCGAAT
The DNA here is from genome assembly GCF_907165205.1 of Coccinella septempunctata. Lineage (NCBI taxonomy): Eukaryota > Metazoa > Arthropoda > Insecta > Coleoptera > Coccinellidae > Coccinella > Coccinella septempunctata. The sequence goes on along the minus strand of NC_058192.1, from coordinate 39,875,521 downwards.
AAATAAATTTATTCGGTAGATAAGTCTTACTCATAGAATAAGTGAAAATGCTGTCTTTTCAGTTTCAGATAGTGTTATTCATCGAATAAATCTGTCATTGAAACTAAATAATATGGAGAGTAGAGAGAAGGAGAACGATCGCTGCTTTGAGACCACAGATTTTTTGTCCCCTAAAATATGTACCAATAGGGTAGTTCATGCTTTTGCCAACAGGCGCGCTGGCCATCACGAGAGTGCGAAATTTTGATTTAAACAAATCAAATTGTAGTTGGCTGAGTGAACTGTTTCCCTGGTGACAGATGATAGGAATATTATTATTCTCGATTTTTGATGAGAGAACAACATACGACCATGGTGAAATGTTGAAGTGTGCGCTAGTGTAAGAGTGTTTTGGTATCGGAAAGAAAAGGAGAAGAGATAAAATTTCTTAGAGCATTTTTGAGAAAAAATTGGAAAAAAACCTTACCTCAAGAATCGACTCCTAATCAATTTGTGTGTCAAGGGCACTTTTGCGATGAAGATATCAAAAAGATGATGGATTCATTATAAACGAAATCGATCACGATCACACATAACCTAAAATAAAATGAAGGCTGTTCATTTCAAATTGACGCTTGAATCCCCGCCCCTTATCGATACACGCTGCAATCGCAGCGACACCTATCCTACGTTTCTCGTTTTCGGGGACACATTTTTAGTACGTCGATCGTTCTCCATCTCTCTACTCTCCATACTTAATAACATACATAACTATGCTTAATAATAAGAGTTTATTTGTCATAGATCGAATGTCGATACGTCATTATAGAATTTTTTTAATTCTTGAGGTATGGTTATTTTTTTGTGATTTTCAATAAATATTTGCTTTCTAGTTGGAATTATGATAATTTCTACAATGCGGTGTCTCACTTCACATTAATCAGTGAAAATAATAGTATACCGTGCTTTCATAGAATTATTTTTCGTCAAATAATTTCATCTGAGAGCACCGAAATAAGGTATCCTTCAGATAGGAAATTATTTGACAGATACTTATTCACATTGAATAAAATTTAATCGGAGGTGAAACATTGAACTAAAGTTCAAGAAGAACTTTAGTTCAATGAGGTGAAAGTACCGGACCCAAGGCATATATCTATTGTACCAATATTGATAACACGCGTTCTAGACTACGAAAAAAAATGAAGCCAAATCGTTAGGAGGTATCCACTTGTACGCATGCGCGTATTAGAAGTTCGAAAATGACAATCAAGATATTGGTTAGGTTGTTTTCATATTTGACGTTGAATGATTGAATGAATTCGAATAATGATTTATTTCAAATTGTTGTACAAATTTTGAGAAGAATTTTATGTGAGGCGAAAGTTAATGAATATTAAATTCATCGAGAATGTATCCGTTTTTTTCAACTTCAAGAGAGATCAAACCAAATAAGTGCATAAAAACTATCCAACCAATCTGTATCATTATTCAACCAATATTATTATGATTTGTGAAATAATAATTAAGTGGCGAAAAGGAATGGTATTGTCTATACTCAGTAAACTCAAGAGTGACATAATAACAAGTGCGTTTTATATTACTGTTTCATACCAGTTTCAATTATTGCGTGTACGTGTAAACATCATACTTATCTCACCTCCTGAATTTCCCCTCTTGTAAATCTACTCAATACTATATAAAAAAAATTTTATATATAAAATTACAGAGTGCTCATTAAAAGTGCCGTGCTTCAATAGAAGCAATTTAATAATCAACTTGGCAATAAGAATATTTAGAAGATGAGAACTGGTAGATATTAACTACAGTTGAGGTTTATAGATATAGATGTCGATTTAGATGTTTCATTATTTCAGTGCTGAAAAAAACAATCATGAATTGAACTAGAATTATTACCTCAACTCCCAACTGAATTTCAAGACAATAACAGACTTATCTATATACAATGCAGATAATATACGATAGTGAACAACCTATAAAAATATATTCACAGAACTACAATTTTGTTGATTCAACATCATTTTTGTTAATCTCCGCACTCCGCAGGTTTTCTGTGGAAAACACATAATATTTCACTATTGTTATGAATCCGAGCGTGTAGTGCTGCAAAATAATGAAGTTTCATGATTTTTGACTTCTAATTATAAGAAATCAACGATGAAATACAAATTACTAAGTAATGCAAACCTGATTCACATATTGTTAGGTTAAGGTCGAAAATATTCGAATGGTGCTTGATAATATAAGAGTTTACTTAAGTAAGTATCATGATTTAGGAAAGACAGATGAGTAAACATGAACTTTCAGGAAATATGTGAGAAAACCGTATAAGTATAAACTATGTCTAATTGATGAGCAAGTACCATAGTGGAAAGCAAGTTTCGTGATACATTTAGTGAGTATGATATTTCAAAAAGTACCTTCAAACTTGTCAGAAATGTGCTGAAAACCAATCAATTATTACCATTCTCAAGTCAGAAAGGCTGGGTATATAAAATAATTTTGCATTATTACATTTGCTCCTTTATAAATTTTCTCATTCAGTTCCCATTGAAATGTTAAATACATACCCTTGAAAATTCAGCAAAAGGAAATAAGTAATTGGTGTATATGTCAACAGTTAACTTGAGGCACATCAAATATCCATACAGCACATGACGTCCAATGGACGTCCATTTTATATCCAAATGAAGTACAAACGTCCACGGACCTTATATGGAAGTCCAATGGATGTACATTTCTGGACATTTACTGTATGTTCATAAATGGACGTTTTATGGATGTCCATTGTACTTTAAATAAGGGATGTTGGACAAACATCCATATACGTCCCTTATTGGACATCCTATGGATATACAAATTTGGATCTTAATTGTACTATCAGAAATTGTACGTTAGTGTACGTCCATTCAACGTACAATTTTGGATCAACGTGAATTATCCATGAATGTACATCTTTTGGATGTTCGGATCTGGAAATAAATATGTACTTCCAGAAATTGTACTTTTCTGTAGGACAACTGGATGTATCATTTTCTAGTATCTATAATTATACATTTCTCAACATTAGTAGGATGTACATTTCTGGACATTTACTGTACGTTCAAAAATGGACGTTTTATGGATGTCCATTGTACTTTAAATAAGGGATGTTGGACATACATCCATATACGTCCCTTATTGGACATCCCTGGATATACAAATCTGGATCTTAATTGTACTATCAGAAATTGGTACGTTAGTGTACGTCCATTCAACGTACAATTTTGGATCAACGTGAATTATCCATGAATGTACATCTTTTGGATGTTCGGATCTGGATATAAATATGTACTTCCAGAAATTGTACTTTTCTGCACAACAACTGGATGTATCATTTTCTAGTATCTATAATTATTCATTTCACAAAATTCCTAGGATGTACATTTCTGGACATTAACTGTACTTACCTGCCATTCATGGCAGGTGCACTCCGCGACGTCATATTCAACAACAAATATATGAGTAAACAGTCAAAAACCAGGATCTACAAAACTTGTGTCCGACCTATCATGACATACGCCATAGAAACCAGAGCAGACAACAAAAGAACTAAGTCCATCCTCAGAACAACTGAAATGAAGATACTAAGAACCATATCTGGATATACACTGAGGGACAGGAAGAGGAACACAGCCATTTTGGAAGAATGCCAAGTCCAAGACATTGTCAAATGGGGAAGAGCGCGACGACGTTACTGGAACAACCATGTCAGCAGAATGAACGCGGAGAGAATAGCTAAGATCGCCCGAGACGGAATCCCAAATACCAGAAGACCCGTAGGCAGACCTCCCAAACGCTGGAAAGACTCCTGGGTGTCTACATCCATAGAGGATTAGAGTGGAATTTACAAGCCTCAGGCTTAACATAAGAAGAAGAAGAAGAAGAAGAAGAACTGTACTTACAGAAATGGACGTTTTATGGATGTCCATTGTACTTTAAATAAGGGATGTTGGAAATAACAGGAATGTGCATGCAAGGATATACCTAATTCCAATTCACTACCTGATGACATTAAAAGTATCCGTAGTGAAGTAATTTTCAAGAGAAGTCTTAAGAGCTATCTCCTTGTGAACTGTTTTTATAAATTGAATGATTTTTTGAAATTAGTGTAATAGGGTGCACTGTTACTTGTTTGTCTTTTCTATGTACTTAATTAGTATAGTATTCTTTGCTGTATACCCCAGCTGATTGTTTTACTGACAATTTTCTACACAATACATGTATGAATTGTCCATGAAAATAAAGTTAATAATAATAATATTATTATTATTATTATGACTTTAGCCTTGCGGCTTTCACACTCCTCTCCAGAGGAAAATTCACTTATCCCAGATATCTCAGATATCAAAAGGATTAAGCTCTGTTGGAGCCCTTTCCAGGTTTTCGGGCTCGTGGTGGTGGTCGGGTCCGGGTCGCTCCTCGCCTCCCTGCTGTAGGTTGGATTCCTGCTCCACCCGCACTACCTGTCGGAGCAGACGGTGTTCCTCTGAATTTCCCATGTACTTGCGTACAGTTCTCGCCGTTCCCAGCAGTACCGCCTTCTGCATGACTTTATAGATATTTTCGTCCAACTGAAGCTTCCTCAAGTTCTCTAGCAGTTTCTTCGGTATCAGGCCTGTAGATGATATGACAATAGGGATGGTCTTGATATCTTTCAGCTTCCACTGTCTCCTGGTTTGTTCCTCGAGATCTCTGTACTTTGAAATTTTTTCAGTGTGTCTATCTAGAAGATTGTTATTATTTGGAATTGCCACGTCGATGAATAGTGCTGTGTCCTCATCTTTATTGAGCAATATGAGGTCTGGTCTATTGTGGGTTATTTTCCGGTCTGTGAGAACAGTGCGATCCCAGTAGAGCTTGTGATGTTCGTTTTCCAGCACAGCATCTGGATGGTAATTGTAATAAGGAATCCTTTTCGAAGTTAGAAGTTGGTGTTTTAGTGCCAATTCTTGGTGAAGAATCTTGGCAACAGCATCATGTCTATTTTTGTACTCCGCGCCCGCGAACTTCTGACATCCCCCGGTGATGTGCTGGATAGTTTCATGTGTCGCACAGCCATAACGACAGCTATCGTCCGCCACTGAGGCATCCTTGGCGATGTATCTCATGTAATTTCTTGTTGGAATCACCTGATCCTGGATGGCGAGCATGAAGCCCTCTGTCTCAGGAAACAACCTTCCGGAAGTCAGCCAGTAGTTCGACGCAGATATGTCGACGTAATCATGGTTGACCTCATTCTGGTGCCTCCCATGCAAAGGTTTGCCAATCAGTTTCTGCATTTTACTTTCTGCAGAGTGTTCGACGGTTTCCAAGTGATCCTGGTGTAGCTTTAATGGTGTAGATGTATCAGCAACACAAACTACTCGATGGAGTTCTGACGAAGCTGCCTTGCTCAAGAAATAGTTTCGAAGTCCTTCAATTTCCTGGGACATACGGTTGGACAAATCAACAATTCCTCTACCCCCAAGATGTCGTGGCAGCTCTGTCCGTTCTATTGAGCTTTTGGGGTAATGTTTATTGTGTTTAGTCATCATCGTCCTTATTTTTCTCTGTAAAGCTGCTAAATCGGTGGTCGTCCAAGAGATAATACCAAATGAATAGCTCAGCGCCGAGCAAGCGTAGGTGTTAATCGCTTTTATCAGATTCTTGCTGTTAAGACCAGTTCTCATTATCCTCCTCAATCTTCGGGTAAACTCCTCCGTTAATTCTTTCTTCATCTGAGTCTGATTGATTTTTCTTGCCTGTTTTATGCCTAGATACTTGTATGTGTCTCCTTCCTTTAATGCTTCAATTTCTGCACCTTCCTTGAGTTTGAACGTACCATCTTCTATTTTCCCTCTCGTTATGTTTAGCAGTCTACATTTTTCTAGTCCAAACTTCATTTTGATGTCTTTCGAGAATCCTTCCACCATTTTCAGCATCAGTTGCATTTGTTTTTTGGTAGATGCGAAGAGTTTCAAATCGTCCATGTAAAGGAGATGATTCAGTTTCATCATAGTTCTACTGCCGCTCTTGATGGAAAATCCGTAGTCCGTAGAATTCAATCTATGAGACAAGGGATTCAGGGCCATGCAGAACCACAGAGGGCTCAGCGAGTCTCCTTGGAAAATTCCGCGTCTTATTGGAATAGGTCCTGTTGTAATGGAGCAATCTGCTGCTTTCATTTGGAGACTAGTACGCCAGGTTGACATGGCGTTTTTCAGGAACTTAACAATATTGGGATCCACCTTGTAAATCTTCAAGATCGTCAAGAGCCATTCGTGAGGTATAGAATCGAATGCTTTTTTGTAGTCTATGTAGGCAGCGTGAAGATTCCTTCGCTTGGAGAACGCCTGATTGCAGATAACTGAATCTATTATTAGTTGTTCTTTGCACCCTCGGCTGTCTTTGGTGCATCCTTTCTGTTGCATGGCGATGATGTTATTTCTTTCGCAATGGTTGTGAATTCGGTTTGATATGCACGATGTGATTAATTTGTACATCGTTGGAAGACATGTGATCGGTCGGTACTTGGATGGGTCTTCTGTATTCCTTTGGTCTTTAGGTAACAGGTATGTTGTGCCATGTGTAAGGAATACTGGCATTCTTTCAGGATTTTCAATGACATCATTTATTGCGGAGGTCAATTTGTCATGCATGATCCAAAGTTTCTTGATCCAGAAGTTCTGTAATCCATCAGGCCCAGGTGCTTTCCAGTTGTGCATTCCTCTGATAGCTGATTTTACTTCTTCAATCGTGATCATGTCATGCTGCATCGGCTCATATTTTATAGCTTCAGATTTTTCATCTTCAATCCATCCGGTATCTCCATTGAACTGAGGTTTTGTTGATAATTGTTCGGTCCAGAATTGTTCAATGGCTTCCTTTGGTGGTAACTTTCCATTTTCTCCATCCGACGATGTGAGTGACCGGTAGAAAGATTCTTCCGACTTTTCGAATGAATTATTGTCTCTTTTCCGGCTATAATTGCTTTTATATCTCCTCAAGCGTTCTGCATACAGACTTAATTTTTGCTTCAGAGTGTCGAGGCAATGGTGAGCTGTAGCATTCTCCGTCTCTCGTTCTGTGTGTGTCCTGTTTCTATCCATGATCTCTTTGGCAGCTTTCACAACCTTTCTTCCTCGATTCCCGTTCAAGTACTCCGTCAGTCGTCCAATGTCTCTTCTTAGCCTTTCTGTTTTGTGTTGAAGACGTTTCTGCCATGCTGGCGCGTGTAATTTGTGTAATTTTGGACCATCGTTGTTCGTTCGGCGAATTTTTGCCCCCATGGTTTTCGCTGTCGTCAGCGCTGCACAGTGAAAAACTAGATGCAGATATTCCAATGAACTTCCGTTCTGTAGGTATTCAGGTAAAACGTCCTTATTCAAGATGTCGATTATAAGTGACAGTTTTTTGGATGTATTGAGTCGTGGAGGTGCTACTCGATGAAGAGGATCTGTTCCTTCCAGTTCGGCAAAGTATCTCCTCATGTCAGAGTCAACTTGTCGGTGAAGCTCTTCCCTATCGTCCTGGTGTTCAGGCTCATTTGCTTTGCAAGAAGGACTTTCAGTATCAATGTCTTCTGGGTGTTGTTGCCCAGGTATGTGAACTTCATCAGAGGTGTTGGTGTTATTCTCCATTGCTAGCGGACGCTGAAGTTCTCGTTTAATTGCGTCGATTCGGGCCGTTGGTACTAGTTCATTTCTCAGAATTACGCGGTACTGGTCTGCCACTTATTATTATTATTATTATTATTACCCTTGTATTGCTGCCATGTCGGTCTCGGCTCTTATTGAGAGTAGGTACATACTGACTGTGTTGAAACCCAGATGTTCCGCCCTCTCATAATTATTCCTTTTTTTACTCTGGAACTTTCGTCCCAAAGATCGAAACATTTATTTTTTGAGTTTCATTTCAGTAACACACAGCGAAATATTGAATCAGAACAGAATATCTAAGAGAAACTCATTAATCTGTAATCAGTGGATTTTGAAGTGGACTCGACATATTTTGTAAATTTGTGAATATTTTGGCTTTAGCTTGTTGAACTACATTTGAGGTATAGTGTCTAGTTCTAGTTCCAGTGTGTGGTGCATACATTTGATAGAAACGAGGTGAGTCAAAGTTTTTATTCTTGAGGGAAGTGGCAAATTTATGTGTAGAGAGAAAAATATAATCTAATGGGTAGAAATGTTGAAGGTATTGAATGTTGAATGCTTATACGAATCACGAATGTTCATCTCTGTTTCATGTTAATTTGATGATTTCATTAGTTATAATTATATTCATACTATCGTAAAAAATATATTTTTGTCTTTTCACAACCATGAATATCTATTATTTGGTAGGGGGACAACAATATAAGAATATGAAACGGAATTACGAGAAAACATCCAGAAATTCAATTTTCAATAGATATTATCACCATTCTATTATAATTATAGTATGGTGATGTACTATGATATGACAACAGCAAAATTTCAATGAAATAAATTTACAGAAACGGCCATACACTCCAGTAAAGGGGACAGGAAGGAGATAGAAAAGGCTATTTCTAAATGGGTTCGAGGAGCCAACGATAGAAAATATATCATAAGTGTTTCCTGTTCAGTGTATATATACCTATATATCTGCTTCTTTGATATTCAGTTTTTTATAGTTTAGTTTTTTTTGCTAAGGGACAGTAGTCCAATGTTCAAATTATACTTGTTATTTATTTTATTTTAATTTTTCACATAAAGATGTGGAACATTTCCAGGCATTTCATTTTTCAATAATCCCAATTTCCTTATAATTATCAATAAATATATGTATTGATAGGTGGGATTTTAAAATACCCTTTTCGAATCAAACTTTAAAAATGCTAACCCCTATAAAATGGGCATTTGAGACTCCCAAATAACGTCCACTCATGTACAATGAATGGTCCAGAAAATGTCCGAACCTCACTGGATTCAACATCCTATGGACGTACATACAGGATGTACAATGGACGAACATACAGGTATGTCCATAGGATGTTAAATCCAGTGAGGTTCGGATGTACAATGGACGTACCTGTATGTTCGTCCATTGTACATCCTGTATGTACGTCCAATGTACATCCTATATGTACGTCCACGGGACATCTTGTATGTACGTCCATTGTATATCTTGTATGTACGTCCAATGTACATCCTGTGTGTACGTCCAATGTACATCCTGTCTGTACATCCATTGTACATCCTATATGTATGTCCATAGGATGTTAAATCCAGTGAGGGTCGGACGTTTTCTGGACCAAACAACTCCTTAATAAATTTTCTCATTCAGTTCCCATTGAAATGTTAAACACATACCCTAGAAAATTTAGCAAAAGGAAATAAGTGACTGGTGTATATGTCAACAGTTAACTTGAGACACATCAAATACCTGCATGTACTTTGTGAAAAAAAGCAGACTATAGAAAAGGAAACAATTCTAGTATGCAAGGTTCATCAACTTAAGTCCACCCTGTTCTCTTGTTAAAGTTTTTCAAGGATGTTTTCTCATTGTTAAAATAACGCAGTCATATTGGTCCTTGTTTTGCCCAACAGATTAGTAGGAAATTTCTTCCAATTAATTTTTGTTTTTAGGTATATTGTTTCCGGATAAGAGGTTTACGGTGGTATTCTGCTTTCATCTGTAAGCCAATCTGTAACTTTTTACGAGCTTACAGGAAGAATGCGATTCTGGACTTTCTTTCGGTGATCTGTAGCTTACAGAAACCGTAAATATTTACGAGGACTCGAGAGGTGGTCGGAAGCCTATCGAATGATATATTGTGAGGTTATGTCGAATGGTTTGTTTATTTTCTGGTGAACAACTTTTTGAAATAGATTCATAATGAATGATAATAATAATATCGCTTTGTTTATTGGGTTGTTATTAGAAGAAAACCATAACAGGTGAGTATTATTCGACAATAATATATATGATCTGAAAATCATTGTTGTTTTTAATAGGAACTTTATGAGAATTGAAAGGAGAAGGTTGCGTGATCAAATGAATCCTTTCGAAATGCCGGATGCTCAGTTTATGAAAATGTTTAGACTGAAGAAGCAGTGCACCATAAACTTAATAAATGCTTTACAGCAATTTTTACCCACAAAAAATGCAAATGCTATTGCATTACCCAAAAAAGTAATTCAGCCTTTTCAAGTAATTGTTTGAATGGAATTGATCTGAGGTTTATACATTTTAGGTGTTGATTACTCTCAACTTTTTGGCCACAGGGTCTTTCCAGAATTCTGTAGGTTCCAATACCTGGTTATCAGCAAGTCAACCTTCAGTAAGTAGAGCGGTAAATGAAATTTGTTCTACAATTGCTGAGTATTTATTACCCACTTGGGTTCAGTTTCCTACTACCGAGGAGTCAATTAGACTGGTCAAACAGGGGTAAGAAAACAGTTTCACACTCTATAGTAATTCACAAATATTTTATATTGGCAAACTAGCATTATAATAATGTTATCTGTCTCTTTGTAGATTCTTCTTAAAATATGGGTTCAGAGGTGTTTTAGGAGCAGTAGATGGAACTCATGTGGAAATTCTTGCACCTCCTGAAAATGACATTAATCACCCCCCATACGTTTATATTAACCGGAAAGGAAAACATTCCATCAATGTTATGCTGGTAACTTTTCTAACATTTTTTAATTATGCTACACCATTCCTGTAATTACTGTATTCATAACAGATTTTTCAGATTTCAGATGTTGATTGCAGAATATTAGCCGTTAATGCCCGTTTTCCTGGCTCTGTCCATGATTCTGCTGTTTGGCAAATGAGCTCAATAAGGAACCACTTACAGCTACAGCATGAAGCAGGTCATACAAATATGCTTTTAATTGGTAGGTCCAATATCATATTATATATTGTAGAGCAATAGGTGATACCTATTTTTGAATTTTTTTAAGGTGATAGTGACTACCCTCTTGAGCCATGGCTCTTTACTCCGATTGCTATTCCAAGAAACATTCAGGAGGAAATTTTCAATAGAAAGTTGAGTTCCCTACGGAACACTATTGAGAGAACAAACGGAATTTTAAAAGGAAGATTTAGATGCATTTCCAGATTAAGAACTGTAATGTATCATCCAACTCAGGCTGCAAAAATTATATACTCATGTTGTGTTTTACACAACATTTGTAAAGCAGCCAATATGATAGATGAGGATATTGAAATGAGAGATGAGAATGATGGTATGCATCAAAAACTGAGGGGAGGATATTAATTCTAATAGTCCTTTAGTTTCAGATCTTGTTGGTGGTGGCAATGTTGATGTTAGCATACACCAGAGGGGGATCGAAGCCAGAAACCATTACATAAGGAATATGTAAAATATAAATAAAACCAATTTGAAAAAATCATTTGTACTTTATTTATCACTTAACCTCAGTCATAAGTTATAACAAAAATAATAATCTCTTCTAAATATTCATCTAATAGATATCACAAAATTTATAAATAAAGGTAAAAAAAGGTTTAAATTAATTTTTACATTTTAAAATCGGGATGTAAATACTGAAATGATTTTATCTTGAATTCCAGTTTTTTTCTCTGCAGATCACAATATTCTTTAGAAAAGTTCTGTATAGCTTCGACTAGATCTTTTTGGTTTTTCGTGTTTTCATCAGTCACGGTTACTAATTTTTCAGCTAATAACGATAGTGGTTTCTCTTTGGTTTTTTTAATCACAGTATTTTTTTTCCTCTCTTCCACCTTCTCTTTTTCCTGCTCATCTAATGTTACTGTTTCCTCATTTAATACTTCAATTAAAATTGGCTGCACTTGATCATTATTTACATTTATACCCTCGTACCTCGTAACATCAGCACCTTCAACTGTTACCCGACCCCAAACATCTAAAGCTCTCTCCTCTATTTCAGACAATATGGTTTTCATCATTGGACCACCACCAGTTTTTGTCCGGTGGGATTCTATTTTTCTTTTTTTTGCTTTCAGTGAATATTTCCAATCAGTGAATCTCTGAAATATAATCCAAATTGTTATTCTCTCCACTTCATTTAAGAAAAAATTACCTTTTTCCATTCATCTACAGTCAAAATTGGACCATCACCTGCAGAATTCAGCTCTAGAGCCAGCTGATCCCATTTATCCTGCAAATAAGTTGGTCCCAAGGTGGGATTAATTGTATTGCTTCGGAGAACATAATCGTTCTCCATCGCTTGTAGATAAATTTCCATCTGCTCACGACTAGTGTTTTTGGTGCGTTTTCTTTTAGTGCCTATTGAAATATCAACGCTGAAATGTTGAAATAGAAATAAGTATCACATAATGATTAATCACGAATAAACTTACCATGGACTAGACATTTTTTCTTACCTATTTTTGATTAACAAAGAGACGAAACAACTGGTACTCAACAATAACATTCAAATATTCGAATTGAAATCATAGACTTAAAACATATGATGGGTTCTATGATCAAAACTTACGATTGCAGGTTATATTTATCGATAAGTAGTTCAAAAGTAACACTGTAACTGAGATAGTTACAGGAACAATTCCAGAATAGCAATATTTACGAATCTGTAAGTCGGCCACTTACAGATCGATCGTACGCTACAGAATCGTAGCTTACAGATGAAAAGCAGAATACCACCATTAATTCCAGGTACTGCAGGAAAACACTTTCCCATAATGGCTAAATGTTATTGGAACTTCTAAAGAAGTGTCTCGACTAGGAAAGTACCATAAATGAGCTTTGTGAAAGAAATAAAATAGTGCAGTCATTATTTAAATCAATATGGATATGTTGAGTAGGAAAAAATTATCATATGACTCAGGGACGAACTTTTACAGTTCTATAAGTTGGTTTGATAGAGTGAAACCAATGTCGTAATGAATAAAAAGAAAAAAACTGTAGTAGCTTAGATAATGATTCACACAGAAGCTCATTAAATTAAATGGGTTAGTTAAGGGATAATTGAAATGAATGTGAACCAATGCAACCTCACCATCTGGATTGTAGCTTCTCATTAATGTTCTATAACTGTATCTTTTCGTACATGTTCTATAAGTAATTAGCTGTCCCGCGTTTCACTATTGCCTTACAATATGCTGTCATAATAATATGGGTCAAAATATTTAAAATGTAGTATTATTTTTTGGTATATACCTTAAACTAACATTTAAAATATTCTCTCTATATACTGATATATCTTGAAACGAGGTGAATGCAAAATACTCAACAATCATCTTATATCATTCAAATAGGACTTATTAGCTCACTAATAAAAAATGTATAGCCTAAGTGTCCAAAAGCAGATAGGACAAACTTCAATATGTGAGAATAGATCATCGTTATAAATCAAAATGAAAAATTGTTGAAAAAGGTGGAGAAGGGAGCATTGAAGTCAAACGGAGCGAAATAATATGCATATGTGGGATCGATAGAAAAAATTTATTTCATGATGGAAGCAAAAAACAGGAATTAATTATTTTGTGCATATTGTTGCCAATTTGTCAGTACAAAGAGGGATCCCTTGTCCCTTCGGCTTTTTAACTAGCATATTGAAATATTTGACATGAATAACTTTTCTCAGACTCTAAAAACAACTCAGCAAATCTTTCCAACAATCAATTTTATTGATAATTTTTGTCACTAGGCGTTTTTTGATATTTTTCAGCTTGTCGATATCACTATCAATAGGGATTTCTCGTTCAAAATATCTGAATCAACCTTTGAATCCTAGCATATCTTCTTGTATTGTAGACTTGAAAAATATTGCACCTCATTTTGAATTCCATATCGAGCGAATTTCAAATAAGGATCTGCAAAATGAATTGAATAACTATTAATTATAGACTGAACATTCAAATTTCAGTTTTCGAAATAACGCACTCTCATTTCAATTATGCATCATTTTCTACATTGACAAACTTATTTATAAAGTACCAATAAATTTTAAAAGTCTTCTCAGAATTCACTAAAGACGAAGTTAATCTTTGTTGTCTCTGATCTTTGCTAACGATTATTCTAAATAATCGGTCTCCGGGGCCCGATACCGCACGGTAAACGAATATATAACGCAGTCAACGTGTTAAGATTTGTTTTTTTTTTGAAGACGGGGAAATCATTTTTCAGATGAAATGTTGGACACACATCTCCTCCAACACAGAATACCCACTATAACCATTCTCTGTTCTCGCTCCTTCATGCGTGGAGCGAGCACGGCTGCACGGCCGTTTTCGGTCTTCTAGGCGCAAGTTGCCCTAGAGTAATTTGCCTCCGCAAACACCCTATCCACCCCGGCTCTCGGGCTCGGAAACCCGCCAGTCATTTGGTTGCATCAGGTTCAGTTGGTTGCAATACTCTGATTGTGCTACCACAGAGTCATCATCATCATCATCATTGCTGTATCCCGTTACCGGGAATAATAAATCTACAAAAAGCAAAGAAAAAGACAAAAAAAAAAACGGTGCCAACAGACTTATAATTTCTTAGGGCTAAATGCGACAGTGTGCCCTCCTGTGACTGAAGAGACCCAACCGTGACCTACAGATCCTTCCACACTCCAGGCATGGATATTCACCAACTAGAACTGGCCGCCGCTGTATCCTTCTCAAGTCTCTTTTATAACTGTGTACCAAAGACCTCTACTGTGACCTGTCTAACGCTAGTTGTTCCCAGTTATGATTGGCATTAACTGATTTTAGGGTTGATAATAATAATAATAGTCTTTACTTCCTCATTGACAAATATAGATTGTATAGGAACAGTCAGAAAAAATTATCAAATAAATGAATGAAGTTTCAAATTAGATAACCATCATTAGAATAGATTATGATTTCTGATGATGGACTCGAATTCCGTGAAGTTGTATATGCTATGTCCAGATAGCAATGTTCTTAGTTTCCTCTTAAATGTTGAATATTGGAGGTTCCGCATCTGGTCTGGCAGTTGGTTATAGAGTTGCACTCCAATATTATGGGTTTTCCTCAGTCTCTGACTTGGCTGTATGATATCTTCTTTGTTTCAAGTATTGTAATTGTGTTGATTTGAATGTTTTGAATACATGTTTAGTTTTTTCCTTATGTATGTTACTCTCTTGTTTATAATTACTGCATACAGTGACATTATTCTGGATTTAGTGAATAAGTTTCTGCAGCTTGTGTTCCATGGAACTCGATAGATACTTCTCAGGGCTGCTTTCTGTATTCTGAATATTTTATCTAAGTGAAGCGTTGCTCCATTACTCCAACTGATTATACCATAAGTCATCCTTGAGTGAAATAAGCAGTAGTAGGCAGTTACTGCTGTGTTTGTATTAGTGATCTCAGCAATTTTCTTAATAGCATATGTTGCTCCGGCCAGTTTGGCACTGAGATTATCAATGTGGACTCTCCAGCTCAGTTGTGCATCTAGTTGTACTCCTAGAAAGTTTGCTGAACTCGCTTCTGAGGTTTGACTCCTTTGTTTGACACTGAAGACCAATGATGTTGTTTTGGCAGCATTCAGAAATAATTCATTTGTAGTGAACCACTCTTTGGCTAGAACCATAATGTCTTCATAAGTTGATTGAACGCTGGTGTCATCTTCAATCTCAACTGCATATGTTGTGTCGTCGGCAAACATACAGGAAACAACTGTTCTTGGTATGCTGGTTGGTACTCTCAGGCTCATGTTGTGTGGCATGTCATTGATATACAGAGGGAATAGTGGAGGGCCCAGTCTCGAACCTTGGAAAACTCCCCTTGTTATTTTGAGAGCTTCACTTCTATTGTTATCCAATACAAATATCTGCTGTCGATCAGATAGGTATGATCTGAAAAGGTCCAAGC
The DNA here is from genome assembly GCF_907165205.1 of Coccinella septempunctata. Classification (NCBI taxonomy): domain Eukaryota; kingdom Metazoa; phylum Arthropoda; class Insecta; order Coleoptera; family Coccinellidae; genus Coccinella; species Coccinella septempunctata. The sequence continues at coordinate 39,859,672 of NC_058192.1, read as the reverse complement.
AAACACCACGTATGCCATATCTCTCCAGTTGCTCAAGCAATATTGAGTGATTAACACAATCAAATGCCGCTGATAAGTCGGTAAATATTCCCAGACACTGATTTTTTTTTCGAAACAATCTTGAATATGTTTGGTTGAAGAATGAATTGCCCCAGCTGTTGATGTTCCTTTCCGAAATCCAAATTGGTTATGGCACAATATTTGTTTCGCATCCGTGAAGTCAACGAGGTAATTATAAACCACCCTTCTAGTATCTTTGAAAATGCTGGCAGTATTGCAATTTGCCTAAAATTGTTGGCTATGGAAGGATCTCCTTTTTTGAAAATAGGGCAGATTTTGCCTATTTTCATTTTAGTTCGAAAGACTCCCTCTTCAAGACATGTATTCACGACATCCACCAATGGGTCAATCAGCCATGCAGCAAATTCTTTTATCATAAAGACAGTATTACCATCTATATCCTCTGATTTTTTTTGCTTTCAGGTTGTTTAAAATGGTTTCCATTTCATGTTGGGTCACAGGGTTGAAGAACATCGAATTCATTATGTAGGTTTTCTTCATTAAATCTGTGGGATTAACATTGTTTTTCCTTAGATTTTTTATGATGTTATTTGCATTGTTTACAAAGAAGTTGTTTAGTTCATCTGTGGTCAGGTTTTCCGGTTCAACATGCTTCCTAGATCGCTCAGTTTCTCTATTGATGATAATCCAAATAGTTTTGTTTTTGTTGTCTGTGCTTTGGATTTGTGTGTTATATAAGGTTTTTTTATGTTTGTAGTAATTCGAGATATTTCTTTTTGTAGCTGACATAAGTTTGTTTGTTTTCTTCACTTCTATGTGTTTTGTAGCAGGAATGGAGGAACATTAGACGTTCTTTCGCTTCCACAATGTCTGAGGTTATCCAACGTGGAATTGGTTTTGACAATCTTTTTTTTATTGGTTGTACTTGGAAGGATAAGTTGTAGTAGTGCATATATGTTCCAATGTAGATGTTGTACTTGTCCTCTGCTGACTGGGCTGAGAATACTTCTTTCCACTTCTCTCTACTCAAGTAGTACTGCATAAAATTGATTTCCTCTTCTGTGTATGCCTTCTTGAATTTTGGATTTGGTGTCTTTTTAACCTCCTCTTCTATTGTCATTAGCTGAGCTTTGTGATCAAATATTCCTAGGTCAATGGTATATGCTTCAACTAAGTCGGAGTCAGTGAAGATGTTATCAAGGCATCTATTGTTCCGTGTATTTTCATGGATATTTTGTTTCAATCCATAGCGCAGGAAAAGGTTCACCGATTCTGATGCGGCTTGATGTAGTATATCCTTAAACCGTTCATACTGGCCTCCTGGTTTCTGGGCTCCCTCTGTGAATTCGCCATGTTATACAACTCGCGCGTTGCGAGACTTCTTCTGCATTCGAAATTTTGTGGAACCATCTGATGTGCATTATTTGTCTCAAGGCGCATTTATACCAAACGAGCATTATTCGCGAACACTGTTTGCAAACAGTAGTACGGGCGGTGTAAACAGTCATCGGCGCCGAACAGAGTTCGCAAACCCTGTTTTCGAACGTTTCAGAGAGCTCGAGTTCATTTCGCCACATGCCGGTAAAGTAACGTTTCATTATAAGGCATTGTTTGCGAACAATGCACGCAATATGCACAGGCGGTGTAAACACTCATGGACGCCGAATAATGTTTACGAAGCCTGTTTCAAAACGTTTTAAAATGCTCGATTCCGTTCCGTCTCATGTCGGTAAACCGACGAATCATCAAAGGGATTCGGGTTTCCTTGCACATCTGGCGTCATATCATTGAAATCACCGGTGGACCGTGATAAGTTATTGGGTCTTGGTATTTAATTTATTTTGAATTTTGGTGAGATCTCTTGAATCGTGATTTCATAATTAATCAATCCATTTGAAATGGAGTCCATTCACGATGGCTTCACAGACAGACGGTAATAATTTTCGATATTGATGGTTTTGAAATTCGGTAAAGGTACACGATGACACTTCCATATGAATCTCCTGTAGCCAAAAATCGAAGTGTTAGTGCCCGTCTAACCGACGCTGGAATGCTCTCTCGATAACACTATTCAACAAGGGTTCTCCCACCTAAGAGATTTATATTTTTTTTGTTAGGTATTCCTCACCTTATTACAAAAATAATAGTACTTACGTTTGTTTAGCTCCCGTTATCAAAATAAAAGACATGCGTGAATTGTCCATGTTCGCACTTCTGTACCCTACGATACTTTATAAAATAAACAAACTATTGAAACAAGTTCAAGTTCTGACAGCATTGAATGACTTTGAAAAAGAAGCCTGGTTGTCCTTTATAGAAGTGACCAAAAATTTTCTTGGCAATCACAAATCTCCGCAATATGTAAATATCGTCAAAACGATGTTACAGGCTCATCAAAAAATGGGATGCAACATGTCCTTAAAGCCCGTTTGCAACAGCCGAGAATTCTCTGGAGAATTCTCTACAAAATTCTCGCGAGAAAACGGCAGAGATTATTTTGTATACAACTGAACACAGAATTCTACCGAAAGTGCGTATGCAACGGTATATAATTCACGGCGCATGAGTTTTCGAGCAAATTCTCTAGAGAATTTTCGGCTGTTGCAAACGGGCTTAAAAATACACTTTTTGCAATCACATATGGGAGCCCTAAGTGACGAGCATGGAGAGCGATTCCATCAAGACATCGCGTCATTCGAAAAACGCTACCAAGGCAAAGGGGAACCCTCTATGCTTGCTGATTATTATTGGTCCATCGTTAGAGAAATACTGGAATCGTCCTACAGCAGAAAAGACGAAAGATCTAAGCGATCTGAATCTTTTACTCCATTGCAAATATTATAATGCATTGTTTTTTGTTAAAAATCATGAATATAATTATTAAAAAATGACAAGAGCTAACTTCCACTTTTTATTTATCGTGCGTTTATACCTTTTGGCTACGAAGATTAAAAATATATATATTTTCCTTAGGTGGGAGAACAAAGCTATAATTTTGTCGATCAGTGTAATTGGTGTCTTTCTTGACACTTTTTCCTCAATTTTGGCGAGTAATATCTTAAAGTCCGATAATGACATGCGGCAGAAATTTCTAAAAAGTTCAGTTTCGTCCGCTCTCAAGTCATCTAGCAGCTGGGTATAATTTCTTCCTTTCAGAAAAGAATTGACCCAGGTTGTTCGTCTCCTCCTTTGCGTAGTTCTTTTATTTGAGAGTATTACTATCAGAGACTCTGATTACTATAGATTCAGTAGAAATTGCAATTTTAGATAATGAGGGCGCCATGTCGGTGCACTTTAGAGAGATCTCGTTGAATTATCAAGAACAACCGCTCGTTCGGACAGGCGCAGGCTGTGTGAACACCTCCCAATCTGAGTTTTCGAACGTTTGAAAACATTTCAAAACGTTTTGAAACGTGCGAAAACAATGCTCGTTTGGTATAAATGCACCTTTAGATAACGTTGTTGCGTTCGTTCAAGCTGTTTAGTATGTCGCCTGTAGGGCGTCCAGCTTTCGCTTCCGTGAAGAAGCGTTGCGTTGCTGCTTTGTAAACATCTGTCTTGGTCCTCAGATTGAGGTCGTGATTTTGAAACACTCTGTCCTTCAGCTTCCAGAATGCCAGTGATACCGAATATTATTACGGTTGTGTATTTCCGTGTCTAGGTTAGCCCTAGTATTTATGAAGCTTCCCAAGCATTTGAGCTGCTCTACCTATTCAAGAGTTTCATTCTCCAGGCTGATATCTCTTCGAAGGCTTTCTGAGAGAAAACACCTTCTTGCACACCTAACTCGATACACATAATTTCCAGGAAATCACCAGTGCAAGAGATAGGAATATTTCTTTATTTTTTTTCACATAAGAATAATCAGTTAGTTGATGTTGATGAGCTTGAAGTGAAAACTGCTGTAATTTATTTCAAAATTAAAGTTAGTTCTGTAGAATTGTTCGATCATTTATCTGATAAAGTTGTGATCGGCAATATTGAAAAGAAATAAATTCTTTTTAAAAACAGAACTCAAGATACATGTTTCATAACTGGCGCTGCGAACAGGATACTGCAACGGGGTTTCAGCTTCGAAAGACTTAAATCAGTTTTCCATTTGTGAATACTGTAAGGCCCTTTTTCTCGGGGTACTCGAGCGCCAGCTATTCTTTACAGGAAAAATAGCCAACCTACCCTGGTAGCTACGAGCCGAAGACAAGGTTCCGCGGTGTCTGGGGTGTTAGCGACAACCAGTGAAAGTCAAAATCAACGTATACAAATTATATTTGTCGACTCGTAAAAGGAAACACAAATGGCACTATTACAAAATCCGTACAGTGAAAAACTCGATATAATAGGTTGAACAGAAACAGTCTACTTCATGCACTTGAACAGGTTTATCTCGGAATCAGATACAAACGACAATATTCGTGAATTTACAGAGCAAAACGGACGGAATGAAACAGGGGATCCGATCTCAAACGTGATACGGGATTTACGGACGTGTTCGCCAGCCAGAACCTAAGACTCACACTTAACGGACAAGTGTCGGAACTCAGCAAAGTTAGGGGTTGTAATAAGACGGCATAGACCTACGATGGTTCACCTCTAGGTGCGTTCTGCACCCTCTGAGTATCCACGCCAGCAGGGTGCTTTACTAACACCAGAGGTGAACGTTGGAAAGTTAGAGAGGAAGGAAGGTTAGCCACTCCAAAGTGCGTTCTGCACTCCCTGAGTATCCACGCCAGCAGGGTGCTTTACTAACAGTAGGAGTGAGGCTGAAGTTCCAACAATATAAAAAACGGAGTGTCGTCTTATCTATGGTTTCGGTACGGGCACTTGCACTAAGAAATGTGAAATGACCAAATAAAAGTAAAGAGAAAAGAAAATTTTATTCTGATTGGTGAAAAAAGAAACTCAACGTGAAAGAAATCTTCTAAGGATAAAACTTAACGGTAGAAAAAAAAATGAAACCCATAGTTAAGGCAATTAACCGTAAGTGAGTGACCTGCGGGGGGACACCTGATTTTATACCCACAGGGGGGCTGCGGAAACTAGATATGCCCCGACTGTCGAAAATCGGTAAGATTTGCGTCGATAAAGACGTCTTAATTTCGACTTATCTATGCTGGCGAACAAAAACTCGATTATCTTCCAATTCAGGATGTTTTATACGGTGCGACATCGTTATTCAGAACTGAAAAACGGAACAATAACGATGCGGAATGTTTAATGTTCCGAACGATGTCGGAATCCTGAATTGGAAATTAAAAATATTCCTCTCAAAATTAATTCAAAATAAAATTACTTAAAATGAAACAAAAAAGATTATTCTAAAATGAGGGCGCATTTTTCTTACAGCTTCATTACAATACGAATTCGTTCGGAAAGTGACTCAAACAGACCGTTCGAAAAGTGTTTAGAGGAACTCCCGTTGACGTTCAAACGAAAAATTGAAATAGAACGAGCAGAAGAAACAAGGCACTTCCATCCAGAAAAAGAACCATCATCAACTCAACACCACTTCGATCCAGAAGAAGGAACTGCACACACACCCTAGGATAAATATCTTGGTGATGTAAGTCCATCCATTCCATCCCTCAAACCAAATAACACAAAATCCAAGTTTCAATGACCGATATCAATTCATCAAGCGAATTATAAATCATTGGCGAAGATGCTGAGACCCTAGAATTAGGAACTAATTATTTTATTAATAACCAATCCATCAGAAACAAGATTCCAACCTTATCCAGCAAGAAGGAATTTTAAACACTCTGAAATGAATAACCAAACTTCTTCTAAGTCCACAAGACATTTGCCCCATGTCGAAATTTGTCCATTTTTGACAATGAAGTAGAAAATTTAGTATTACATCTTTCAGGTAGATTAACACCGGATTTGACTTATGCTTTGAATTTCACTATTCGTTCGGAAATAAAGGGAGAAGCTAGAGATTTTATCTCCTTTCAAAACGCCTAACGGCCGGTTTCATAACCAAACCTGAAGTCGCTTTAATTTTAAAGCTTCCTTTAACCCCACCAACGGCCGGTTTCATAATCAAACCTAAAGTCGCTTTAATTTTAAAGCTTCCTTTAACCCTACTAACGTCCGGTTTTATAATCAAATAAACGTCTTCTGGCTACCCACTATGGGAAGCTCTGTATAACTGTTCTATATTTGTTGTCTCAATGCTATATTTAGGTTACAAAACAAGTAACACTGCTCGAACATCGATTGAAATTTATTCTGGGAGGATTCTGCATTTCTTAATGAACTTTTTAGGGTTTTCACTCCCAATCTCTGAAGCAAAATCAATTAAAAATGAAATAAACGATTTTCTCCTGCGTAAATTCTTGCACTAATTTGTCAGGAGCAAATTAACTAGAAAAAATTGTTGTCTGACAATGAACTGAAAATAAGAAACGTTGAAATTATAATTTGGCAAATTGTTCGGTAGGAATAGATCATACCTATTTGGATCAATTTACTGAAGAAGGAACTGTCATCCGGTAATTTCAAAATTAAATGAATCAAAGTTTCTATGCAGTCTCTGTTTCTATGTATTGACAATTAATGTCAAACAAAAGCTACAATTCAGAAGATTTTCGAAAATTGATTTTTCGTCAGATGAAGGAGTCTGATATAGACTCCGAAACGTTACAACATAAAATTATAATTTCAACGTTATTTATTTTCAGTTCATTTTCAGGCAACAATTTTTTCTAGTTAATTTGCTCCTGACAAATTAGTGCAAGAATTTACGCAGGAGCACATCGTTTATTTCATTTTTAATTGATTTTGTTTTAGAGATTGGGAGTGAAAACCCTAAAAAGTTTATTAATAAACTGCTCGAACGATGCGAAGCAGAGTTCGGGTAAGCAGTTGAGTTGATATATCCGTTTTACGAAACAAATGAAAATTGATTTGATTAATTCATATATAATGACAGGCGTAATTCTGCATGTCGTTACCATGTACATATATGTCATCGTTGCCTTTCGGTGCACAGAGACATGACAAAATTTAATTAAATTAAATTAATATTAAAATATTTGCGTGCGGGAAAAACTTCTGCTAATCCATTGGTAGCAGGCGTTTTTTCCGCACCTTTTGGGAAAATGACTGCAACTTGAGATGCGTGCGGAAAAAAGGTTCAATGCGCACGCTTGTACAAAAAATATATTACCCGGCGTAATTTTATTGGATGTTTTTTGATGTATTGATTTATAAACGAGAATTTCATTGAATTAATGTTAACGTTAGAATTTCCATACCTACATGGGATTAGGGAAGCAACGATAGGTAGATAAGTAACAGAGTAAATCTTACAAAAAAGTGGTTCTTATTTACCTCCACTTGTTGATTCCAACATTGGAAGATCCAGCAAACCATGGATCTAATACGAACACACAACGGAAAGTTTTTGAATTCTTCAAACCTTCTAGCATTGCTGGATTATCATGAAATCGCAAACCCTTTCTGAACCAGTGAACTGTGTGTTTATCTTTTATCGAAGCCATCCTGTGATGATGAATATGGGAAGTGATATCTGATGTTTCATTGTCAGTCATTTTTCATTTCTCAATTATTATTCTGGCGACAATGCTGAAACCATAAAGTGAATAAATACATTTTTCAGGTCTATTTGATAAAATTATTCGAATAACCAAGTTTAAAAATTTCAAGGAAATGAAAATGAGCCGTTTTTCATTATACGATATACAATCTTTTTTGACCATAAATGAATCTTCATCTATTTGATAATTAGATACAAAATTGAAGATGGCCGGTGAAGAAGATGTGTATTTGGATGCATCCGATGGAAATGGGAATGAACAGCAATTTTGAAATGCTGCTCCACTAAAATGCACAAGTTGAAATTTTGTGTAAAGTGTTTCGCGATTTTTCATACGTGTGCCAAAAATAATACAAACATGAAATTCCTAAGTAAAAACAAGTATTACTTTCCACATGCATTGCAGTTTGGAACGTAGTACTTTTCCAAAATAGTGCGGAGAAATCCCTGCTATTCACTTTTCCGAAATTGCATAGCAGGGGTTTTTTGAGCACGCAAATATTAAACAGTCGCATCAATAACAAAATTTTGGCATGTCTTTATGCGCCAATCCTAAAATCCAAAAACTATTTTTCACACTTGTTATGAAAATAACTATTACCACATTCCCTGTATGTTCGATAAGACGCTACGCGAAGGGCACCGACGGGTCAGCCCCTCCTACACAAACACCGCCAGACACTTGTCGCAAAGGGAAGATGGCCGAAAGTACACTACCACAGAAAACACCCGTCACTTCGTCAACGACGATAGGCGAAGCATACCCAATTTCTAATATGTTTTCACAAGTACGAATACATCGCTTGTACAATAAAAGTATTTGAAAATTGGAATGGTGTTTTAAATCAAGAAATATAGTCAAAAACACTGCATTTGTGGTAAAACTTATACAGGTGAAAGGTCTAGACCTATAGAAATAAGAAAACATAAAACTAATATCAAAAATAGAGAAATTAATAGATCACAGATCGCACATCCTGTGTGTTCTAATACAGGACTACATGATGGATTGGAATAACACTAAAGTTTTAATGACAGAACCGAATCATTATAAACGAACGACTAAAGAGTCGTGCATTTTGTTGGATCAAAATAATAATTTGACAAATTGTTCAATAGAAATAATCAATCATTTTTAGATTAATTTACTGAAGAAAGAACTGTCATCCGGTATACCGTGTGTATTCTTGTACACCTGTTATTAAACTTTCAAATAAGAACAGCTCGTTCATATCACAACAATCTGATATGAACGAATTATTTCTGAAAGTAAGCTTCGGAATACGGAATCTAAAACGATAATGCTTTGATAGAAAATCAGTACAATGTTGTTGCAGGTTTCAATGAAAATATATCAAGATCTCGGAGGTAAGGTGTGTATTGGTATAATAGATATATGTGTTAAATCTGGCAACGCCTCCCCTATTGACAACTTTGCGAACCTCAGAGTTGGTGGGGTTCTGTCAGTACCGAGAAGTTGAGAAAGTTTAGAAACGAGTGGGGATGAAGGGATAAAATGAGCGGATTCGGACAGAAAGGGTCTCTTCCACATTACGACGAAAACGAGTGAGTACCTTTTTGAAATAGATTTAACTGTATATTTCTTGTGTGTGAATAAAAATCTAAACTGTAGTGAAAGTGCTCATCTCTCTTTTACCAACCCACAAAATTACCTGTCCGAGATCGAATATTCCTATAAATTCCTATTTCGAAATTCAACATCTGGCGACCGTGACAGGACTTAGTGTAGGAATTCGGAGGTAATTTTTGTTCGAAAATGGATCAAAGGAAGAGGACGATCAGTCGCATCTCCTTCACGAAGGCACTCAGATCCCTGAACGCCTTGATGGATCAAGAAAAATCAAGTACGGTGGAGATTAAATCGGCCTTTGAAGGACTAGAGAGAAGATACCAGGAGCTTGAAGAAATTTCCAAGAAGATCCTAGAAGAAATGTTCATCGCTGAAGATATTGAGGGTGAAGATTTAGAAAAGACTTCCGAGGAAAACTTAAGGTACGAGAGCCAATTCTTGACAGCGAGATGCATGTTCGAAGAAAGGATGGCTTCGATTCAAGAAAAGGCTCAAAGTGTCAGCAGCAGTGGAAATTCTACGTCCAGAGCGAGGTGCAATCTTCCAAAAGTGGAACTGGCCAAATTCAGCGGAGATATTCGTGAGTGGCTGAAATTTTGGAGTCTTTTCAGCAAGATTCACGAGGACACTGGACTACGCGATGAGGACAAGTTCCAGTATCTGATGCAGTCAATGGTACCAGGATCCAGAGCAGCAGATCTAGTGAATAGTTACCCTCCGGTCGGGGAAAACTATCAAAAGGCCATCGAAGGTCTGACAAAACGTTTCGGGCGCGAGGATTTGCAAATTGAGGTGTATGTGAGAGAGCTATTGCAATTGGTTCTGGAAAATGCCGTAGCGAAGAAAAAAGTGATCCTCGCTTCGCTTTATGACAGAATCGAGTCATATATTCGGGCGTTAGAAACTCTAGGCGTTACGACAGATAAGTGTGCGGCTATGCTTTATCCGTTGGTTGAATCCTCATTACCAGAAGACTTATTACGAGTGTGGCAGCGGTCTAACAGTGCAGCTGAAAATGGTAACGTTGGAAAGGCGTCGAATATGTCAAAAACGCGACTCGATGGACTTATGAGATTCTTGGAGTCCGAGGTTCAAAACGAACTGAGAATCTCTATGGCCGTAAAGGGATTCGACATAGGCGGTAAACCGGAACGGGAGCGAAAAGCAGAAAAGAACTTGCCGAGTGCGCGGAATCTGCTTGCTTCGGTAGTGAAAGAGGACAAGTGTGTTTTTTGTGAAAAAACGAACCACATGAGTGAACAGTGCTTCAAAGCGGAAAAAATGCCGCTATCGGAAAAACAAGAAGCGGCAAAAATTAAGCGCGTTTGTTTCGGTTGCTTGAAAAGCGGACATTTAAAGAAGCATTGTAGATCGAAATTGAAATGTTCAAAATGCGGCAAGAGACACGTGGACATAATGTGCCCGGGACGAAGAAGTCGTCCGAGTTCGCGGTCCGATTCAGAAAGCTCGGTAAGTGCAGTCAACATTCCGAAAGAATGCGCTTTAGCTTCATCGGCCGAAATTCCCGCGACTTTCATGCAGACTCTAAGGGTGCGAGTGCGAAATGAAGTGAAGGATGTTGTCGTTCGTGCGTTGATCGACACCGGGTCGCAAAACTCGTATGTGTTGAGTAAACTTGCTGAAAAATTGGATTATAAACCGCATGGACAGCAAGATATGGTGCATTTACTTTTCGGCGGAAGTAAATCGGATGTCGCGACGCACCAGAAGTTCCAAGTGCGTGTCGGGAATCTCGATGGAACATACTGGTGCAATTTTGAAGCGCTCGGCGATAAAGTGATTTGCTCGAATGTACCATGTGTAAAAAGAGGTGCGTGGTTGGAAGAGCTGAAAAAACGGGACATTATAATGAGCGATGTCGATAGTGAAGAAGAGTGCGTATCCATCCTCATTGGCGCCGATATAGCGGGAAAGTTGCTGACAGGGCGGTTACACCAAATAGAAAGTGGATTAACAGCGGTAGAAACACATCTGGGATGGACATTGATGGGTAAAATGCCGTCAAAGGAGAACAACGCTGAAAATAAAGAAAACTTGGCCGTTTTGTCTATCTCCATGTTGACAAAAGATGTGGATATAAAAGATTTATGGTCATTAGATGTTATAGGAATAAACGATCCTATAGATCATAAATCACGTAAGGATCATAACATTCAAGTTGAGCAGAACTTCAAGGAATCTATTGCGAAAAACCCCGAAGGTCGTTATGAGGTAAAACTACCATGGCTGGATTATCACCCCGAGCTCAAGGACAACAAGAGCATGGCCATGCAACGATTGGAAAAAATGGTCAAGAAACTACGAGAGATGCAGAAATTCCAGGAATATGATGGGATATTCCGAGAATGGCTCCACGAGGGGATAATAGAGCAGGTACCAGCACAAGAAATGGACAACTGGGGTGTTTATTTGCCACATCGCCCGGTTTTCAAAGAAGAAGCTACAACAAAGACGAGGCCAATATTCGATGCGTCAGCAGGCAGCCCATCCCTAAATAGCTGTCTGGAAAGAGGACCGAATCTTATCGAAGAAGTCGTGGACATTTTATTGAGGTTTAGAGAAGGTAAAATTGGTGTGATTTCTGATATCAAAAAAGCGTTTCTTCGAATAAGTATTGATCCCGAAGATAGGGAAGAAAACTTTTTGACGGCGAAAGAGTGTCGTGAAGCTGAAAGGAGTCTGCTAAAAATGATTCAAAGAGAAAAATTCAATGGCGTAACGGATGAGAAAATAAAAGAACTCATGCCTTTTATGGATTGCGACGGCGTTATTAGAACAAGATCGAAAATTTCATTTCGTGAGGATAATTTCGATTTCCGTTGTCCAATTATTCTTCCTGAAAAAGATCACCTCATAGAATGCTTGATTAGGGAAAAGCATATAGATCTCAAGCATGCGGGAGTTACAATCACGTTAGCGGTGTTGCGGGAGAAATTTTGGATTATAAAAGGTCGGAAAGTCGTAAGGAAAGTCATACAAAAATGTGTAGATTGTCGCAGACACGACGCTAAAGCAATTGAGACGAATACTCCGCCATTACCACTCAACAGAGTCAGGGAAGCTGCGATATTTGAGGTGATAGGTGTAGATTTTGCAGGCCCGATTTTTCTTAGAGATGGAATAAAGGCTTGGATTTGTATTTTCACGTGTGCAGTTTACAGAGCGGTTCATTTAGAATTAGTGAACTCACTTAATGTAGCTTCCTTTTTAATGGCTTTACGACGACACATAGCGAGACGCGGCAGACCGAGCGTGATTTATAGCGATAACGGGACGAATTTCGTCGGACTCAGCAATAGATTGAACACTTTTGATTATAATTCAATCGCGAAAACTCTTGCAATAGAACAAATTGAATGGAAATTTAATCCGCCATCGGCGCCGTGGTGGGGAGGATTCTGGGAAAGGTTAATCGGTATTCTTAAGAGATTGTTGAAACGTACCCTTAGAAAAACGTGTTTGAATTATGAGGAAATGCTCACAACATTGATAGATTGTGAGGCTATCATAAATTCTCGGCCTATCACCTATTTTTCGGAAAAACAGGGTGAAATTGTACCATTATCTCCTTCTATGTTTTTGCAAGAAGTGAGGGAAACCGGAGTAATAGATTTAGACAGAGTCGAAAGAGTCGTTATGAATAAGCGTTTTGCATACAGACAGAAGATAAAACGGGACCTGCGCCAAAGGTTTCGAAATGAATACTTAGGAGCCTTAAGTTATCCTAAGCGAAAAAATAGAATTGACGAGAAAATACAAGTCGGAGACGTTGTTCTGGTAGGGAGTGATAATTCCAAACGAATGGATTGGCCATTAGGCAGAGTGAAAAAGTTGTTTAAGGGAACGGACGGTAATATGCGGGTTGCAAAACTGGTAACAGCTTCCGGGGAAATAACACGTCCTGTTCAGCGTCTATATCAGCTCGAATTGAATTCGTCGTTTGGGGATGAAAATGGTCTCAAGAACGCGTCGGTCGAAATAAGGAAAGATGAAAGACCTAATTGGGAAAATATTAATGTAAAAAACGTCAAGGAAGACAAACAAATTAGAACTAGAAGCGGGCGTATTTCCAAAGAACCCAGACGCCTTGATTTGTGAATATATTTTAGGTTTTTTTTTGTTTTGTTATTGTTTATATTTCCTTTTATATTTTCTAATGTTATTTTTGTATTCTAATGTGATTTTTCGAAAGTGTTTGTACTCGTTTTCACTCAGATTGTTCGTGCTTATGTATTGTTTGTGTTGTTTTTTTTAATGTTAACACCCAATGTCAATGTCCGAATCTTGCAAAGTTGTGAAGTCCTCACTCTTTTCTCGTGTGGGAGGATGTTAAATCTGGCAACGCCTCCCCTATTGACAACTTTGCGAACCTCAGAGTTGGTGGGGTTCTGTCAGTACCGAGAAGTTGAGAAAGTTTAGAAACGAGTGGGGATGAAGGGATAAAATGAGCGGATTCGGACAGAAAGGGTCTCTCATTCCGAGTCAATCGCTTGACAGGAGAAGACGTGCTACAGTGCTCCTAGTGCTATAAAAGAGAAAGCGGACGAGAAAGTCACAGTGCCGTAAAAGTGAAAGCGGAGGTGAAAGTGCCCACTAACCAAGCTACGGAATATTTGATTCCGTCTGTGAAGTTGTGTAGGTTCTATATTTGTTATCGGAATTTTAATTCGTTAAAATTTTCAAAGTTGGTGTTCATCCTAAGTGTCCAGAGAATTTTCTCGTTGGTACTGCAGAAAACATCAGGTGAGCTTATTTTTCGTATCTTTCTTTCTGATTATTCTCATAGCGTAGAGAATTTTTGATGAGCCGTTTTGTTTTTATGCATGAGATACATTTTTCTTTTGTCTTGAAAAATTTTATTTCCAATTTCTTTGAGTAGCGAAGTAATTATTAATTAGATTCTAAAATGTCTGACCATTCGGACTGCGAGTCCGTAATGGAAGAAGACGCGCCAGAAATCGCTAATGTCGTGTCCGAACACGATATTTTGAGAGAGGAGAACGCAAGTTTGAAAGCGAGGGTGAATGAGTTAGATAGATGCGTATCTAGCTTAGTTGCTGAGATTAAAAATCTCAGGGAGAGGCTCGAGTTGCAGGAGGGAAATAAGGAAAGTCCTTACTCCAAAGCACTCAAGAAGAACATTATTTTGAAAAATGTCCAAGAAGTGAACTTACCGGTTCAAAAACAGAAGATGGAGGTGGTCAAAACCCCTCAAACCAAAATTTCCCCACCCGCCAAAAGAGTGAGAAAGGATAGCTCCTCGTCAAATGAAGAGGCAAACAAGAAAAGAGTCTTGGAAACCCCACCCCAAGAGAACACCACTCCAGTGGAGAGAAAAGAAAAAATCCCCCCAGTTACCCTGAGGGGTACGTCCGAATGGACGTCAATTTCCAACGCGTTAATGCGAAACGGAATAAATTACAGCAGAGCGACTACTGTGAAGGACGGAATTAGGGTCGTTCCACAAACCGCGGAAGACCACAGAAGAATGACGGACTTCCTTCATAAAATAAATAGGGAGTTTTACACTCTTCAACGGGAGGAAGAAAAGAAAATCTATGCGGTAGTGAGATATCTACCGCTGGATGCAGATATCCCGACGATCCTTGACGACCTCAAGGATCAAGGGATCGTCGATGCTGAGGTCATAAGAATGACCTCAAATATAACTAAGAGGCCGATGCCCTTATTGCTGGTTAAAACCCAGAATAAGGGTATCTTCGAGGTGAGAAGGCTCTACAACATGAACTGTGTTGTTGAACCTAAGAGAAGGACGACCGGGCCTGGACAATGTTACCGCTGTCAGCGATATGGACATGCCCAAAGTAAGTGCACTTTTCCATGGAGGTGCGTGAAATGCTCCGGTAATCACAGCTCCAAGGAGTGTACGCTCACCAGGGAGAACGAGGAGCGAAATGCCTCTTGTGTTCTCTGTGGAGAGCAAGGACATCCAGCCAGCTACAAGGGATGTAGCGAATGGAAATTGGTCACTAAAAAGACCAAGAGATCGCCAAGATCGAACCAGACCAGCTCGAGGCCAACACAAAATACACCGAGGCCATCCCCAAACTCTTCGGAAGTGAAGAAACCCCAGGAAACTGCAACCGAAGCAGTCAAAGAGACGAAGAAACCAGAGAAAAAGACGGAAAAGGCAAAAACCGTCAAAAAAGCCGAAACCAGAAAAGGAATTTCTGGAATCACTGAGGAACTGGATAAGTTCACGAAAAACCTCCTCAGCACGATGATGCAGAATCTGGAGAAAGAGATTGAGAAGAAGATGCAGCAAATTATTAAGAATATTTAATGGCTGACACGACGATAAAGAACAATCTCATAATCGTCTCTTGGAACGTCGAAGGATTGAGAGCCCGCAGATCAGAATTCGAAGAACTGATTGAAGAGAAGAGACCGGATGTCATAGCTCTTCAAGAAACGAGACTTAACCCCAACGTTCGGATAGCATTTCCCAATTACGATATTTACAGAAATGATAGACCTAACAGCACAGGTGGCGTTGCTATACTGGCTAGAAAGAATATGGATCACCATTTCGACCAAATATTCAATGGACAAGAAGTAGAAGCAATATCGATTATTGTGAATACTAATCGAGGGCAAGTGAAGATTATTTCAACTTATAAATCACCGGATAAGGACATGCTGGAAGAGGATCTAAAAATGCTACTAGAAGGAAGACACCCGAAAATCATAATTGGTGATCTTAACTGCAAATCGCAGGAATGGAACAGTAGGGTGGAAAATACAAACGGGAGAAGACTGAAGATTTATGCTGAAAAACTTAATGCAGTTGTGATAGGACCTGATATACCGACCTACATACCAAGAGTAAATGGACTACCCGATGTACTGGACATTGTCGTAATGAAAGACATCACTGAAGAAATCAGCATTGATACAATAGAAGACGGAACTTCAGACCACAATCCCATAGAATTCATAGTGGGACATGGCCCAAGAAACGAAGAAGAGACACAAACCAAGGAACGCACAGACTGGGAGAAATATAAGAATTTACTTCAGGAGAAAATCAGGGAAATTCCCCAAATAAACACCCAGGATGAATTAGATGAAGCAGTTGAAAAATTGGAAAATCATATAAAAGAAGCCTATGAAGAAAGCACCAAGAGAATAAGGAAACCAATTCCGAAACATTCACATGGAGATACGCCAAGGGATATAAAGGAACTTATAAAAAAGAACAGAAGACTCAGGAAAATCTACAGAACAACAAAAAGAGAAGAAGACAAGAAGAAACTGAATAAGCATAGTCAGATATTGAAAAATGCTTTAACAGAACTGCGTAATAACAGATGGCACCAGAGATTAAGGGAACTGAATACAATAGATCACTCGGCTTGGAAAATGCAAAAACGCTTACGACGAGAACAGACAGTTATACCTCCACTGCATGGAGCAAACGGAATGGTATATACGAGACTTGAAAAAGCCGAAGCACTTGCCGACACAATTGAGAGAGAAGCCAGAATAAATTACAGAAATGATGATGACAATGAAGATCTAGAAGAAGAAGTGGAGGCAAACGAAGAACTGATGATGGAACCACCGGAAACCGAAATCATTCCAAAACCGGCTTCACCAACAGAAATCAAAGAGATCATAATGAAACTGAAAAACCGGAAAGCACCGGGAGAAGATAGGATAACGAATTATATGTTGAAGAAATTGCCTAGAAAAGGAATAGCAGCCTTGACGAATATAACAAACGGAGTGATGAGGACCGAATACTACCCAAAGAGATGGAAAACTGCAGAAATGATAGTTTTCAACAAGCCTGGAAAGGAACGGAAATTTCCTCAAAATTATAGACCAATCAGCCTACTATCAGCACTAGGAAAAGTCGTCGAGAGGGTTATCGCCAAAAGGCTGAATGAGGAAACAGAAATGTTGAAGATAATCCCACCCGAACAATTTGGATTTCGACGAGAACACTCGACTGAACTCCAATTACTACGGCTCATAGAATACGTCACCGAAGGAATGCAGACCAAACAGGCCACAGGATTAGTTCTGATGGATATCGAGAGAGCTTTTGATAGAGTATGGCACGAAGGCCTAATCTACAAGATGAAAAGAGCAGGATATTCGACCAAGCTATGCAAGATTATAAGGAATTATCTGAGGAATAGAAACTTTTATGTGAAGATAGATGGAGCAACCTCTCAAACCAGACAATTGGAAGCGGGAGTGCCTCAAGGATCGGTACTTGGACCTCTGCTTTACGTAATATACGTTTATGATATCCCGAAGAATGCTAGGAATATGCTCACCTTGTACGCAGATGACACAGGAATAGCGTTCAGACATCGACGCCCAGAGATCATACACCGGAGACTGCAGGAAGCCATAGATGAATTACTCAAATGGTGCATCAAATGGAAAATCCAAATCAATGGAAGAAAGACTCAAGCAATATTACTGCAAAAGAGAAGATTGAGGATGGAAGAAAACCTTGAAGTTGATGGACAAGAGGTTGAATGGAAAAATGAAGCAACATACCTAGGAGTGACGCTTGACAGAGGACTTACATGGAAAAACCACATCAAATGTGCTGTTGATAAAACAAAAGCCGCAATGAGTAAACTTTATCCACTCATAGGCAGAAGAAGTCATATGAATAAGAACATCAAGTTGACGATGATTAAAACTATTGCGCGACCACAACTCACATATGGATCGGCGGCATGGGGCTTCGCAGCCAAGACCCACATCAAGAGAATACAGGCCACTGAGAATAAACTCCTTAGAATGGCGATGGACGTACCCTGGTTTGTTAGGAACAAACAAATCTACAAGGACTTGGAATGGGAACCAGTTACAGAATTTATGAAGAGAAAGGCGGAAAGGATATTCGACAAAGCCAAACAACATCCAAATGAGGAACTACGAAGATTAGTCGACTACGATCCAACAGAAGAAGCTAGAAGGTCAAGAACCTACCACCGAAGACCGAGAGATCAGTTAAGGATTTAAATGTAACCAAAGAAGAGCTTAACCTATAAAAGCTATAGGCAGCATACAACTATCAACACGACTATGATCGTGTGAGAGTCCAGAAACCATAAGAGTCAACTGGTTAATAGGCAAAATGCCCGGAACCTATGAAGAAGCAGTTAAGGGTTTTTAAAGGGTCTCTTCCACATTACGACGAAAACGAGTGAGTACCTTTTTGAAATAGATTTAACTGTATATTTCTTGTGTGTGAATAAAAATCTAAACTGTAGTGAAAGTGCTCATCTCTCTTTTACCAACCCACAAAATTACCTGTCCGAGATCGAATATTCCTATAAATTCCTATTTCGAAATTCAACAATATGCCTCGAAACGACAATGACAGAGCACGGAATGCAAGTCGTATAGAATTGAAGCGATGTATAGAATTCTAATAATAATAATATATATGTCCATTTGCGCTGCAATAAACATATACCGGGTGTCTCAGAGCTTTTAGGCCAGCAGATATCTCAGTTACCTGCGAAAAAAAAAATTGAAAAAAATACTTGTCGTAGGAGACCATACGCTCTTTCATGCAGCATAGCAAAATCCACCCCCTGACAAACAACCCCCGAGAAACCACCCCTAACTTTTGTTTTTCAAATGGCACCCCCATGTTTGTTGTGCTTCAACTTACAGTTTTTTTCATTTCTCATTCAATTATGTATCATGGTAGCTAGAATGGCATGCAGAATTATGGAAAATAAAAATACAAATGAAATACGAATTTATACGCTCAGCTGTATTGTTACTGCAACATTATACTAAAGAATATGTTCAAAATGTTGGCCAGCACTTGCCACACATTTTATTGACTCTTTTTTTTCAACATCCACTTTTTCTTGTCTCTACAATGTGGACTAATTCGATCAGTCCAATTAACAGTACCCACTAACGAATTCAATTTTATCGAGTGACTATCTTTACAACTACATATTATGATATATCATTGATTGAGAATTAAAAAGAGCTGTCAGTTGAAGCCAAACAAACATGGGGGTGCCATTTGAAAAACAAAAGCTAGGGGTTGTTTCTCAGGGGTTGTTTGTCAGGAGGTGGATTTTGCTATGCTGCATGAAAGAGCGTATGGTCTCCTACGACAAGTATTTTTTTCAATTTTTTTTTTCGCAGGTAACTGAGATATCTGCTGGCCTAAAAGCTCTGGGACACCCGGTATATTATTATTATTAGAATTCTATACATCGCTTCAATTCTATACGACTTGCATTCCGTGCTCTGTCATTGTCACTTCGAGGCATATATCTATTATACCAATATTGATATCACGCGTTCTAGACTACGACAAAAAGTGAAGCCAAATCGTTGGGAGGAATCCACTTGTAAGCATGCGCGAATTAGAACTTCGAAAATGACAATCAAGACATTGGTTAGTTTGTTTTCATCTTTGACGTTGGATGATTGAATGAATTCGAATGATGATTTTTTTCAAATTCTTGAACAAATTTTGGGAGAGGATTTTATATGAGGCGAAAGTTAATAAATATTAAATTAATCGAGAATGTATCCGTTTTTTTCAACCTTCAGATCAAGCAACGAAAAGAGATCAAACCAAATAAGTGCATAAAAACTATTTACCCAATATTATTATGATTTGTGAAATAAGAGGTGCCGAATAGGAATGGTATTGTCCATACTCAGTAAACTCAAGAGTGACATAATAATGAGTTCGTTTTATATTACTGTTTCATACCAGTTTCAATATTGCGTGTACCTCCGCGTAAACATCATACTTATTTCACCTCCTGAATTTCCCCTCTTGTAAATTTACTCAATACTCAATAAAAATATTTTTGGTTCAACATTTAATCTAATATATAGTTATAGTATATATGAAAGTACAGAGTGCTTATTAATAGAGCCATGCTTCAATAGAAGCAATACAATAATCGATTTGGCAATAAGAATATTGAGAAGATGACAAATTGGTAGATATTAGTAACTACAGTTGAGCTTTATAGATATAGATATCGATTTAGGTTTCACTATTTCGGTGCTGAAAAAAACAATCATTAATTGGACTAGAATTATCACCTCAACTCCCAACTGAATTTCAAGACAGTAACAGACTTATCTATATACAATGCAGATAATATACGATAGTGAACAACCTAGAAAAATGTATTCACAGTCCTACAGTTTTGTTGATTCAACATCACTTTTGTTAATCTCCGCACTCTGCAGGATATCTGTAGAAAACACATAATATTTCACTTTTGTTATAAATCTGATTGTCTAACCATTGTATAAAGACCATGTGGTCTTTATACAATGGTCTAATGTTGCAAAATGATAAAGTTTCATGAATTTGGACTTCTAATTATTAGAAATCAACGATGAAATACAAATTGCTACGTGATGCAAACCTGAGTTTAAACCTGATTCAAACCAATATCAATATATTGATAGGTTAAGGTTAAAAATATTCTAATGGTTTTGAAGTAAAATCATTTCATTCTGTCAATTCATAAAACCATGTATCAGAAAGAGACAGAGCTAATCAGGTATTTTTATTCTTAATATTTCTGCACATGCGCAGAATTCGATTCCGACCACGGGCTGGCTTCATTTTTCGAAGTCCCATTATCGATATAGAATATAATAGATATACCTGTGCTTCGAGGCGTCGAATCCAATCGCCAAGAAACGATACCTCCGGACGTATCGCATTGACGCTATCTATAGTTGTAACAAAGTGGTGGTACTTTTGGTGATAGGCGCATTCTTCTTGGTTTCGTTAGCTAAAATAGCTAGAGACGCGGTTATTTTGCATCGATTATTTATGTTTTAGTACTTTTTTTAAGCCAGAGGCTGACTTTTGGATAAAACAAAATTGGTTTCATCACTTTATTCGCTTTAGTTGGAGAGCTCACGATGCTATATCGAGATTTACTCGAGTGTCTTGGAGACCTAGTGTATTTAGATAGTAAAAAGAAAAAATGGTATCTTCCCATATATTAAGCTGATACGCTCGAGTGAATTCCAAATTTTCCTCTTGGGCTTCCAAACTCCTTTAAAGATCAATTGCTCACAGAATTCTAGTTAGGTATACCTTCAACTCGAAAAAATCATATTCAAAAACTATTTTACTTGTTGAGACTTCCACAATCATCTTGGATAAATTTAGAGGGTTATGATATTTCGAAAATCATTTTATACAATAAGAAGAATCCCTCAAAAAAAAAATTTACTTTATATTATTGATGATTACAGAAAATTATGAATTCTATTATCGAACTATTGAGTAGAGTTTACACTCAATGGTCAATATAGTATAGATCTCGTGAAATTTATTTATTTATTTATTCATCCATAACAAGAATATGAACAGGTAATCAAGCACCCAAAAGAATGTCCACAAATAGAGCATAAAGTTTACAGAAGTGCAACATATATACACATATACAAGGTGATTCAGAACTCGGGGCGAAAAATTGAGCAACTTATACAGGCTGCTATCCTTTATAAAAAAAGTAAAATAAAATTTTTATATATCGCCTTGTTTCCGAGATATAAGTGTTCAAAATGACTGCATATCATCAATTTTAAACTTTAATAGCTGATAAAAATACAGAAAAAATTTAATCATATGTTCCAAACTGCCACCATTATCATCGATACATGCTTGGCAAAGCAGAATAAGGGAATTGTACACTAGTTGCATGTTTTGCCTATTCTGAGTGTAATTGACTGCGTTAATAGTTCGGTCCACTAATTGTTCTTTATCATTAATTTCCACTGCGTAACTTGTTATTCCAAATGTCCTCATACAAAATAATCCAAAGGATTCAAATCAGGTGATCTCGCTTGGCATAGCACCTGACCACGCCGACCAATCAATCTACGATTGAAATTTTGGTTTAACCAGGCGATAACATTTCGTCAAACATGCGGTGGTGCTCCATCGTGCTGATACCACATACAATTGTATACCAAATACACAGGAAAAGCTTCTAGAAAATAATCGAGATTGTTTTCCAAAAACTGCAAGTTTTTGCATCGGCATTCAAATGATAAAGCAGGACTTGGATTGGTAGTAATTTTTCGTTAAATACATTAATGGAGATTCTTTGTTGGAAACCCCTTCTTTTAAAAGCGTGAGGATTTTCTAGAGACCATACATGTTCATCATGGGAGCTATTTATGCCATCACAAGTAATAGTAGCTTCTTCCGACCAAAGCTTCTCTCTTAAGAAATTTTCATTTTGTTCATGCTGCTGAAGTAGCCATTGACAAAAGGCGAGTCGGTGAATGTAATCAACTTTTTGTTTATGAAATGGATGTAAAACTTCGGTTTTCAAGGTTCTCCAAGCAAAACTTTGGGACAAATTAAGCCGGGCAGCAATGCGTATAGTACTAATTTCCGAATCATCGAGCACACAATCTTCTTCTTCTCTTATAGCATAATAGTGATTATTCGAGGTAGCACCACCAGCACCAGTACGAAAAATGTCAATTTCAAACTGTCGCAGCCTTTGATAAGCGTCAGAAAACACCTGGCGAGATGATTGTCGTCTATTAGGAAATCTCATGTTGTATTCCCGACAAGATTTTAATGCGATGCCATCCCAAAAACCATACACAAAAATAAGACCTACATAGTTTTCGTTAGAAAACTGCATGTGTAACAGGAGGACTAAACCAGCAAAGCAACATTTAAATCGGCAGACAATAAGTGTTCTGTCACCAGGTGACATTCATCTCCTTTATTTCTAGGCGTACTGTAATTTATGAAATTCAATTGGTTGCATACAGAAACATTAATGTCCAAAAACTCGGAAACGAAGCCTCGTCGACCAAAAATTTTTTGTACGTTTAATCCAGAATATCAGTTTCTATAGGTATGTCCCTTAATTTTTCGCCCCGAGTTTTGAATCACCCTGTATACCTAGTATGAGAAGAAAAAAAGAAGAAAAAAACAGAGAAATACAATCAATCAAATTCACAATTTTTATCATTTATATTTATAATTTTTTTTAGCAAAAAAAGGAAAAAGGCAGAAGATATTCAGCGAAAAGAGAAAAAAACATATATGATCAAATAGTGATACCCCTGAAGTGGTTAACCAAACACCTTTTAACGTATTTGTGGCTCTGACCAATTACAAGCACCAGATCTTTGAAAATGTTACATAAACCAAGTATTCTAACAAAAAACTAACTAACTAACTTGAAACTAAACATGTTGAAGTTGAGTTGATAAAACAAAAGCCGCAATGAGTAGACTTTATCCACTCATAGGCAGAAGAAGTCATATGAATAAGAACACCAAGTTGACGATGATTAAAACTATCGCGTACTCACATATGGATAGGCGGAATGAGGCTCCGCAGCCAAGACCCACATCAAGAGAATGCAGGCCACTGATAATAAACTCCTTAGAATGGCGATGGATGTACCCTGGTTTGTTAGGAATAAACAAATCTACAAGGACTTGGAATGGAAACCAGTTACAGAATTTATGAAAAGAAAGGCGAAAAGGATATTCGACAAAGCCAAACAACATCCAAATGAGGAACTACGAAGATTAGTCGACTACGATCCAACAGAAGAAGCTAGAAGCTCAAGAACCTACCACCGAAGACCGAGAGATCATTTAAGGATTTAAATGTAACCAAAGAAGTGTTTAACCTATAAAAGATATAGGTAGCATACAACTATCAACACTACTATGATCGTGTGAGAGTCCAGAAACCATAAGGCCAGGCGCAAATAGAAACGCAGGTTGGTGAGGTGACGCAGGGTGACGCAGCTTTTTCCTGCGATGCACGTACTATCTGACAAGTCACTGTCACGTTTTATTTGCGCGGTCTTGGTCTTTTCTATGTTTTACAAAAACTCACTCTGCGTCACCTCACTAACCTGCGTTTCTATTTGCGCCGGGCCTAAGAGTCAACTGGTTAATAGGCAAAATGCCCGGAACCTATGAAGAAGCAGTTAAGGGTTTTTAGTGGCTCTCGAGCTCAGGAGAGTGAGAATCCCCACACTGTTCCCCCTCAGGAGACGGTGTGTTCGTCTGTCTTGCAGATTTTCCCCTTGCTACATCAAAAAAAAAAAAAAATTGCTCGTAATCCTTATCGACTATCCGCTACCGAAAGGGAAGCTGTTCGTGAAATCACAAACGATTTGATGGTGAACAACATTATACGTCCTAGTGAATCATCCTTTGGAAGTCCAATACTATTGGTGAGAAAAAAGGATACATCCTTCAGAATGTGCGTCGACTATCGTGAACTTAACCGAATTACTATTAAAGATCGATTTCCTTTGCCAATAGTTGAGGATCAGTTGGATAGGTTAGGAAAACATCTTCGGATATGGCTTCCGGTTTCCACTAAATACCGATTCATGAAGAATCCATTCCGAAGACTGCTTTTGTGACACCTGATGGTCATTTCGAATACCTTCGTATGCCCTTCGGTCTTACCAATGCACCGGCTATATTCCAGAAGGCTGTCAATCGAGCCCTTGGAAATTTGAAAGATTCCATTGCATTGGTTTATGTGGACGATATCCTCATTCCTAGTGCCACCCCGGAAGAAGGTCTTATCAACTTAAGACGCGTCCTGGAAGCACTTAGTTCTGCTGGTTTTTCTCTGAACATAAAAAAATGCCACTTCCTGCAACCAAGCTCAGAATACCTTGGGAGAGAAATATCAGATGAGGGTGTAATACCAGGGAAAGCCAAGGTCTAAGTGCTAATGAAGTCGTCAATTTCAACAAATGCCAAGCAAGTTCGTCAATTTATGGGTCTAGCAGGGTATTTCAGGAAATTTGTCCCAGAATTCCCTAGTAAAACGGCATGTATAACTCGCCTGACGAAACAAGGAATTCCCTTCCAATGGGGAGAAGACCAGGAGGAAGCAAGAAAATATGTTATTGAGCATCTGACATCAAGGCCTCTGCTCGTTGTTTATGACCCACAGAGCTGCACACTGATGCTAGCAGTATTGGATATGGTGCCATACAAAAACATGAAAACCAGCCAAAGGTTGTAGCTTATTTCAGTAAAAGGACAACAGACAGTGAATCGAAGTATCACTCATACGAGTTAGAAACTTTGGTAATACTGCAAGCTCTTAAACACTTTCGAACTTATTTGCTTGGGGTCAAATTCACCATAGTCACAGATTGCAATTCCGTTAAAGCAACCGCTACTAAAAAGGATCTTATTCCTCGAATAGCCCGTTGGAGGGTCTACCTTCAAGATTTCGATTTCGAGATGAAATACCGTAAAGGAAGCAACCTTCCACATGTAGATTATCTGAGTAGAAATCCTGTAAACACAATACGTCGAGTTTCGCACAATAACTGGGCTTACATTGAACAGAAGGGAAACGAGGAAGTTGAAAACTTGTTGGAACAGCTAAGGAATGGAGATTTCGACTCTAACCAATACACTGAAAAGGATGGAATGTTGTACTACAAGCACCCCAACCCAGATGGAACAATGAATTTGCAGTGGTTTGTTCCTAGACAAAGTCGCTTAGGGTTACTCCGCATCTTCCATGACGAGCAGTGTCATATCGGCGATGACAAAACTTACCAGTCGATAGCTGAAAATTTTTGGTTTCCACGAATGAGACACTTCATCAAATGTTGTGTTAGGCCTTGTGTAATATGTTTAGTAAAACAGACAAGAACAGGACCACTACAAGGTTTTGTACATTCAGTAGAGAATCCCAAAGAACCATTTCACACCTTACATTTGGATTGTTTGGGACCATTACCTGTGTCTACTGACGGTTACAAGCACATTTTGGTTATCGTTGATACTTTACGAAATTGCATTTTGATGCCAATGAAAAGTGTAACCACCGCAGAAACTCGTGAAAAATAAGAAACTGTGTTATCATCATTTGGAACCCCTAAACGAGTTATAATGAGAGAGAGAGAGAGAGAGAGAGAGAGAGAGAGAGAGAGATGGATGCCGCTACGCCGTTCAAGAATACAACTTTTCCAAAGTATCTGGAGAATTGGAATATCGAGCATCATTATGTTCCGCCAGACATACACAGTGGAAATGGACAGGTGGAACGCTATATGAGAACCATTAGGAATTTATTGAGAATCGAAACTCGAGTAAAGGCAGAATGGCCGAGTGGTTTATGGAAAATCCAGATTGTTCTTAACACAACTGTGCAGAAATCAACTAATTTGACTCCACTGCAATTACTCCTGGGAATCCAAAGTTCGACACCATTGATACAGGCGTTATTGAAAAATGTGTCAAAGGATCTGTCTTCAATAAGAAACCGAGATTTGGATAGACAACGAGTAGCAGAAAAATTGTCCTCGACACGTTATCTGAACGATGTTAATAAGAGAAGAAGAGATAACGTTCAGTACTCGCCTGGTGACTTTGTGTTGATGCACAGTGATTCTCAGATGCACATTAGTAAAAGCGATTATGAGTTCCTAGGTCCATACGAGGTGGTGAACTGCCTGGATAATGGACGCTATGAAATTTAGAAGGTTGGCACGAACATCGTGACGAAAGCAGCCAAGGAGCAGCTCAGACGATGGCCTATACAATGAGATTTGAATGTTGACATGAATGAAGTATTGGATTTTCTGGAGTCAGAAAGTGACTCTGTCGAAATAGAAGGTTAGTGTAGAAACATTAATGCTGTTATTGCATTGTCAGTCTCTGTCCCGTTAGTGGTAGAGCTGGGTAATGGCCGAGGTTATTACAGCTACAATTTTGATTTTTGTCAGTCTCTGTCCCGTTAGTGGTAGAGCTAGGTGATGGCCGAGGTCTTTACAGGTATAATTTTGATTTTTGTCAGTCTCTTTCCCGTTAGTGGTAGAGCTGAGTGATGGCCGAGGTCATTACAGGTACAATTTTGATTCTCGTCAGTCTCGGTGCCCATAGTGATAGAGCTGAGAGATGACCGATGTCTTTACAGGTATAATTTCAATATTTGTCTGTCTCTATAACGTGAGTGAGTTGTCAGGAAGGCCGTGTAAGAAATCGAATACACGAATATGTAACATATCTCAATGTTAACATTAACAAGACGTGTATTGATGATCTCGTAGTTTTGAGTTGAAATTCGGGTTAGTTCCTGCACCAATTGTTATAAAACTTGCCCAAATTTGTTGAGTGGTCTTCAAGGTACGAAATCGTATATTTCCTCTCTTCGTATCACTCGGAAATCAATAATAAACAATGTCTATTTGCGGACATTGTAATGAGAATTTCGATCGTCGAAAATCGCCGAGCATCATATGCTCTGACATGTGCGGAAAAACTTATCAGGCCAAATGTGTGGGAATTCCCTCGGATAGTCTGCAATATTTGAAAATACCCGAGTTCTGTTGGTATTTCCCTTGTTGTTATAAAGTACGTAATAGATACGAGGAATATATTAAAGGATCATTTGATTCCAAGCTAAACCAAATGCTTGTTGGATTTAAGGACATGTTCAATGAGTTTTTACTTAAAATTACTAGTCAGGCTGATGAGGCTATCTCGAAAGTTTGTTCTACACCTCATTCTATAAAACCTTCTAGTTATTCGAGTGCCGTTAGGTCCAAATCAATGGTTGTTGACAAACCCAGGGACACCAGTCAAGCTAATTCCATAACGAAGCGCGACATAATGAAGAACATAGATCCAGTGGAGTTAAATCTGAAGGTTTCACAGGTCAAGTAAATCAAGGATGGTTGTCTTTTTATAAGCTGTGAGTATTCCGAGGGTGCTGATAACATTAAGAGGATTGTTCGTGAGAAACTTTCACCGGAGTATCGAGTGTCTGATGTGAAGAAATTTCTTCCTAAAGTAAAAATTGTTGGTCTTGACGAAAATTATAAATCCGACGATATTGTAAAATTTTTAAGAGGTCAAAATAATGTTATTTCTGAAACATCTCATCTGAGAGTTTTGAAAACTGGGGCCACACAGAAAAATTCCGAGGTTTTTCAGGCGGTGATTGAGATGGATACCTACACTCATTCTATGGTTATAAAGCGGGGAAAACTTTTTGTGAATTTTGACGTTTGTGCCGTTTATGATGCAACTGAATTGATGATTTGTTATAATTGTAGTGGCTTTAATCATGGTCAATCAAAATGTTCTAACACCGCGACCTGCCCAAAATGTGCCGGTGATCATTCCTTGAACAATTGTACAAGCACTGTTCTGAAATGTATAAATTGTTTTAATGCTAATTTGAAGAATTTCGATCTTGCTGTCTGGGATGCCGGAAAATGTCCTATTTACCTAAAAAAGTTCAACAGTCTAAAATCCTCTTTTTCTGATAAATAACAATCAATATCCGATGGGGTTTCGGATGATTTTTCTGCGTCTCAGTCAGGTGACATATATTTTTATTATGGAAAGGTTAGAGGCTTAAGGTCGAAATTGCATACTATTGCATATCTCAATGTGACTATGATATTATATGTTTGACGGAGACTTGGCTCTCTTCGGATATTTGGGGGGTTCAGAACTGAAGTGAACCAAGTCCATTCAGCCTAATTTTGAGATGAATGGATAAGAAGTTATTTATCACCCATTAATTCAAAATTGACTTCCTCATCCATTATTATTCTTGTGTAAGCATATGCTTACATTTTAACCTTTTAAAATCTAAAGAAGTCACGTTTGAATAAATGGGTGATAAACAACTTCTAAGCCTTTCATCTTCAACTGAATGGACTTGGTTCACTTCAGCTCTGAACCCCTCATTTCAGACTTAGAAGTCTGTAGTGATCAATATATTTTGTATAGAATGGATAGTAGCTTTGGCCTCACGTCCGCTGCTAGGGTTGGAGGTGTTCTTATTACTGTGCGCTCAGATTTAGTGGTCACGTTTCTTGATCTCAGCTGTATTACCGATGTCTTCTATAACATTGATATTGTTGGTTTAAAGGTGGCAGGGCGGGATTCTTGTTCTTGTATTTATATTTTTACCATTTACATACCTCCCTGTTCGGGACTAGTACAATATGAGGGACTTTTCGAGGCTATTTCGGATTTGCCATATCTGCTTCTCGACGATTGCAATGTCATTATTCTTGGGGACTTCAATATTCCAGAATATGTAGATTTTCAGTTACCTTCTTCCCATGTTGTTGGCAGGATAGTGGCACTCCAGAAACTATTGGACTACATGGACTTACGTCAAGTCAATAATGTTGTTAACGGAAACGGTAGAGTTTTGGATCTCATCTGTAGTCGACGTCATTTGATCGTGAGGAGGTCTGACTTCTATCTCGAACCGGTTGATTTACATCATCCTCCTCTGGAGTTTTGCATGGCCTGGTCAACGACGCATCCTAAGAATGATTCAATGAGAGGTGTTTCCAAGAGTTTCAATTTCAGGAGAGCTGACCTCGCATTGCTCTATGATTGCCTGCTGAGCACTAACTGGGATTTCTTGAGTGAGTATGTTGATGTTGAATTGGCATGTGCTGCATTTCATGAGCATCTTGATGGTATCCTTGAAGCTTGTGATCCTAAAACATCTGGTAGGAGGTCCCGATACCCACCTTGGTTTACTGGGGATATTATTCTTAAGCTAAGGGTCAAGGATGGTTATTGTCGTGCCTATAGGAGAACTGGTGATGTATCATTTCTGGTGATGCTTGAGGAGCTTCGCAGAGAACTAAAGAGTGCGATCTCGCTCGAGTCAGTTCCTGTCGGGAGGCTGAGAGGGATTTATCGAGGGATCCATCAAAATTTTGGGGTTATTTGAATAAAATTCGTGGAGGTTCCTCTGTTCCGGGGTCAATCAATTTTAATGGTTCCGTTTTATTGTCTCCTCAGGACATCGCCAATCCGTTTGCAACTTCCTTTTAGGCTGCTTTCATGAGCTCTTCGGAACGACAACAAAACCATGGAAGCCAGGACTGTCTTGAACAGGTTCTTCCTATTCCTGATATTAGTGAGGATTGTGTGTTGGGTTGTTTGAGGGAGTGAAAGGGTAGCATGACTGCTGGCCCGGATGGTGTTCCATCTTTTTTATTGAGGGACTGCGCCATCATTTTCTCTAAGCCTTTGACTGCGCTTTTCAGTTCTAAGTTGTGCTTTCCAAACATTTGGAAGGAGGGCAGGGTCTGCCCTGTTTTCAAGAAGGGCTGCAGAGAAGACATTGAAAATTATAGACCTATCGTTATTTTGTGCAATTTCAGTAAAGTTTTCGAAGGAGTTTTATATGATATAATTTATGCATATGTAAAATGTCGAATTAATGATACAGCACGGTTTCATTAAAGGTCGGTCTACTCCCAGGTAGAAATTTTAGTCTTCAAGACGTCTTTGGTTGGTCATGTTCGGTCTCAGGGTGACCAACTTGATGACGTCAGTGAACCCTTATGGTGACGTTAATATGTCACTGACTGACTGAGGCAGGGAGGAGGATTGAGCCCACTATTGTTCATAACCCTTATGGACGATATAATAGAGAAAAGCAGACAAAAAACTAAAAAGGTTACAGTGGGTTTTCATAGAATGGAAAGGGTATGTGTTTCGGAGCTAGTGTTTGCAGATGATGTAGTAATATTGGCTAAAAGTGAAGAAGAATTACAACAGAACTTGAATATCTGGGATGAGGTTATATCGGAGTATGGAATGAAGATGAATAGAGAGAAAACAAAGGTGATGGCGGTGGCAAGACAGGAAAGAAGAATGGAAGTGTATTTGGGAGGACAAAAAATCGAACAGGTAGACAGATATAAATATCTAGGAGTTATTTTTGAACAACACGGGGGACGGGTCAATGAAATCGACAATAGAATAATAAAGACAAACAAACTATACCACGCCATGAGGTCAGGCATTATAAATAAGAGAGAAGTATCAAAGTCAACAAAGCTCAAAGTGTATAAATCGATCTACAGACCAACTTTGACTTATGGATGTGAAACATGGAACCTGAACTTGAGAGAAAAGTCAAGATTGCAGGCTATGGAAATGAAATACTTAAGGAGAGTAATGGGAGTGACTAGAAGAGACAGGATAAGGAATGAATCAATTAGAGAGGATTTGCAAGTGGAATCTTTAGAAGAATTTATTGAGAGGAGACAACTGGAATGGTGGGGACACTTGAATAGAATGGAGGAGGATACAATGACGAGGAGAATTTGGGATGCCAAAGATGTTAGAAAGAGGAGACGGGGAAGACCAGAGAGAAGTTGGGGACAAGTCATTGCGGAGATATTGAATAAGAGGGGAACGAATATTCCGGAAGCTAGACGCATATCATTGGATAGAAAGAAATGGAGGGAATATATTCAGATGTAGAGGCCACACAACACCCTACACCCAATGGGTAAAAAGGGTCAAAATGACTATATATATATATATATATATATATAATATGTCACAGCCTGAAGACGTCTTATGGTGACGTCTTGAAGACGAATTTGGAAGACGATTATTCGATCATTTCTACGTCTTGCGCACGTCTTTCGTACGTTCTTAGGACGTTAATATTTTTCCTATATGACGTCCTATGACGTCTTGAAAACGAATTTGGAAGACGATTATCCGATCATTTTTACATCTTGCGCACGTCTTCCGTACGTACTTAAGACGTTAATATTTTTCCTATATTTTTCTTAAAATTCCAAAATTTTGTGCATAGAAATGAAACAAAAAACTAGAATAAAAGTGTTTATATTATTGACTCACTATAACAAACACATTATGGACAAACATAATATAAACAAACTGATAATTCAACTATTCACTCATTGGTGATAACAAACATATTATAAATAAACATAATATAAACAAACATTGCAAACATTCCTATTCATATATTCTTGGTATTCAATATCACAAAAAAGGTGTGTCAGAAAAAGTTATGGTTGTATTCAAGACTGTGTAGTAACGGAAATGAAGCAAACGATGAATTTTCAATGGGAAGACACATGCATTTACATAAAATAAATGAAATAGGATAGCTAGTCATATTTTGTTTTAGGTTTTTTACTTCGAATATTTTCAATTTTCTCGAATCTAAAGGATATGAATATAGGGGTTTATAATTTAAAAACTCCTTTCCACATATCACAACATCTTTGGAATCACTTTTCTTTACTAACACATAGTGAACTTGGAAAACAACATTATTCTTCAGCAAACAGTAACAGTCTGCTGAGTTGCTTCCATAAATGATTAATGTGAACGTTTTGTATTTGAATTTTTTATAAGAATCAAAAGATTCGTATCCATTAGGTGTCGAAGGAATTTTATTAGAGAAAGTATCCGCTTGCTTCTGAACTAACGTTTCAGAAAAATTCACCTCAGCAAGCCTTCGAATAATTTGTTGTAAAGGTCGCTTTGAGGACCTTACCAGTTTCTTCAAATGACCTAAATAATTCTCAAATGTGAAGGTTGAAAAATTATCTAAACAGCCATAATTCTTAACATCGTCAGTCAAGTGGCATAAAAGATGTACATTATATGTATATAAGATACTCTACTCCATAAATTTCTTCACAAAAACATTCAGGAACTTTTCAGCTAGATTAGGTGACAGTGTATCTAAATGCATCTGTGAACATAGAATTGTGATTCCGGAATGAAATAATAAAAAATGTTCATAAACTGCTATGTGCAAAACATCCTTCAAAACTAAAGGACCCAAATATAGAAGAAAAAGTCTATATTCTGTAGCTTTCCACCTAGCAAGTTCTGCCAATGCTCGTGGTTTTCTATTGAATTCCACTGGAATATGAGCTTTCAAAGATAAAAGTTTCCTAGACAAATCATTCACTAGCCTACTAGGTAAACGAACTCTCAGATCTCCCCCAACCCAAGAATTGAGTATTTTTTTCATCACACCTAAACAAACTGCATGCATATAATCTATTGGAAAATTCGTAACTAAACCTATTGAAAGTTGCAACAGTGGTGTTTCTTTAAGATGGTGTTCTTCATCAGACATAAGTTTAAATTGCAAGTCAGTTCTTCTAGGCGCATTAATGTCCCTCAATACAACTCTTCCTTTAATATATTCTCCAGATACGGTGCATTTATCACAGGAGGAATAGCCACCGTGAGATTTAGTTCCCTTAATAAAAGCTCTAGCTGGGGCATCACAATTAAAACTATGTATTTTAATAAAATACTTCGTAGAATTATACATAAATCCTTGAGAAACCAAGGAAACTAATTCATTTATGAAACTATTCAAAAATATATTAAGATCTGGGGGTTTCGATGAACCACAAAATAAAGCTATCACAAAAGGGGTACTATTAAAGTTTGTTATACACCCTAAAATAGGCCACAACTGAATATTAGAACTATGGAAAAGAGGCAATCCATCTATATTGAATCTGATTGAAATGGAATTACCATTCCAATCTTCACATTGTGCCATCCTTTTTTCAACCGACTTTAAAATACCTAAATATGCGAATTCACCAGTTTCAATCTGAACTGTATCAGTACTTGTAGGGGTACATAGAAGTGTTTTACTACATAACGGCAAATCTGGATGGTAGGGAGCCAATATTTTTAAGAGATCATCAAGTGCAGCTTGAGGTATCTGTTTTGTGGTTGCCCAAACTCTTAATTCACTTTTCAAATCAGATGTTGTCAATTCAGGTCTGTTAGGTTCTTTGTTAAGTAAGGAATCAGATAAAAATTGATAATCTGACTGGGATAATGAGGAGCCACTGGCTGATGTTGTTTCCTTTTGCGAGCCTTGTTCATTACTGATGACTGATGATGATTCAGGTAATTCAGACTCGGAAATAAGGTGATGTGACAAATTACCTTCACTAATACTAGACATAGCCGAGTCGGAGATACTTGGCTGTAAATCTTGTTCATGCTCAGGTGCAATATTGTCTAATATATCCGTAACTTTTTCTGACACACGCCTATACTCCTGCCTTTTCGAAACAAACTTTTTTGTTTTATAAGTGATTTTATCAGACATCTTGGTTGAAATAAAAACTCAATAAAACTAATAATTTGTTTACTGCTAGTGCTTATTTTTTGTTGTTTTCCTTAGACGATCTGGGGCATGTTTGAGCCAAGTTTTGATAACGTTTGAAATTTCTACTTCTGTTGGTTGCACTTCCAATGCAGATCTGCACAGCTTCTAAAATGATATGCATTACTCAATTTTTCCCTACTGAAAGTAGTTGATTAAAATAAGTTGAAAATCAAGATAATTACCATTTTTTCCTGCACAATCACTAATATTAAAATATGAAAACTTACCAACTACAGAGGCTCTTAATTTCAAAAGATGGAATGGTCTCTTCCCTCCTCGTTTTCCATAAAAGCTAAAATTTTTTGCCACCTCGTCCGTGATAAGATGCCTCAAAATGCTGTAAACAGCAGCAGAAATATCTCTTGCTCCAAACAGAGATATTTTTTTCACCTATGAAATAATAAAAATAATGAAAATTTCATCTCTTAAGATTATAAAAACTTCACATTCCAACTAACTATTCTATGTACCATTAGATATTACTATTAACAACTTACGAATGCTTGAAAATTGTTTTTTTCGTTTAAAAAAATTTCCAATTCCTCCAACCCAGCTTCTGTTTTCAAGGGGATTTCAACCGGTATTTCGAATTCCTGGGATGTTTGAATAGTTTTTTGTTCAAGCAGTTGCAAAATCTTTTTATTCTGCTCCTGCAGACCAAACAATATTGAGAGCACCTTCTTTTGAAAACCTACAAGATTCAAAAATATCAAACAATAATAATAATTCACAACTTTATTGAGAATTTATACCTCTAAAATTTACTGCGTTCAGTTCGGAATGCAATTCTGATACTTCTTCAAGATTTTCCTCATCTACAGTTTGGGACCTTTTAGTAATACCCTCGATGTTGCTGCTGCAACACGAACGTTTGGGGGTTTGGGGACTCTGATCACTTGCTGAAAAATAATAATCCGATTAGTTCAATAACACTCAGCATTGTAATGCCTGTATCTTGTGAGCATTTCTTAATATAGACGATGAAGTGTCTTGGAACAATTAAACATACAACATATCCCGAATGAAAAGTTTTGTTGTCAAAAAAGTCAGTTGAACCACAACAGAATATTATTCTCTTTGAAAACACTTTGTTTTTGAAACAAGAATAATGGATACCATGGTCAAGACAAAATTTTTGTTATTGTGGTTAACTAATCATGGGACAGAATATAGGTGAATGACAAAATAGAAGCAGCAAACTTTTGAATCGTGAAAATTAAATGTATCAAAGTTGTGGTGAATTTATACAGCAAATGAATTGAAATAAGGAACAAACGGAAGAATATATTTGCTGCATAAAATCACCCACTAATAATACAGGAATCGAGGGGAGTGATACATACTGTTTTCATAAATTGGGGGAGGTCTTTTCATTACTCTTTGATTTTTGTTGTATGCAGCGAGTGGCTTAAGCTCGTCTTCATCACTTGAGCTAGGCATATAACGAAACGGTGGTTTCACAACCCTCTTTTCTGCTTTTGATGTGGAAGGTTCATCGTAATCAGTAGCTACATCGGACTGGTATTGAGCTACCTTGAGTTTTTCTTGTGCTTTTTGGAAATCATCTAAGTCAAAATGATAATAATAAGGTTATGTTGTTTCAACCCATCAATTTTTTCATTCTGAAGAGTAATTAATGCGCCTGGTTCAGTCAGCTGCTTATCTTTCTACCACATTCTTATGTTATAAAAAATTTAAAAACTACTTCTCACAAACCAACGAGAGACTGACTGAACCAGGAATAAGGGTTTCGAAGAAAAAGTGAAAGAGAATTTTGTTTTAAAAATGGAAAAGCCAACTCGCCAGTCTCAAAAAACACTCTCTTAATTCCGTGCAGCTTCCAGTTCTCAGGGTCGGCCTCTACCAAATCTTTCACATACCGATCAAATTGTTTTTGTTGCTATACTGGTGGCCAAAACACTTCTTTTTTTCGAGGTGTGAGCCAATTCTTGGCTACCACGGCGATTCCATCACCAGCTTCGAATTCTACCAATACGTAAGACATCTCGTTTTTATATTTCTTACCTATAATAAAGAAGGTAGCAATTGCGGATTTCGCACTAACTATGAAGGGCCAAGAGAAAAAAAAATATGACGTTCAATCATCGTATAAAGATACTCTAGTAATCTTTACACAATATTGTTCAATATATCTCGACTTTTGGGTATATTATATGTCCGTTTTGTAGATTGGGGAATATAAAAAAATAAGTACTTACCCGCTTATTGTTTTAGAAAACAGTTAAGTAAAACTGCTGTTACTCTCAATCAATTGATTGAAAATATTAGCTGGCAGAAATAAAGCACCACTGTTTGAATAACACTGTTTTTTTCTGTTTCCGTGATAAGACTACGAGAAACATGCAGACAAAATGGTCACAAATAACTAAGAAACGAAGGGAATGGCCCTTATATAAACATGTTTATGTTATGTTTACTTTGGTTAGTAAGCGGAAGTGGCGGAACTGGGAGAAGCGCCAATCATTGAGCCGCTACAGCAACCACATGGCCCGGCGCAGGAAGTGCTGTTCGGTCATGAATTTCGGCGGTCAATTCAATTTATGCATCAAATGTAAATGATAGAATATAATGAATATGAAGAAATCATTAATGACCTTTTCATTATTTACTTCAGTTAATTTACTGTGGGTGTAATATACACTTATACTATATAATATAATAAAAAATATACACAAAAATAATTTTTTTCGAAAATTTTCGGTTACATCATTTTATGATTTTCATTATAATAGTTTACTCAATCAGTTAATCAATATATAACCATTGATGATAATAGGTATATATGTCAAAGAAAGATGAACTCGAAAGAGAAAAAAGATATAATAAAGTCCGATTCGGACGTTAGGAAGTCGTCTAAAAGACGTCTGTGAAACGTAGTTCTTAGAACAATTGTTCTATTATCTCAGTATAGTATTCACTATATATATATATATATAGTGTATACTATACAAATGATGTAGATTTATCTACATCATTTGTAGAGTGTATAACTATCATTTCTGGAAAGAAAATTATTATTTATTATTGTCGATTTCGAAATGAAATTTAACGGACGTTATCCTCCGTTTCATATCTACATTTCTATATATATTCAAAACTGTCCGATATACCTTGAAAAAAATGTAGAAGTCTGAAGTCTCAGATTGGTCTAAGAATGACGTTACTCAGACGTCTTTGTGCGACGTCTTACTAGCGTCTCAGTGACGTTATTGTATGTCCGAGTGACGTCGAAGACCAATGAAGACCTAATGAAGACGTCTTCGAGACAACACCCTTCTACCTGGGCTGTGACGAACTTGGCTTGTTTTACCCAGTATGTCTCTGCTGCATTAGATGAGTCATCTCAGGTCGATGTTATATATACCGATTTCTCCAAGCCGTTTGACAGGCTGGACCATGGAGTTATTTTGGAAAAGATGTCTTCGTTTGGCTTATCAATGGACTTCATCTATTTTCTAGAATCATATCTTGCAGATAGAAAACTTTTCGTTCAATGTCTTGAAGCCAGGTCATTCAAGTTCTCCGCGTCGTCTGGTGTTCCGCAGGGGTCCATTTTGGGTCCTTTGTTGTTAATGTTATTCATGAATGATTTGAATTTATTTCTGCTTTGTCTGTTTCTTTTTTATGTTGAGGATTGTAAGTTGTTTCGTCGTATTGTTTCTATCCAGGATTGCTGGGATCTTCAGGGTGACATAGACAGACTGATTGATTGGTGTAGGAGAAAACGGCTTTCATTGAATATAAAAAAGTGCAACGTGATGTCCTTCGGCCGCGGAAAATCTAGGATTCAATTTCTATATAACATTGAAGGTAGTGTATTAGAGAGGGTGGCTGAATGCAGAGATCTGGGAGTCTTATTTGATCCGGGGTTAACGTTTGTGCCCCATGTGAATACAATTGTTTCGGAGGGACTTAAGACTCTCGGTCTCATACTCAGAAATTCCAGGTACCTGTTCGAGACTCGATCTCTTTTTCTTCATTTTACGGCGCTTGTGAGGTCAAAGTTATAATAGAATATGGATGTATAGTGTGGAATCCTGGTTATAGGGTTCATGTTGATAATTTAGATAAAATACAGAGGCGTTTTCTGAAGTACGTGAGTTTCAAAGTTCATGGCATCTATCCGACTCGTGGTATGCCAAATGAGTATTTATTGAATAGATTTAATGTAAACTCACTTGAGAGACGTCGGGTTTATTTAGGAATTCTTTTTCTTCATAACATTTTAGTTTTCAAAATTGATTGCCCCTACTTGCTGGCCTCCGTGGATTTTCACGTCCCGAGGTTGCCTGTCCGAAATATAACATTTTATCTTCCGTTTCGACGAACTAACGTGCTTCGGTTTTCGCCAATGTTCAGAATATGCCAAGATTTTTGCAATTTTCAACATGTTCTAGATATTTTTAACAGTTCTCACTTAGATGTCAGAAGAGCTGTGTTGGGATCACAATTGTTGTGAGGAACTTTCTTGTCATTTATGTATTGTATATCCTATTTTTCTTGATTCATCATGAAATTTTTTGTATCATTTGAATTTGGTTTTTTCCCAATCTGTAATTGGCTTAGGCTGTAGATTGATGTAGTATTTAAATTAAATTAAATTTAAATTGAATATGGTGAGCCGGTGCCGATCAAAGGGGATAAGCGCTGTGGAAACATATACGACAGCCGAGATTTCAAGCTGTGGTACTCAGGCAATTCGATTTGAGATCCCTTCGTACTCGGATGTACAAGCCGCTCGATATTTCTTGTGATTACGAAAATAAATAAATGAATTTTGGAATTCTTGAGTTTCATTTCTATCAATATTGTGTCTGGGAACACTGACAGTACTGTTCGGGAATATCGGAACCACCCATAGTATGGCTGCTAGAACAAACGAAACATTTTGCAACACAAATTGCAAAATTTTCCATACTGGTTTTTTTTCCATTAGTTTCAAACTATCTCAATTTTTTCGTGAACAATTTTACTGAGTCATTAACATGACATGGGTATAAAAAAAACATAAAATTTTACACAAGATCAAAGCACTTAACTCCCATTTCAAGAGCCGAATTGGTATACGAGATAAATTGAGCCAGTTGAAAAAGTTAAATCGAGTAGACGACCAACTAGTTCCGAAAAGAAGAGAGCAATACATTGAAGATACCGAAAGATACAAAACTCAGATAACATCACTCACTACACATGCAGCCTTAGAAAAACACGAGTTAGATTTTGACAAAGATAGATACGATTTTGGTTATTCAGCCATACTATGGAGGATGCTTGATAAGTGAAATGGTTCACATTAGAACAAACGAAACTGTCTATTTCATAGAGGATATTCAATAGCTCAGCTTAGTAGAGTACATCCGAAGTTAAAAGACTTCAATATTATGAAGGTGCAACAATAATGGTAATGGCAACTTTGAAATTCATATTTTCAGAATTTACTGTTTTGTTGAAGAATGGTGTAACAGGTCAATTACTTTTTCAAATTACTCAACTTGCTTTGTATTATATAATTGAGTATTTGATCATGCACCATCTATGAGAGGATGAGGGTGTTAGTTCATTTTGTTGATGTTGATGATAATTTGCTCATTGATCATTGATGTTTCTTTCATCGAGCTCTGGTTAAGCTCAGTAAATTCTAATTTCTACTTTTCTATGTATTTGAATGTGAATGACATACACTTATAGAGTGATTGATGTTCAGGAAAAGTTATCGAGAACGGGCCTAATTTGTAAGGTAATAATCGATAAATTTCTGAAAAAAATCACAGTTTCAAAAATAGGTAAAACAATGGAACTTTCATCCATTACTACCCTACGAAAAAGGTCTGTTTTCTATAGCACTTCCATCACATCCATTACTTCTAAAGTGTATGTCACTGACTTAAAAATTTACAAAAAGTTAATACTTAAGATTCATCTCCATAATGAAAAAGTGTTGACAAACCACATCAATGACCAACCCGTTCGGCAACAAATGGTCTATTCATTCTGGCACAAAATGGATTGTCATCAAGTACGATTTTCCCTTTTAGATGGTATGACAAGTTGCATAATATGAAATAAAAATTGTCCTGTTCGAGAAATTTTGTCCGAACTAGTCAATACGGACAATTAAGATGTCTAAAAACATGGTGTATGCACTCGTCAATTTTTGAATGCAATGACATTAGACCAAATCGAAAATAAGTGATTTGTTTCGTGGTGGCGCCACCATGTTCTATCCCTGTTTTATTAAAGAATGTCTAATGATACTCTCTCGTTTTATTTTGTTCTCTATTGATATCGATCACAAATTACAGTAATCTGTGATCCCGATCAATCAACGAATCTGCAGATATTTCATCACTATCGAAGGATTCGAAAGAGTACTTGCCATACTTCAAGTATTCACGAGGAGGATAATTCAACATAATTTCAATAAAATACCGTTAATTGGCGAAATATCCAATATATTTAATTGACGGAAACGGAATTTTCAGTATACATGCACACAATTCACATTACTTATTTTCGATACATTTCCTTTGATTAAATATCGCTGAAGTTGGCATAAAACTCTTAGCTGTATCTGTCCTGAATCTTCGTTCATCTGATTTGGTTCTACCTTAAATTCCAACAACAAAGGGTGATAGTCCAACCACACCGAATTCTTAGCTGTAGTTCTTGATTGTCCATACAGAAAACTGAACTTACTGAACGACATGTTGAATAAATTAATGTTGTACACCCTTTCTCACAACTAACGTCCAGTTTCATAATCAAATTTAAAGTCACTTTAAGCTTAAAGCTTCCTTCACTATCATTTTTAGTAGGGTTAAAGGAGGCTTTAAAATTAAAGGGACTTTAGGTTTGATTATGAAACCGGCCGTAATACATTTTCACACACCAATAATCGTTTATAAATACAGCGCATTCGCAAGTCATAGGAATATTATTATTATTATTATTATTTAATATAATAAGAGTTGAGGTAACAGTACCTATAAACTCAATACATGAAATGTTTGAAAGTAAATTAAAAAAAGAAAGAACAAAATTCAAAGAGAAGAGATCCACCTGTCGTAGCGATTCTTGAAAACATTAACCGATGTAGCGGTCACCACGTCGGTTGGCAGTCGGTTCCAGCGCTCAAATATTCTGTTCGATAGGAAGTTTTGTCGGACGATAGTTCTGAACTTTTCCTTGGCAAGCTTAAAGGGATGTCCCCGTAGGTGATTAAAGTTCCTCTTGAACATGAACTGTAGATCAGCAACAGCATAACCGTGCAATGCTCGGTAGGCAAGGATGAGGTCACCTCGCTCACGACGCTGCTCGAACCTCGGGATACTGAGAAGCCGGAGTCGTGTATCGTAGCCTGGATGGTCACGACCAAACGGTAGCCGTGTACAAGTGCGCTGAATAGCTTCTAACGCATCCACATCCCTCCTCAGTGAAGGCCACCAAGCGGGACCGGCAAACTCCAGCATCGGGCGAACATACGAGAGATACAGAAGCCTACACGTTTGTAAGCTGCACCCATGAAAAGAACGATACAATGAGTGGCATAGTTGTTTAGCTCTATTACAAATAGATGTTAC
Source organism: Coccinella septempunctata (assembly GCF_907165205.1). Classification (NCBI taxonomy): domain Eukaryota; kingdom Metazoa; phylum Arthropoda; class Insecta; order Coleoptera; family Coccinellidae; genus Coccinella; species Coccinella septempunctata. The sequence continues at coordinate 39,817,865 of NC_058192.1, read as the reverse complement.
ATGGCTGGACCAGGAAAAATTGGTTGTTACTATTAGACCCAAATCACAGTGCTCGTCAACACTCTTCAACAATCTGCCGTCGATGAAGTATTCGGTTTTGGGATTTTTCTTGCCCACATGGAGTACGCAGCATTTGTCCAAATTAAGAGGCAGCATCCATTGCCTGCACCACTCATTCAAGGTACTTAGGTCCTTCTTGAGGACATCAGCGCAAGTAAGAGGAAAATTGTATAGCTTCGTATCATCAGCGAATAATGCACACATTGATCGAAGAGAGGAAGGAAGATCCGACGTAAACAACAAAAAAAGAAGAGGACCAAGCACTGTACCCTGTGGGATACCGCTGGTCACTCGATATTTAGATGATTTGCTCTCCCCAACTCTGACACGAAATGTCCGATTATGTAGGAAAGATTCTATCCACGATAAACAACCACCCCGTATACCCAGATGTTCGAGCTTAGAAATGAGCCGACGGTGGGGCACACGGTCAAACGCCTTGGCGAAGTCGAGGTAAATGATATCCACAGGGATATCAGAGTCCCAAGCCTTAGTCCAATCGTCGATACAGGGTAAAAGATTAGTAAGGATGGACCTGCCAGGTAAAAATCCATGCTGTTCTTTAGGGATAATCTTATGATCAACTGCAAAAGTTAAAATGGCATTGCAAATAATTCTCTCCATCACCTTACAAGTGGCTGATGTTAAACTAATTGGCCTGTAATTTTTGGGATCCAATTTGTCCCCTTTCTTAAAAATAGGTGTGATAGAGGCGGACAACCAAGCAGATGGTAGTTTAGAAGAGGTGAATGATTGTCGGAAAATGATGGACAATGGGACAGCTAGTGCTTCAGAGCACTGTTTCAATTGGAACGAGGAAATGCCATCTGGGCCAGGTGCTGAGGAGGGTTTCAGTTCGGAAACATGTTTCATAACCAGGTCTTCACTAAATAGAACGTTGTTTAATTCTGAAGTTTCACGGGATGTCTGCGGAATAGGAATTGGACCTGTAGGTTCATAAGTGAACGCAGCAGAGAATATTTCCGAAAATACATCAGCAGTTTCCATATTATCCTTGCATAATGAGTTAGAACCATTTCTGACTAAAGGAATGCCCACTTTGCTGTTAGATGAAGATCGCAAGTACTTGAAGAGCCTTTTTTTGTCTTTAGAGCATGCTAGTTGGTGTTCATAGGTATTTTTGGAATTTCTTAATTCGTTAGACAGAAAGTTTGAAAAGGACCTATGGTTTAAATAATCATTTCGGGAGTGACTTCGGAGATACCTCTGCCACAGCGATTTTTTCTTCCTAATCATTTCATTGAATCTCCCAGTGATCCACGGTTTAAAGACGTTTGATTTGATGATTTTCTCTTCTGTGCTCAGAGTAACTGCCCTGCTGAAGATCGTGGAGAATGTGTCCACAACTCATCGACATCAGCACCCTCAGGAAGAACCTCATGCCAATTTTCTCTCGATAGTAGCTCCTTAACTCTTTCGTAGTTCGTTCTCTTCACGGTCCTCTTGGTGGATTGGGGTGAACTTGGTATATTTAATTGTAGTTCAGATAGTAGAACAACGTGGTCAGACTTGCCAAGGGGTGGTAGTTGAATATATTATATTCAAATTATTTTCAAATATCAATTGACAACTGTCACTTTCTAAATTTTCTAAATAGTGGGAAAGTGGGAAAAACGAAACTTATCTCTTATTTCCAAAGATTGAAAAACAAAATCTAATCAGTGCATACATATGTTTTTAGACATCTTACGGACAATATTAATTTTTTGCTTAATTTTGCTAATTCTGTATATCATTTGTATATACAGGGTCTTTCACGAGGAACCTCACCCATATTTATACGGGAAACTACTGAACGTATTTTCATGAATTTCAGCACTTAAAAGAATGTGAAACATGGTAAGTTTTTGCATATGGTTCATAAGGAATTATTTATTTATCACTGGACAGAAAACCGATGGCCGATTAGTTGAAATAAAGAGGTTTCCGATACAAATTCGAATCAAAATTCGCCATCTATTTAGGAGCAACCTGTAACTTTTTTCTCTTGCATATTAGGGTGGTAAAATATAAAACATGGTTCAAATAACAGTTCCTGAAAATTTCATCTTTTTGGCGTGAAGGGAAAAGAAATAGCTGAAAATTCAAGACGAAAAACAGTTTTTTGTGAATAACTCAGAAAATATCCATTTTAGGGCAAGGGTGTGATGCATACACTCACATTATTTTTTACCGTCGATTCAATATCTGCCATAAAAAAATGGGGTTCTAATTTGAAAAAATTGATTTTTCACGATTTTGTCATCCCTAACTTTGAAAGCGATTTTTTCACCCCCTGTATCATGAATCGCGATTTCGATTCTCAAAGTGGATACATCAATCTTACATCTTGAAAAATCCCAAAAATGAAAATTTTCCATCCAAAAACCTCGAAGTTATTCTTGTTTCAGCGGAGCTCTATTTTCGATTTTTTTTTCGAATTTTCCCGCTCAGAGAGAATTTTCCTACCAAAACTGAAAAATAACTTGAAATTTTCTAAGGAATCTATTTCTGCAATAAAAAAATGGTGTTCTAATTTGAAAAACGGAAGTTGACGTCATTTCCGGAAAAACCGGAGGTGCTCATGCCTTGAAAATATTTTAGATTTCATCAGCATCGTGAAATACTTATAAGTGCTGAATTTCATGAAAATACGTTCAGTAGTTTCCCGTATAAATATGGGTGAGGTTCCTCGTGAAAGACCCTGTATAGTCTATTCAAGAATGATTGACATCTCGGGTGGCTATGGAGAATCGAATTTAAGTTGGTAATAGCCAAAAGTTGAGATTTTGTATTGCGGAATTCAGGTTGGTATTGTGAATAAACATTGATCTATATGCCAATTATATGTGAATCTATGCACTTACCTACGGTTATTTGAATTTTGTACAGCTGTTGATGTTCTTAATTTAATCGTACAAATTGGAAACATAGTTGTGTCAATATATTCTAGTTCTGTGATTGAAAATACAGAAATTTTTGGAAATATTTTATGACTAGATATTAAGCTGCGCCTGGATTTTCAAGACCTACTGGGATGTCAGTCATTCTTGAATGGACTATAGGTATGAATTTTCATCTACATTCAATAAGTCTACTCTCTTAATTCATCGGAATTATTTCGTTTTACTATCTACTGATGAATGATTAATGAGAATATTGCATTGATACTAATTTATAAAATAAATTAAATATATTTATAATTACCATTATTCTGTAATCACCGACTCGAACACTTTCTCTGTGCAAACGGAAAAACCAATACCTACGTAAGTTTACTAGCACAAAGCGAAATGAGGTGTCTGAAAATTATCCCCATCCACGTAGAGCGCAACGTGACTCGATAACGAATTCAGCTGTGATTGGTTGATGGTGAAGGGTGGAATGAATATCACGTTTTCCAAAATACAGTAATGAGACGCTGCTATATACATTCAGATTTTGCCGATTTCACCTAATATACCTATCGTGTATCAGAGTTGAGAATATTTATCACATAACTTGATCAATAAAACAATATTTCGCACTTGTTCAAGAGAACAAATATATCATAATTTTGGCAAAATATCTGTAATTTTATAATTTTCTGGCGCAAATGGACTCAAAAGATTTATGTTGACTAATTGATGAAAAATTCGTCGACAGATTGAATTTTACCGACAAGATCCGAAAGAAAAAAAGGCGATTAAGAGATTTTCAGGACACGTAGGGGTTTCGAATTCGCCAGTGAACTTCGAATGGACAGAATCCGGCTGATTATAAAGGCAAATAAAAACAATTCTCTCTGAAGAAAATAGCAGTGCTGTAATGTCTTGGGAAAGTTAAGACAGAGCATTTCCTTTTGAACATTTATTCCAATATCTCGACATAATGGATAAATGAATATGAATCAATATGAATCTCACCAAAATCAAATAATACACACGTTGACCGCTACAAGGAAAATATGTCACCCCTCCACGAAAATATAATGTTTCCCTAAAGTATTGCACTCTTTTCCACTTTTTACTTACTAATCAGCTTTCAAATGGTATAGGTATAGAATATACATCAGTTCATCACTATTACCCTCTAGTATTAAAAAATTAAAATTAATAGGTACTCAATGCTTTTACCAAAATTTAAAATGAACTCTTTTGTTTACACTTCTTTCACTACAAATAATAACTGTGTCTTTCTGCGGCTCGTTTTCAGAGGACAAAATATTTGATGGATATTCTTGATGATGATACCTCTGAAACTCAAAAATTTATATCAATTCTCGAAGGCTTTGGTGCAAGGCTTTGGTGCAAGTCTTTCAGTTCATGAACCAACCCGGATTACATCCAACTCTGCTACTTGTATCGACAATTTTATAACGAATGTAAACAGTTATGATGCCATTGTTGTTCCATCGCATATATCAGATCATACATCCCAGTTATTGTCTTTTCCTGTTGGTGAAGCTGATTTTAAATCCGTCCCAAAGCATATTCGCCTGATTAATGAATCGACAATGAAAGACTTGGTGGAACGTTTGTCTATGGAAGATTGGGACGATCTTCTGTCTACCGGAACATTGCGGATGTTGATCTTGTGTGGAATATCTTTTTCAATAGATATAAGACCATATTCGATACTTCATTTCCGCTTGTCATGGTGAGGAATGGGTCGTCACAAAAGAAATATATAGATAAATCACCTGAAGTAAGAGAGCTCAAAAATCGATTGGATTGTATGCATACCATTTGTCAATCACGCCCAGAATTCAACAGTCTTTACCGCAGTACAAAGAAATTATATGACGAGTGCATCAAATCAAATAAGAAAAAATTCTTGAGTGAAAAAATTGCAAATGCCAAAAATAAATTCAAGGTAGTTTGGCAAACGATCAACCGAGTAACTGGCAAAAAAACCCGGAATGATACTGAGAAGCTAAAGTCTGATGAGTCACAAGCACTTGTTAATGCTTTCAATAAGCACTTTATAAATCTCTTCATAAACTTTTTAGGGTTTTCACTCCCAATCTCTGAAACAAAATCAATTAAAAATGAAATCAACGATTTGCTCCTGCGTAAATTCTTGCACTAATTTGTCAGGAGCAAATTTACTAGAAAAAATTGTTGCCTGACAATGAACTCAAAATAAATAACGATGAAATTATAATTCTTTGTAACGTTTCGGAGTCTATATCAGACTCCTTCATCAGACGAAAAAATCTACTTTTGAAAATCTTCTGAATTGTCGCTTTTTGTCTGACATTAATTGTCAACACACCTCCCTCGGTACTCAGAATTCTACTCACTATTTCAATGCTTCAGATACCAGACCTCTTCGCTACAATGAAAGGTCTTTTTTCCTTTTTGAAATTACAGCAGATGAGGTCATCAGGACTGCGAAGGCTATGGAGAACAAAGGTTCTTTTGGATATGACGGAATACCCATGACAGTTATCAAGAGGTCAATTGAAGTTGTTGCGAGACCGGTAGCTCATATATAAAAACTGGGACCGTCTATTTATGCTCTCAGAATAGTGGCCAGGTATCTGAAACATAAAACTGTAAAAACAGTGTACCATGCTACAATTGAATCCAAACTTAGATTTGGTTTAATGCTCTATGGATCTGGAAACATCTCAACCTTGTTCATCTTACAGAAAAAAGCATTAAGAATACTATGTGGTTTAAAGTATAATGAATCATGTAGGGGACATTTTAAGAAAAATGGAATTCTCACCATATATGCATTATATATACAGGAATGCTTGCTCTTCTTCCACAAAAATCAGGAGCTCTATCAACAACATAAAAATATGAAAAGTAGATACCAGACAAGGACAATGGCATACAACCTCCCAAAATGTAATTTGAGTACCACGCAGAGACAGGTTGAATATCGAACTTTAAAAATGTTCAATGCTCTTCCTCCAGAAATCCAGAAAACAAGAGATCATAAAATATTCACAAAACCATTGTATAGTCTATTATTGAATACAGAGCCTTATACCCTGGGAGATTTTGTAGGGTAGACTCTCAACTTTTGTGACACTATTTCGTTTCGTTTTTTTCCTATGTAGGTTGGGAATGATTTGAAATAAAGATCTGTTATTATTATGACTTTAGCCTTGCGACTTTCACACTCCTCTCCAGAGGAAAATTCACTTATCCCAGATATCTCAGATATCAAAAGGATTAAGCTCTGTTGGAGCCCTCTCCAGGTTTTCGGGCTCATGATGGTGGTCGGGTCCGGGTCGCTCCTCGCCTCCCTGCTGTAGGTTGGATTCCTGCTCCACCCGTACTTCCTGTCGGCGCAGACGGTGTTCCCCTGCATTTCCCATGTACTTGCGTACAGTTCTCGCCGTTCCGAGCAGTACCGCCTTCTGCATGACTCTATAGATATTTTCGTCTAACTGAAGTTTCCTCAAGTTCTCCAGTAGTTTCTTCGGTATCAGGCCTGTAGATGAAATGACAATAGGGATGGTCTTGATATCTTTCAGCTTCCACTGTCTTCTGGTTTGTTCCTCGAGATCTCTGTTTTTTGAAATTTTTTCAGTGTGCCTATCTAGAAGATTGTTATTATTTGGAATCGCCACATCGATGAATAGTGCTCTGTCCTCATCCTTATTGAGCAATATGAGGTCTGGTCTATTGTGGGTTATTTTCCGGTCTGTCAGAACCGTGCGATCCCAGTAGAGCTTGTGATGTTCGTTTTCCAGCACAGCATCCGGATGGTAATTGTAATAAGGAACCTTTTTCGAACTTAGAAGTTGGTGTTTTAGTGCCAATTCTTGGTGAAGAATCTTGGCAACAGCATCATGTCTACTTTTGTACTCCGTGCCCGCGAACTTCTGACATCCCCCGGTGATGTGCTGGATAGTTTCATGTGTCGCACAGCCATAACGACAGCTATCGTCCGCCACTGAGGCATCCTTGGCGAAGTACTTCATGTAATTTCTTGTTGGAATAACCTGATCCTGGATGGTGAGCATGAAGCCCTCTGTCTCAGGAAACAACCTTCCGGAAGTCAACCAGTAGTTCGACGCAGATATGTCGACGTAATCATGGTAGACCTCGTTCTGGTGCCTCCCATGCAAAGGCTTGCCAATCAGTTTCTGCATTTTACATTCTGCAGAGTTTTCGACGGTTTCCAAGTGATCCTGTTGTAGCTTTAATGGTGTAGAACTATCAGCAACACAAACTACTCGACGGAGTTCTGACGAAGCTGCTTTGCTCAAGAAATATTTTCGAAGTCCTTCAATTTCCTGGGACATACGGTTGGACAAATCAACAATTTCTCTACCCCCAAGATGTCGTGGCATTTCTGTCCGTTCTATTGAGCTTTTGGGGTGATGTTTATTGTGTTTAGTCAGCATCGTCCTTATTTTTCTCTGTAAAGCTGCTAAATCGGTGGTCGTCCAAGAGATAATACCAAATTAATACCATTATTATGACTTTAGCCTTGCGGCTTTCACACTCCTCTCCAGAGGAAAATTCACTTATCCCAGATATCTCAGATATCAAAAGGATTAAGCTCTGTTGGAGCCCTTTCCAGGTTTTCGGGCTCGTGGTGGTGGTCGGGTCCGGGTCGCTCCTCGGCTGGCCTGGGACATACGGTTGGGCAAATCAACAATTCCTCTACCCCCAAGATGTCGTGGCAGCTCTGTCCTTTCTATTGAGCTTTTTGGGTGATGTTTATTGTGTTTAGTCACATTATTATTATTATTATTATAATGTATATGGCATTCAAAGAGGGTGTCTTCCCAGAATCTCTCAAGATAGCTGTTGTGAAACCAATCTATAAGAAAGGGAATAGAGATGATCTTGATGATTATCGTCCGATAAGTCTGCTTACTTCATTTTCAAAATTATTCGAAAAGGTTCTGGTGAGTAGGCTTCTGAACTTTTTTCATAAATCTCATATTTTTTCTAAATTTCAACATGGATTTTTGAAGACAAGGAGCACGGAAACCGCTATATTGAACTGACGAGATCGATTCTTAGAGCACTGGAAGGCGGTGAGTTTCGGCGGGGCTATTCCTCGACTTCTCCAAAGCTTTTGACTGCGTCATCCATGACATATTAATTGATAAACTATACAGCTACGGTATCAGAGATAAACAACTTGATCTGATTAGGAGCTATCTGGAGGGTAGAGTCCAGAGAGTATCCATGGAGATCGATGGTGCTATCTTCATTTCGGACGATGAAATCTTGCGCTTTGGGGTACCTCAGGGGAGTATCGCGGGACCATTATTTTTTCTGGTTTATATAAACGACCTGCCAGAGTACATTCTCATCGAGGAGCCCATTATGATGAACGCAATTTTTCAAGTAAATGCAATTCACGAAGAGGAAGGGAACCGCTATATGATAGAAGAAAAGGAGGATGGCGAAGACATAGTCATGTATGCGGATGATACTAATATATTGGTTGCGGCTACCAACATATCTGAGGTAGTTGAAGTATCACAAAGAAAATTTTTTAAAATCACGAACTGGTGTCAAAGGAATCAAATCAGCTTGAACCTGAATAAAACTGAATGTTTAATATTCTGCACCTCACACAACAGAATACAAAAGCCAGAGAGTGTCGATCTTCTTTAACATAATATTAGGTTTGTTCGTAGTGGCAATTCCCAACTAATCCACAACTGGCGTTCCCCCACCACTGAGAATCCGAGATCGGTCCTGGATTCGGGCGCTCTACGAACGACAATTCAACGCGTTTTGCCGCCAAATTTTGAATTTTATTTGGGGGCTGGAGCGCAATAAAAAAAAGGTGTTTTATGAGTATGATCCTTTCGTTTTGGTCGTTTCGGATTATTCCAAAACGGAAATTATACCTAGTTTGTTTGCATATTGGTAGTTGCGGATGGCGTATCAATTCTAATATAAGAACCATCGATGGCACCAATCACCCCTGGGAAACCTCTGCTTCGATAATAGGCCTCAATTTCATTTTTTTCCTGGCTGTTTGGCCACTTTATAACTTCGGCCGAAAGGTTTGATAAAAAGAATCATTTTATTTATGATTTTTCTCAGGGTGCTTAAAGAAATGTCATACATATCCGCCACATCCCTGAAGAAGGCACTCTCATGGCCAGAAAACCACAAAAATACCACGACATACTCAAAAGTCGTTATTTTGCCAAACTCTCCCACCTGGTACGAATAGTACTCAGAATGTTCAAATCTTTCCACAATATTATTCAACACTCCACGTGATACTCTAAAATGTTTCAAAAACTCTATATCACTGTAAGATCGCACTGTCTGAATATAATTTTCATTTCTGCGACTGGGTTCTCCTTGAGTTAGTAAGACAAGAATCTCTTCATCACTACTTGATGAGTACACAATTTATCTCTTGAAGAAAATCTGAATACCTCATATTCAACAAAGCAATTAAGTCCGAATATATCCAAGATCAAATGACTTCACCTGTTATAACAGTTTCGAAAGTTATAACTTTCGAAACTGTTCTGATTCTGATCCTCTGCACATGCCCGACAGTTCAGGATTTTTAGTTCACAGCCTGAGTCGTGAATTTTTCAAACGGTCGTGGTTTGATACAGAACGGCCTCTGCGAACAGCCGACTGTCAGTTCTGAATCAGAAATTACGACACTACGAACGCAAATATTGAATTGCGCATGCTCTGTACAGTTCGGGACAGTTTGGGACTACTCTACGAACAAACCTATTAAAGTTAACCAGAGTACCAATTTTCTCGGTATTATATTAGACGAAAATCTCAACTAGCACAATCATATTGATGCACTCCAACGAAGACTAAATTCAGTTCTTTACACTCTTCGAATGTTAAAACAGCAGACTGACTTTGAGTTGCTTAAAACTGTATACTTCTCTAATTTCCAGTCAATCATGGGCTATGGAATCATCGTGTGGGGAAACAGTTCTGATGTTTCTAGAATATTCGTGATTCAAAAAAGGGCTTTAAAAACTATGCTGAGTTTATCCTCCAGAACATCCTGCCGAGGAATATTCAAAAGAGAAGGCATCCTAACAGTAACTGCACTGTATATACAGGGTGTTTCATCATAAACTGGACAAACTCATATGACGTGTAGAGAACATCGGAGAATCATTTTTTTCTTATGAAATATTTCCGGTTTTCGAAGCATAAGGGAAATACACGGTGTTTAATGTCATTTTCGAGCGTTATTATATTGAGTGTGGTCGGTTATGTATAAGACTGGAAGTAATGGTTTCTTGTCATATCGTAGTATTTTTGGATGCTTCATTCAGAAATGGTGTAGAGCACCGAAAAAAAAATTACAAAATGGCGGAAAACCTCCAATGTTCGTGATTTTTTTTTTCGGTTGCCAAATTGATTTTCATTTCCTAAATTAACACAATTTTTAAAGGATATCTGTGAAAAATTTTTTTCAGAAATCGAACAACTTTTTTTTACATATCTACAGCGAAAAAAAAATTTCACTCGAAATTGATGAAATTTTTCACGATTGTACTTACTTTCATACCTAACACGAATATCAAAACAGAATCGAAAAATATCAAACGGTTTCGTTTTTACAGCCATTCAAATGTCCCGTTCGAATATCTGAAATAATAAAAAAACATGACACAGCTTGTGTTCTTAGGCCCATAATTTTTGAATTTGTATGTCGAAACATTCCAGATTGCAAAATGAATTTAAAAAAATCAGTGAAACTTCATTGAGAGTCGAACTCCCTGCCCTGAGTTAAGTACCTATTAAAATAAATGTGGAATCTGAATTGAGACTGTTCAAAGGTTTTTAATTTTCGTTGCCAAGCAAAGGCAGCTCATAGAATTTGACAGAGTATTTGAATTTAACTGAATATAATATTGCAACTATCTTGAAACCAATTTATGCAGTTTGAGTAGAAATTGGCGGTTAATACTTCCCAGATATTAATGGCATGGCATTATTGCGGAAATTTCTACGAATAATTCCACAATTTCACAAACGCAACAAAAAAAACCTATTAGTATAAAATTTATTCATAATTCGTTCTCAAAAATATTGCCATTTTTCAGGATACACTTTCTCGCCCTTTTCGCCACACTATCCACCGCTGAACGAACCATTTCCGGGTTTCGGCGAATCTCTTCGGCGGCTGATTCGATTCTTTGAATCAGTTCTTCTCTCGAAGTCACTGGAGCTCGCTTATCATAAACAAGACTCTTCATATGACCCCAGAAATAAAAATCCATAGGTGTAAGATCTGGAGAACGAGGAGGCCATGCGACAGGTCCCAATCGGCCGATCCATCGGCGAGGGTATTGAGAGTCTAAAAATTCTCGTACACTCCTCACTATGTGAGCAGGGCAACCATCATGCTGGTACCATATTCCTTGAAAGTGACTCAAAGGAATATCTTTCAATAGATCGGGCAGAGTTTCCCTCAAAAATTGATTATAGCCATTTCCAGTCAATGTTTCAGGAAGAATGTACGGTCCTATAATGAATCCATCCTTCATTCCCGCCCAAACATTGACAGAAAATCTCTTCTGGCTATTTTTTGCTACTGTTGCATGTGGATTTTACCTTTGCCATATTATATTATTTTTTTTGTTGAAGAAACCATCTCTGTGGAATGTTGCTTCATCCGTAAACAGTATGAGACGTAGGAAATTCCTATTCTCACGTGTCCTTCTTAAAATAAATTCACAGAATTCTTTCCTCTTCTCAAAATCACCTTCTTCTAAGGTTTGACATGAATGGAAATGGTACGGATGGTAGCGATTTCTTTTCAAAACTCTCCATACAGTGGATTTACTCTTATTCACACTTGGATGATTTGTTAGAGTTCTCGTTGATACCATCGGATTTTCACTCACTAAATCCAGGATACGTTCTTCGTTATTTCGGATTGTTTCCTTCTTCTTGCGGTGAAGAATACCTTCTTCACGTAATTTACGCACTGTTTTTATGAAAGTTTTAAAATTAGGAACGTTTTGGCTTGGAAATCTGCGAGCGTAAATTTCCCTTGCTTTTCTCTCTGAGGAATTCGCTTCATAATAAGCCTGAACCATATCATTTTTTTCTAAAAGTGAATATTTCATTTTCGTTTGCATACAAATCGTTTCAATATACTCGAATTATCCAGTAAAATTCAAAAACCCTGTCAAATTCTATCAGCTACTGTTGCTCGGCAACGAAAATTAATATGTATACTCAGAACCTTAGAACAGACTCATATTTCACATTAATACTTAACTCAGAGTAGGGAGTTCGACTCTCAATGAAGTTTCACTGATTTTTTTAAATTCATTTTGCAATCTGGAATGTTTCGACATACAAATTCAAAAATTATGGGCCTAAGAACACAAGCCGTGTCATGTTTTTTTATTATTTCAGATATTCGAACGGGACATTTGAATGGCTGTAAAAACGAAACCGTTTGATATTTTTCGATTCTGTTTTGATATTCGTGTTAGGTATGAAAGTAAGTACAATCGTGAAAAATTTCATCAATTTCGAGTGAAATTTTTTTTTCGCTGTAGACATGTAAAAAAAAAGTTGTGTTCGATTTCTGAAAAAATTTTTTCACAGATATCCTTTAAAAATTGTGTTAATTTAGGAAATGAAAATTAATTTGGCAACCGAAAAAAAAAATCACGAACATTGCAGGTTTTCCGCCATTTTGTAATTTTTTTTTCGGTTCTCTACACCATTTCTGAATGAAGCATCCAAAAATACTACGATATGACAAGAAACCATTACTTCCAGTCTTATACATAACCGACCACACTCAATATAATAACGCTCGAAAATGACATTAAACACCGTGTATCTCCCCTATGCTTCGAAAACAGGAAATATTTCATAAGAAAAAAATGATTGTCCCGATGTTCTCTACACGTCATATGAGTTTGTCCAGTTTATGAGGAAACACCCTGTATATCGAACTCTAGTATTCGTGAAGAATAACTTCCATTATTTTGAAAAATATTTGAATCTAAATATGACCAGGCGCATACACTCATTCCATGTTCCGAGGTGCTCTCTCACGCTAACACAAAGAAACGTAGAATACATGAGCCTTGTTTTGTACAAGTTGCCCAAAAAATATCAAATTATAGCAGATATAAAGAAATTCAAAAAAGTTGTTCAAAAACCACTTGTTGATTTGGAACCATATTGTATGAGTGAATATTTGAGTCATAGTTTTCTTGTGTGAACATCTCTGTTTTTTTTTTCTCTTGCTTTTGACTTGTTTTCTCTTCAAAATTGTATTTTTGATCATGAAAATAAATATTATTATGACTTTAGCCTTGCGGCTTTCACACTCCTCTCCAGAGGAAAATTCACTTATCCCAGATATCTCAGATATCAAAAGGATTAAGCTCTGTTGGAGCCCTTTCCAGGTTTTCGGGCTCGTGGTGGTGGTCGGTTCCGGGTCGCTCCTCGCCTCCCTGCTGTAGATTGGATTCCTGCTCCACCCGTACTTCCTGTCGGCGCAGACGGTGTTCCTCTGCATTCCCCATGTACTTGCGTACAGTTCTCGCCGTTCCGAGCAGTACCGCCTTCTGCATGACTCTATAGATATTTTAGTCCAACTGAAGTTTCTTCAAGTTCTCTAGTAGTTTCTTCGGTATCAGGCCTGTAGATGAAATGACAATAGGGATGGTCTTGATATCTTTCAGCTTCCACTGTCTTCTGGTCTGTTCCTCGAGATCTCTGTATTTTGAAATGTTTTCAGTGTGCCTATCTAGAAGATTGGTATTATTTGGAATTGCCACGTCGATGAATAGTGCTCTGTCCTCATCCTTATTGGGCAATATGAGGTCTGGTCTATTGTGGGTTATTTTTCGGTCTGTGAGAACCGTGCGATCCCAGTAGAGCTTGTGATGTTCGTTTTCCAGCACAGCATCCGGATGGTAATTGTAATAAGGAACCTTTTTCGAAGTTAGAAGTTGGTGTTTTAGTGCCAATTCTTGGTGAAGAATCTTGGCAACAGCATCATGTCTATTTTTGTACTCCGTGCCCGCGAACTTCTGACATCCCCCGGTGATGTGCTGGATAGTTTCATGTGTCGCACAGCCATAACGACAGCTATCGTCCGCCACTGAGGCATCCTTGGCGATGTACTTCATGTAATTTCTTGTTGGAATCACCTGATCCTGGATGGCGAGCATGAAGCGCTCTGTCTCAGGAAACAACCTTCCGGAAGTCAACCAGTAGTTCGACGCAGATATGTCGACGTAATCATGGTTGACCTCGTTCTGGTGCCTCCCATGCAAAGGTTTGCCAATCAGTTTCTGCATTTTACTTTCTTCAGAGTGTTCGACGGTTTCCGAGTGATCCTGTTGTAGCTTTAATGGTGTAGAACTATCAGCAACACAAACTACTGGATGGAGTTCTGACGAAGCTGCCTTGGAAAATTCCGCGTCTTATTGGAATAGGTCCTGTTGTAATGGAGCAATCTGCTGCTTTCATTTGAAGACTAGTACGCCAGGTTGACATGGCGTTTTTCAGGAACTTAACAATATTGGGATCCACCTTGTAAATCTTCAAGATCGTCAAGAGCCATTCGTGAGGTATAGAATCGAATGCTTTTTTGTAGTCTTTGTACGCAGCGTAAAGATTCCTTCGCTTAGAGAACGCTTGATTGCAGATAACTGAATCTATTATTAGTTGTTCTTTGCACCCTCGGCTGTCTTCGGTGCATCCTTTCTGTTGCATGGCGATGATGTTATTCCTTTCGCAATGGTTGTGAATTCGGTTTGAAATGCACGATGTGATTAATTTGTACATCGTTGGAAGACATGTGATTGGTCGGTACTTGGATGGGTCTTCTGTATTCCTTTGGTCTTTAGGTAACAAGTATGTTGTGCCATGTGTAAGGAATACTGGCATTCTTTCAGGATTTTCAATGACATCATTTATTGCGGAGATCAATTTGTCATGCATGATCCAAAGTTTCTTGATCCAGAAGTTCTGTAATCCATCAGGCCCAGGTGCTTTCCAGTTGTGCAGTCTTCTGATAGCTGATTTTACTTCTTCAATTGTGATCATGTCATGCTGCATCGGCTCATATTTTATAGCTTCAGATTTTTCATCTTCAATCCATCCGGTATCTCCATTGAAGTGAGGTTTCGTTGATAATTGTTCGGTCCAGAATTGTTCAATGGCTTCCTTTGGTGGTAACTTTCCATTTTCTCCATCCGACGATGTGAGTGACCGGTAGAAAGATTCTTCCGACTTTTCGAATGAATTATTGTCTCTTTTCCGGCTATAATTGCTTTTATATCTCCTCAGGCGTTCTGCATACAGACTTAATTTTTGCTGTTTCTATCCATGATCTCTTTGGCAGCTTTCACAACCTTTCTTCCTCGATTCCCGTTCAAGTACTCCGTCAGTCGTCCAATGTCTCTTCTTAGCCTTTCTGTTTTGTGTTGAAGACGTTTCTGCCATGCTGGCGCGTGTAATTTGTGTAATTTTGGACCATCATTGTTCGTTTGGCGAATTTTTGCCCCCATGGTTTTCGCTGTCGTTAGCGCTGCACAGTGAAAAACTAGATGCAGATATTCCAATGAACTTCCGTTCGGTAGGTATTCAGGTGAAACGTCCTTATTCAAAATGTCGATTATAAGTGACAGTTTCTTGGATGTATTGAGCCGTGGAGGTGCTACTCGATGAAGAGGATCTGTTCCTTCCAGTTCGGCAAAGTATCTCCTCATGTCAGAGTCAACTTGTCGGTGGAGCTCTTCCCTATCGTCCTGGTGTTCAGGCTCACTTGCGTTGCAAGATGAACTTTCAGTATCAGTTTCTTCTGCCTGTTGTTGCCCAAGCATGTGAATTTCATCAGAGGTGTTGGTGTTATTCTCTATTGCAGGCGGACGCTGAAGTTCTCGTTTAATTGCGCCGATTCGGGCCGTTGGTATTAGTTCATTTCTCAGAATTACGCGGTACTGGTCTGCCACTCGTTGTTCATTGACATTGAGATTTGGGTAGGCGTTGCAGAATTCCTCATGGAGCCTTTTCCTATAGTTGTTCGTGTTCTGCCCTAGTCCCGTGATGGAGTTATATATGCGCACTATAGTTTCATTCATAGACGTTGTCCACTTCATGCGCTTTCTAACTAACCCCGCTTGGGTGAGCACTGGCTGAATATCCTGCGCAGCATCTTCAGCGGTTCGAGTCGGCAATTGAATTGGACTCGTTGGTTGCTGTTGTTGCTCTGGAGCTGTAGCTTCTTTTGCAGCAGGAGCCCGCTTCCTCAACATCCTGCCACCGACGTCCCGCATGCTGTCATGTCCTGCGCCGGCTCCAGATATGCCCTGACGATCCCCAGGCAGCGATTTGTTTCCGAGGCTTCTCGTTATCACCATTTTCATGGGTTTGTGCTCCCCTTTCTGGGTTTGGGTGAGGGGTAGAGAAATGAGAGCAGAAAGAGCACCCCTATAAAGGATGTGAAAGAGAGAGGAAAAAGGAATGGGACTGCGGACAGCAGGCGTGGCTGGCTGCACCGTCTACGTCGTTACGATGGCTGCCCGGCAGGCCATCTACCAGATAGCTGCCAGGCAGGCCAGACAATTTATTATTATTTTTTTTTATTTATTATTATTATTATTATTATGTACTAAATTACAATTGTCACTAACACAATCGTCTGTAGCATGGTTCCTTTGCATATTCCCAAGACTGTAATTGAAATTTGGAGGGTTGATTTCTTTCAGCTAAACAGTTAAACTTTCAATAATATTTTGAAATTCATAGTTAATATTAGGCCTCCATACATATGAGCGAGCTAAACAAACCATCTCCAAATGCTTCCCTTAAAGAAGTTTCAAGAATTTCTTGCTAAGAGACAAGGGAATGACAACCTTATGACCCAAAAACAAATACCCTTCATCAATACTTAATTTATTTTTATATTGCAAATAAGGCTTCAAATGTGAAGCTACTGATTTCGGCCAACCCTGTCTTACATATGTACAGACCTCCATTATTTCCCTATTTCTACCTGACTCTAATCTGATTTCTTTCCTCCTATTGGTATGTCCTTATTTGATGCAATAAAATTAACTTATGGATTTCCATAATTCGTTTCGTTAATATGGCCGTTCAACGGTAATCCTGACAAAAATCTGCTTGATTATTAAACGATTCAATGTATTCAATTTCATGAATGTGTAGCTAGAGAGAAACGAGGCCCAACGTTGTAACCGATATGCAGCTTGTATGCACATTCCAAATAAAGTCAACAGACACTTGGCATCCGTTTTTATACTGAATTTGCTACCATACAAATACTGAAAAAATTTCTTAACGCCAACTTTAATAGCCAAGGCCTCCTTTTCCACCTGTTTGTAATTCTGTTGCCTTTTGGTTAATGTTTGGGGAAAGTATGCCTTAGGACACTCGTCGTTTGGAATGTAGCGGTGTGAAATTACAGCTCCAAAACCATAAAATGAACTGCTTGCGGTTAATACTATCGGAAAGTTGGGATCATAATGAACTAAAACGGGGAATGAAGCTAACATTCTCTTAACATTTCCTAAATAAGCAAAATCACATTTCCGACAACATTTGAATTGAACATTTTTCTTCAGTTAATTATGCATGGGCTGTAGGAGCATTGACGTCTTCTTAATGAATTATTATAAATATTTACTGATCCTAAAAAAGATTCTAGTTGAGCCACATTCCTTGGCGGTTCTGCTTTTAAAATTGCATCGACCTTGTCTTCAGATGCGTGTAATCCATATTTATTGATCCTGTTCATAAAATTAGTCACCAATTCCTTGAAGAAACTACAATTATCCATGGAAATCGTAAAGCCACTATCGTTCAACCTTTGCAAAACCTCTTTTACCCGATTCAAGTGTTAAATTTTATTGGAATAAAAATGATGTTGTTAAATTTTATCTTTACCTCTGATTAAGATACATATATGATTAATACAACTACTCCATCTATTCCCGCTTATAATTAATCGATTATTTGGAAGAGAAATGGGACACTATTGATACCAGAAGGTAGACATTTATAACAAATAAACCCTCATGAGTAGTAATTGTAATTAACAATATCGAATCAGCATCGAGCTAACTTGCTGATAGGCATTATTTAAATCAATTTCAGTGCAATGCATACCACGTTGCAGTTAATGAAATAAATCTTTTATTAACGGCAATGCACATCTATACTAATGACAGACAGGATTCAGAGAGATTTTGTAGTGTAAGGTATCTGTTTTATATAACCCTGTATATAAATACATATTGTAATTATGATATAGAATGATAGGCGCAGGTCCGTTGATATTGTGAAGACCTCGCAGATATTGTATGAGGGGATAAATAGAAAAAGTTATCGAATATAGATTATGGTCGATCGTGAGCTGGGTTGCCTGACTCCGGTTTGTCAGGCGCCGACGAAAGAAAAACTTTGTCGTCTGTCAATCACGACAATTTTCGTATCATCGCCGGACGCGCCGAATCAATTATTGGTGCCGTGAAACCCAGGAAGTAATCTAAAATCCCCTAAATTCAGTCTATTTTTCCATTTCTGTTCATCTGATTATTTAATTTCAAATTCATCATTTTGTTTCCATTCGGATAAATCAATTGAATTTACTACACGGCAATCCTTATCGCGCTGTCATCTGTTTATATCTTCAGCGATAAGGGTGTGCATCAGTAGTTATTCCGAAATTCCTTCGAAGTAAATTCGCATCTTGAAATAATTGTAATTTCGAGTGTTGCATTCAACGTCATCTGTTTATTATCTTCACTGATAAACAATCAATCGTCTGTTCATTGCTTCTTCGAAATCCCCGTGAATAATTTCATTCTTTTTACATACCGGGGTTGCTCGAACAATCAAAAGGCCGTCGGTAGAGAAACTGAGGGCATCTATCACCGAAGCTGTCATCAAACGCGAAAATGCATTCGCCGCGGCTTCTACACTCCTCAATATGGTTAAGGGTTTGACCACTGAGGTCCAGGTATCCAACATGTGCATGACTGAGTTGATCATGGTGGAAAAGACGTTCAAAGAGGCTGATGAGTTGATCATCAAACTTAACTCGCAGTTGTCAGAGTCAGTCAGAGTGTGATGAATCACCCTCAAAATTCGCAGCATTTTTTGAAATTTGCTTGCACATTCGTGCTGTCCATAGCCGTTTAGCCCCGCCTTCGTCTGCTGCCGCCCCCTCCTCTTCATCGGTGGAGCTTTCTATTCCTCGGGTTGAGTTGCCCTGCTTCTCTGGGAAAATCGAGGAATGGCCCGGATTTATCGCCTTTTTCGATGCCCTAGTGCATTAAAAAAAATCTCTGGCGCCCGTTCAGAAGTTTCACCTTCAATCGTCTGCTCTTTCTGGTGAGGCAGCTGCTGTCATCTCGGGCATCGAAATGAATTCGGTGAATTATCCTCTGGCTTATCAAGCCCTTCACTCCCGCTACCAGAATCCCCGGCGTCTGGCAGATCTTTACGTGAACCAGATTTTAGAGTCCCGGCGAGCATCTGTGTCTTCTTTGCCACTGTATGTCGAATAAAATCGTCAAATTGCCCGAATCGTCAAATAAAAAAGAATTATTGAGATTTTTAGGCTTAGTGAATTACTTAGGTAGATAAGTAGCCTTTGCTTCTAGATCTTTAACTGATTGTGAAACTAGGTATGCTAACATTGAATGTGAATTGGCCGCTATAGTTTTCGCATTTGAAAAATTTAATTATTGAGTTTATGGCAGGCATGTTGAGGTTTTAACGGATCATAAGCCTTTAGCCTTTAGTGAATATTCTAAAGAAAGATATCAATAAAATATCATCTAGGCAACAAAGATTAGTTTTCAGGCTTTTGAAGTATGATTTTCCATTGAGATACATTCCGAGTAGAGGAATGTACATAGCGGATAAATTGTCTCGAGCGCCAATAAGAAATGATTTTAATGATGAAGAAGAAAGTTTTTTGATTCATAATATACTCAAAAATTTGCCTATTTCTGATTTGAAAAGGAAACAAATCGCTGATGCAACAAAAAATGATGCTAAATTGAAAAATTTGAGAGAATTGATCGAAAAAAGATGGCGAAATTTGAAGAAAATTAAAGACACTGAGTTGATAAAATATTTCGCTATAAGGGACCATTTGTCCTGGTATAATGGTTTATTTTTTTGCAATGACCGTGTAATAATACCAACTCCAATGCGCGAAGAAATTTTAAATAAAATACATGAAGGTTATTTAGGACTTAACAAATGTGAATTAAGAGCTAGGGAATGTGTATTTTGGCCTAATTTAACCAAACGATTGAATAATAAAGTATTGACTTGTGAAGTTTGCAATACATTCAGAAAGGAAAACCCTAGATTGCCAATGAAACCGCACGAAATACCCAAAAGACCGTGGTCTAAAATTGCGACAGATATTTTCGAATTTCAAGGTAAAGCATATCTTGCTGTAATAGATTATTTTTCGAAGTGGATTGAAATGAGATCAATTCGAAATAAAACTTCCAAAGAAATAATCAAAATTTTCGACTCAATTTTTTCATCTTTTGGCTTTCCTGATCACATAATAAGTGACAATAATTCCTTCAATTCATACGAAATGATATTATAAATTATTTCAATTCATATAATATTTTACTTACAACATCTAGTCCTAACTACCCCAGAAGTAATGGTTTGGCAGAAAAGGCAGTGAGTATTTGTTGAAATATGTTTAAAAAAATGCTGTTTTGAAAATTCGAACATTTATATGTATTTGTTGAAGTACCGAAATACTCCCATCCCTGACGTTGGCTTTTCACCTGCACAGATAATGTTAAAACTATCAATCTGAGGTGGTTGATCCTATCAAATTAAATGAAATTCTTGAAAACAGGCAACATAAGCAATCTTCATATTATAATAGACTTACAAAAACCACGAAAGAAGGAAAGAGTAATGATAGAATTTGGTTTAAACATAAAGATTGTTGAAAAAGAGGAATAATAGATAGTAAAGCGACTCAGCCAAGATCTTATTATGTTAAAGACAATTGTAACAAAACATTCAGGAGAAATAGACAACATTTTATAATAGATAACGATAACACAGATAGTGATAATATTGTTGAAAATAATTGTAGAACTCATGATTTTCGTAGGAGGAGTTTGATTAAAGGACCTAGAAGATTAGTTTATAATTAGATTGAATCAATTGATCATTATGTAAATATATGTACATAAAAATGAAAATTATGTATAGTTAGATATAAGCTTGAGGGGAAGGATATAAGGTATATTTTTTTTTTTTTTTTTTTTTTTTTTTTTTTAAATCACCGCGCTTTGCGGGCTTGTGCTTAGTCATCTGTCGGACGCGAAGCAGCGTCAAGACAGAATGCTGCAGCTACGGGGCCTCCAGGAATTTCCGCACAATTCTCACCGTTCCCAGAATGACCTGTTTTTGGGCGCTAGAGATGACTTTGCGTCCCAAACCCAATCTTTTCGTATTCTCCACTAAATGCCTCTCAACCAGTCCATTAACCGACATTATCAATGGGAGGATACTAATGGATCTCAAATCGTACATCTCGCGGAGTTGATAGGCGAGGTCACCATATTTCGAGATCTTATCACTGTATGCCCTAGCTAAGTTCTCATCGGCTGGAATTGTAAAGTCCAGCAACAAGCAGGTTTTCTTTTCTTCATCGAACAGCGCTACATCCGGTCGATTATGGGCTACACCTCGGTCCGTTATTAATGTTGAGTCCCAATATAATTTGTATCGGTGGTTCAGTAAAAGAGGCTTCGGCGCATACAGATATTGGTGGATTTCGTTTTGAATCAATCCTAACTTGAGTGCCAGTTTCTGATGATAGATCTTTCCCATGGCATTGTGCCTTTCAAGATAGTCTCTCGGGGCCATGATGGAGCAGGCCGAAGTCATGTGCTGAATCGACTCAGGAGCCTGGGAACATTTGCGACAGAGGGTGGAGGGGATGTCCTGCCCGGCGATATGTTTCAAGTACATCCTCGTTGGCATCACCTGATCCTGTATCGCCAGAAGTCTCCCCTCTGTCTCAGGAAACAGGTATCCTGCCCGAAGGTAAGTAAGCGACTCCACTTCATTGACCTCTCTGCTTTTCAGGTGACCAGGATACCTCCCATGCAGAGCCTTTCCACCCCACTCCTCTACGCACTCACTAACGGATGGAGCCGCCAGCTTATAATCCGGAACCGACAACTTCAGTATGGAGATGTTTACGTCAGCCTCCCGGATTGCCGCACTAACAGGTGAGTCCAGCTGCATGAAATATGTTCTTAGGGCATTAACATTTTCCGCATGGGCTGTCTCTATGTTTATGAGTCCTCTTCCCCCGTTTTTCCTCGGAAGATAAAGTCTAATGGTGGATGAGTGGGGGTGGTGCATGCCGTTCTTCGTTAGCATAGTTCTAATCTTTCTATCAATCTCCCTAAGGTCCGTCTGTGACCAGGCGAGAACACCGAACGAATAAGTAATGCCCGGTATAGCCCAAATATTGATTGCGGTGAACAGCGATTTGGAGTTCAGGCCAGATTTCAGCAGCAAGTTCACTCTCCTATACAGCCTCTCCCTGAAAATGACTTTCATTTCTGATGTTCTTATGTCGAGGGCCTGATTTATTCCTAGGTATTTGTACGACTCATCCTCATTCAGTGCGGAAATCCTATTGAAGTTCATCAGGGTAGTGGTTCGAGGTTCCTGAATCTTTCCCCTTTTTACTTCGAGCGTAGCACACTTATCGGTTCCCATTTCCATCTTGATTGAATCGCTGAAAGCTGCGACAATTTCAAGTTGTCGTCGCAGCTGCTCTGTGCTCGAAGCATATATCTTTAAGTCATCTATGTAGAGGCGATGACTGATCCTGACTCCTCTTTCCTTGTTGATGGTATATCCGTAGTTGGTGTTATTGAGGAGTTTGCTTAGGGGATTCAAGGATAAACAAAACCACATGCAGCTTAGAGTATCACCCTGGAAGATTCCGCGTCTTATATCGATAATACTTGACTTCACTATGCCTTCCATTGTTCTTAGAAACAGAGTGGTTCTCCAGGTGTTCATGAGGTGTTTGAGTAGATTTATCACCTGCGGTGCTATGCCATGCATTTCGAGTACTTTAATTAGCCAGGTGTGAGGGACGGAATCAAATGCTTTTTTGTAGTCGATCCACGCTACGGATATATTTCTCAATTTTTTCTTTGCTTGTTTGGTTATTATATGATCCACTACAAGAAGCTCCTTACATCCTTTATTTTTGTTGCGACATCCATTCTGCTCGTCAGCCATTAGGTGGTGTTCTCTCAGGTGTCCGTGAACATACAGATTTAGCACTCCTGTCAAGATCTTATAGACAGAGGGGAGGCATGTAATCGGACGGTAATTTCTTGGGTCTTTTAAGTCTCCCTTCTTGGGCACCAGATGTGTGATGCCCAAGGTGAAGAATTCTGGTAAATTTGAGGGGTCTGACAGCGCCCTTTGAAATAGAGTTGCAAGCCTCCCATGAACACTTGTGAAATGCTTCCACCAGAAATTCTGCAAGCCATCCGCTCCTGGTGATGCCCAGTTGTTTGAGCGTCTCAGAGTCGCTGTGATATCTGATCCCGTTATGTTCACATCCTCCATATGAGTGCTTGGGATCTGTGATTGTGCCTCATCTATCCAGTGCGCTTCGTTGTCGTGATCTACTCTTTCAGACCATATCTCGTACCAGTACTTATAGGCCTCGTTAGGATCGAGGTGATGGCATTCTTCTTCGTTGTTACATTCGAGATTACGAAAGAACTGTTTCTGATTGTGATAAAACAGCTTATTATTTTTGTATCTCTTAGTTCTGAGATTGTAACGACGAATTCTGTTTCCTAATGCCTTGATTTTTTGCTTTAGGCTGTCGCATATGATGTTGACTCTCTCTCTGAAAGCAGGGTCTCTTCGTTTCACACGGTAGGCTGATACTAGCTTTCTGGTCATCCTTATGGTCTTATTCGATGGGTGTGGAGTATTCAGGTAAGTATGCATAACTCCTATTTTTTTTCTCATGCTGTTTATGTTGTTTTCCAGGCGGACCTTCCAAGGCGGTGCTGTGGGCCGGTGGCTGTCTCGACTCTCAAGGCTCTCCCCATGGATCTCACAAACGGTTGCCGCTCCTGCATACACCATATCGACCATCTCCCTCAGACTGTGCACATTCTCCAGCTGCCCAGTCAGCACTGTATTCATGGCCCCCACTGTATCTGCAACGTACTTCGAGTATTGCAATCTAGCCATCTTTGGTCTTCTTTCTGCCTGAATGCTGGAATACTTCATGAGGTTCGTTAGGAATAGTTCCTTGATAGCCCCAGTTTGGTCGGTTGGTGGCAGCAAAATACTTCTGCGTATCCTCACAGACGATCTTCTCGGATCTCTCTCTTGGTTAGCTGGTTCCCCCTGCTCCTGAACGAAACGTGGGAAACTACTGGCTTTAATGTTCGCAAGCTCTACGCGCGATAATTTTTGTTTCTCAAGTATCCATCTTACACGGTTAGAGAGAAGTTGTGCGTATGCTGGTCTACTGGGGCATAAATCTTCCCATATTGCTATAAGATGTTGTCTTTATGTTCTTGTTGATTCCAAAGCGAGTTCCGAAGCGATATAATGCGCACGCATAACTATACAGTTATCTTCTCTAGTCCAGCGTGTGCGCCTATCCCGTCTTGGTGTCCCTGTAGCGGAGTGTCGCTGTTGCGCACTCAAGCTATTGCGGATTACTCTCTGAGGAGTGACGGGATTTGGCCTTGCGGTGCCGTCTCGGGGGGGTGCGCCGCTCGCTCCACACCTGACCCCTACAAGCCGATCATCCGGACGGTTCCGAGAGGAGCCGGCCTGACACTCCCCGCCGCCCTGTTGTCTAGTTATAACTGGGTGAGCAATTTAATCAAACTTGCTAAGGCTGCTGACCTACAGCAAGCTGTGGTGACTCGGGTACGCGGGATCGTCACTTCCCGATGGTAGTTAACACCTACCACCCTGCGTATGCATTTATATATATATATATATATATATATATAAATTCATAATTATATATATATATATATATATATATATATATATATATATATATATAATTATGAATTTTGGGATGAAGACTTGGTTTTTAAAAAACACTTTATTTACAATAGAGAATATTTGAATATTCTGTGTAAACTATGACTATCGACTAAGGCTCTAGATCTATTTCTTCACTGAAGGCAAGGAAGAAGATGCTTTTATACAAATATCTTATCTATAGGATGTGACTCAGCACTGCAGGTGTTCACTGCTGACTTAGCAGGCTGCAACATAGTCATATACAAAGCTTATGGTTGATCTGGATAAGTTACATTGAATTAATATGGGGTTAAACACTACTGTTGTATCTACATTATATTGACTTATGAACCTCTTCTTGATCTTGAGTAAGAGTTCATTTCTATTGGTGTTTTTTGGTTTGTTGAGTTTACGATAATATGTATGTACTATGTCATCGTGTATTGTTATCGGGGAGTGTATTCTGCTCATCTTCTTTGTAAGATCCTCTATTTCTCTAGTTTTTTTATTTATCGTTTTAACATTGACGTTTGGGATGCCTTCGATTGGTTTCTTCGGATGGTTGACCTACAATGGGACATTTTGTGAGTTCCCTGACATTTTGAGCATTTTGGTGGACTTTTGCAATTTTCAGTTGTATGATCAAATAGTAAGCATTTGTTACAAGGTATCTGTGTTGGTTCTGCTGCATGACTGGGGAACACCATGTAGTGACGATTCATAAAAAATAGACCATTGTTAAGTAGTGTCTCGAACGCATTAATTTCTCCTGTAATTATTCGTATATAACCTGTTGGACAAGAGTGAATTCTTAATACAATTCTTTTACAGTACCGATGTTTTATTCCTAATGAAGTTAATCGTTGACTTATTTCGTCGTCCTTGATATTCTTTTCAACTGATGCAATAACTACTGAATAGGTTTGTTGAGGTTCTTTTCTCTCGCTTCTTTGTTTTTGGTTTTTAGTTTCTTTGTAGCTTGTTATTCTTTTTTCTGCTTTTAGTTCGTTTAGGGCTTTTTCTAGTTGTATTTCATCAGTATTTGACTTCAAAAGAAATCCTAATTCAGTTTTCAGAATAATATCTTCTGTATTCGGTAATTTGGAGTTCCAAATAATCGCCATTTGAATTCTATCTATTTCATTACTTTCAGGAATGATGTAAAATAAATTGGTGTATTCTGTGGATTTGATTTCATTCATTTTTGGTGAAAAGTATTTGTTTATGTTTTTTGTTGGATTATTATTCATTTGTTGTTGGGTGTCTATTGTTTTTTGAGTTGTTTCTGTAGCAGATGTTGATGGTGCATTATTCGTCTTATCTATTTCCATGCGTTCAGGTTCATTTGATTTTTTTCCTTTAATTAATTGTGGTTGTTTGAAAATGATATCTGGAGATTTGTTTTCATTTTTCTTCTTCGCAGTCGCAGTCTTAACATTTTTTCTTCCTCGTTTCCTTTTGGAAGCGACCTTTTTCAGATCTTCTTCTTCTCCCTCCGAAGTCCCGTAGGAAGTGGAGCCGCCGATCTGAGACATTTCATAAAGGCAGAAATTCTCAAAGTCTGCAGCCTTCACCGGGGAATTATCGTCGATTTTCTTTGCTTATCTTAAACAGCTGTCGATTTATTCACTATCAGTTACGATTCGTATCAATGAGAACGTAATTTAGAAGCAGATGTGCTCAGCATGAAAGCCAAACACAGACTGTGGGAAAAAGTACTTATGAATCAAATGAAAACCCCACTTTTATCAAAAATCCAATAACGCGTAAACTCGATCCCGTATACAAAAAAGTAGATATTCGCGAAATCGATACACATAGAATTCAGGATAATAAAAATAAACACATTTATCATAAGAAAATTAAAAAAAAAAAAAGTAGTTGAATATTTTGTTTCAGATCAAGATGAAATACGTCACATTTATTTTCATAATACTCGAGGCAGTAGAATTAATAACGAACCTCACAATTATTCCGTTAGAAAATAATATTCTTCCAATTTTATTAGGAAAAGCCTACATTACCAAAAGGCATATACAATTGATTTATCATATTGATTTGAGTTAAATTGAAGATTTAATATTCAAATATCAAAAAGAGATCGATCATTTCAAAAATAAACAACTAGGGTTTTCTCAGACAGCACATTATCAGTATTTACAGCATTCAAATTTAATAAATGTAAAAACATTAGAAGAACTTTTAACTCAGAGAATTAGAGAAAAAAGAGGATTGATTAATGTTGGAGGCAAAATATCAAAGATATTATTTGGAACATTAGATTCTGATGACGAAGAGCTTTACCAAAGTTATTTTGAAAGTATAAAGAAAAACGAAGAGACACTTATGAGGAATCAAAAACAAATTGCTACTATTGTAAATGACTTGAAAAATAAGTACATTAATAAATTTCTGAAACTAACTGAAAATTTCAGATTGCTTCGAACTGTACCTCAATTAGAACGTATTGAACAAATGCATCTCATGACTTTTGAAATTGAAGACATCAAAAATATTTTGGATGAGATTCAGACAGCAGTGAGCTTTGCAAGATTGCGCATCCTGCATGAATCTATTCTCCCTTACACAAAATTTGCGGAAATTGTCAAAAACGATACTATCATGCCAATGCATCATTTAAAAGATTATTTTCAGATATGTCATACCAAAGTCATTTTCAAAGAAAAAACATTGTTATTTCTAATTTCAATTCCAACGGTTTATGAGGAAAAATATAATCTATACAAGTTTTACTATATCCCTCAACGGAATTTGTCCCTTCCTTTCACAAACCCCTATATGCTCACTCGAGACGAAGAACTAAGATGGTCCACGAAACAATGTCATCAAGTAGAAGAAAACTACCTCTGTGATCAAGATTCCCTCGACAGGCCTCCAGAATGCATGAAAAATGTTTTGAAAACTCATTTAGAAAGCTGTCCCAGAAGAGAATCACCCTCAACACCAAATTTAAAAACATTGGAAGATGGAAATATTTTGTCTATTAATAATTTTTTTACTAATCACTCCAAGGAAGAAGAGAAAGAAGACTTCAACGTCAAGTATGAAGAGAATCCAGATATACAGCTAGAAAAAATTGAAGACTGGAAATGGAATTCATCGATATCAACATTTATGATTATTTTGATTCTTATAATAATTTTAGCAATTATTTGGGTAATTTGTAAAGTTTTTCAAAATTTTGAAGCTACACCTCAAAGAGGTGATACCTTTATCCAAAGGGGGGAGGAATTATGAAATCGCACCCCATATTAATTCAATGTAACTTACCCAGATCAACCATAAGCTTTGTATATGACTATGTTGCAGCCTGCTAAGTCAGCAGTGAACACCTGCAGTGCTGAGTCACATCCTATAGATAAGATATTTGTATAAAAGCATCTTCTTCCTTGCCTTCAGTGAAGAAATAGATCTAGAGCCTTAGTCGATAGTCATAGTTTACACAGAATATTCAAATATTTTCTATTGTAAATAAAGTGTTTTTTAAAAACCAAGTCTTCATCCCAGAATTCATAATTATATATATATATATATATATATATATATATATATATATATATATATATATATATATATATATATGAACCCGTAGTTCGTTGTTACCTCCGTTAAGTTCATTGGGCGACCTGACCTCCAGGTGAAGGAGTTTTTTAATTGGAATAATTTTTGCTTATATATGTAGAGGGGAAGGTAAATAACAGGGGTACCTAAAGAGGGGAAAAGATTTTCATTGAAAAATTTTTCTTTAAACGAATCAGACCTTACTACCTCCGCATATATTTCTTATTAGTAGTGCGCTCTCACCTCCCGCAACGTTGCCAGATTTCAGGAGGACAGAAAGTAGGGCAGCTTGAATTCTACTCATATACAGAATACAGCTGCTCTTCCGATTCATTCACACATACTGAAACCTGTAAATAGTTCGAGAACGATACTGATATTAATAAACTTCATACGCTAATAATTGATTGATAAGGATTCGGAGTAAATGAATTTGGACAGAAATTATTATCTTTTCTTCATGAATATCAACAGTTTTGAATAAGTATGCTATGTCTACGATACTTCGTCCGATAGGGGAGTTTAATACCGTATAGGTCCTAAAATGAATGATACATGACAATGAAATTTTTCGTTACATATAAGATTAATTCCAAAGACAATTTTACCGAATTTGTTCTGGTATGAAATAGTTATCTAAATTTTGGGCATTATATTCACGACATGAGGAACTCCATTGAAATGTTTTTCCCGAATGAATCAACAAAGATATACGTTTTACTTTCAGCTTCTATACTTCATTCACTTTCATTTTAGCACAGGATTGGCCATGGAAATTGAATACCTTTCACTCTGTATGGTACGAAAATGTTGGGTTAAGACGCTTGTCAAAACATTTTTGAGTTTTAAATCAGTGCTACGTAGTCCGTTCTACGTGAGACTCTCAGTAATTACGTATTTCATCACAATGTCAAATCACTTCGGAAAATATTGCGTCGAAAATATGTAACGAACATAATTGACATTTATACAAACTGATTGAAGACATACCAAATCTATTTATTTACATGGAAAATAGAAGTAATCAGTAGCTTGAGGAGAGTTACTGTTGTTTATTTTCCTTGGCTGAAGACGTTACATCAGTTGTAGAATTCAAAAAAATCAACCCGAAGATGAAATGCATTTGATGCAGTGTTAGCATTGAATTGAATACTCATAGGTGGTAGGGAATGGGTATCTCTTGAAGAAATGAACGGATAATTACGAGAATGTTGAATTCCTCAACAAAAATCATCTTGCGTCAAAATAATTAAAAGAAGTTTGAAGCAACAGGAGCTTCACCTTCAAACAAAACAACTGCCTAGTATTCATGTCTGTTTATTTTCAATACATTGATATAATAATAATAATTATACAGGGTGTGGCGTAATGAGTGGATAATATGGAGCCTGCGGGTAGAGTACTCTATGGCGGTTCAAATAAATATATTTTACGTTTGGCAAAAGTGCCTTGGTTTTCGAGATATTGGGGATTTTCGATGAATCACCCCAAATAATAATAATAACTGGATATTGACATTTTTCATCATAGCGGTTCAAAAGAAACTCCTTGATTTAATGGCATTTCTTAATTGCTCGAGGAGTCTTTTGAAATTTTTCAGTACACAGGGTGTTTCACAAGTAAACGGACAAACGAAAACCGTGAATAGAGGGCATTGAGCTCAGTTCAAAAACACCTCATATGTGTGTCTTAGGCATTCCGTTTCCGATATAGAGAGGAGTTTATTCAAATTTCCCTAATTTTTGTTCGGCTATAACTCCAAATATTTTAGTTGGATTCGGCTAAAAATTCATTATCCGCTTAAACTTCTAAGTTTCAATAAAACAGAACATTAAAAGTTGACGAACACAGGACCGAACTCATTGAGGATATATTCAAATTTAAACTCATGCAAAACACTCTGTTTGTAGTTTTTCTCGTCATAATTTTGAATTTTTCAGGTATCTCCATTGATTTTCTCAAAATCAATGAAACTTTGGTATGCCTTTTCAGATTATTTTTAATGAATAATTGTTTGATCGTGAAATGTCTGGAAAAAACAGCGCTGCATATTGACTTTTACTTCACATTAATTAATGGGATGAATATGATCGCCAATCAACTGAGGAAATCTAAAACTGGAATTGGAAATGTTCAACTGAATTTTTTCGTTCTCAATATATGTCTTGCATTTGTTTTTGATATTTATAGCATATCTGGTCATTCAGATAAGTCATTAACAGTGATAATAAGCTTTGATATTGATAATGAACAAAAATAGAAATAAAAAACTACGCAATCATGATCATGAAAATAATAATTATAATTCGATGTCTTATGAATGAATCGCTTTTTATGGACAACGTGGAACTGAAGTAATTTTCCGAACTGGTTTTCACCTCATTTGGTCTTTTAGTGAAGGTAATGATTGGCACTTCGGATAAGTATGATAAATGCACTTTCGAATTCTTCACTGATTCCGTTATAGTCATTATTGGATCTATGGAAATCTATGGATTGTTCTGGTCTTATTACAATTTGTTATTGAAACATTGATGATATTCATGCACCAGCAAAAGTATTTATCAGTATTTCAGGTCATTTTATTAGAAGGGTAGGACCCCAATATTGGACTGCTAGATCTCCAGATCTGACACCCCGCGATTTCTTTCTTTGTTTTTATTCACACAACTAGTTGTCCATAGAAAAAAAGATTCATTCTGAATATCAAGTTTTAAATTTTAGTTTCAAGATAGCGTAGTTTTTCCACCCATATTATGATATTATCAATTTTGAAACATTTTATCCTTGTGAAAGAGTATTTTGAAGACCGAATATGGTATAATTGTTGAACACATTCAACAGAATATTCTTTGAAAAAAAATCAATTATGGATTTCTAAATACATTTTCATGAAGTGCTCTATTCCTTAGAGGCGTCTGACCAAAACAATTATTTCTAGAACATGATCAACAGGTGGGGCAACCCAAAAATCAATTCATTTTGAGACAATAATAATGCAGATAAAAAAGTTGAAATTATGATTAAAAAACTACATACATGGTGTTTTTATGAGTTTGAAGTTAAGTAAAGCCTCACTGAGCCCGGTCCAGATTTTTGTCGAATTTTAATGCTCTGTTTCAATCAAATTAACAACTCAAGGCTAAATATAAATTTTCAGTCGACTTGATCAGAATTTCAGGAGTTATAGCCAAACGGAAATTTGAGAAATTTCAAAAAACCTCGAAGAAACCTATATATAGGGTGCCCCAAAACTATTGAATCAAACGTCACACCACGATAGACTAGATCAAATACTATCGAATGACACCAACATTAGTTGAGCGAAAATGTACCGTTCCTAAAAAAACCTAACCTAAAGTTGCCGATTTTCGAACTATTTTTTCAGTCACAAGGCCAATTTGTTATTGAGGATAGCGTTTTTCTCCCATATTATCACCCCTGCTTATTCTGAGTATTAAAAATCATGTAGAAAAAACAATTGTTTTAATTTACATTTACTTAGGTTATGGTTATCGATTAAGTACTTAAAATAATTTCAATTAGGGGAGATGAAACAATAATATTACTTCAATATAATTTAAAATCGATATCCTTTTTCACAAACTGGCCCTGTTGTTAAGAAAAATAGTTCGAAAATCGGCAACTTTATGTATTTTAATAAAATTCTGATTATTTTGGAAACGGTACATTTTCGTCGAACTAATGTTGGTGTCATTCGATAATATTTGGTTTACTCTATCGTGGTGTAACGTTTGATTCACTAGTTTTGGAACACCCTGTATATGGTATGATTCTGAACTCAGCTCAATGCCCTCTTTTCACGGTTTTCATTTGTCTGTTTACTCGTGAAACACCCTGTATACTTCTTGTACTCTGAAAATTTTAAAACAAATGCCCTCACCGTCATATGAAAATTCAAATTCTTCTTGTTGTAAGAACCGTTCATCCTTTCACCCAACGCCGACCCTAGTTACATGGCCCGTTGAAAACGAAATCGGCATCTGTTTACTGCAAAACACGTGTTAACGCTGATATGAAGGGTTCAAAATTTTCTACCTGATTCGGGCTTTTTAGGAACGAATTGCTCAAGATGCCGAGTTCGAATAATCGAATAATTTCGTTTTGCGTGTTATATTGGATAAAATTGAATTTATTCCATGGATGATTCGAGAATTATTGATGTCCAGAATGCTCCAGAATGATGAAAATTTTCAGATTTCATTGAAATTCTTGCGAAAATTATCTCGTATATTTTCAAGTTTAGATTTTAATTCATTCAGAACTTTGAAGTTCGGCAAATAATGATGTAAATGATATAGATAACAGTCAATCACATTTCCTTCAGCGCAGTTGTTGTTTTGAAGAAAAAGCAGTAGATTCTCGCAAAATCCGAAACTCTACATGAATAGGCCCAGTTGTTCAGTTCGGGATTAAAGTTTATCCTAAATTGATTTTGACACTTCAGTTCAGTTCTGTCAGGTTAATCTAGGATCATCTTAAATCTCGGCCTTATCCTGAACTGAACAACCGGGCCTTATAGTAATAGCAACGTAGCTTAACTCGGTATATTATTGGAATAATATTAAATTTTCATAGCGGAGAATAGTGGTTTTCAGCCTCGGTATTCACGAAATTCATTTTATTATGTTATTTTTTTCATGTGAATCGGCCCGAAATCTTGGATCCCCCGACCTGATAGTTTCGTATACTTCTATGACAATAGCATAATAACTCAAATTTCAACATTTTCACAGAAATTTTTGAATTTAAGGGAGAGACACATTAAAAAAATCGATAGCAAGTTACCGCCTAATTTGCGAGCTTGCCGAAGTTGAAACTGGTACCAATCTACTCAGTGCTTCATAATATGTATAGTTTTATGACTCAGTGTTTTTCAGAACCTGTAAAAAAAAATTAAAAACTGTAGACTCGTCATCGCCTTCCAAGGCTGCATCTTGGAAGAGCTGTCTATTTGGAAAAAAATTTATAGGAACTAGCCCCGCTTATTTTCATTAAGGAATCATCTCCCTTAGTCCTTCGCATTTGTTTACAGATATCCTGTATATAGATACATTTTATCTATGTACCTATTTATTTTGGATAGTAGAAGTTTAATCAATATGTGTTATTTTCGAAGACCAAAACAAAAATTTTAATTGCACCTGATTTGTTAATTATAAGAATCATCATTTATTTTGAATAATAAAACTTCATGCGAAAATACTTAAATTAAATTTTGTCTTTCTCCTTTCATCATGCGTCCATCATAGTGTCCGCTGTTCATCATAGCTTTTGGGAATTACCAATCAATCATATGTATCCGAGTATGTATCTATATTATTTCCTTCATTTTGTAGATTCATCATGTCTTGACAAAAATATGGTTGCAATTTCAAAATATGTTGACTCGAGGCCTTCAAAAGACTTCAATTTTGTTTATTTTTTCCCTTACATCCTGTATGATCTATCGAAAAATGCAAATCTGTTTTGGATAATTCTTCATGAATTCTTACTTGTTTCGATATAATTTGTAGTTTTCTTTATGATACATCACTAAAAAATTTAAATAAATAAATAAATAAATAATGTGCTTTATATCAGGTAAAGTGTACACATGACATTAAACACTTGAAGTGAAACAGGGTCATTTTCTGCTTTATAGTCTGTGTTCCATAAAGTCTTCCACACTGTAGGGTTCGATTTCAAGTAGGAGTTTGAAGATGAATTTCTTGAACTGTTGTAGAGTCCATTCTACTCTTAGTTTGTGAGCTATCTTATTTTAATAACGAATATATCTATATTCAGGTCCCTTTTCAGTGAGGCTTAATCTGTGTCTTGGATATTTTAGTGCAGTTGTCCTCGTATTGTAATTACTTACTGTTTTCTCTTCGAAGTAGTGCTAGTTCTTGAATGTAAATATCAGGCTTTCTTGGATGTGTACAGCAGGAGCAGTCAAAAGACCATTCCTTCTGAAGACTCCCCTGCATGATTCCGTCCTCCTCATCCTTCAGATCATTCTGAAGGCTCTTTTCTTCATTTTCAGCACTCTATGTAGGTTGTATGTACTACCATAGAACATGATGCCATACCTAAACACTGCCTGGTATATTGTTCTTAGTGAGGTTATGTCCAGATATTTATTGAGGACTCCCAAAGTGTAGCAGATGGTACCCAGTTGATTGCAAAGGTTGGAAATGTGCTCTCCCCAATCAAGGGTTACCTCAATAGTGAGGCCTAGGAAGCGACAAGATTTAGTCAGTTCTAATGTGGAGTTAGACAGTGAAATGCTGGTAGGCACTTGGGGACCGGAATGAGCTGTCCTGAATAGGATGGCACTTGTTTTTTCAGAATTCATGCACAAACCGTTTGCTTCAAACCACTGGCTAGCACGATTTAGAGTTAGAGTTGAGTGTAAAATGGTAAACTCAACTCTAAATCGTGCTTGGCCAATACAGTGAAGTTTGTGTCATCTGCATAATTCACTGTCCTAACCATGGTTTCATCGAATATGGTACTTAGGTCATTTAGAAAAATGATAAAAATGATAGGGCCCAATATGCTACCCTGCGGAACTCTGTGAGTTCTTCTTCCGAAACTGTTGTTTTTCCGTTCTGAGAGATCACCACTCTCTGCCTGCGGTTTGCTAAATATGATTGAAACCAGTCAAGCTTGTTTATGCCATATGCAGAAAGTTTATGGAGAATAAGGTCGTGGGACAGAGTATCGAATGCCTTTGATAGATCCAGCATTAGACCCACTGTTATATCAGAATCCTCCAAGGCATTGAGGATTCCTGAAACTTTATTTATTTATTTATTTATTTATTTATTGAGAAAAAGGGATACAAACAGGTTACACCCAAAATAGCATCCACAAATAGATAGAATACAAAAAACTTATAAGTGTCTACAAAAGTACCCACGGTTATCCGGGAAACCAACAATGTACATTCCACAAAAAAGAAAAACCTAAATAACTAGTATGCACTGTCTTATAAACAGAAAATTTCCTTACATTTCTTCTTGAAGGAGAGCAAGGACATAATGAAAATATTTAAATCAATGACATATTTATTAAAGTGGTCACACATCCTGGTCACAGGGGAATTCCTACCCACGTTTGTCCTGAAACTTCTGTTATGAAAAAGCTGTCTATTTCTCGTTTGCCTCTGCGGTACATGAAAATGCACGAGTCCCAATGTTACGTATTCCCCTGTTATTTTGAAGTGAAGAAATCTCACCAATTTATTTTGCAGTCTTTCAAACCGTAGCTTGTGCACATTATAATATGGAGACCACACTACACTACCATAACTAAGTTTACTGAATACAAAGGAATAATACAGAGATTTCACCGCCGCTTCGTCCTGAAAGTCCTTGCATATTCTACATAAAAAACCTAATGCCTTATTAGAAGTAGACATGACAAGATCGAAATGAGCATGAAAAGTCAGTTTTGAGTCAAATAGTATGCCAAGGTCTCTAACTTGGTCCACCCTGACAACGCTATTCTGTTCCAGATGGTATCGAAAGTTGATCCAATTATTCTTCCTTGTAAAAGTAATACATGCACACTTATCATAGTTGAGCTTAAGTTTATTTTTGTAACAGTAGACCAAAAATCTTTGGAGATCTTCCTGTATATTGTAGCAATCCTGGAGAGATGTTATTCTTCTGAAAATTTTCAGGTCATCGGCGTATAAGAGGATGATACAATGCTTGAAGCATTCTTTGATGTCGTTGATAAAAATCAAAAACAATAAGGGGCCAAGATGTGAACCCTGGGGAACACCCGAAGTGACCACGAACGCCGAAGACAGATAGCCGTTCAGACTGACAAGCTGACTGCGACAATGAATATAAGATGACAGCCATCTCAAAAGATCTCCATGAACACCAATCGCCGCTAACTTCATCATCAGAATATTATGGTCAACTTTGTCAAATGCTTTACTGAAGTCAGAGTATACTGAGTCCACCTGAGTTCCATCATCTAAAGCCCTACAAATGTATTCTGAATAAATAACTAAATTTGACTCAATGGAACGCCCCGAGAAAAAACCATGTTGACATTCAATTATTGATGATCGCACACTACGAAACAAAGAATCACAAACTATGCTCTCAAATACCTTACTTACTATTGACAGTTTACTGATTCCGCGATAATTATTTACCTCGCTTCTATTGTCTGAATTCTTATAAATCGGGACTAGAAGTGCCCGCTTCCAAACAGCAGGAAATATTCCAGATTGCATTGATTTATTGAATAAGATACTGAGGGGAAGGCACAATCCAGTGGCACAATGCTTAATGAAATACGAGGGGTATCCATCAACTCCGGCTCCAATATTATCATCTAATGACTTCAGCCTACTTTCTACTAAATCTGATGTGAATAACACGGCATCTATTAGATTGTTGTGACCAGAATTTTTTCGGGCAAGTCCTTATTTGTTCCTGCACAGCATCAATATATAGCTTATAATCATTATGTATTAGGTCTTTACTTTTAAATCTCAAGTGTCTAAACTTTTCATAATAGTATTCATAACCGAACTTCTTCCATTTTCTGTGAAATTTATTCTTCAGTTTAATTACATCGATAGTTGTACTGGAAAAATAAGGCGGATATTTTCTATTTTTGATCCTAACTTTAGGAACAAACAACTCTGTACCCTGCTTAAGAATTTCGTAGAAAACAGAAACAGCCTGTTCAACAGAGACATCAAAGATATTATCCCAGTCTTTAGAAAGAAAAAAATTATTCAGTTCAGTGTAATCACCCCTCCTGAAATTAAAAAAATATGAAACTGATAATTTAAGCTTCTTTAGCCTAGAAAAAGGAACATAAAATTCAACTGGTGGATGGTGTGAATCTTGATCGACCAAGGGAATGATACTCTGCATCAGACCGGCAGGTTCCGTTCTCGAACAGAAAATCAAATCAACATTCTATTATAGTTATTTTTGATATTATTGTATTGGAAAAATTCTCCAAAAGCTAGCATGTCAAACAGGGGATAACAAGAGTTATCGGTATTCAGAGGAATATAGAAATTGTTACACTCACTAGACATCCAATCAACACATGGAAGATTGAAGTCTCCAAACACAACAACCGGATCACCCCCAACCTTTTCGATGTTGTCTTGAAGTTTGGAAGTAAAACATGACCTAGCGTAGTCATCTCTAGGCGGCAGATATACGCAACACAGATGAACCCTCATATTACCATCTCCACCGAAAACGGTGACCCACAGGTCCTCGGCGTCACTTTGGAACGATACCTGGTGCACAACATCCAACCGACACCGAACAGCAATCAACACTCCACCCCCGGATTTCTTGTTTTTAATATTAGCGGCACTTTCCCGGTCACGACGAAAAATCCTGTACACAGACAGATCACAAACCTCCGCATCCGAGACACCACCATCAAGATTAGATTCAGTTATCAGGTATAGGTCTGCATTCATGTTTAAAACATTCAATTTGAAAGTTGACAATTTGGAACGTAGACCGTTAACATTCTGTCCATATATAAACAACCTATCCATAAAGTGAGATCGGCTAGGTAATGAGCTGATACCGCGGTGTAGAGAAGTCCTACAACTTCTCTAACGAGTCCTGGTTCCTAATGGAGAAAATCCTAGAGGAATCGGTTTTCCTGCAGAATATAAAACCATTCTTAGACCAGACATACTTATAGTGCTTAGTTTTTGCAACCTGTCGGGTCTCCCTGAATAAGATTTTGTTAGCTAGAGTGAGATGCTCATTAATATAAACTTCATCGGAAACACCTTCGATTGATAATTTTGATGAATGGCCATTCCTGATGCGCTTTGTTTTCGCTGCCATCAAAAAACGGTCTCTTTCCTTCCTAGAATTAAATTTAACGATAATATTCTTGGTTTTACTTTTAGGGGCTTTCTGATTAGACTGCACTCTGTGAACATAGTCGATAGTACCAGAATCCACAGCACAGTCAATGTGCTCACCAATTTTTTCAACCAAGCGATGTAGATCCTCCCCACTCCTTTCTGGGACACCCTGTATCTCAACATTATTAAGACGAGAAACCTGTTCCAAATTGTTCATTTCAACCTTTAGATCGTTGATTTCACCTTTCATCTTCTTGTTCTCCTCATAGAGCTGGTCAGTTTTCCGTGTGTATTCGTTCAATCTTTTAATTTCCTTCTCGAACTCGGAAATTTTATTGCTACAGAAATCGACAGACTGCAGGAGCACAACCTGTGACTCACGAATCTTAGTAAGTTCCTCACGTATCTTCTCAAGAGCATGTGACGCTGAGTCACCAGTATTATGATGCGATCGAGGTGTCGTGGGTTCTTCAACAGATGTACGTTGTGTACCCCGACAATCTAAACATGTCCACGAGACACCCTCGCAACGCAAATTATCGAGCATATTGCTGGCGATGTTGATACACTGACCATGATAAAATCTGGCACAAAAACTACCACATTGCAGACCTGGATTCTTTCTGTTTACTGGTTTTGTACAGATTTTGCACGATCGGTCAGCCATTTTGACACTCAAAACCGGAAAATTATCGGGAGTAGTGTTAGATAAAATGACTATAAAGTAAGCACTCGAGTACTGAACAATTTTCAAATTTTCTTCTAATCTGATTCTGGAGATTTAGATCTCGATATAGGAGCTCCCGAACAACGCACCGTCACATCTGAAGACACATACTGATTGAACTCAAACACTGCTGTCTGAGTTGATCTACCTCTTACATAACCATGTTGTGTGGGTAAAAGGATCTTTTCTTTTAGAAGGTATTCTACTAGTTGAGTGCAGATTGTTAGTTCCAGTATTTTAAACCAGAGAGATGGTACAAGCTATTCAAATTTTCGTGAAAATCCAATGATTAAACATAATCGATAATAAAACAGATGTTTCTGAGCAAAGGATTCCTCAAAATCATTGAGCAATCCGATTTAAGAAAAATATATAGAGCGTTCCATTCGAAATAACACAACAATGTCCAACATTCGGTTTAGCCGACGTTGTTCATTTCTGTGATATTGTAAAATTTGTAGCATTTTTTCTCTTGATTCTGAAATGAAAATTTTCGGAATGGCTCATTGTCCTTGAATATTCATCACCATTTACATCTGAATATTTAGCTTGAGATGAAAGAAGTTCAACGGATGCATAGATACACACGATGGAATATAAACAGTCATAATTCCATTCGAGAGAGCCAAGATTGGTTTTCTTTCACGTGATTCTTTCCCCTACAGATAAATGCGATAAAAAATCGTTGAGATATGCCGCCTGGATTGCAATTATGGAGGAGATAGCGCGCTGCGCCTCTCTACAGTTAATTCATCCGTATACTTATATTCCGCCTGTCTACATCTGCTTTTAAAATACAACGTTGCCATTTTCGGAGGTGCTAACGAGCAAAGAGTCCCCCACAGCAATTCTTCGATATACAGCTCAGCACACTAGCGCCAGTGATATACACTCGAACTAAAAGATTGTTCAGTACATAAACGGGGTGCGTTGTGACCTCAAAACGATTTTTTGATATGTTGATCCCTGAAGCCTCCTGAATCTAACAAGCTAAAAAACAAGGCAAAACGTTGTCACCTCCGATTTCGGAGGTGACAGCGATATATATGAGGTGAGAGCGTTAAACGAGTCACTATTTTGGAGGTGGTATTAACACTTTATAACTATATATATATATATATATATATATATATATATATATATATATATATATATATATGTATATATATATATATATATATATATATATATATATATATATATATATATGTTGAGTTTGAATTGATTGGGCATCTAGGTCTCCAAAAAAGTTGTAAAAAATTTTATTTTGTATAAACGTTTCGGCGCATCCGCCTTCTTCAGTATACATAAATCATAAATCGACATCTAAAAAGTAACATATATAATATAAAAATAGAATAATATAGTCATTAAAATATCTCACTGTTCATTTTTGCTCTTTTCTGGTCGGTATTGTTGTGTTATTTATATAAATGTCATATATGTCAATGTCAGGGGTCAATGGAATATTGGTTGTCTTGTCTTCTTCTTTCTATCGGTGGTCTTCTCAGTATTGGCATGTATATTTGACTGAGATTTTTCGTGTCTTGTTTGTCGTTCACTACATTTTCATTGTTTACTTGTATGTGAATCATTTCCAATATTTCCCTTCGTCGTTGTTGGGGTTCTATTCCTAAAATTTTCGTGTCATCGTAATTAAAATCATGTTTTTGATTTTTTTTATGTTTATTAAGTGCTGTAGTTGCGTTTTTTGCATATTTATATGCGTTTAGTCTGTCTTTTAGTCTTTGTGAAGTCTGTCCTATGTATTGTTTGTCACAGTCCTTGCAGGGTATACTATATATGACCTGTGATTTTTTTGTCTTGGGTGTTGGTGCTTTCAACTTACTAAAGATGTTTCCCACTTGATTGTATGGTCTATGTACTACTTCTCGGTTGTAAGGTTTCAATATATTACTTATTTTCTGTGACAGCCCTTGTATGTATGGTAATTGTATTCGTCTTGTGGTATCTGTTGGTGTTTTCGTCTGTTGTGTGTTGTATAGTCGGTGCGTCCTTTGTTTTGTTAGTTTTGTGATAAGGGTTTCAGGGTAGTGATTCTTCGTCAAAAGTTCTTTCACCTCTTTTAAAGTTTTCTCTCGGAGTATTGGGGATGTTAATTTTAACGCCCTGTCTATGTATCCAATGGCAGTACTTTTCTTATGTGAATGGTGGTGTTGGGAGTTATAATCTAATATATGTGTTGTGTTCTGCTCCTTTCTGTGCCATTTTGTCAATAAATTTCCGTTTTTTCTCATTAGTGTCATGTCCAAGAAGTTCAGGCAGTTGTTTTCTTCTTCCTCAAGTGTAAATTGTAGAAATTCGTGTGTGTTGTTGAATTCGTTCAAAATCAACTGTATTTCGGTTGTTGTTGTTATAACTAAAATGTCGTCTACATATCGTTTGAAGAACGTAGTTTTATGTTTTTCCATGATTTTCTTTTCTATCAACTCCATTACCAACTGTGCTATCGTGCTTGATAACGGGTTTCCCATGGCTACACCCTTAATTTGTTTATAGAAATTTTCCTCATATTGGAAGAAGCTATTGTTCGTGATATATTGTATTGTTTGGATGAAATCTTCTTTTGGTATTAATGTGTGTTGTCTGATTATCTCCCAATTATTTTCGATTGCCTCCTTTATTAGTTCTGTGGGAATGTTGGTATACAGAGATTTTACATCTAATGAATATAATCGATGGTTTGCTTGGATCCTAACATTTCTCAATGATTCTTTCAAATCGAATGAGTTTTTTATATAATATTCACTATTATTTATTGCGTTGGATAGAATATTCGCCATATATTTTGATAATTTATACAAAGGAGATTGAATGCAAGAAACTATCGGTCTTAGTGGTATATTTTGTTTGTGGACTTTTGGTAATCCATATATTTTTGGTATTTTACTGTTATGGGTCAATAATGTTTTCTCATCTTGTTTAGTTATATATTTCTTTTGTTCCCATTCTTTGATAATTCTATTGTTTTCTTTCTCCAATGTGATTGTCATGTCGCGTTTAATTTGTTTATAGGTTGTATTATCGTCTAAAATTTCGTGCATTTTTTCGTTGTATTCGGTTTTTGTTATTACCACTATTTTATTTCCCTTGTCAGCTCTTATGACTTGCAAATCATTGTGTGCTTTCAAAAATGTTTTAGTTTTTTCGAAGTTAGATTTCATCATGTTTTGTCTCTGTTTCTTGCCCCTTAGTTGTCTCTGATGGGTATTTAGAGCTTGTGTGACATTAGCTCGAATGTTGTCCTGGTCTTCTTTTGATAATTCTTCAATGGTATTTTCAATTTGTGTAATAATGTTAAATGTTGGGATTTCATTTTCTCTTTCTATCTCAATGGAATATTTGGGGCCCAAGTTCAGTGTTTTCACCACGAAGTCAGGTAGTACTGTTGTTGACAAATTTTCTACTCTTGTTTGATTGTTGTTAACGTTTTCACTTTTTCCCTGAATTTGTGCCAACTTCTGGATTTTCTTATTGTGAATGGATACACTTCTGGTTGTGATGAGGTTTAATCTTTCATTTATATAGCGATATCAAACGATATGTAGACGACATTTTAGTTATAACAACAACAACCGAAATACAGTCGATTTTGAACGAATTCAACAACACACACGAATTTCTACAATTTACACTTGAGGAAGAAGAAAACAACTGCCTGAACTTCTTGGACATGACACTAATGAGAAAAAATGGAAATTTATTGACAAAATGGCACAGAAAGGAGCAGAACACAACACATATATTAGATTATAACTCCCAACACCACCATTCACATAAGAAAAGTACTGCCATTGGATACATAGACAGGGCGTTAAAATTAACATCCCCAATACTCCGAGAGAAAACTTTAAAAGAGGTGAAAGAACTTTTGACGAAGAATCACTACCCTGAAACCCTTATCACAAAACTAACAAAACAAAGGACGCACCGACTATACAACACACAACAGACGAAAACACCAACAGATACCACAAGACGAATACAATTACCATACATACAAGGGCTGTCACAGAAAATAAGTAATATATTGAAACCTTACAACCGAGAAGTAGTACATAGACCATACAATCAAGTGGGAAACATCTTTAGTAAGTTGAAAGCACCAACACCCAAGACAAAAAAATCACAGGTCATATATAGTATACCCTGCAAGGACTGTGACAAACAATACATAGGACAGACTTCACAAAGACTAAAAGACAGACTAAACGCACATAAATATGCAAAAAACGCAACTACAGCACTTAATAAACATAAAAAAAATCAAAAACATGATTTTAATTACGATGACACGAAAATTTTAGGAATAGAACCCCAACAACTACGAAGGGAAATATTGGAAATGATTCACATACAAGTAAACAATGAAAATGTAGTGAACGACAAACAAGACACGAAAAATCTCAGTCAAATATACATGCCAATACTGAGAAGACCACCGATAGAAAGAAGAAGACAAGACAACCAACATTCCATTGACCCCTGACATTGACATATATGACATTAACATAAATAACACAACAATACCGACCAGAAAAGAGCAAAAATGAACAGTGAGATATTTTAATCACTATATTATTCTATTTTTATATTATATATGTTACTTTTTAGATGTCGATTTATGATTTATGTATACTGAAGAAGGCGGATGCGCCGAAACGTTTATACAAAATAAAATTTTTTACAACTTTTTTGGAGACCTAGATGCCCAATCAATTCAAACTCAACATATTATATGCTAGGTAAAAACCAAAACTTTCACTATATATATATATATATATATATATATATATATATATATAAATATATATATATTTATATTTTTATATTATATTTATATTACCCTTATAAACTCCTGAGCAAGATAATTTACAGCACACCCAACTCTCTAGAAAACCCAGTACAGACAAGAAATGAGGAAGAACCTAATAAGAAATATATCACCCTACCACACATTGAGGAATTAACACCTCTACCCAGGAAACTGATACCTCAGGACAAGTTTAGAATCGCAACAAAAAATGTGAAACCACTAAAATCCATCTTTACCAAACTAAAAGACCCCACACCTACTCTACAACAAAATGGAGTGGTATACAAAATTTCCTGCAATGATTGTGAGGAAGTATATGTTGGTCAAACTTCGACCACCTTAAAACAACGTCTATCTAGTCATCGCAGTGATATTAACAACAAAAAAAAGACTTGTGCCTTGGCCATACATACTATAGAGGAGGATCACCATCCCAATTTTGAAGAGGTCGCAATATTGGACAGAGAAAAAGATTTCAACAGGAGGTTGTTCCTAGAAATGGTTCGTATTTCACAGGAAGATCATTGTATGAACGCAAGAAAAGACATACAAAATTTAAGCAACATCTATTCGCTATTAATTGAATGGGATAAGAAGAAAAGAAGAAGAAGCGCACCGGGTGTTCACAGTGACAGTATAGCAGTTGATAGTTTCCAAAGGCTAGTGAGGTGTTGAAGTGTGAGAGTGGAACAAGAAAGAATAAAAGACCTAGAAAAAACAGAAAAAATAACTGAATGAATAGTA
Source organism: Coccinella septempunctata (assembly GCF_907165205.1). NCBI lineage: Eukaryota > Metazoa > Arthropoda > Insecta > Coleoptera > Coccinellidae > Coccinella > Coccinella septempunctata. The sequence continues at coordinate 39,773,004 of NC_058192.1, read as the reverse complement.
AATAACTTAGTAACTAGTAAATGACTCAAAAACTAATGAATAACTAAATGACGTGAAAACTTGTGATCACGATTCCCTTTAGATGAATATTGTTTTAACTCTAATAATGTTGGAAGTATAAATTGTAAGAAATATAATATAAAAATAAAAAAAAAAAAAGAAGAATGTAATTTATGATTCTATGACTACAAGTAATGACAGTCAACATAACATGTCAGCAATTTTTCGACATAACCAAGAATCAAAGTTAACTATTGCATGAAAGAAATGTTCGAACTGATTGTATGTTTATCTGGACCATCATCTTACAAAAGTTATCATTAGTAAAGTTTATGATTTGGCACAGGATTCCTAATTACCATAGTAGAAGAATCGAATCGAATAACCATAACGAGAAAACCTCACATTGTAAGAAAAAATTGTTTTAATTGTACGATTTAATCTGTTTGTGTTTTTTAATTGTAGCTGCTCCTGAGGAAGGAATGAACACATTCCGAAAGCTCGAGTATAAAGAATAAAGAGTGATCCATTCGTTTTTGACTGCAATCCCAAATAACCCCCAATCTCTGTATATATATATGTTAGATTTAATAAAACACGTGGTTGGTACTCTTTATTCACAAAGTAAGATGGCGGTCGGTTATCTAGCACGTGGAGGTGCTCTAATAAAGGGTCAGGTACACAGCGTACCGCCCGACAAGGTAGTTCAAGTAATTGTGTGCTCGGCCTGTGCCAAGAGAAAGCAGGTAACATTGGAGCACAGAGTTCACAGAGCATAGGTTCTAGCTCTTATTCTTCCTTCGACATTCGTCGTCGGACATTATCAGTATATTTTAAGGGGGGTCAAATTAACATTTGCTAACACGGCCATACTGACCACTGAAACGTCCTCGTTTCACTTAGTAGGCATACACAATATCTTAATATCAAACAACATTGTTAAAGGGAGCTTGTAAACATAAAACTAACTAAATCTTTGTGTACATGGCTCTGTTTGATGCGCTGGCTCGCGCTGCGGCATTATTATAGGTGGAAAAAAGAGCCAAGCGAGAAAAAAAACACCACCGCTTACTGTTTACAGATCAGGTCAGCAAAACACTTGGAATTTCAAAAGTTGGTAAAATTGTCATTTACAACATATAAACTGTTAAATTAGGTTTGTGACATTGCACAGAAGTTAGCCTCTACTAGGGACTCCCGTCCGGGCCTTACTTGTCAATTGCACAGAAGTTAGCCTCACTAGCGACCTCCCGTCTAGGCCTTACTTGTCAATAACACAACTGTGAAATTGAACAGAGGTTAGCCTCAAGTAGAGACTCCCGTCCGGACCTTACTTGTCAATTGCACACAGTTAGCCTCACTAGCGACATCCCGTCTGGGCCTTACTTATCAATATCACTACTGTAAAATTGCGCAGAAGTTAGCCTCTACTAGGGACTCCCGTCCGGGCCCTACTTGTCAATTTTACATATTCGTATTTAAAGTACCGAAAACTTATGATGGAATTTCAAGTGCTTTGGAAAACATTCAACATAAAATGAACATGAGACAATACAATGGATCATAACATAACAATAAGAATCTCATAAGGAACAGTATAGAACATAAAATCTGATGGACATGAGAATATTTCACTCCGTCATGGCACATCATTGAAACTAGCACTCATTCATCACTATTTGCTTCTTTTAGGCCAAGGCCTCATTGGTTCTTGGCCGGATATAATTCTATTCTGGACTCCCACTCTTCTCAAGGCATATAGATCGTTTGGTAGGACTGCTACTACTTCGAAAGGTCCAATAAATGTTGGATTCAGTTTTTCTTCATTCGATAGATGTCACCTTCATGGAAATTTTCTGATTAACATCAATCGGTAACCTAACCTGATGTTCGAGACCTGCCAGGGTTATACTATACTCCTGGATTGCTCAACGGGAACATTTTACATTCTTGTGTAAATCTTCATAAGAATTCACGTACAAAACAGATCAAACTTTGCAATTGGTTTTGATTTTCCTGAAACATAACAAAGCGCCAGTATCTTATTTTCACTAGGTATGTTCCGACTAAGTTAGTCGACATGCTTGAAAATTTTTGTTATTTGACAATATTCGATTTATTCAATACTTTACTAATCGCTCGTTCAATCCTGACAAGTCTAGATTCAAATCTAATGTGCTAATTGATTGTTACGAACACTGGGTAACTAAAGTTTGACTGAACTTGTTTCTCTCTTTTTCTTAACAAAATAAAAATCTTCAGTATGTCCCTTTCTATCACAGAAATTACATTCAAGACTGGAATTTTCTGGATTAGAATTAAAACAACGTTTCTTTACAATAATCTAACTTTCTATGCCTAAATTTTCCACAGTTCTTACAATTCCCATGAAAGGTTTTGTCTGATTCTGTTTTCAGTAGCTGATTCATTTTTCTAGTTTTCTACTATTATCTGAGACTAATATGGAGCGTCGGAATCCTATGAAGAAGGCAATTTCAGCTGCTGCATTTCATTCTTAGATTCTTGCACTAATAATCTATTCTTAACTTCTACATTTGTGATATCATGTGCTATCAAGCTCAACACTATTTCCCACGGAAACTTTTCCACAAAGTTTCCTGATCGAATTCAACTTGGCATGAGCATACTCTACTAACGAACTAAAATTTTCACTACTTGTCAACATGCTAGCTTTAAGCGTCGTGGCCGGAGTTCCTTTCTCAGAGAACGCTATCTCTAAATTTCTAGAAAATGTTGACCAATTTCTAACAATCGATTTCCAATTTTGATAAATTTTGGCTTCACGGCCTTTCAGGGCTTGCCCAGCTTTTAATACTACAACAGTATCAGACGTACCTGTTTGGAATTTAATTTGATCAACTTCCTCAATCCACTCCTTGGTTGAAAAGGATGTATCGTCGGGATCAAACTGGGCTAACGATAATTATGCGGTCACCACGTGGTCGGTGTCGTTCCTTAAACTAAACATGTTGGCTAGCAACTCCATCATCTTCATTTGAAGTTGGGCCTGGTTCCCCATTATCCGCATAACCGAAATGACTTCACTTTCTTCGGGAGCTTTGTTGAGATTTTGCCGGTACATTTTGGCTTATTCTTGTAGATTCTCACAAAACACAAACGATTTTCACTCACAAAATAGGATCCTCAATTTCTTTTCTCGAAAGAAGAAATTTAATCCCACTTCTGCTGTTAGAATTGATAAAACACGTGGTTGGTACTTTTTATTCACAAAGTAAGATGGCGGTCGGTTATCTAGCACGTGGAGGTGCTCTAATAAAGGGTCAGGTACACAGCGTACCGCCCGACAAGGTAGTTCAAGTAATTGTGTGCTCGGCCTGTGCCAAGAGAAAGCAGGTAACATTGGAGCACAGAGTTCACAGAGCATAGGTTCTAGCTCTTATTCTTCCTTCGACATTCGTCGTCGGACATTATCAGTATATTTTAAGGGGGGTCAAATTAACATTTGCTAACATATATATATATATATATATATATATATATATATATTTTTTTTTTTTTTTTTTTAATCACCGCGACCTACGCGGGCAGAAACTTCGTGCACACTGGGCTCAAAGGCCAAGATGTGCATTGCTGCTAAGGACCTTGGAGAAATTTCCTGACAATTCTCGCCGTGCTCAAGATGATCTGCTTCTGCGAGCTAGATATCACATGCTGGCCCAGGCAAAGTCTCCGAGTATTTTCAGGTAAGTGCCTTTCTATCAACCCATTCACCGAGATAATCAGCGGTAGCACACTCACAGATTTCAGGTTGTACATTTCACGAAGTTGGAAGGCCAGTTCCGAATATTTGCTTACTTTCTCCGAGTACGCTTTTGCCAGGTTCTCATCCGCTGGTACTGTGAAGTCCATCAGCAAACACGTTCCTTTCTCTCTGTCGAAGAGGGCAACATCCGGTCTATTATGCGCCACTCCTCTGTCGGTCACGAGCGTAGCGTCCCAGTACATCCTATAGCGCTGATTCTCCAGGAGGGTTTTAGGTAAGTACAGATGTTGTTCGACCTCATTCTGAAGTAATCCTATTTTCAGGGCAATCTGCTGGTGGTAAATCTTCCCCATCGCATTATGTCTATCGAGGTATTCCCTGGGGGCCAGGATAGGGCACGAGGAGGTGACGTGCTGAATAGACTCCGAGCCCTGGGCGCACTTCCGACACCTATCCGATGGAACATCCTGCTTGGCGATGTGCTTCATATACATCCGGGTTGGCATCACCTGATCTTGAATCGCCAAAATTCTTCCTTCCGTCTCCGGGTAAAGGTAGCCTGCACGCAGATATGTAAGCGATTCTGATCTTTCAACGTCTCTACTTTGCAGGTGGGTTGGGTATCTGCCGTGCAAGGCCTTAGCACTCCACTCCTGAATACGCTCCTCTACAGAGCACTGGGGAAGTTGGTACCCCGGTTCTGCAAGCTTTAATGCAGAGACTCCATCATCAGCTTCACGGATCGCTTTAAAGAGAGGTGAGTTGTTCTTCAGGAAGTGTTGTCTCAGATCACTGACAATTTTTGCATGAGCTTCCTCTAAGCTTGTTAGTCCTCTTCCCCCCTGATGTCGTGGAAGGTATAGTCTGATGGTAGAGGAGTGAGGATGGTGAACTCCATACTTAGTCAGCACAGATCTGATCTCTCTATCCAGTGCGCGGAGTTCAGTTGTTGACCAGGTGAGGACCCCAAAAGAGTAGGTCACACTCGGGATCGCCCAGATATTGATGGCAGTGAAGAGGGACTTTGAGTTCAGTTTCGACTTCAGCAGCAGCGCAACCCTAGCCAGGAGCTTCTCTTTGAAGGACTGTTTCATTTCAGGAGTTTTTATTTCCAGTGCTTGCTTGATGCCCAGGTATTTATAAGGGACTTCTTTGCTCAAAGCCGGTATTGTTATGTTACTGGTCAGTGTTGCTCCCTCCCTAGTGTCCTCGATCTTGCCCCTTCGGACATCCAAAACGGCGCACTTCTCGACACCCAGCTCCATCCCCACTGATTCGCTGAAGGCTGCGACCACTTCAAGCATTCTCCTCAGTTGTTCTGGGTTGGCGCCATATAGTTTCAGGTCGTCCATAAACATGCGGTGAGAGATAGCGACCTGTCTGCTCTTGTTGACAACGTATCCGTACTTCGTGTTCTTCAGAATAATACTGAGGGGATTTAGTGCCAGACAAAACCACATGGGGCTCAACGTGTCACCCTGAAAAATGCCCCTGCTGATCTTTATAACTGGCGATTCTATAAGACTTCTTTCCGTGCGTACGCACAGGGAGGTCCTCCAGGTCTTCATGAGATGCCCCAGTATTTGGATAACCTTGTCGGCCACTCCATGCATTTCTAACACCTTCAGCAACCATGTGTGCGGGACGGAGTCAAAGGCCTTTTTATAGTCGACCCAGGCAACAGAGATATTTCTGAGTTTCTTCCGCGCCTGTTTGGTGACAATGTGGTCGATGATTAGAAGCTCTTTGCACCCTTTCGTTTTGTCTCGGCACCCTGCCTGCTCTTCAGTCATCAGGTTATGGTCTCTGATATGCTTGCCGAGGTATTTGGTGATAATTCCAGTCAGGATCTTATACAGCGATGAGAGGCAAGTTATTGGGCGGTAGTTTTTGGGGTTTTTTCTGTCGCCGTCCTTAGGGATGAGGTATGTAACTCCAAGTGTGAGGAAACCAGGTATCGACGCAGGGTTGTTCAGGGCGTCCTGTAAAAGTATCGCCAACTTGTCGTGCACACTATCGAAGTACACTATCGAAGTATATATATATATGTATATGTATATATATATATATATATATTTATTATATATATATATTTCTGTTCTGTATATGTTGCGTAACATATGGGGACCGACAGATGTATATGCAGCGATACTTATTGGGACCGTATTGTGGGGAATGGCGTAGTAAAATAAACATAGCCCAAAAGATAATTACTGGGACCTCGTTGTGACCTTGTCATTATCGATTAAAATTCTGCAGTTGTATTCATGTTGAATTCAAGTTTTTATTGAAGTAGAGAAAACTTGGATATATAAAATTAGTTGCAATTTAACATTTCCTCAAGACAATTTGATTGACATTAATGAAGAACTTATAACTGTATATTTCAATTTCAAATTATCGAGCATATGGAAAAAAGAAAAAAATAGGTTTTGTTTTAATGAATGAAAAAATTTCACCGCCTCCGCGATAACTGATATGGTTTCCATACCATTTGTTTCGGAAAACGAACGTAAAACACAGAATGTATTTCTTATTGAGAAATGCTTTTTTCGTAGTGATAACTTTATGTCCATATTCAATAATATTTTGGACAGAATATTCGGATGTATGCTATACATTAGGTACCATTCATTTGACTATGTATATTGTTGAAACGAAATTATATCGATATTTCTGTTCTGTATATGTTGCGTAACATATGGGGATCGATAGAAGAATATGCAGCGATACTTATTGGGACCGTATTGTGGGGAATGGCGTAGTAAAATAAACATAGCCCAAAAGATAATTACTGGGACCTAGTTGTGACCTTGTCATTATCGATTAAAATTATGCAGATGTATTCATGTTGAATTCAAGTTTTTATTGAACCAGAGAAAACTTGGATATAGAATATCAGTTCAGATTGCAATTTAAAATTTCCTCAAGACAATTTGATTGACATAAATGAGGAACTTATATCTGTATATTTGAATTTCAAATGATCGAGCATATGGAAAGAAATTGTTTTTGTTTTAATGAATGACAAAAATTTCACCGCCTCCGAGATAACCGAAATGGTCTCCATACCATTTGTTTCGAAAAACGAATGTAAAACACAGAATGTATTTCTTGTTGAAAAATGCTTTTTTCGTAGTGATAACTTTATGTCCATATTCAATAATATTTTGGAGAGAATATTCGGATGTATGCTATACATTACCATTCATTTGACTATGTATATTGTTGAAACGAAATTATATAGATATTTCTGTTCTGTATATGTTGCGTAACATATAGGGATCGACAGAAGTATATGCAGCGATACTTATTGGGACCGTATTGTGGGGAATGGCGTAGTAAAATAAACATAGCCCCAAAGATGATTACTGGGACCTAGTTGTGACCTTGTCATTATCGATTAAAATTATGCAGTTGTATCCATGTTGACTTCAAGTTTTTATTGCACCAGAGACAACTTGGATATAGATCAGTTCGGATTCCAATTTAAAATTTCCTCAAGACAATTTGACTGACATAAATGAAGAACTCATATCTAAATATTTGAATTTCAAATGATCGGGCATATGATGGAAAAAAAATTTGATTTTGTTTTAATGATTGAAAAGAATTTCACCGCCTCCGAGATTACCGAAATGATCTCCATACTATTTGTTTCGGAAAACGAATGTAAAATGCAGAATGTATTTCTTGTTAAAAATGCTTTTTTCGTAGTGATCACCTTTTGTCCATATTCAATAATATTTTGGAGATAATATTCGGATGTATGCTATACATTACCATTCATTTGACTATGTATATTGTTGAAACGAAAAGATATTCTGATTTGGAAGGAATTCTACCCATGTGACGATTATTGAAGTCATTCAGAAATGCGAAATATACAGGGTGTCCGGGGAATAACTGTACATACTCTTACCAGAGATAGAGTTGGACTAGCTGGTTACGGCTTGACTATAAAAAATTAATTTCTGGATTTCCCTAGAAAGCTACAGGGTGATTTTCCAACTTCATGGAAATACTTAGACCATCATAAAATCCAAACTTATTGACGGATATTATTGAAACTTGGGAGGTTATTGACACATGCTTAGGTCAAGTCAGAAAGATATCAATTATTTCATTATTCCAGGGCCGGACTCATTAATATTCATTTAAAGTGTTCAGGGCAAAAAAAACACTTTGTATTTCAAATGACAAATAATTGATTCGTTTTTTAGGAAGAAGCTAAATTATGCTTCAATTCTCGGTATCACTCAAAGTTGTCACATCAAGAATCATTTTTTTATGAATTTTTGAATTTGGATAAAGTTCGAAAATTTGAATTTTTCACCATGAGGAGAACTGAAAATGTCATGTTTGAATATAAAATGCGAATGTATTAGTAGAAATTTTACAAAAAAGTTCAGAGCTTTAATAAGCACTTCAAAAACGAAACAATAACAAATGAAAAAAACTAAAATACAGAAAAGAGTACCTACCTAATAAAAATAAAAATAGGAACGAATGAATTGCTGAGTCAACAATATTTCAAAAGTGGTTCGAAATGAAAACCATTAGCTTGAATACATTTCTCTTGCCGAATTTTCAAATTGGATACAGCCTTTCGAATCATATCACCATTATTTCTAAAAATATCGCAACAGTTGATTATTCTGTTTATCAGCTGTTCTCTTCGCTGGAAGAAGTGTAACTTTGGTCTATATCATTGTTGTCGAACACCCAGTATACACAAGAATAATTTTGAAATATGCTTCTGTATACCCTATACACATTACCAATTTTTTTTTCAAAATACCTTCATTTACTCCCTCAATGTGAAATCCGCGTCTGGGGTGGCCACCCAGTATATCAACAAATTATTATAGTCTTCTTCACCTTCAGTGACTTTTCTAAGAAAATTCATTATTTATTTTCGACTTGCACAAGATGACTATGTCCTGTTCAGGTAAAAAAATTGCAATTTTCGAACTTTATCCAAATTTAAAAATTCATAAAAAAATAATTGTTGATGTGATAACTTTGAGCGGTACCAAAAATTGAAGCATAATTTAGCTTTTTTCAAAAAAGCTAATCAATTATTTGTAATTCGAAATACAAAGTGTTTTTTTTACCCTGAACACTTTAAATGAAGATTAATGAGTCCGGCCCTGGAATAATGAAATAATTGATATCTTTCTGACTTGACCTTAGCATGCGTCAAGAACCTCCTAAGTTTCAATAATATCCGTCAATAAGTTTGGATTTTATGATGGTCTAAGTATTTCCATGAAGTTGGAAAATCACCCTGTAGCTTTCTAGGGAAATCCAGAAATTAATTTTTTATAATCAATCCGTAATCAGCTAGTCCAACTCTATCGCTGGTATGAGTATGTACAGTTACTCCCCGGACACCCTGTATAACAAAATTATAATATTTTTCATTTGTTTTTATTGAACTAGGTAAATAGTATTGTCTTATTAATCATTATCAAAAGAATATATCTATATACAGAGAGATTAATTGGGAAATGCGGATAGATGGAGGAAACCAAAATGCTCCTAAATAACCCATATTTCATAGATCTATCATTCTTCATTACCAATATGCAGGCTGATTTATCGATTTCCCTAATTTTTTCAATTAATCATAATTTATGAACCACCCTACACATTTTTGTAATATTTGATTCGTAAGCTTTTGTTCGGAGTGTTGTCGATCAGCATAATGAGAAAGCCGTATTCTGGGTCTGGCCCCAAAAAAAATTGAAAATTACATTTATAGTCTGAAGACCCAGTATGTCAATATTTTGTAATTTCATTTACAAAATTGGAAAGAGCCGAAAAAACGGGTAAAACTAAATTTGAATTTCCGAATACAACTTTCCCACTAGTTAGTTTCAGTTGAATGAAGAAGTTCCGAAAATTTGGTAGCATAAAATTTAAAACAATATTTTTTTTCTCATATAGTTCTTCTCCAGGTTGAACCAATAACCTTATTCACCTAATTTCTGGACCTCTAAAAAAGAGAGGGCATGTATTTGGGACAAATTTATTAATATCAATGGCTAAAGTTTCAAACACTTTGTGTATTGCATGCGTGAATTAATTATCACATCAGGCCACTTTTGAAGATAAATATAAAATTGAGGAAAATTGCTCAGTCACAGTAGCATAACATCCTTAAAAAAATAACGTCGCTGCAACAAATCTACATTTCAAAATTTGGAGGTTAAATATGACAATTTCTCTAGCCTTCTGATGTTTTCTTGATGATAGAAATAAAATAAAGCAGTGTATACCTACTGTTTGATTCAGTTAATAATTCTTACAAGGTTCAATGTCCAATACTGTAATAATAATAAACCTCAATCTATTATGCAGTAAATGGATGAATACGAACGGAATGCTGTATTTTATTATTACTTTTAGCGAGACGCAAATAAAAAAAATCTGATTTCCTGTTTTGTTCATCCTTCAAAATGTAGATACATATTTTAGTGTGGACTATGTGGGTATATTTCGTACGGATTGAACATAATTTTTATTTTCTATTTTTCTTCGATGTAGTGCAATGAACAAAAATGTGTCAATTTAGGGACGCATGGGATAGTTTTTATCTTGGTAATTTTCCATTTCGAGTTCATTCAGAACATCTGGTCTACCGAAATCGGCAGGGATACCAAGGCGGCAAACACAAAAGATAGAGGTGGAGAGTTGTGAGCAATTTATTTATTTATTTATTTATTAGAAATAAGGAATACAACGGACTATTTAAAGTCCACTACTGTATCCACATGTACATAAATTGAGGTATAACATCATATAATAATGAATAAAAGAAAAACAACTCAATTGAACTCAATCCAAAAATGAAACATCAAGAAAGAGAGAGAAGAAAAAAAATAGCATAGTACAAAAAAAAACATATATATAATCAAAGAAAACAAGAAACGATACATTCATCGAACTATTATAATGAATAATGATTTTTCAAGGATTTCTTTAACTGTTTAGATTTATTGGAAAATAAATTGAAATGATCATTCACACCATTACACAAATGAGTCATTCTCTGAAGTGGCGAATTCTGTGCGCATCTGGTATTTCGAAACTTGAGATGGAAAATATCTGGACGTCTGAGTCTCCTATCGGGTACATTAATATCAATTTGACGCAAAAGGTTACTATCATGAAGCTCGAAGTTAAGGAGTTTGACGAAGAATAAGATGTCATTAACCTTCCTGCGATCCTCAAGACTGATCATTTTGAAAAATTTGAGCCTGATATTATAATTTTCAGTATTTCCAGGAACAAGGCGAAAAGTACATTTAAAGCTTAGAAATCTGAGAAACCTTTTCTGAACATTTTCAATGCGATTAATGTATGTCAAATACTGGGGGCACCATACAGTTGAAGCGAAGTTTAATTTGGAGAAAATGAAGGAGTAGTAAAGAGTTCTTAGAGTAGTCAAATCACTAAATGGGCGACATTGACGAATCAAGTACCCAAGCAGTCTATTAGAGGAATTGACTACTGCCTCCACCTGAGCGTCAAAAATCAGTTTAGAGTCGAAAATTACTCCAAGATCTCTAACTTGGCTTACTCTACACAGTTCTTCACCACCAAGACAGTACGGGTATTTTATAGGGTACTTATTTCTTGTAAATGTAATAACCTGACATTTTGAAATATTTAAGACCAGATGATTTTCACGACAAAAACGTATTAGGTTATTAAGCTCACGCTGGAGCTGAACACAGTCCTCAAGGCTCCTCACCCTCATAAACAACTTAAGGTCGTCAGCAAAAAGTAAAAATTTGCAACTCTCGAAGCATTTTGATATATTGTTTATATAAATCAAAAAAAGAAGTGGCCCAAGATGGGACCCTTGAGGAACCCCAGAATTGGTTTCGAAAACTCCAGAGGAATAACCGCTAACTGACACAAACTGTCGTCTCTTCGTCAGATAGGATTTGAACCATCGCAACACGACACCACACACACCGACACCATCAAGAGCCGATACGAGCCGTTCAATACTAATTTTATCAAATGCCTTACTGAAGTCAGTATATATGGCATCGACTTGAATGCGAAGGTCCAAGGAATCATGGAGAAACTCAGCAAAATCAACAAGATTGGTCTCAACCGATCTCACCTTCAGAAATCCATGCTGTTCCTGGATTATTTGGTCACCAACTAAATATGAAAGTGAAGTATAAATAAGCTGCTCAAACACTTTTTCAAAAATACACAATTTGCTTATCGGTCTATAATTCATTACGTTACTTCTGTCCCCACTTTTAAATATGGGAACAATACATGACTCCTTCCATCTGTCAGGAAACACACCACTTCGTAAAGACTGATTAAAAATTAAAGTTAGTGGATACTTTAACGAAGAAGAACAAAAAAAGACAAAGTATGAGGGAATGCCGTCGGGTCCAGCTCCCTTATTTTTATTTAGTTTTCTCAGAGCCTGTTCAACCTCGTCTACAGAGAACTGAAGACCACAAAAATTTCGAGAACAATGTGAACTCTCAGTTAATTTCGATGATACCTGTGAGCTAGAAGATGGTTCAACGTAAACACTTTTGAAATATTTCGCAAAAAGCTCACATGATTCATGACCTCCATTAGAGATTTCGCCGTTCAAAGTCATAGCGCTGGGAAAACTAACATTTTTTTCTTTAGTGGTAATGAACGAAAAGAGCTTCTTAGGGTTAACAACGATTTCAGATTGTATTTTGTTAACGTATTCATGAAAATCTTCTTTAATATGAATCTTACAGAGTTTTCTCAACCTTTTAAATTCAATGTAATGCCGCTGGTCTTTATACACCTTCCATTTATTATGAAGCTTTTGCTTACGTTTCAACAGCTTAATTGTCCTGTGACTGAAAAAGCTTGAATATTTTTTGCGAACTTTTACTTTAGGGACACCTTCGTTAAGTACATCTTGAAGACGTTTATAAAAGACATCAACATTAGTGTTAACGTCATCACTATTCAGTACCACATTCCAATTAATGTTATCAATTTTTGAATTAATCAGATCGTAATCTGCTCTCTTGAAATTATAGCAATCACTCTTATTACCTCTCAAATCTCTCGAATGATGAGCAGTGCGGACGAAGAACTCAAGTGACGGGTGAAAACCGTCCTCCGGCGTCAATGGACTGCAACAATGTGAAACGCTGCGTATCAGAGTCCTATTACAAAACACTAAATCCAAAATCTTATCCTTGAAATTTCTAATAGTGTTAAATTGCTGTAACTCTAAAAATGAAAACATGTCGATAAGAGCCTGATATTTAGGCTCAACATTTGCAGCCTCCAAACAATCGTCAGCATCGCCAGGGATCCAAGACACCGAAGAACAATTGAAGTCGCCAGCAATTAGAAGTGAGCAACCTTCGAACTTTTTCTGTAGAGATTCAAGTTTCGAAGTAAAATATAAGGCAGATTCTTTATTACCTGGTGGAAGGTAAACACAACATAATAAGATTTTTTGATTTCCAAGAGAGATCTGAGCCCACACATCTTCAGCGTCACTCTGAAAACCCCGAGCAGGTGAGGGCTGAAGATAGTTTTTTACTGCGATGAATACACCTCCACCCTCAAGCTTTTCACTAGAAGTTGAACCTCTGTCGCGCCGAAAAATTGAATATTCACTCAGATCAACAATTTCCGAATCTAATATACCAGAATGAAGCCAGGACTCAGTTATAAAAATGATATCGTGACTATTAGCATGTACATTAAGTTTGAAATCCTTGAGTTTAGTTCGAAGACCACGGACATTTTGGTAATAAATGTTCAAATCCATAATAGTTAAATAGAATTAAAAAAAAAAAAGAACTTAAACGAGTCTAAAGCCTGGACAAATCAAAGTCGTGATGAACGTGGATTATCCTTGATGTATCATCCTTTCGTAACATGATATTACCATTCTGAACCCATACATACTTATAGGACCTCTCTTTCGCAGCAGAACGTACTTCTTTGAACAATATTTTATTTTCCATGGTCAGGTGTTCATTTATGTAAATCTTATCAGCGATATCCTTAACGGAGATTCCTGAATGCCCGCCATCACTTTGCTTTTTGGCCTTGTATGCAGCCAAAAAGTTATCACGATTCGACTTAGAGACAAATCTGACAACAATATTTTTAGGCTTGTTCGTAAGTTTAGATTGAACTCTCGAAATAGAGTCGATCATTGACATATTGAGGTCGGTATTAATATGAGAAGCAACTTTAAGTATAACATCATGAAGATTTTCTTTAGTTTTTTCAGGAATATTTTGAATTTCTAAGTTATTCGAACGACTTTGTTGTTCAATTAGACCTATTCTTCTATTAAGAACAGATACCTGTTTCTTTAAAGATTCATTCTCCTTCTCTAACTTGTTAACTTTGGCAACCATCTCGCTGAAACCATTGAGCTTAATCTCGAAGTCGCTCACCTTGTCTGAGCAGAAGTTGACGGAATCGCGAAGTCTCTGGATCTCATCAACCAACCGGCCCATCGTATCCAAATCATCCTCACGAACAGTTCTCACATCAACATCAGCTGGATATCTCCGAGGAGTAAAGGAACCGCGGGAATCGGCAGTAAATTTTGGGACAGCTGTGCAGTCGGTTTGATCCGATGTGTTATCTCTGCACTCAATACACCTCCACATTGTACCTGGCATGTTCTTCAATACCGACACCTGATTTTTTGCAATATCGCAGCAAATTCCATTCACATGGAAATATTCATGGCATCCCCCGCATATGACACTAGCCGATTTCCGAGTTGTCGCCAACTGATTACAATGTTTACATATCGACATTATTAACGATTTCTTTCGAACTATTAGTTTCAAAAAATAAAAACGATCCGGAACTTCACAAGTTAAACCACCAAATCTTCGAACTATGGAAATTCAAACGAGAAAAGAAAAATATCTACCTCAGATTCAAACAATTTTAGGAACGGGCGGAATATTGTTCACAGTTTCACGCTCGGTCATGCAAAAATGAATGAAATAAACTAGAAAGGGAAGCGGATATCAAACCATTAGAGATGAAGGAAGAGAATACAGTCAAAACCGAATATAACGACACCGTTTACAACGACGAATCGGTTATAATGTCTATATGCAAGGATCCCGACCGAATCCCTCTATAAATACTTATGAAATTTACCGTTTATAACGACATCGGATAAACCGACATATCGGTTAAAGCGACGGAAAGTCATCAGAATTCCTCGAAATTCATCGGCTATAACGACCAACCATCATACAACTTTCTTATTAAATCCATCATCATTTTGAACCTTATTCTAATGAATAATAGGTATGTATCACTTCACTCAATCTCCACAGTCCACACCACGCATGCTCTACTGCTCTATGCAGGTCAGTTGATGTTATGCGACAAGATCGGACTGATTTAGTGCGCATCACGAGAGCCATCGTGGAACTCGTTGAATTGATTTTGACCTAAGGTTTATGAGTCGCGATATGTCGCAAAAAAGAGAAAAGCTTTTAATACTGAAGAAAAATTACACATTATTTGGAGATTAGAAAATGGTGAGCAGAATGGGAATATTGCTAAGAAATGTGGCGTCTCACACTCTACAATACCAACGATTTGGAAGAATAAGAATCAAATAAAAGCCTTATTTGAAAACAATTCAGTGAAACTTGAACGATCCAATAGGTGGTCCGATCCTGCAGCAGTTATTATTTATTGCTTTCAAAAACCAGTTCAATTCTGATGTTAATCAAAGACTCTTAAAGGAAATTAAACTTAAAATGCAAAATGCTTTCGAGACAAAGCTAAAAAATAATCAAACCAAAATTACCGATTATTTTGAATAATAATTATGTATGTATATTGTTTGTTTTTCAAAATAATTCTTCGTTCTGACTTCTGTTCTTTTATTCGGAAAATGGTCCATATAGAAAATACCGGTACAAAATAAATGTTCATTGAAATAAAGAAATACTGCTTAAAACGACTACCGGATATAGCGTCCATATTTTTCAGTCCCTTCAATGTCGTTATAACCGGTTTTGACTGTAATTATATTGCTCCTCTCTCAATGGTGCTCCTCTCACATTGGTGCAATAGTGATAGCATTGAATCTGTTTCACTGCCTGGATACCTGCTTGCTGCTCACTATGACCGGATGAATAAGATACATGGTGGTTCCTTAATTTTTGTTAAGGAAGGGCTAAATCCAAGGCGTTTTCAATTTTCTGATATTTGCTCCGAACTTCATTGTGAGTGCTGTGCAGTCGGTATTAGGTTTCATAATGTAGATATATGTATACTTTGCGTTTACAGGTCCCCTCATGGAGACTATAATATCTTTTTGGATGAACTGTCCATCATTCTGGAACGTAGTTTTCACAAAGCTGAGGTAGTCGTTGTGTGTGGCGATATGAACGTTAACTATTTGAATTTGTCTTGTAACAAAAAACGTTTGCTGGATGATCTCATGACGTGCTTCAATCTTCGAATCACCAGTAATGAACCTACCAGAGTGTTCACCAATAGAAATAACTGCACTTCCATTTCTAAAGTCGATTATATCCTGACGAACGCAGACTCTGACAGCTTCAGTTGTCGTGTCTTTGAACCGCACATGGGTGATCATAGGTCGGTTTTATTTACTTACTTCCTGCCCTTGAATCCGATTCCTGAAATGAAACCTGATAATAATTTCATTAGGGATTGCTCTGGTGAAAGACTGATTGAACTCAATAATGTAATTTCAAGAACTGACTTTTCTAGCCTTTATAGTACTTCTTCAGTGGACTACAGCTTCTATCGTTTCATGGATATCATCCTATCCGCTGTTGATGAGTGTTGCCCGATAAAAAAATTCAGGCCTGGAACTTCCACTTGGGTCACTCCCCAAATACGTCGAGCAAGTCAGGAATTAAAAAATCTGTTCTGTCTAAGTAAAGATCTGAATTCTGATGAATTGCTCGAATTTTATAGAGCACAAAAGAGAAATTACAAGCGACTCTTAGCAGATACTAAACGAGAGTATAATCAATCTTTGTTGAATCGTTCATCGAACTTGAGTAAGTCGGTGTGGAAAATAGTCAATGCTACGACTGGCAGGAAAGCTCGTTCTAGGGGTCCCTCCTTATTGATTATTGAAAAATCTATTATCACGGATAAAGCAGAGATTGCGACAGCTTTTGGAGTCTATTTCTCTACTATAGGTATGCAGAGCCTCACTGATTATTATGGTGCTTCCTTGTCTATTGGTTGTACTACCGCCAGAATGAATGATAGTACCTTTTTTTTCCACCCGGTTACTGATGATGAGGTGATTCATGCTGTCAAGTGTTTGAAGAATGGTAATAGTGCCGGAGTTGGTTCGGTATCTGCTAGAATGTTGAAGTCCTTTGCACCATTGATCACCGAGCATCTTGTCTACCTTGTTAATCTTTCAGTTACCAGTGGTGTCTTCCCTTCCTGTCTCAAATTGTCAACAGTAATTCCTATATTAAAAAAAAGAAGATCCTAATCTTATATCCAACTACAGACCGATTTCTTTGTTGAATGTTTTTTCCAAATTGATCGAAAGAATAGTTTTCGATCGCATAGTAGATTTCTTATCCAGGTTCAGATTGTTAAAGGATAGCCAGCACGGATTCAGGACTGGTCGTTCTACTCAAACTGCTTCTGTGTCTTTCATTGAATATGTTTACAAGTGTCTTGATGATGGACTGTGGGTCTGTGGTTTGTTCTTTGACCTTTCTCGCGCGTTTGACTGTTTGAGTTTTAAATTCATACTCGATAAGATGCACAACTTAGGGTTTCGTGGTGTCTTCCTACAGTGGATAAAAAGTTTTCTGGATGACAGAATGATTTGCGTTAGGCTGCTTGAGCATATATCTGACATATTCAGTGTAACTTTGGGAGTTCCGCAAGGGTCGGTCTTGGGACCTCTCATATTCCTCCTTTTCATTAATGACTTGCCGGATCATGTAATCGCTGAGTGTATCATTATGTTTGCTGACGATACATCTTTTGCAATTTCTGCTGCAACGAGAGAAGAGCTGATTTCGAGATGTTTAACTTTGATTCATAGCTTCATGAATTGGTGCGAGGCTAATTCCGTTATGGTCAATATTAATGAGACTGAGTTAGTAACTTTCTGCCTCAAGGCCAGAAATGATACCCTTACTTTAAAATACGGTGACATAACTATCACATCGAAGTCATCTATCAAATTTCTTGGCTTGATCGTAGATGATCAACTGAGGTGGTGTGATCATATTGACTACTTGAGTGCTAGATTGAATAAGGCTTATTACGCTTTAAGCAGGCTGAAAGGATCTCTTCCTGTTGAGTCACTAATTGATGTGTATTATGGTTTGTTTCATTCTCATTTGAATTACAATATTCTACTTTGGGGTAATTCGGTGTCTGTTCAAAGAATATTAATAGCACAAAAGAGAATCATACGTCTTATTTTTGGGTTGAGCGCTCGTACTTCATGTAAAAGTTATTTTAGTGAAAAAAAGATAATGACTGTGCCTTCACTGTACATCTATAGATGTTTGATATATATTAAAGAAAAAATCAGGACTGTATCACATCTCTCTGACAGTCACAATTATAATACTAGGAATACAACGACTTTGTCTATTCCTGTTCACAGAACATCCAAATATGAGCATTCTCCTCACTTCCAGAGCATTAGGTTATACAACCATTTACCATCAGCTATTAGAGAGTTGGGATTCACTGCGTTCAGGAGTAGACTGAGACAAATATTAGTCAGTAAGGCTTATTACTCTGTTAATGAATATCTATGTGATGCCGATTCTCATGTTTAAGAGAAAGACTTGTTCTATATTGGTTTGATAATTTTTCTTTTGTCTTTATGTTTATTACTTAGAGGTTAAAAACGATTTGGCAGGTGGTTTATCCTCGTAATCCTTTTCCTTTCATCTGTGCTACGTTTTTACCTGGTGAGTTGTTTAGTTAAGTCTAGGCTGAATTAAGTATTTTCGTCAGTTGGTACTTCTTTCTAGCAATCTAGTTTTTCTTAGGACATAATGTCTAATGAGAGCCCCGGGGGTGAACCCCGGGTCTCCAGTCTTCTCTCCCCAAGGGCATACCATGCCTTATGTAGATTAGATCCCCCTGATAGAGCTAATTCCCCTAATTCTGTAGATTTTAATCTCCTACGAGAGGAAATTGCAGTATTGAGCAAAACAGCCAGTGATTCACAAGATACTGAATTGTTGAGGGAAATTGAAAATCTTTCTCAAGTTATTGCCGGGCGTAATAATGTAACTAATGCAAGAAATTCATTTAGATATAATGCTTCAGATAGAGGTCCTTTTTGTGTTATTATCGAATCCATTAACTCGAATATTAGTAATCTCAACCCAATGAATATTGGTAAGATAATATATAATTCGAATTATTCTATTAATTTAAATGTTACAAATATATGTAGGAAAGGCCTTAAACGGGTTGGGGTTTGTTTTTCTATGGCTGATCAAGCTAATTGGTTTGTGGAAAATCATACTTTTTCATTGGATAGCTACGATGTATATATTCCAGCTCGAATGGTAACATCGATGGGAATAGTACGTGACATTGGTTCAGATATTACCGAGGAGGATATCATTCAGCATGGAGTCGGTATTTCCCCTAAAGTTCCAGTTCTCAGAGTTCGTAGGTTTAAGCGTACCTCCCAAGTAAATGGTGTCACAACTCAAGTTCCCTCTGGGACCTGTTTGATAACCTTTCAAGGGACCTCCCTACCTAAACATTTTGAAATCTTTAGCATACGGACTGAAGTATCGCTTTATATTCCACCTGTGATTCAATGTCGTAAATGTTTACGATTTGGACACATACAAACCCAATGCAGGGGTAACTTCAGGTGCTCAACTTGTGGTGAGTCTCATGATAATCTTATTGACTGTTCTACCTCTCCTAGGTGTATTTTCTGTAAAGGTCCCCACTCTGCTAATAATAAAATGTGTTCTGAATACCTTCGGCAAGTAAAGATAAGAGAGTTGATGGCATTGCACAATCTTTCACTTTATGAAGCTAATCAGGCTACTAGAAGGCAATTGGCTCCTCTACCTTCAGAATTTCCCTCAAATTTAAACCGCTCATCCCCCAACACTTCTCCTGTTTTAAGCTCCACACAAATGCGAAAAACCTCCTCCCCTCGTACTTTCAGTAAAGCTCCACTTAAGAGGAAAGAAAGGCCAGAGGGATATGATAAGGTAGCCCACTCTCAGGCACTGTTTTCTTATACTCCGAGTAACACAAACATCTTGATTTCAAATCCTTCTACCTCTAGTTCTGCTCTTCCACCTCAAAAACTCATTATCACAGAGTCAGCTTTAAATGTGCCTCTTTCCCCCTCCTCGAACGACGAAGATATCTCTAACAAAGAAGCTAATATTAACAATGTGGATAACTCCAAATCAACTCCTACACCGCTTGACTGGAGCATGGAAGTCTCCCTTCCAGGCTTCACTTAATCGTCTTTATTGAAAAAAAAAAAAAAAAAAAATAATAATAATAATGAATAAATATAAAACAAGTAAACAAGTCAATTTTTTTTTTTTTTTTTTTTTTTTTTTTTTTTTTTTTTTTTTTGTTGCATATATTAAATCTCTGCCATCAACTTTTGTCGGCTATGTTATTGACTTATATTCAATAATTCAATTCAACAACCTTAAAAGCTTATAATGGCTCCTCTCAGAATATTACACTGGAATATCCATTCACTTCTACAGAACATGGTCGATTTAAAAGTTCTCATTAGGGACCATAACCCTGACGTTGTCTTGTTGAACGAAACCTTTCTTAGCTCCAATATTAGTGTGACATTACGCGGGTATTCACTGGTTAGGGAAGATAGAGATGACGGTTTTGGCGGAATAGCGGCAGCAATCAGATGCAACCTTCCGTTCAGATGTGTCCCACTTGATAATATAGGGTTCCCAAGAAGAGTGCAAAAGCTTGCACTTGAGGTTCAGTCCCTTCGAATAATCTGCATGTACTCCCCTCCAGATGTCAGGTTAACTGTCACGTGTCTCAAAAACTTAACTCCGTTTTTTACCCCTCAATTTTTGTTAGTGGGAGATCACAATACTCAAAACCCATTATGGGGTTCAGGAGTTATGAATCAAAATGGTGCAGCTCTAGAGTCGTTTTTGCAGACAGAGGATCTGATTGTTCTTAATGACGGTACCCCCACTCGGTTTACCCCTCCCGGAGTTAACCCTAGCGCGGTAGATATGGCGCTCTGTTCATCTACGATCGCTCTAAACATGCAATGGACTGTTGTCCCTGATTGTAGCATGAGTGATCATTTTCCTATCCTGGTTGATTATGGGGGACCTGCAGGCGGACAAGTGGATACTGGAATGTAGTCCTCTCGCAAATACAACCTTAAGAGAGCAAACTGGCTGGAATACACATCTTGCCTCAGTGGTGAGTTTCTTGGAAAAGATTCAGCCAGCACTGAATTGGGGGAGATCCTCATGTTGATCTCTCATGCGGTCGACAGGTCCATTACAAAATGTAAACCTCCTGTGTCAGGTATTTTTAAGGTACATTGGTGGGATGATGAGGTGTCTGCGGCGGTGGAGGAGAGAAGAGCGATGTTGAGAAAATATCGAAATGAACCTACATATGAAAATTATACAGCTGTCAAGCAGAAGAGAGCTTTTTGTAGAAGACTCATGAGAAACAAAAAGAGATCGTCTTTCAGAACTTTCTGTGAAGGTATCGACTTCATAACTCTTCAAAAAATGTGGAAAGTAGTCAAAAAATTTTCAGGTTCCACGTCATCATCTTCTTTTGCTCCTTCCAAAAAATGTATGCTCTCTGTACTCAAGAGCCTTGCTAAGTCTGACCCTAATAATATGCCCTCATTGTCTGCTGATGATTCCTGCCCCCCGTTTTCTCTGGATGAACTTCTTCTGGCTCTGACAAACAAGAGAGACTCAGCCCCAGGCTTGGATGGTATTTCATATCAGCTCTTTGTACATGCTCCAATGTCTGTTAAACTTCACCTTCTGGCTGCCTTCAATCGGATTTTGTACTCTGGAACAATACCTGAAGAGTGCAAGGAAACTCTAATAATTCCCCTGTTGAAGAAGGGTAAATCTCCTGATCTTCCTGGCAGCTATAGACCTATTGCCCTTATGCCGTGTGTCACAAAGATCCTCGAGACACTTGTGAAAAATCGAATTGAGGAGCTCCTCGAGACTCGAATAGGCCCAGATCGTCCTCTTTTTGGCTTCCGAAGGGGTCGTTCAGTCAACGATTGTCTGGCTTTTCTCGCTGGGTTTGTCTATCGGGCATTCTCTCGTGGTGAGAGGGTGATGGCTGTATTCTTAGATATCAAAGGTGCTTACGACCATGTTCTTCCCTCTGTGCTTCTGGGTGACCTTGAGATGGCCTCTGTGCCCCCAACTCTCATTCGGCTTATTGTTCATATGTTGATAAACAGAACATTGTTCATCACCCATCCAGCAGTTGGGATCATACTTGGTCCTGTGACACCCTCGTGTGGTCTGGGACAGGGTTCAGTGTTGGCTCCTCCTCTTTATAATTTGTATTCTCTCCTTCCTGCTGATTCTCTGTCTCCTGGTACCGTTAGCCTGCAGTTTGCAGATGACTTTGCCCTTCTTGTAAGTGGTACTGATTTACAGTCAATGATAGATCAGCTTTCAGCTGACCTGGGGAGGATACATGCTTGGATGTCTGATAGGAATCTTTCACTTTCCCCAGAAAAATCGTCAGCAATGATTTTCTCTAAATCTAGGACTCGTGTTGACCTCCCTAATGTGTCTTGTCGCGATCAGATTATCCCCTGGAAGTCTTCACTCAAATATCTTGGTGTTCAACTTGAGAGCAATTTTCGCTGGGGCGGGCAGATTGCCACTGCATGCGCTAAGACTTCGGGTGCACTGAATATCATTAAAGCATTGGGCAGGACAGCATGGGGCTGTCATCCTGCCATACTAATCAGAATATATAAAGTACTGGCTTTACCGCATTTAGATTATGCGAGCTTTCTTTATGGGAGATGCTCTAAATATAACCTGGAGCGTCTTGATAGGGCACAATATGCGGTCCTGCGGGCGGCAATGTCCCTGTTGAAGTCTACCCCAACTAATGCAATCATTTATGAGTCAGCACAGCAACCTCTTGCGTACAGACGTAGGTGACTGGCGTTTAAGTATGTTTCAAAGATCCTTCAGGTGGAAGACCACCCAGTTCGCAAGATATTTGGACAGCATGAAGTTTTGGACCATCTCTGGCAGCGTACATCCATACCCCCTCTTGTTCAGGCATTCTCTGACCTGTCCACCAGAAAACAACTCATAAAGGCCATGCAGAATATCCCATTTTATGAAATTTCCCTTCAGGTTAGACTCAACAGAGTTTTTGTAATTAATTCGGGCCTTCCAAAGTTTTCAATATCGAATCCTCGGGAGTTTGTTGCGTTAGTGGCGGAAAAGTTTCCTCAACATTGTATATTTTTTACAGATGCGTCGCTGTCCAAATCTCCGGACTCAGTAGGTTATGGTGTGTTCTGCTCAAACCCATTGATAAAAATGTCAGCCCGTTTACCAGATCACTGGTCTATATTCACTGCAGAAATGTATGCCGTGGGAACTGCTGTTCAAATGATTCGGCAGCATAATATCTCCAGAGCGTTGATAGTGTCGGATTCCTTGAGTGTGTTGGAAGCGCTCAAATCAGCTAATTTTAGTTCTAGTACGGATTGCATCACGATAAGAACCTTCAAACTCCTTCATCAGGCCAGGAAGGCCGGGGTTGCGGTCAGGTGCCTCTGGGTTCCTAGCCACTCCTATATACATGGTAATGATATCGCTGATATGTTGGCCAATCAAGGCAGATATAAGGTTGGTCCTCCTATCATCCCGGGTGGACCTAGAGATCTGTGGCCAGAATTCCGTAGGGAACTAAAAAACACCTGGATTAACGATTTTTAACAGATCTGTGCCCTGAAAGGGCGTGTCTATGCGTTATATGCCTCTCGCAACACCTTTTTGGATGATCCCTGGTTTTCGAAAATCAACCGGCCACGCCGTTTCTTCACGGTCGTTCTACGTTTGAGATCCGGTCATTGCCTTACGCCATCTTACCTTCATAGAATAGGACTTAAAGAGTCAAACTTATGTGATTGTGGTGAGGTAGGAGATATCGTACACTTGTTTTTCGGTTGTGTTAATAACTTGAGCAGAAGTAGCGGGCTGTATACTGCACTTTCCTTGCATGAGAGTTCTTTACCTGTTAACATATATAATTGTATTTTTTCTGAAAAACTAGAAGTGCTGGATTTGCTGGTTGAGTTTCTTTCTAGTAGTGGCTTGCGAGTGTAGTGGCATGCCTGGTCGGCCTGGACTTAGTTCCTGTGTGTGCTTTTGCCTTAACTGCTTGTTGCCTTCCTTACTCCATTAGCTTACCACCTATAGCATGTAAAGCATGAAATTAAATCCCAAAATATTAATGATATAAAGAATGTCCCTCAGTTGACCTAACCTGGGATTGGAACTCCAAGACTCCTGATGCCCCAGGACCCAGGAATTAGGAATAAGAAGCAATACTACAACACAGAGATTGGGTGCATAGTCTTTCAGGCTGAGCCCATATTCAGGCCTTTTCAGTCAAGGGCATCACTGGCTGCTGAGTAGTCTGCTTGAGAATCAAGAAGAAGAAGTTTATTACTTGTATTGTATTGTTTTGTTTGCTTTATCGACGTGCCCATACATATGTAAATAACGAAGGGGATTGAATAAAATTATTATTATTATTATTATTATTATTATTATTATAATGCTTGTCGAAATATGCATTTCGACGACACTTTTTCCGATTCACAAATAACGGAGGAATAAAATTATTAGGTGAATCATATTTTCCCAATTTTATCATATAATTGACATCTGAATAAATTCTGATTTTGAAGAAGGATAATTGTAATCCCCACAGCGTTTTGAGTTTTGCAAACACAAAAAAATATCGAAAAATTAAATATTAACTTTGAGTATTCAACACAATGAATTGATGTTACTCAAACATCATCAATATTCTGGATTTTTTTTATCGTTTGCAATAAGAAACGATGCCAAGAATCATGATGTACCTACACTAACGTGATTTTTCTTGTGAATCAATTGAACACATGAATTTCTTCAATATTTAGCTCAATTTTCATTACAGTACATCTAAGAGAAAAATGAAATTGAATTAAGAGTTATTAATCAATTAATCCACAATTAATGTTCAGTTGTGCATAAAAAATTAAAAATGCTACTGAAAAAGCTGTTGTACTGGAATATTAGTTTCACAATAAAGCAAATGAAAAAAAAACTAAACCAAACGAGAATAATGAAAAGAATGATCGTTTATTTTATACAATCTAATGAGAATCCACAAGACGCTTTGGAATTATATTCACAAAGGTAACAAAAAATTTCAGAAAATCTTGAATTCTGGGTGGGCTTTTTGTTGAAAATAATTGAATACAATAACTAGATATCTTTGGCAGGCAGACATTTTTGAAAAACCGGTAACGGGATGCTTTTCGACACATCTGCGACTAAAAACTGCGTTGAAAAATACAAGGTGTCCCAGTTTATAAAGAAGACTCTCCTCTTTATCTTTGAAATTTTAAGGATCCGTTACGAATAATAAAAGTTAATGAAAAAAACGTATTGAAGTTTTTCGAATATCTCCAACAAAAACCAAAATATGGCGAAATATTTGAAACGGTTAGATATATTTTCCAGAAACGCCTTGTACCTCGAGCACGAATCAATATATCTATGATCTGCTTTCTGATATCTAATTATTTCGATGAAAGAGATCGGGGATACTTGGAGATTTTTCCTCTAGGCCTTATAGTTCTTGAGATGCTCTCCAGTTAACCTCGAATTTGGGACACCCTGTACTTCTATTGTGAACTGAAAATGAGTTGAAAAGTGCAGAAATTTTTCCTTAGCAACTTTTTAAATACAATATGTGATACTTTACATCAATTTTCATTACGAATTAGGATCATCATATGTTATGATATATGACTTCAAAGTCCATTTGAGGCAAAATTCATTTATCTGTAGGGAAATTACTGCCTTCTCATTAGGCATTCTTTGCATTCGTTCGTAGCCATAATCACCAAAAACCATTGATCTAGGGTACCCATAGATGTGCGAGCAATATAAAATCTGTGATACTCCATTTAATTCCTATAGAGAATAAAGGCACATTGATGAGTCAGGAACCATAATGATTAAAATGCTACAGATATACAGATTTTCGACAAAATGTGGATAAAATTCATGGATAAGACGAAAAAATATTTGTAATTTCGACAACCTTATATAGAAAATAATTTTGATTTCGATATTTCATCCGATATAATTAAATTTTTATTTCTACTTAAGACCGCAACAAATGTATATTCTTTAAGAATTCGTCGAGGAATTCCATATAGAACAAACTAATGGAGTAATTAATTCATCGAAATCATTTGAGAAATAAGTCTCAAATATTTAATTCATCTGAATTTTCTTGCAATTTATTTCTCCCAAATTACAGTTTCCGAAAAATGTTTAAAATTCGGTTTGTTAAATTATGCAACGCCTTTCTGTTCACAAGGATCTTACTTATGGGTCGTTTATGGTATATAATCTTTATGATGTTTTGAAATATGGAATGCAAAAAAAACGTGTTTGCCATTTAGGTACTACTTACAGCCAAATTCAGTAGGAGGAGTGAGGGATGGTCCTCGAGCTGTTTGATATTTTTGAAAAAGTATTTGAAGAGTTTTTACGCTTGCGACAGTACAGTTCAAGTATTTTTTCGGTGACGGTTTAATATTCTTGCAACGACAAAACGAGATAATCATCATGTTCGCATTAGTGCTGTTTTTAGATGGTGTTTATCACATTTGTAAACAGAAATAAGTGAAAAAATTGGTTGGGTAGAAAAATGTGAGTGCTCCTTATAAAAGCTGTGGCCGTTTTGAGGCGGAACTAATTGCGGAAAGCAGTGAGTATATAATTTTCATAATTTTTAATTCTTGATTATACTTGAGATAATTTCAGATAATAGGAAGGAGCTGTTAACTCTGAAACAGAAGTTAGAGGCTGAAGAAAAAAATTCATCTGAATCTACATCAAGTAGGTTTACTGCTGAAATCAAATATTATACCGATTTTTCTTCTTAATCATCGAGATGAATGATTTCTTTTTTTCGTTGTTGTATAAATAAAATGAAATTTAATATTTTTTCATTTTTCAGAAACGACTGTGAATAGTGAAATCACAGTCATTTCAAGCAATGATGATGAAAAATCCAATCAAAGACAAGGTAATTATGAAAAACTCATATCCTATGTTGGTATCTTGATGTTTATATAAAATTCGTTATTATTTACAGAAGACGATTTGGAAATCTTCAATGATGAAAGTTCAATCAGGAATCCCGGGACAGCCATTGTATTTGAAGGTAGGAATTGAATATTAATCCATCATTGATTTTAAATAGATGCAATTGCAGTAATGCAACAAAAATCAAGAATCTTCCAACCGAATATATTGAAAAATTTATTTTTCACCGCTCACCGATGATATAGATATAGCAGACATAATTTTTTTTCATTTGCAGAAAATATTCAATATTGGTGATACCAGAACTACAACTTTTTTCCCAACGAGATAAAGGAAAATTAATGTGCCATTCATGTCTTCTTTTTTCGAGAAACTAATAATGCCATCAACTGCATTCCTCCATCTTCTTTTGTTTTCCAATACATTTTTATCGGAACTGTACACCCGACGGAAAAAAATAGTATGTTTTTGTGTACGGGGTGGGCAAAATTGGTGATACCTGAACTACAACTTTTTTACCCAACGAAATAGAAGAAAATGAATGTGCCATTCATGACGTCTTTTTTCGAGAAACTAATAATGCCATCGACTGCATTCCTCTATCTTCTTTTGTTTTAGAGTTATAGGCCAAAATTTAAATTTGGGCGATTTCAACTTTGGTCATTATCACTGTTCCTGTTTGTGCTAGGATGTTGAAATGAAAACATCATACAGACACTTTTTTAATAGCAATCCAGTGGCGTACTTTGATTTTTTCCAACAGGTATATTTGCTGAGCTATAATATCGCTGTGTTGTTTCTTATGGAACCAGTCGTTTAAAGTGAACCAGAAAGAATCGCTGTTTTTTTTCCGTTTCAGAAACATATCATACATCGTCCTCAGATTCGTTCAGATATCATTCGAAAAATAGGAGAACGTAATCAACCGAATGTTAGGTATTTCAAACAGTTGGCAGATAAGTTCGCTGTGTTTGGTTCTTGCAAAAGCCACGTTCGAGGAAATATTCGTTTAGATATTATGAAAAATAAAGTTTGTATCTATGTTAAATTTAAATTGAAGAGTATTATGTAGGCTGAATTATAGATAGAGATCAAACCATGGAGGATTGAATCAAGTATTCAATCGTAAAATAATATTTAAACCATGCCTAGAGACATATTATTCTGCGATTCAGCCTACTCAATCATTTAAAATTCACATACAAACTATATTTTTCATAATATCTGAACGAATCTGAGGGCGATGTATGATGTATGATATATTCCTGAAACGGGAAAGAAACGGCGATTCTTTCTAGATCATTTTAAACGACTGTTTCCATAAGAAAAAAGACAACTTGATGTTATAGCTAGGCAAATATTCTTTTCGGAAAAAATCATAGTACGCCACTGGATTGCTATGAAGAAGTGTCTGTATAATGTTTTCATTTCAACATCCTAGTACAAACAGAAACGGAGATAATGACCAAAGTTGAAATCGCCCAAATTTCAATTTTGGCCTCGAAAAAAGACGACATGAATGGCACATTCATTTTCATAGATTAGAACTATTTGTTCCGGACAATATTATTCAGACTTCGAAACTCACATACGATTAAAATGACCTCATTTTTTCAGCTTAATAGACTGCATATCTCAAAAACAATAATGTATGAATATAACTGGTATTTTGTTTAAATTTATGAAAATAATATTTTACAGCTCCGTCCCCTAATGTAAAATGCCGTAGGATGCGTTGGTCTGAATAAGAGAAACGAATAGCTTCAGAAGGCTTCAAAGAATACATTATGAATAATACATTGCCATCATTCCAAAAAATGCACGAGGTCATGAATACAAATCCATGTGTATTTCAAAGAAGTGTAGCCACTATTAAAACCTTGGTCAAAAATGAAAAGCTGAAAAAATCAAGAGAGGGATATCCAATATTTTGACTATATATGTATGATATCAAATTATGTTTTTATTTTTTCTCTATATATGTTATTATTCTAACGTGTTTCTTATTAATAGGTACGTATTTTATATATATATTAAAAATTATTTCAACTCCTGAATTTTCATTCACATAATTTTTTAAATAAATTTGAGTATTTTTCTTATATGTTGTATAAGTTTTCCTATATTCTCATGTGAATTGAATTGAATTAGTTGCAACATGGTGAATTAGAATTATTTTCAATTGCTTATCAACTAATATGATGAGTTTCATTTCGGTTTTGCATTTTTACCATATTTTCACATTTTTTGTAA
This sequence comes from Coccinella septempunctata, assembly GCF_907165205.1. Lineage (NCBI taxonomy): Eukaryota > Metazoa > Arthropoda > Insecta > Coleoptera > Coccinellidae > Coccinella > Coccinella septempunctata. The sequence goes on along the minus strand of NC_058192.1, from coordinate 39,743,589 downwards.
GAATATGTAGCTATAAAATACAACTTATCAGTCGACCAAATCAATTCGTGAGCTATCCACAATTATATCAATGAATTCATAATGAAATGGAACATTCAAATTTATATACACTGGTCCCAATAATTACCGTTGTATCTATTTTTGAAACGGTCCTCATATGTACCGATAGACTAACGAAAACTTATGGGGACCGGTTCCAATAAGTACCGCTGCATCTAAAAACATATGGGGACCGGTCCAATAAGTACCGAAAGTCCCCATATGTACCGCGCGATCTCCGAAACGGTCCCCATATGTACCGCTATACATAGATATATATATATATATATATATATATATATATATATAGTTATAAAGTGTTAATACCACCTCCAAAATAGTAACTCGTTTAACGCTCTCACCTCATATATATCGATGTCACCTCCGAAATCGGAGGTGACAACGTTTTGCCTTGTTTTTTAGCTTGTTAGATTCAGGAGGCTTCAGGGACCAACATATCAAAAAATCGTTTTGAGGTCACAACGCACCCCCTTTATGTACTGAACAATCTTTTAGTTCGAGTGTATATCACTGGCGCTAGTGTGCTGAGCTGTATATCGGAGAATTGCTCTGAAAGACTCTTTGCTTGTTAGCACCTCCGAAAATGGCAACGTTGTACTGTGCAAGCAGATGTAGACAGGCGGAATATCAGTATACGGAGGAATTAAGTAAAGAGAGGCGCAGCGCGTTTTCTCCTCCATTATTGCAAGCCAGGCGGCATATCTCAACGATTTTTTATCGCATTCCTTTGTAGGGGAAAGAATCACGTGAAAGAGAACCAATCTTGGCTCTCTCGAATGGGATTATGACTGTTTATATTTCATCGTGCGTATATCTATGCATCCGTTGAACTTCTTTCATCTCAAGCTAACACTATAATTCTGAATTTGGCGAACTATTTCATTACCTATCTGAAAACGAATCGATTTGAGTCTTGTCCATAATGATATTTCTTCTCTCTATGGAAATGATCCATATAGATAATACTACCTATTAGTATAACGAATAATCAGTATTGTTACATTGCATATAATAAAATAACCTGTTCAGAGAAAAACATTTTTTGGATAAGAAAATTCAGATGTTAATGGTGATGAATATTCAAGGACAATGAGCCAATCCGAAAATTTTCATTTCAGAATCAGGAGAAAAAAATGCTACAAATTTCACAATATCACAGAAATGAACAACGTCGGCTAAACCGAATGTTGGACATTGTGTTATTTCAAATGGAACGCTCTTTATATTTTTCTTGAATCAGATTTCTCAATGATTTTGAGGAATCCTTTGCTCAGAAACATCTCTTTTATTATCGATTATGTTTAAATATTGGATTTTCCCGAAAATTTGAAGAGCTTGTACCATCTCTCTGGTTTAAATATTTCAGTGATGTATCATAAAGAAAATTACCAATTATATCCAAACAAGTAAGATTTTATGAAGAATTCGCCAAAACAGATTTGCATTTATCTATAGATCATACAGGGTGTAAGGGAAAAAATAAACAATATTGAAGTCTTTGGAAGGCCTCGAGTCAACATATTTTGAAATTGCAACCATATTTTTGTCAAGATATAATGAATCTTCAAAATGAAGTTAATAATATAGATACATACTCGGATACATATGATTGAGATACAGATGATTGATTAACTTCTACTATCTAAAATAAAAAGGTACATAGGTAAAATATAGCTATATACAGGATATCTGTAAACAAATGCGAAGGAATAAGGGAGATGATTCCTTAATGAAAATAAGCGGGGGTATTTCCTGTAAATTTTCCAAATCGACAGACCTTCCAAGATACAGCCTTTGGAAGGCGATGACGAGTTTACAGTTTTTAATTTTTTTTTACAGGTTCTAAAAAACACTGAGTCATAAAACTATACACATTATGAAGCACTGAGTAGATTGTTACCAGTTTCAACTTCGGCAAGCTCGTAGTTTAGGCGGTAAATTGCTATCGATTTTTTCAATGTGTCTCTCCCTTAAATTCAAAAATTTCTGTGAAAATGTTGAAATTTGAGTTATTATGCTATTGTCATAGAAGTATACGAAACTAGCAGGTCGGGGGATCCAAGATTTCGGGCCGATTCACCTTAAAAAAACATAATAAAATGAATTTCGTGAACACCTACCGAGGCTGAAAACCACTATTCTCCGCTATAAAAAATTAGTATTATTCCAATAATATACCGACTTAATGAATGCTACGTTGCTATTACTATAAGGCCCGGTTGTTCAGTTCAGGATGAGGCCGAGATTTAAGATGATCCTAGATAATCTAACAGAACTGAACTGAAATGTCAAAATCAATCTAGGATAAACTTTAATCCCGAACTGAACAACTGCTATACATGTAGAGTTTCGGATTATGCGAGAATCTACTACTTTTTCTTCAAAACAACAACTACGCTGAAGGAAATGTGATTGACTGTTAGCGACGCGGAATATCAACCATCTAAATTCTGTAGTCCATACAAATTTTTTTGAACTCTCATCATACTATATAGCAGTCGGATACTGAAATCCGTCATTTGTCAAAATGGGTTGTCAGTTCATAGACTGACCAACATTTTCGAAAGCTATTGATCTATTAATTAAATCGTTCTATAATTGGTCCTAAATTGACAGTCGTATTGTGAAAAACGATCTGCAACGGATTATCTAAACACTAAATAAATTCTGAAATGTTTCGGATCATAAGGTTAATTGAATAAGTATTTTGTTCGTATCATTTGTTGAACTTCATTATTCTAAATATTCTTCAATGAATGAAAATATAATATCAACACACATAATTTTTTGATTTATTCGTCATCAAATCATTAAATAAATCGTTTTTCGAAAAGTTTCGAGTCTTGGGGCAAATATAATATTGAATTATTTACATCATTATTTGTCGAACTTCAAAGTTCTGAATGAATTAAAATCTATACTTGACAATATACGAGACAGTTTTCACAAGAGTTTCAATGAAATCTGAAAATTTTCATCATTCTGGAGCATTCTGGACATCAATAATTCTCGAATCATCCATGGCATAAATTCAATTTTATCCAATATAACACGCAAAACGAAATGTTACTCGAACTCATCTTGAGCAATTCTCTCCTGAAAAGCTCGAATCAGGTAGAAAAGTTTGAACCCTTCGTATCAACATTAACACGTGTTTTGCAGTAAACAGATGCCGATTTCATTTTCAACGGGCAATGTAACCAGGGTCGGGGGGATGAACCAGAGTCTCTGGATGAACGTTTCTCACAACAAGAAGAATTTGAATTTTCATATGAAGGTGAGGGCATTTGTTTCAAAATTTTCAGAGTACAAGGAGTATACAGGGTGTTTCACGAGTAAACAGACAAATGAAAACCGTGAATAGAGGGCATTGCGCTGAGTTCAAAATCACCCCATATACAGGGTGTCCCAAAACTTGTGAATCAAACGTCACACCACGATAGAGTAAACCAAATATCATCGAATGACACCAACATTAGTTCAACGAAAACGTACCGTTTCCAAAATAATCAGAATTTTATTAAAATACCTAAAGTTTCCGATTTTCGAACTATTTTTCTTAATAACAGGGCCAGTTTGTGAAGAAGTATATCGATTTTAAATTATATTGAACTAAGATTATTATTTTATCTCCCCTAATTGAAATTATTTTAAGTAGTTAATCGATAACCATCACCTAAGTCTCGACCTAAGTTGATGTTAATTGAAACAATTGTTTTTTCTACATGATTTTTAATACTCAGATTAAACAGGGGTGCTAATATGGGAGAAAAACGCTATCCTTAATCACAAATTTGCCTTGTAATTGAAAAAATAGTTCGAAAATCGGCAACTTTAGGTTAGGTTTCCTCAGAAACCCACAGATTACAGTAATCTGTGCAGAAACCGTACATTTTCGCTCAACTAATGTTGGTGTCATTCGATAGTATTGGATCTACTCTATCGTGGTGTGACGTTTGTTTCGATAGTTTTGGGGCACCCTATATATAGGTTTCTTCAGTGTTTTTTGAAATTTCTCGAATTTCCGTTCGGCTATAACTCCTGAAATTCTCTATCAAATCGACTGAAAATTTATATTTAGCCTTGAGTTGTTAATTTCATTAAAACAGAGCATTTAAATTCGACAAAAATCAGGACCGGGCTCAGTGAGGCTTTACTTAACCTTAAATTCATAAAAACACCGTGTATGTAGTTTTTTAATAATAATTTAAACTTTTTTGTTATCTGCATTATTATTGTCTCAAAATGAATTGATTTTTGGGTTGCCCTACCTGTTGATCAAGTTCTAGAAAATATTGTTTTGGTCAGACGCCTCTAAGGAATAGAGGACTTCATGAAAAATAGAAATTCTTAATTGATTTTTTTCAAAGAAATGAAATGAATGTGTTCAACAGTTATACCATATTCTGTCTTCAAAATAGTCATTCACAATGATGAAATGTTTCAAAATTGATAATGCACAATGCACAAATATGGATGGAAGAACTACGCTATCTTGAAACTAAATATTAAAACTTGATCTTCAGAATTAATCTATTTTTCTATGGACAACTGGTTGTGTGAATGAAAACAAAGAAAGAAATCGCGGGGTGTCAGATCTGGAGATCTAGCAGTCCAATGTTGGGGTCCTACCCTTCAAATGAAATGACCTGAAATACTTATAAATACTTTTTCTGGTGCATGAATATCATCAATGTTTCAATAACAAATTGTAATAAGACCAGACCAATCCATAGATGTCCATAGATCCAATAATGAATATAACGGAATAAGAGAAGAATTCGAAAGTGCATTTATCATACTTATTCGAAGTGCCAATCATTACCTTCACTAAAAGACCAAATGAGGTGAAAATCAATTCGAAAAATTACTTCAGGTCCACGTTGTCCATAAAAAGCGATTCATTCGGAAGATATCAAGTTATAATTATTATTTTCATGATAGCGTAGTTTTTTATTGCTATTTTTGTTCATTATCAATAATAAAGCTTATTATCACTGTGAATTATTTATCTGAATAACCAGATATGCTAAAATATCAAAAACGAAAAAATTCAGTTGAACATTTCGAATTCCATTTTTAGATTTCCACATCTGATTGGCGATCATATTCATACCATTAATTATTGTGAAGTAAAAGTCAATATGCAGCGCTGTTTTTTCTAGAGGCATTTCACCACCAAATAATTATTCATTAAAAATTATCCACTGATAAAGCATACCAAAATTTCATTGATTTTGAGATAATCTATGCAGATACCTGAAAAATTCAAAATTATGACGAAAAAAACTACAGTGTGTTTTGCATGAGTTTAAGTTTGAATATGGCCTCAATGAGTCCGGTCCTGTGTTCGTCAACTTTTAATGTTCTGTTTTATTGAAACTTACAAGCTTAAGCGGATAATGAGTTTTTAGCCGAATACAACTGAACTATTTGGAGTTATAGCTGAACGAAAATTCGGGAAATTCGAATAAACTCCTCTGTATATCGGAAACGGAATGCACAAGACAAACATATGAGGTGTTTTTGAACTCAGCTCAATTCCCTCTATTCACGGTTTTCGTTTGTCCGTTTACTTGTGAAACAACCTGTGTACTGAAAAATCGCAAAAGACACCTCGAGCAATTAAGAAATGCCTTTAAATCGAGGAGTTTCTTTTGATCCGCTATGATGGAAAATGTCAATATCCAGACATTATTATTATTCATATAATAATATCTCGAAAACCAAGGCACTTTTACCAAACGTAAAATATATTTATCTGAACCGCCATAGAGTCCTCTACCCGCAGGATCCATATTATCCATTCATTACGCCACACCCTGTATAATTATTATCATTATATCAATGTATTGAAAATAAACAGACATGAATACGAGCCAGTTGTTTTGTGAGGTGAAGCCCCTCTTGCTTCAAACATTATTTTGACTACTATTCACGCAAGATGATTTTTGTTGAAGAATTCAACATTCTTGTAATTATCCGTTCATTTCTTCAAGAGATACATACCCATTCCCTACCACCTTTGATTATTCAACTCAATGCTAACACTGCATCGAATGCATTTCATATTCGGGTTGATTTTTTTGAATTTTACAACTGATGTAACGTCTTCAACCTCCAGCCAAAGAAGATAAACAACAGTAATTCTCCTCAAGGTACTGATCACTTGTATTTTCCATATAAATAAATAGATTTGGTATGTCTTCAATCAGTTTGTATAAACGTCAATTATGTTCGTTACATATTTTCGACTCAATATTTTCCGAAGTGATTTGACATTGTGATGAAATACGTAATTACTGAGAGACTCACGTAGAACGGACTACGTAGCACTGATTGAAAACTCAAGAATGTTTCGACAAGCGTCTTAACCCAACATTTTCGTACCATACAGAGTGAAAGGTATCCAATTTCCATGGCCAATCCAGTGCTAAAATGAAAGTGAATGAAGTATAGAAGCTGAAAGTAAAACGTATATCTTTATTGATTTATTCAGGAAAAACATTTATATGGAGTTCCTAATGTCGTGAATATAATGCCCAAAAATTAGACTACTAATTCATACCAGAACAAATTCGGTGAAATTGTCTTTTGAATTAATCTTATATGTCACGAAAAATTTCATTTTCATGCATCATTCATTTTGGGACCTATATGGTATTAAACTCCTCTATCGGACGATAGGGGCAGAGCGTAGACATAAGCATATTTATTCAAAACTGTCCAAATTCATTTACACCGAGATCACGAACCTTATCAATCAATTATCAGCGTATGAAGTTTATTAATATTATCTAGTATCGTTCTCGAACTATTTACAGGTTTCAATATGTGTGAATGAATCGGAAGAGCAGCTGTATTCTATATATGAGTAGAATTCGAGCTGTCTTACTTTCTGTCCTCCTAAAATCTGACAACGTTGCGGGAGGTGAGAGCGCACTACTAATAAGAAATATATGCGGAGGTAGTAAGGTCTGATTCGTTTGAAGAAAAATTTTTCGATAAAAATCTTTTCCCCTCTTTAGGTACCCCTGCTATTTACCTTCCCCTCTACATATATAAACAAAAATTATTCCAATTATATCACTCCTTCACCCGGAGGTCAGGTCGCCCAATGAACTTAACGGAGGTAACAACACACTACGGGTTCATATATATATATATATATATATATATATATATATATATATATATATATATATGAACCCATAGTTCATATACAGAATACAGCTGCTCTTCCGATTCATTCACACATACTGAAACCTGTAAATAGTTCGAGAACGATACTGATATTCATAAACTTCATACGCTAATAATTGATTGATAAGGTTCGTGATCTCGAAGTGAATGAATTTGGACAGAAATTATTATCTTTTCTTCACGAATATCAACAGTTTTGAATAAATATGCTTATGTCTACGATACTTCGTCCGATAGAGGAGTTTAATACCATATAGGTCCCAAAATGAATGATACATGACAATGAAATTTTTCGTGACATATAGACCATATTAGTGAGGTTAGAATCACTCAGTTGGCGGGAGATCCATATTCAAATTTTTTTACATAGAAATCGACTTTAAGATGGAATATCGCTAGCTAGAAGTAAATGTTAATATAAAGACATGCAAAATTGGGTGCCGCAATTATTAGAGGTTGTTTCCAAGTACATTTTACATCACAATATACTTTTATATGTCCTAAAATCAAAATTGAACACATTATTATACGGAATATATCCGTATGTCGTAGATCATTTCTGCTATACGTCAATCATGAACCGTAACAAAGAAAATGACATGCTACGCTTGCGCGTTAGAATGATTTCAGCTTCAGAGGTTAGAAACGAAATGAAGCTACGACAAACTTCCATGGATCTTGCTGACCAATTTTATATTGATCCATTATTAAAAAAATATACCATTTTATTACGAAATTTTGTTTTCAACTTGTTAAGAAAGGATCAAAGAACACATTCCAACAGAAATAAATCTTAAGAAATTCGCTAAAATATCCAAAAACAGGCGAGAAGTACGCCCATAAGAAATGCATAGCGAATTCAGGGACCAGATCCACGGATGGATCGCGATTCAAATTTCCCGCCTAACCTCACTAATATGGTCTATAAGATTAATTCCAAAGACAATTTTAACGAATTTGTTCTGGTATGAAATAGTAATCTAATTTTTGGGCATTATATCCACGACATTAGGAACTTCATTGAAATGTTTTTCCCGAATGAATCAACAAAGATATACGTTTTACTTTCAGCTTCTTTACTTCATTCACTTTTATTTTAGCACTGGATTGGCCATGGAAATTGGATACCTTTCACTCTGTATGGTACGAAAATGTTTGGTTGAGACGCTTGTCAAAACATTTTTGAATTTTAAATCAGTGCTACTTAGTCCGTTCTACGTGAGACTCTCAGTAATTACGTATTTAATCACAATGTCAAATCACTTCGGAAAATATTGAGTCGAAAATATGTAACGAATATAACTGACGTTTATACAAACTGATTGAAGACATACCAAATCTATTTATTTACATGAAAATACAAGTGATCAGTAGTTTGAGGAGAGTTACTGTTGTTTATCTTCTTAGAATCCGAAAGAATCAACCCGAAGATGAAATGCATTTGATGTAGTGTTGAGTTGAATACTCAAAGGTGGTAGGGAATGGATATCTCTTGAAGAAATGAACGGATAATTACAAGAATATTGAATTCTTCAACAAAAATAATCTTGCGTGAATGGTAGTCAAAATAATTGAAAGACGTTTGAAGCAAGAGGAGCTTCACCTTCAAACAAAACCACTGGCTTGTATTCATGTCTGTTTATATTCAATACATAGAGGATTCTATGACGGTTCAGATAAATATATTTTACGTTTGGTAAAAGTGCCTTGGTTTTCGAGATATTGGGGATTTTCGATTAATCACCCCAAATAATAATAACAGCTGGATATTGACATTTTTCATCATAGCGGATCAAAAGAAACTCCTTGATTTAATGGCATTTTTTGATTGCTCGAGGAGTCTTTTGCGATTTTTCAGTACACAGGGTGTTTCACAAGTTAACGGACAAACGAAAAACGAAAAACCGTGAATAGAGGGCATTGAGCTGAGTTTAAAAACACCTCATATGTATGTCTTAGCCATTCCGTCCCCGATATACAGAGGAGTTTATTCAAATTTCCCGAATTTTCGTTCGACTATAACTCCAAATATTTTAGTTGGATTCGGCTAAAAATTCATTATCCGCTTAAACTTGTAAGTTTCAATAAAACAGAACATTAAAAGTTGACGAACACAGGCCTCAATGAGTCATTGAGGCTTTATTCAAATTTATACTCATGAAAAACACTCTGTTTGTAGTTTTTTTCGTCATAATTTTGAATTTTTCAGGTATCTGCATTGATTTTCTCAAAATCAATGAAACTTTGGTATGTCTTGTCAGTGGATTATTTTTAATGAATAATTGTTTGGTGGTGAAATGCCTCTGGAAAAAACAGCGCTGCATATTGACTTTTACCCCACATTAATTAATGGGATGAATATGATCGCCAATCAAATGTCGAAATCTAAAAATGGAATTGAAAATGTTTTCTTTGTCCTTTTTTTCTTTCTTTGTTTTCATTCACACAACTAGTTGTCCATAGAAAAATAGATTCTTTTTGAAGATCAAGTTTTAATTTTTAGTTTCAAGATAGCGTTGTTTTTCCATCCATATTTGGATATTTTCAATTTTGAAACATTTTATCATTGTGAATGACTATTTCGTAGAACGAATATAGTATGATTGTTGAACACATTCAACAGAATATTCTTCGAAAAAAAAAATCAATTAAGAATTTTTAAATATATTTTCATGAAGTGCTCTATTCCTTAGAGGCGTCTGACCAAAACAATTATTTCTAGAACATGATCAACAGGTGGAGCAACCCAAAAATCAATTCATTTTGAAACAATAATAATAATAATGTAGATAACAAAAAAGTTAAAATTATGATTAAAAAACTACATACACGGTGTTTCTATGAGTTTGAAGTTAAGTAAAGCCTCACTGAGCCCGGTCCAGAGTTTTGTCGAAGTTTAATGCTCTGTTTCAATGAAGTTATCAACTCAAGGCTAAATATAAATTTTCAGTCGACTTGATCGAGAATTTCAGGAGTTATAGCCAAACGGAAATTCGATAAATTTCAAAAAACCCCGAAGAAACCTATATATAGGTTGCCCCAAAACTATTGAATCAAACGTCACAACACGATAGAGTATAGATCAAATACCTACTATCGAATGACACCAACATTAGTTGAGCGAAAAAGTACCGTTTCTGAGAAAACCCAACCTAAAGTTGCCGATTTTCGAACTATTTTTTCAATCACATGGCCAATTTGTGATTGAGGATAGCGTTTTTCTCCCATATTATCACCCCTGTTTATTCTGAGTATTAAAAATCATGTAAAAAAACAATTGTTTTAATTCACATTTACTTAGGTTATGGTTATCGATTAACTACTTGAAATAATTTCAATTAAGGGAGATAAAACAATAATCTTAGTTCAATATAATTTAAAATCGATATCCTTTTTCACAAACTGGACCTGTGATTAAGAAAAATAGTTCGAAAATCGGCAACTTTAGTATTTTAATAAAATTCTGATTATTTTGGAAACGGTACATTTTCTTCGAACTAATGTTGGTGTCATTCGATAATATTTGGTTTACTCTATCGTGGTGTGACGTTTGATTCACTAGTTTTGGGTCATCCTGTATATGGGGTGATTTTGAACTTAGCGCAATGCCCTCTATTCACGGTTTTCATTCGTCTGTTAACTCGTGAAACACCCTGTATACTCCTTGTACTCTGAAAATAAATGAAAATTCAAATTCTTCTTGTTTTGAGAAACGTTCATCCAGAGACTCTGGTTCATCCCTTTACCCAACGTCGACCCTGGTTACATTGCCCGAAATCCGAAATGAAATCGGCATCTGTTTACTGCAAAACACGTGTTAATTCTGATATGAAGGGTTCAAACTTTTCTACCTGATTCGGGCTTTTTAGGAACGAATTGCTCAAGATGTCGAGTTCAAGTAACATTTTGTTTTGCGTGTTATATTGGATGAAATTGAATTTATTCCATGGATGATTCGAGAATTATTGATGTCCAGAATGATGAAAATTTTCAGATTTCATTGAAACTCTTGCGAAAATTATCTCGTATATTGTCAAGCTCAGATTGTAATTCATTCAGAACTTTGAAGTTCGGCAAATAATGATGTAAATAATTAAATATTCTATTCGCCTCAAGACTCGAAACTTTTCGAGAAATGATATAAATTATGTGTGTTGTCACCTCCGATTTCGGAGGTGACAGCGATATATATGAGGTGAGAACGTTAAACGAGTTACTATTTTGGAGGAGGTATTAACACTTTATAACTATATATATATATATATATATATATATATATATATATATATATATATATATATATATATATATATATATATATATATATATACTGGTTGCCTATGCTATGAGGAACCATTTAACACGCGATGTGTTAGGTCCTCCGTATACGGAGGACTTATCGCAGCCGGAGGACCAATACCATGAAATCGGGCTATCAGAAGAGGACCTATTTACCGCAGGATAAATAAACAAATAAATAAAAAAAAAAATATATATATATATATATATATATATATATATATATATATATATATATATATATATATATATATATATATATATATATATATATATATATATATATATATATATATATATATATATTTTTATTTATTTGTTTATTTATCCTGCGGTAAATAGGTCCTCTTCTGATAGCCCGATTTCATGGTATTGGTCCTCCGGCTGCGATAAGTCCTCCGTATACGGAGGACCTAACACATCGCGTGTTAAATGGTTCCTCATAGCATAGGCAACCACCTGGCAAAATTTCAGCGGGACGACTTAGAGCTGATTTTTGTCGATTTTGAATACTTTAGTTGCGGCAGTTGCCGCGTTGGACCAGGAGGGCGCTTTCACGCGTATATTGAGTTGTATATTTTTGACCGTTCTACATAGGATCGGTCCTCCTCGATTATACAAAATTTTTCGAGTCTCCGTACTTTGGTCTTCCGTGTTTTCGGCAACACTGTATTCATTCGTGAATCGTACATTACGCTGTGTGTAGATGTTGGATTATTTCATGAGTTTCTGTTTTCAATATCTTGTTCGCAGGTGTAAGGGTATACGTCACGGTGAACTTACAGGAGGGCCATTTGAAAACGAAACAGAATGCGGCGAATTGGCCACATTCCTTGAAAACGGCGATTTTTGTTTGAAGGGGGACACTTTTTGTTTCATAATTATTTATTAGTAAAATAGCCTTCCCTTGAACGTGGCATCTGCAACCCTCAAATTTTTAATAGGGAAGACAGGTTGTGTGATACCTCATATTATGAAAGCTTATGAAGTCAGATTTCTATTTTTGTCCTTTTTTCGAAAATCGGATTGAATTTGACTAATTAATGGATGTTCATAATATTACATAATATTTTTTTAAAATTGTGAAAAAACTATAGGTTCTAAGACATTTGAGAAGTGAAACAGCCATCTCCTAAGCGGGGTGGTTATCCCTCTCGAATTTTCAATAGGAAAAAATTGGCCATGTGATACATCATTTGTAAGCACATCACTTAAGCTATCTAATATGAAAAATTATTTAATAAAATTCAATAATTAATGGTTTTTCCTCGAAACACCTAAGAATATTTCCTGATTCGTGATCTTGCATAAATTCTTCTCAAAGATGTCATATTCTTTTATTTCGAACTTCTGTATTTGGTACTTGTTTCTGTAACTTCGACATTTATAGGCGAAGAGTTTTCATTTCCTGCTACAAATATCGGCACTTGATTTACCTCGTGTTCGGAATAGAACTGTTGATAATTCCTTTTTTGTTATATCTTATAAAGATTATTCTTGTGTCCTCCAGCCGTTAATTGCAATCAAATAACAATGAAACCACGATTTTCATTTTACTTAATTTCTTCCGTCGATTAGTTCAATTGTTTATAATGCGTTCAGTCGAAATCATGGTTTACACGATTAAAGAGAGGTTGGAAATTTTTTCACTTCTTTCGAAAATAACTTATGTGCTAAGCTAAGAGAACGGCTGAACTATTCAATCAGCTTCATTTATATGGAAATGTAAATCGAAAGTACGTATTCGAGTTCATGGCAAAGTTCCGATAAACTGGTTCAGTGTGTAGTAAAGAGCGAAATGTAAAAATGAATGAAGGGGTGAATGTGACAGTTCTTGGTCCAGTAGTTCTCAATCCAAGATCGAGTACGAGGCAACTTGCAACAGAATCTGGTTCTCAACGTAGCATTTCGAAGCGCCATACTTTCCACCTGTACAAATTCTATCTTGTACTTACCCTGCAGATGATTTTGACCACCGTGCCATCTGAAATTCTGTTCATTTATTCATTTATTACTGTATCCCGTTACCAAGAATATATCTTCAAAAAGACTCAAAAAAAAAAACTGTCGGTGCGATCAAACCAACAATTCCTTAGGGCTACTTGCGACTGTGTGCCCTCCTGTGACTGAAAAAACTCACCCGTGACCCATAGATCCTTCCACACTGCGGGCATGGATAGCAACTGACCAGATCTGGCCGCCGCTGTATTTCTCATTATAACTGTGGACCAGAGACCTCCACTATGATCTGTCTAACGCTAGTTGTTCCCAGTTATGATTGGCATTAAATGATTTTAAGGATTGATGCAGTATATCCTTCATATTGCTCATATTGGCCTCCTGTTTTCCGAGCTCTCTCTGTGAATTCGCCACACAGAGCTTTTTTGTCGAGTCTTGTGTCTTGCATCCTCAGAATGTCGCCACTCCATCTGAGTCGGGACCTCATTACTTGAGTCTCAATAGTTATACAACTTGTGCGCTGCAAGACTTCTGCATTTGAAACTTTATGGAACCATGTGCATAATGCATATGCATAATGTCTCAGATGACGTTGTTTTTTTTGTTCAAACTATTTAGTATGTCGCCTGTTGAGCCTCCAGATTTTGCTTCCCTAAAGAAGCGTTGGGAGGACCACTAAACAGCTGTTTTAGTCTTCAGATTGAGGTCGTCATTTTGAAACACTCTGTGTTCAGGTTAGCCCTAGAGTGTCAATGAAGCTTCCCAAGTATTTGAACTGCTCGACCTGTCGATGTTATACCGCTCGTGTTCGGTCGCCAGAGCCTCGTTTGTAAAAACTGCGAGTAGGTAAGTTTGGCATTTGAGTGGAGAGGCTTTAAAACGCATCCTTCCCTCTCATCTCAAATTCTGTTAGGTGTAAAATCGGCAAGAGTTTTGTAATGGCTCACAATTGAATATGATTTAGTGTTGAGGGTGTTGGTACATGAGTCACAAACCACTCGCAAGTTCAGGTAGGTAGGTAGGTAGGTAGACACCTGTCAGCGACGCGCATTGCTGTATAAACAATTACAATATCCGCATTTTGAGCGTATGCTGACTGCCTCTGTTCTATTCATCTGACTCCTCTATTCTCAAATAATATATGATAATTAAACAGTAAAATCATTTTCAGCCATTACAAAACTCTTCCACTGACATCGTTATGACGACAACCTCGGCGACAACTTATGAGGGATGCTGACCCGCTGTATTACACAAAAATGCGGTCCGACCACTTTCTCCATCTTCTTTGCACTATATACTAGTTTTCTGAAAATTTTCACCCGCCGTGTTCCACAAAAAATGCGGTCCTACCACTTTCTCCATCTTTTTTGCACTATATACTAGTTTTCTGAAAATTTTCAATTATTATAAAACATTTTCAGAACATGTTGTAATTTTTCATACCCACATCAAAACGCTTTGCCGCCAGGCGTTCCACTACCTGACCTTGCGAGTGGGTGCTGACTCATGTACACTCCCAAAACTAAATAATATTTAATTTTGGGTCATTACAAAACTCTGGACCATTTTTATTGCCAGCTCTCGGATCATGTAAAATGATGAGTGAGCGATTGGCCAATGATCTAAATTTCGTTTTTAATATTTGTTTAACAGATGAATGTTCGTTTTCCCTCAACGGTTGGGCTGATGAAAATCCCAAATTAACTTTGTAAATTCATACACATCACCAAGAAAAACTGAATGTTACGGCTGGAATCTTTGGTGATCGCATAAGTGGCCCTTTTTCTTACCAGGAAATCTGAATGGGAATACGTTCAAAACCACATTGATTCAATATGTTTACTGACATTATCGAGAATAATGAGCAGTATTCAGAAGATGAGTTGGTATTTCAGCGGAATGGGGTTACTCAACAATAGATTTCCAAATCGTTGGATTGGAAGAAGAGGATCTTCAGAATGACCCTCACGATCGTCTGACCTTTCACCACTCGATTTTTTTGTTGTTTGTTGCGGGTTCATATAAAAAATAGAATTCATTCTACTCATCCCGAATTCTCAGAAGAATTACCTCATCGTATTGTAAACGAATGTCAACAAATGACCCCAGCGATGTTACAAAATGTTCTTCAACGGTTCGAACATTTGTGAAACTAATAGTTTTCAATAATTAGTTATAGTTTTCACTAAATTAATTTTCTTACTTGAGATTCTCTCTCTTAAAAAGTACTTATGGCAACGTCCTTTTGGAAAACTAATTCACATAGTATCTGTTTCAAACTGAAGTTGAACTTTCTGTTGGTTTTCCAGACGTAAAGACTTTCTGACTTTTCCGCAAGCAAATATTTGCTGATTCAAGTTACTCAAAAAACTTAATAATAAACAGAATCGCAAAATATGACATCTTTGAGAAAAGATTCATGCAAGAGCACGAATCAGGAAATATTCTTAGGGGATATGATGAAAAACCATTAATTATTTAAATTCAATTCAATTGTACAAAAAGCTGCAAATTATGAAAAGTTGAAAGAATGAGCTTTCAAATGATGTATCATATGGCCAATCCTCTGTATTAAAAAGTCGAGAGTTGTACCCCCCTTTCATTCGAAATATTCTTGTTACCACAACACGTGATGATTCACTACAGACAAAACTACTGGTGAAACGAATCGAATAATAAAAACCGTCAATTTTATGATCATTAATTCCGGCAACACTGTCGGAGGACTGTTCCACTGTGAAATGAAAAGAAAATTATACATCGGAAGAACTATCCACCACATTTTGGATATTCTATATACAGCGGAAGACTGAAGGATCGTAAAATGGATAAAAATATATACACATGGAGGAGCCAAAGTAAACATTTTCGTGGTAGGACCCAAACATAGCAAAATGCGAAGAAATTTTTTTTTTTCTTGACCAGTATTAGGGCGGATTCACATTCGAACCTTGCCAAATAACCAATATACGCAGAGAAATCTGATATATATTCATGGGTTCTGGTAGAGACCTATTGCTGGATCATATGGTGAGGACCTATAGATGCGGTGATGTAAATATATATATATTTTTTTTTTTTTTTTTAATCCACCGATAGACGGGTCGGTTCGCTGGGAGCACCGGTCCACTCTGTAGACAAGGTGTCCTCAGGAGCTGGTAAGGAACTTCCGGACAACTCGGGTTGTGGCCAGTACAACCTCCTTCTGAGCTCGACTAATAATCAGGCTAGAATCCAACTTCAAACGTCTAGTATTCTCTATCATGTGCTGTTCGACCAAGCCATTCACTGATATAATCAGAGGGAGTATTGATGTTTTCTTCAGACCATATATTTCCTTCACTTCAAATGCGAGGTCATGATATTTAGTAAGCTTCTCACTGTAGGATCTTCCAATATTCTCATCCGCAGGCACTGCTACATCGATAATCTGTACACTCTTCTCGATCTTATTGAAGAGCACTAGATCTGGCCTATTATGCGGTATTGCTCTATCTATCTATCTATCTGTTATTATCGTTGTGTCCCAGTAGAGTTTGTATTCTTCGTTCTCCAGCACGCTTCTGGGCTCATACTCATAGATACTTCGACTATCCAGTGACAATCCGGTTTCTCGGGCTATCTCCATGTGGTATATTTTTGCAACGGCGTTATGGCGCTCCATGTACTCCCTAGGGGCCAGAATTGGACACGATGATGTTATGTGCTGTATGGTTTCTAAGGATTTGGAGCACCTCCTGCATAAGTCGGTAAGTATGTCTTGACCAGTTATATGTTTGATATAGGCTCGAGTAGGCACTACCTGATCCTGTATAGCCACTAATCTTCCCTCGGTCTCCGGAAACAGATATCCAGCTGTCAGGTGAGTGAGAGATTCAGTTTTCAGGATATTATCTGAGTTTAAATTTCCAGGGTATCTTCCATGGAGTGCTCTGGCATGCCACTCCTCCGAGAGCTGCTCAGCGGACGTTTCCTCTAGATGGATTGAGGGTTTTGCTAGCCGTAGAGCCGTGGACTCATCAACCTGGCACAACGCTCTGAAGAATGGTGAGTTTTTTGACTGAAAGTACTTTCTCATATCTAACACCATCTTATTATGTGTCATAAGTATATTTTGTAGTCCTCTACCTCCCTCGTGTCTCTTCAGGTACAATCTATTCACTGACGAATGGGGGTGATGTATCCCGTATCTTGTCAACATCTTTCTATATATATATATATATATATATATATATATATGGTATATATATATATATATATATATATATATAGATTTGTTCGACCGCATATACAGACCCAAAACGGTATACTCGACCGACTTTTCAGTCCAAAAGTGACGTTGTCAGACCCGGCTCCGGGTCTGGTAACGTTCGACCATAGAATCGTTATAAGGGGGGTTAGGGGATGCTGGGGGTGAATTTTCAGGTGGGTCTGAAAAGTCGGTTATACTCGTTATTATATACAGAAAACTTCAGGGTTTGGCCAGTGCGAGGGCGCTTCGAGCGACATGAACTTGATGTATATAATCCGCATAGTTGACCAACGCATCTAGTCCGAAAATTTGGCAACGTTGCAGTTGAAGAGCTTGAGAATTTATTTCGTCATCTTTTCGATTTATACACCTCAAATGTACTATAAGGAAACTTATACGATCCCGGTATGATGAACAGTCGTCATGAGAAATATTCAATGACAATATTTTGAATTGAACTGAAGTGGTGTTATTGGATTCTTTTCGTATACGAACTATAATAGCACACGTGTGGAAACTTATACAAGCCCGATTAAGTGAGTCGACCTAATTTCAGGAGCACTGGCACGTTTAGGATCCTATGCACAAAAATTGTATTTTCACCACACCCTACTTGACCCTCTGCCGTGTTTACGAATTTACGAATTTCCTGAACATCATTGTAGTTATATTTGGTTGACTTGACAGGAGCTCTTTTCCAGAAATTTTTCTGAAGAGCAATATACAAAAGCAATGGAGATTTGTTACTCCTACCACAGTGATAAAAAGGTTTTCTCAGTATGAAGTCCTTATATTCTTGAAAAATTTTATTTTCATAATATAAAACGTGTCCGTACGATAACGATGTGTAAACTGTATTGAACAAGGCGGTGGACATTTCGAGCAATTATTTTAAGTAGTAGTTTTTTTCTTCACATATTTTCTTAAAATCTATTATATATCATTAGAATTTAGTTTATTCATTTGAGTTATTTTGATTATTTGATTTCGCAGATAAATTCACGATTTCCATGAGAATTACTATAATATTCAATCATAAAGAGCTTCAAAATAGATCAAATTTGTTTTGGAATTTTTCGTTGTTATCTTGTTAGCCATGATATTATGGCAGTAGAAATGCAGCAAGAATAAAAGTTTATACATATGTCATTCGAAAGCACACTAAATGAGGTATTTTTCTGCTGAAAAAAAAAATATCCATAATTAATAATTTTTCATCGATAAAACCATAATAGGATTGATATTGTTTGTTACGAAAACACAATCATATACAATTCTACATAAAAAGTGATGTTTTCAACCTAAACAAGTTGAGTGAAGACTAATGAGTACGGTCCTGAAATATCGAAATAATTGATCTCCCGATCACAATATGTATCAACAAAGCAAAAAGTTTCCATATAAATTCTGTTGATTCGTTTAGTTTTTATCATAGTCATAGTATTTACCTAAATTATTTAAAGAATTACTCGTTATTCTTAGGAGAGCTACAAATTTTTTTTTCAGTCAATTCACACACATCAGATTCTACTCTATCTCTGGTACAAGTATTCTTCAGCAACTTCATTTTTGTTTGAATCATAGAGAAGAAATATTGGAAACTACTCGAGTATCCCGAACTAAAAATTGGAAATTTTCAGTTCAGGAGGTGGAAGGGTATTACTCAGTCAAACTTTCAATTTGATTTGAAATAAATATGTAAATGTATAAAAATATACATAAAAATCATTATCAATTCAGAGGACTTTCAGTTACACGATTGGTTTTCGCCTATAGGTACAAGTTAATTTACAGAATGATGTGATACCTAATATAAGTTTGATATAGATACTTGAATTAGCTTGAGCTGAAATGAATAGATGATATAATATACCAAAATAAATCAAAACACCTAAAAACTGTCTGTCACCAATTTATTCTACAAGAACTACCGGTTTCGGGATGACTAATCGCATT
The DNA here is from genome assembly GCF_907165205.1 of Coccinella septempunctata. Classification (NCBI taxonomy): domain Eukaryota; kingdom Metazoa; phylum Arthropoda; class Insecta; order Coleoptera; family Coccinellidae; genus Coccinella; species Coccinella septempunctata. Next base: position 39,723,857 of record NC_058192.1, on the reverse strand, counting down.
CCATCTTCAGGTTCCAACACCAGAAACGTTGTTATGAGCCTCTGGACTTTAAAAACCTACTGGGATGTCAATAATTCTGGCAATTTTTACTTCTCGTAACTAGTAAATTATTTCGCAACTGTTGCGATAAACTAAAATTAAATACCTTCAGTGACGACTGAGACGATTTAAAAGGAATCTGCGAGGAACGTTTGACTATTGACGGCAGAGGGTAGAGTAGGGAAAAGTTGAAATTATTTTTTTTTTGGCGAAGATCCTGAAGTTGACACACTTCATCGGTCTTTTATAGTTTTTTCGGACGTGTGATAATCTAGTGTGTATACGAAAAGAATCCAATAACACCACTATGATTCTATTCAAAATATTGTGATAACTTTTTTTTTTCAAGGTGTTCCAGACATAAAAATCCAAAAGCGTAAGGTCGGGGCTTCTTGTTGGCCATCTTACCGGACTGTACCTTCTAATCCATTGCACCCCAAAATATTGATTTATTTAGTCCCGTACATTCCGGCTATTATGAGCTGGTAGCCACTCATTTGAAATCAGACATTTTCTCCAATATGTCTGTCAAGATGCTTTGGATCAATCGGATCGGGAAATATTACTCGTCCGAAAAGTTTACCACTCATGACTGCCAACCATACGCTGACCCTCAACCCATGTATGGAAAAGAAAAAACCCCCATGAGACCATGGTTTTTCATTGTCAACATGAGTTGAGGGTCAACGTAAGATTGTTACTTGTCCTCTACTGGAAACAATTATGTAATAAATAAATATAATGGAAGAAGACAAGCTGCAAGAATAAAAGCTTATATGTCATGCGGAAGCAATCTAAATGGGGTATTTTTTGTTGAAAAGGAAACATATCCATAATGACCATAATTAATTATTTCTCATTGATAAAACCATTGCAAAAATAGGCTTAATTTTGTTCACTTCCGAATCGTGATATTCATCCCATCCCCTTACCAAGCCCGCAATAAGAAATTTTTTGGTACACACGAATTCTCATCATGTAGCAGATTTATTGCTGTTTCCAGATATGTGGTCAAATTCAATTAGGTTACGAGATAACTGTAGTGTGATTGATACCATCAGAAAAACTTAGAATATTTCGAGAAATCAAAAAATGTTATATTAAAGAATAACCGATAACATTTCGATGATGTGTTATATGACATTTTTCGTTCCAAATCACTTGTATGAACTCATCATGAAGTTTGGCCCTTTTAAAAGTGGACACGCTGCATAAACCAATAATCAATTAGATTTCAACCTTGACAGTCGAAAATTAATTTTTCAACAGTATTCAATTGTAAAGCGCAGTATACAAGAGTTTCCTTTCCACATGCAGTATGTAGAATGTTTAGAACTTGGAGATAATATTCAACCTTGAATTTTTCAAATTGTATGGCCAATCACGAACCTTCTTTGTATATGAGAATCTGCAGTGATGATGATGCTCAGTTCGCTGAAGATCATGCGTTTAATACTCCAGAGATCGAATAGTATCATCGTGTGAAATCATAAGAAATTCTACCGGGATATTCGAAAGAATACGAAGGTCTACGAGACAGAGAGTTGATGCATATATTTTAGCGAGAGGTAGTCATTTTGAACATTTATTATAGTTTTGCGTTATTGTATCTGAAATAAAATGAAAAGTACTGTTGTCAATTATGCTTATTAATCGAAAGAAATTTCGATTTGTTAAATTAAAATATTACGGATATAATTTTCTATCGGAAATTAGTAATTTAACCTTCAGAAAGATTCATAGTACATCTTTATCTCCCGTCATAGACATACAATATCTTCTTCTTCTTCTTTTATTGTGCTTGGCAGCGGGGCCATCTACACATAGACATACAATATCTCAGAATATTTATTCTATGGAACACTTTTACGACGAAATGGAATGAACAGTAATCATAACTGATTGTAAGTTTATATTTCTTCCGAGAAAGTATCGACTGCATCGAAACTTTGCAGGTGATTTTTTCTCCCGAATCGAATAGGAATCCATAAGAGAATTTTGTTTTTTGGAAATCTATCCCATGAAAACAATTTTTGAAGGAAAATCATAAAGGGTTGTTATGTTCAACGCTTTAATGAACTTATGAGATCTAAAAAATTGTGTGAGTAATAATATATAATTAGTGCTTCATATTATGTATAGTTTTATGACTCATGTTTTTTAGAACCCGTAAAAAAATCAAAAACTATAAACTCGTCATCGCCTACCAAAGGCTGTATCTTGGATGGGAGGTCCATTTCGAAAAAAATTCATAGGAACTACCCCTGCTTATTTTCATCGAGGAATCATCCCCCTTAGTCCTTCGCATTTGTATAATATTAACATTTTACAAAATATTTCTCCTGTCATGCCACAGGGCATACAAATCGGAGAAACACATTTTCAAAGTAAGGAATGGCTTGGACAATACCTATCCAATTAAATGAATTTGTCCAGGGGGCCCAACAGATTACCAGATCTGAACCTTCTATACAATTCTTTGTGGGTAAAATTGAAGGAGGTTTATGAGGAGGATATCCAGACGTCGAGAAACCAATTGAATGCATTCAATTGAATGATGAATTTTTGTGATCTATTAGGAAACAATGGCAAAATGGATCGGAAGGCTATATCTCATCGGAGAATTCAACGTGGCAGATGTGTACAAACAAACAGTTCTCATTTCGCAAAACTTTCAAAATAATATTGACGAAATTTGAACGTCAGTAATCAATTTTTTCATTTTTGTTAGTGTTATTTCATTTCAGTGTTTCGCATTAATGTATGATTGTACCTATCGAGGAAAGCTATTACGATTATTCTGGTCGTTTTAAAGTTTGTTATGGAATATTTCACATCTCATACCTATTCATTGACGCGATATTTATAGGAATGAATTAGATTTTTCTGTTTTTTATTTCAATTTGGAAAATACATTAGAGGAGGAATTCTGGGCTTGGCACGGACTTCTTGGAAAGTGAAACAATTATTTTCAATTCGACATACAGGATGATATGATTTATTCCTGGTAACGGGATACAGCAATGAATGAATGAATGAATGATGAGTCTAGCTCTGAAATATTAAAATAATTCATATTTCGCTCTCTAGATCTCAATTTTTGTCAACAGTGTTACAATAAATTTTGTTGATTTTTGTCTCATTTTTATGATAGTTGGTGTATTTGCACGAATTTCAGGAACCCCCTTGTTGATTTCAGAAGGAAGCTAAAAATTAATTTTTCATATTTTATTACAATCATTTTATGTATACAGGCCTCTCAAGGTTATGTTATTAATGGATCAAAATTTGAGAAGAATCTGTTAAGAAGGAATTTGCTTCATGAGAATATTGAGACAATACTTCTTTCTCAACAAACTCACACATATTTGAATTTCTACCGTAACACCTACTTTTTCGCGTCATTTTATACATCGAAATTGTCGGTTCCAGTCCCGTCAAACTGGCAACAGCGCTGGGATCGTGAACGTTGGCCATATTTACCGCTGGAGTATATGTGGGATTGTAAAGTTGGTGCAATGTCTCGGGTTTGGAAAATATTATCGATTATGCTACTTTTTTAAATGAAGGAATTCTTTTCCCCTCTTAGTGTGCCTAAGGAGTTATAATTCTCATTAACGTTATTTCATCATATATACTCGAAGAAAACATTCGGATCATGTGGGTCTCAGGTCGCCTTAGAAACGTATCGGGACTGGAAACGTCTATTGGACAAATATATATATATATATATATATATATATATATATATTGATTTAATTGATTTAAATTAAGGGTGTTTCGACTATTTTTCAGGGCAAAATTCCAATGAGAGTCAAGTTAATATATATATATATATATATATATATATATATATATATATATATATATATGAACCCGTAGTTCGTTGTTACCTCCGTTAAGTTCATTGGGCGACCTGACCTCCGGGTGAAGGAGTTTTTTAATTGGAATAATTTTTGCTTATATATGAAGAGGGGAAGGTAAATAACAGGGGTACCTAAAGAAGGGAAAAGATTTTTATCGAAAAATTATTCTTCAAACCAATCAGACCTTACTACCTCCGCATATATTTCATATTAGTAGTGCGCTCTCACCTCCCGCAACGTTGCCAGATTTTAGGAGGACAGATAGTAAGGCAGGTTGAATTCTACTCATATATAGAATACAGCTGCTTTTCCGATTCATTCACACATATTGAAACCTGTAAATAGTTCGAGAACGATACTAATATTGATAAACTTCATACGCTAATAATTGATTGATAAGGATTCGGAGTAAATGAATTTGGACAGAAATTATTATCTTTTCTTCATGAATATCAACAGTTTTGAATAAGTATGCTATGTCTACGATACTTCGTCCGATAGGGGAGTTTAATACCGTATAGGTCCTAAAATGAATGATACATGACAATGAAATTTTTCGTTACATATGAGATTAATTCCAAAGACAATTTTACCGAATTTGTTCTGGTATGAAATAGTTATCTAAATTTTGGGCATTATATTCACGACATGAGGAACTCCATTGAAATGTTTTTCCCGAATGAATCAACAAAGATATACGTTTTACTTTCAGCTTCTATACTTCATTCACTTTCATTTTAGCACAGGATTGGCCATGGAAATTGAATACCTTTCACTCTGTATGGTACGAAAATGTTGGGTTAAGACGCTTGTCAAAACATTTTTGAGTTTTAAATAAATGCTACGTAGTCCGTTCTACGTGAGACTCTCAGTAATTACGTATTTCATCACAATGTCAAATCACTTCGGAAAATATTGCGTCGAAAATATGTAACGAACATAATTGACATTTATACAAACTGATTGAAGACATACCAAATCTATTTATTTACATGGAAAATAGAAGTAATCAGTAGCTTGAGGAGAGTTACTGTTGTTTATTTTCTTTGGCTGAAGGCTGAAGACGTTACATCAGTTGTAGAATTCAAAAAAATCAACCCGAAGATCAAATGCATTTGATGCAGTGTTAGCATTGAATTGAATACTCATAGGTGGTAGGGAATGGGTATCTCTTGAAGAAATGAACGGATAATTACGAGAATGTTGAATTCCTCAACAAAAATCATCTTGCGTGAATGGTAGTCAAAATAATTAAAAGAAGTTTGAAGCAACAGGAGCTTCACCTTCAAACAAAACAACTGCCTAGTGTTCATGTCTGTTTATTTTCAATACATTGATATAATAATAATTATTATACAGGGTGTGGCGTAATGAATGGATAATATGGAGCCTGCGGGTAGAGTACTCTATACTCAAATAAATATATTTTACGTTTGGCAAAAGTGCCTTGGTTTTCGAGATATTGGGGATTTTCGATGAATCACCCCAAATAATAATAATAACTGGATATTGACATTTTTCATCATAGCGGTTCAAAAGAAACTCCTTGATTTAATGGCATTTCTTAATTGCTCGAGGAGTCTTTTGAAATTTTTCAGTACACAGGGTGTTTCACAAGTAAACGGACAAACGAAAACCGTGAATAGAGGGCATTGAGCTTAGTTCAAAAACACCTCATATGTGTGTCTTAGGCATTCCGTTTCCGATATAGAGAGGAGTTTATTCAAATTTCCCTAATTTTTGTTCGGCCATTACTCCAAATATTTTAGTTGGATTCGGCTAAAAATTCATTATCCGCTTAAACTTCTAAGTTTCAATAAAACAGAACATTAAAAGTTGACGAACACAGGACCGGACTCATTGAGGATATATTCAAATTTAAACTCATGCAAAACACTCTGTTTGTAGTTTTTCTCGTCATAATTTTGAATTTTTCAGGTATCTTCATTGATTTTCTCAAAATCAATGAAACTTTGGTATGCCTTTTCAGATTATTTCTAATGAATAATTGTTTGATCGTGAAATGTCTGGAAAAAACAGCGCTGCATATTGACTTTTACTTCACATTAATTAATGGGATGAATATGATCGCCAATCAACTGAGGAAATCTAAAAATGGAATTGGAAATGTTCAACTGAATTTTTTCGTTCTCAATATATGTCTTGCATTTGTTTTTGATATTTATAGCATATCTGGTTATTCAGATAAGTCATTAACAGTGATAATAAGCTTTATTATTGATAATGAACAAAAATAGAAAAAAATACGCTTTCATGATCATGAAAATAATAATTATAATTCGATATCTTCCGAATGAATCGCTTTCTATGGACAACGTGGAACTGAAGTAATTTTCCGAACTGATTTTCACCTCATTTGGTCTTTTAGTGAAGGTTATGATTGGCACTTCGAATAAGTGTGATAAATGCACTTTCGAATTCTTCACTGATTCCGTTATAGTCATTATTGGATCTATGGAAATCTATGGATTGTTCTGGTCTTATTACAATTTGTTATTGAAACATTGATGATATTCATGCACCAGCAAAAGTATTTATCAGTATTTCAGGTCATTTTATTAGAAGCGTAGGACCACAATATTGGACTGCTAGATCTCCAGATCTGACACCCCGCGATTTCTTTCTTTGTTTTTATTCACACAACTAGTTGTCCATAGAAAAATAGATTCATTCTGAATATCAAGTTTTAAATTTTAGTTTCAAGATAGCGTAGTTTTTCCATCCATATTTGGATATTATCAATTTTGAAACATTTTATCCTTGTGAAAGAGTATTTTGAAGACCGAATATGGTATAATTGTTGAACACATTCAACAGAATATTCTTCGAAAAAAAATCAATTAAGGATTTCTAAATACATTTTCATGAAGTGCTCTATTCCTTAGAGGCGTCTGACCAAAACAATTATTTCTAGAACATGATCAACAGGTGGGGCAACCCAAAAATCAATTCATTTTGAGATAATAATAATGCGGATAACAAAAAAGTTGAAATTATGATTAAAAAACTACATACACGGTGTTCTTATGAGTTTGAAGTTAAGTAAAGCCTCACTGAGCCCGGTCCAGATTTTTGTCGAATTTTAATGCTCTGTTTCAATGAAATTAACAACTCAAGGCTAATTATAAATTTTCAGTCGACTTGATCAGAATTTCAGGAGTTATAGCCAAACGGAAATTCGAGAAATTTCAAAAAACCCCGAAGAAACCTATATATAGGGTGCCCCAAAACTATTGAATCAAACGTCACACCACGATAGAGTAGATCAAATACTATCGAATGACACCAACATTAGTTGAGCGAAAATGTACCGTTTCTAAAAAAACCTAACCTAACGTTGCCGATTTTCGAACTATTTTTTCAGTCACAAGGCCAATTTGTTATTAAGGATAGCGTTTTTCTCCCATATTATCACCCCTGTTTATTCTGAGTATTAAAAATCATGTAGAAAAAACAATTGTTTTAATTTACATTTACTTAGGTTATGGTTATCGATTAACTACTTAAAATAATTTCAATTAGGGGAGATGAAACAATAATATTACTTCAATATAATTTAAAATCGATATCCTTTTTCACAAACTGGCCCTGTTATTAAGAAAAATAATTCGAAAATCGGCAACTTTATGTATTTTAATAAAATTCTGGTTATTTTGGAAACGGTACATTTTCGTCGAACTAATGTTGGTGTCATTCGATAATATTTGGTTTACTCTATCGTGGTGTGACGTTTGATTCACTAGTTTTGGAACACCTTGTATATGGTATGATTCTGAACTCAGCTCAATGCCCTCTATACACGGTTTTCATTTGTCTGTTTACTCGTGAAACACCCTGTATACTTCTTGTACTCTGAAAATTTTAAAACGAATGCCCTCACCGTCATATGAAAATTCAAATTCTTCTTGTTGTAAGAACCGTTCATCCTTTCACCCAACGCCGACCCTAGTTACATGGCCCGTTGAAAACGAAATCGGCATCTGTTTACTGCAAAACACGTGTTAATGCTGATACGAAGGGTTCAAACTTTTCTACCTGATTCGAGCTTTTTAGGAACGAATTGCTCAAGATAAGTTCGAGTAACATTTCGTTTTGCGTGTTATATTGGATAAAATTGAATTTATGCCATGGATGATTCGAGAATTATTGATGTCCAGAATGCTCCAGAATGATGAAAATTTTCAGATTTCATTGAAACTCTTGCGAAAACTGTCTCGTATATTGTCAAGTTTAGATTTTAATTCATTCAGAACTTTGAAGTTCGACAAATAATGATGTAAATAATTCAATATTATATTTGCCCCAAGACTCGAAACTTTTCGAGAAACGATTTATTTAATGATTTGATGACGAATAAATCAAAAAATTATGTGTGTTGAATTATATTTTCATTCATTGAAGAATATTTAGAATAATGAAGTTCAACAAATGATACGAACAAGATACTTATTCAATTAACCTTATGATCCGAAACATTTCAGAATTTATTTCGTGTTTAGATAATCCGCTGCATATCGTTTTTCACAATACTACTGTCAATTTAGGACCAATTATAGAACGATTTAATTAATAGATCAATAGCTTTCGAAAATGTTGGTCAGTCTATGAACTCACAACTCATTTTGACAAATGACGGATTTCAGTATCCGACTGCTATATAGCATGATGAGAGTTCAAAAAAATTTGTATGGACTACAGAATTTAGATGGTTGATATTCCGCGTCGCTAACAGTCAATCACATTTCCTTCAGCGTAGTTGTTGTTTTGAAGAAAAAGTAGTAGATTCTCGCAAAATCCGAAACTCTACATGTATAGCAGTTGTTCAGTTCGGGATTAAAGTTTATCCTAGATTGGTTTTGACATTTCAGTTCAGTTCTGTAAGATGATCTAGGATCATCTTAAATCTCGGCCTCATCCTGAACTGAACAACCGGGCCTTATAGTAATAGCAATGTAGCATTCATTAAGTCGGTATATTATTGGAATAATACTAATTTTTTATAGCGGAGAATAGTGGTTTTCAGCCTCGGTAGGTATTCACGAAATTCATTTTATTATGTTTTTTTAAGGTGAATCGGCCCGAAATCTTGGATCCCCCGACCTGCTAGTTTCGTATACTTCTATGACAATAGCATAATAACTCAAATTTCAACATTTTCACAGAAATTTTTGAATTTAAGGGAGAGACACATTGAAAAAATCGATAGCAATTTACCGCCTAAACTACGAGCTTGCCGAAGTTGAAACTGGTAACATTCTACTCAGTGCTTCATAATATGTATAGTTTTATGACTCAGTGTTTTTTAGAACCTGTAAAAAAAATTAAAAACTGTAAACTCGTCATCGCCTTCCAAAGGCTGTATCTTGGAAGGGCTGTCGATTTGGAAAATTTACAGGAAATACCTTAATTTTCATTAAGGAATCATCTCCCTTATTCCTTCGCATTTGTTTACAGATATCCTGTATATAGCTATATTTTATCTATGTACCTTTTTATTTTAGATATTAGAAGTTAATCAATCATCTGTATCTCAATCATATGTATCCGAGTATGTATCTATATTATTAACTTCATTTTGAAGATTCATTATATCTTGACAAAAATATGGTTGCAATTTCAAAATATGTTGACTCGAGGCCTTCCAAAGACTTCAATATTGTTTATTTTTTCCCTTACACCCTGTATGATCTATCGAAAAATGCAAATCTGTTTTGGCGAATTCTTCATAAAATCTTACTTGTTTCGATATAATTGGTAATTTTCTTTATGATACATCACTGAAATATTTAAACCAGAGAGATGGTACAAGCTCTTCAAATTTTCGGGAAAATCCAATATTTAAACATAATCGATAATAAAAGAGATGTTTCCGAGCAAAGGATTCCTCAAAATCATTGAGAAATCTGATTCAAGAAAAATATAAAGAGCGTTCCATTTGAAATAACACAATGTCAAACATTCGGTTTAGCCTACGTTGTTCATTTCTGTGATATTGTGAAATTTGTAGCATTTTTTTCTCCTGATTCTGAAATGAAAATTTTCGGATTGGCTCATTGTCCTTGAATATTCATCACCATTAACATCTGAATTTTCTTATCCAAAAAATGTTTTTCTCTGAACAGGTTATTTTATTATATGCAATGATACAATACTGATTATTCGTTATACTAATAGGTAGTATTATCTATATGGGTCATTTCCATAGAGAGAAGAAATATCATTATGGACAAGACTCAAATCGATTCGTTTTCAGATAGGTAATGAAAAAGTTCGCCAAATTCAGAATTATAGTGTAAGCTTGAGATGAAAGAAGTTCAACGGATGCATAGATATACGCACGATGAAATATAAACAGTCATAATCCCATTCGAGAGAGCCAAGATTGGATCTCTTTCACGTGATTCTTTCCCCTACAAAGGAATGCGATAAAAAATCGTTGAGATATGCCGCCTGGCTTGCAATAATGGAGGAGAAAACGAGCTGCGCCTCTCATTACTTAATTCCTCCGTATACTGATATTCCGCCTGTCTACATCTGCTTGCACAGTACAACGTTGCCATTTTCGGAGGTGCAAACGAGCAAAGAGTCTTTCAGAGTAATTCTCCGATATACAGCTCAGCACACTAGCGCCAGTGATATACACTCGAACTAAAAGATTGTTCAGTACATAAAGGGGGTGCGTTGTGACCTCAAAACGATTTTTTGATATGTTGGTCCCTGAAGCCTCCTGAATCTAACAAGCTAAAAAACAAGGCAAAACGTTGTCACCTCCGATTTCGGAGGTGACATCGATATATATGAGGTGAGAGCGTTAAACGAGTTACTATTTTGGAGGTGGTATTAACACTTTATAACTATATATATATATATATATATATATATATATATATATATATATATATATATATATATATATATATATATATATATATATATATATATATATATATATATATGAACTCGTAGTTCGTTGCTACCTCCGTTAGGTTCATTGGGCGACCTGACCTCCGGGTGAAGGAGTTATATAATTGGAATAATTTTTGTTTATATATGTAGAGGGGAAGGTAAATAACAGGGGTACCTAAAGAGGGGAAAAGATTTTTATCGAAAAATTTTTCTTCAAACGAATCAGACCTTACTACCTCCGCATATATTTCTTATTAGTAGTGCGCTCTCACCTCCCGCAACGTTGTCAGATTTTAGGAGGACAGAAAGTAAGACAGCTCGAATTCTACTCATATATAGAATACAGCTGCTCTTTCGATTCATTCACACATATTGAAACCTGTAAATAGTTCGAGAACGATACTAGATAATATTAATAAACTTCATACGCTGATAATTGATTGATAAGGTTCGTGATCTCGGTGTAAATGAATTTGGACAGTTTTGAATAAATATGCTTATGTCTACGATACTTCGTCCGATAGGGGAGTTTAATACCATATAGGTCCCAAAATGAATGATGCATGAAAATGAAATTTTTCGTGACATATAGGATTAATTCAAAAGACAATTTTACCGAATTTGTTCTGGTATGAAATAGTAGTCTAATTTTTGGGCATTATATTCACGACATTAGGAACTCCATATAAATGTTTTTCCTGAATGAATCAATAAAGATATAGGTTTTACTTTCAGCTTCTATACTTCATTCACTTTCATTTTAGCACTGGATTGGCCATGGAAATTGGATACCTTTCAATCTGTATGGTACGAAAATGTTGGGTTAAGACGCTTGTCGAAACATTCTTGAGTTTTAAATCAGTGCTACGTAGTCCGTTCTACGTGAGTCTCTCAGTAATTACGTATTTCATCACAATGTCAAATCACTTCGGAAAATATTGAGTCGAAAATATGTAACGAACATAATTGACGTTTATACAAACTGATTGAAGACATACCAAATCTATTTATTTATATGGAAAATACAAGTGATCAGTAGCTTGAGGAGAGTTACATCGTTACATCGTTACATCAGTTGTAGAATTCAAAAAAATTAACCCGAAGATGAAATGCATTTGATGCAGTGTTAGCATTGAGTTGAATAATCAAAGGTGGTAGGGAATGGGTATCTCTTGAAGAAATGAACGGATAATTACAAGAATGTTGAATTCTTCAACAAAAATCATCTTGCGTGATTAGTAGTCAAAATAATTAAAAGAAGTTTGAAGCAACAGGAGCTTCACCTTCAAACAAAACAACTGGCTCGTATTCATGTCTGTTTATTTTCAATACATTGATATAATGATAATAATTATACAGGGTGTGGCGTAATGAATGGGTAATATGGATCCTGCGGGTAGAGGACTCTATGGCGGTTCAGATAAATATATTTTACGTTTGGTAAAAGAGCCTTGGTTTTCGAGATATTATTATATAAATAATTATAATATCTGGATATTGACATTTTCCATCATAGCGGATCAAAAGAAACTACTCGATTTAATTGCATTTCTTAATTGCTCGAGGTGTCTTTTGCGATTTTTCAGTACACAGGGTGTTTCACAAGTAAACGGACAAACGAAAACCGTGAATAGAGGGCATTGAGCTGAGTTCAAAAACACCTCATATGTGTGTCTTGTGCATTCCGTTTCTGATATACAGAGGAGTTTATTCAACTTTCCCGAATTTTTGTTCAGCTATAACTCCAAATAATTCAGTTGTATTCGGCTAAAAACTCATTATCCGCTTAAGCTTGTAAGTTTCAATAAAACGGAACATTAAAAGTTGACGAACACAGGACCGGACTCATTGAGGCTATATTCAAACTTAAACTTATGCAAAACACTCTGTTTGTAGTTTTTTTCGTCATAATTTTGAATTTTTCAGGTATCTGCATAGATTTTCTCAAAATCAATGAAATTTTGGTATGCTTTATCAGTGGATAATTTTTAATGAATAATTATTTGGTGGTGAAATGCCTCTAGAAAAAACAGCGCTGCATATTGACTTTAACTTCACAATAATTAATGGTATGAATATGATCGCCAATCAGATGTGGAAATCTAAAAATGGAATTGGAAATGTTCAACTGAATTTTTTCGTTTTTGATATTTTAGCATATCTGGTTATTCAGATAAATTATTCACAGTGATAATAAGCTTTATTATTGATAATGAACAAAAATAGCAATAAAAAACTACGCTATCATGAAAATAATAATTATAACTTGATATCTTCCGAATGAATCGCTTTTTATGGACAACGTGGACCTGAAGTAATTTTTCGAATTGATTTTCACCTCATTTGGTCTTTTAGTGAAGGTAATGATTGGCACTTCGAATAAGTATGATAAATGCACTTCCGAATTCTTCACTTATTCCGTTATATTCATTATTGGATCTATGGAAATCTATGGATTGGTCTGGTCTTATTTGTTATTGAAACATTGATGATATTCATGCACCAGCAAAAGTATTCATCAGTATTTCAGGTCATTTCATTTGAAGGGTAGGACCCCAACATTGGTCTGCCAGATCTCCAGATCTGACACCCCGCGATTTTTTTCTTTATTTTCATTCACACAACTAGTTGTCCATAGAAAAATAGATTCATTCTGAAGATCAAGTTTTAATATTTAGTTTCAAGATAGCGTAGTTCTTCCATCCATATTTGTGCATTATCAATTTTGAAACATTTCATCATTGTGAATGACTATTTTGAAGACCGAATATGGTATAATTGTTGAACACATTCATTTCATTTCTTTGAAAAAAATCAATTAAGAATTTCTATTTTTCATGAAGTGCTCTATTCCTTAGAGGCGTCTGACCAAAACAATTTTTTCTAGAACATGATCAACAGGTAGGGCAACCCAAAAATCAATTCATTTTGAGACAATAATAATGCAGATAACAAAAAAGTTTAAATTATTATTGAAAAACTACATACACGGTGTTTTTATGAGTTTGAAGTTAAGTAAAGCCTCACTGAGCCCGATCCTGATTTTTGTCGAATTTAAATGCTCTGTTTCAATGAAATTAACAACTCAAGGCTAAATATAAATTTTCAGTCGACTTGATAGAGAATTTCAGGAGTTATAGCCGAACGGAAATTCGAGAAATTTCAAAAAACACTGAAGAAACCTATATATAGGGTGCCCCAAAACTATCGAAACAAACGTCACACCACGATAGAGTAGATCAAATACTATCGAATGACACCAACATTAGTTGAGCGAAAATGTACGGTTTCTGAGAAAACCTAACCTAAAGTTGCTGATTTGCGAACTACTTTTTCAATTACAAGGCAAATTTGTGATTAAGGAGAGCGTTTTTCTGCCATATTATCACCCCTGTTTAATCTGAGTATTAAAAATCATGTAGAAAAAACAATTGTTTCAATTAACATCAACTTAGGTCGAGACTTAGGTTATGGTTATCGATTAACTACTTAAAATAATTTCAATTAGGGGAGATAAAACAATAATCTTAGTTCAATATAATTTAAAATCGATATCCTTCTTCACAAACTGGCCCTGTTATTAAGAAAAATAGTTCGAAAATTGGAAACTTTAGGTATTTTAATAAAATTCTGATTATTTTGGAAACGGTACGTTTTCGTTGAACTAATGTTGGTGTCATTCGATAATATTTGGTTTACTCTATCGTGGTGTGACGTTATTCACTAATTTTGGGACACCCTGTATATGGGGTGATTTTGAACTCAGCGCAATGATCTCTATTCACGGTTTTCATTTGTCTGTTTACTCGTGAAACACCCTGTATACTCCTTGTACTCTGAAAATTTTGAAACAAATGCCCTCACCCTCATATGAAAATTCAAATTCTTCTTGTTGTGAGAAACGTTCATCTAGAGACTCTGGTTCATCCCCCCGACCCTGGTTACATTGCCCCTTTGAAAATGAAATCGGCATCTGTTTACTGCAAAACACGTGTTAATGCTGATACGAAGGGTTCAAACTTTTCTACCTGATTCGAGCTTTTTAGGAAAGAACTGCTCAAGATGAGTTTGAGTAACATTTCGTTTTGCGTGTTATATTGCATAAAATTGAATTTATGCCATGGATAATTCGAGAATTATTGATGTCCAGAATGCTCCAGAATGATGAAAATTTTCAGATTTCATTGAAACTCTTGTGAAAACTGTCTCGTATATTGTCAAGTTTAGATTTTAATTCATTCAGAACTTTGAAGTTCGACAAATAATGATGTAAATAATTCAATATTATATTTGCCCCAAGACTCGAAACTTTTCGAGAAACGATTCATTTAATGATTAGATGACGAATAAATCAAAAAATTATGTGTGTTGATATTATATTTTCATTCATTGAAGAATATTTAGAATAATGAAGTTCAACAAATGATACGAACAAGATACTCATTCAGTTAGCCTCATGATCCGAAACATTTCAGAATTTATTTCGTGTTTGGATATCCGCTGCATATCGGTGTTCACAATACTACTGTCAATTTAGGACCAATTATAGAACGATTCAATTAATAAGTAGATCAATAGCATTCGATAATGTTGGTCAGTCTATAAACTGACAACTCATTCCGTCAAATGACGGATTTCAGTATCAGACTGCTACATAGTATAATTTCGAAGAGAGAGTTCGAAAAAATTTGTATAGACTACAAAATTTAGATGGTTGATATTATGTGTCGCTAACAGTCAATCACATTTCCTTCAGCGCAGTTGTTGTTTTGAAGAAAAACTAGTAGATTCTCGCAAAATCCGAAACTCTACATGAATAGGCCGAGTTGCTCAGGAGGACCAAACGCTATTAGGTCTATGAGTGTCCCAGTATCGATTGACTTCCTCACTTCTAATAATAATTTCTCTTTTTTCAAAGCGTACTCAAGCAATGAACCTGCTTGATATTTGAAGGCTAAAGCATGTCTGGCTGGCGACCATCCTTTGTTCGCGAAGGTATCACAAAAATTTCTCTCCCATATATTCCATTCTGATTCTATCGAATATTTAATCATCATACAGCTGTACCACTCTGCTCCGGAAAATTGCAAGAAATGTTTTAAAATTTCAATTTTCTTTTTGTCCTCATTTACTTGGAAACGTTCACATTCTTTATTAAAATTTTCAATCCATTGGTTTGCATTCAAATTTCTGCCAGTGAATTTCTCTATCATGAAATCACTCGCAACTTGTCCTAAATTCTGTGATTGAAATTGTGTTGGCTTATAGTTGATTAACTTCTCTACAAAATTTTCCAAGATTTTTTCTGAGCCAGTTGGGATAGATTTATCAGTATTGGTTTCTAACTTGATCTCTTCCAAGTAAATATCATCAAACTGTACATTTTTCTCTTCATCCAAATAAGTTTTCGATATATCTTCCGTTAGTTTTATCCATATTCTTCTTTTTTGATATCTTTTTGTTAATGATTTTTTCACTTTCACATAGTTTGGAGTATTAATAAGTTGCTGGTGCAAATTAACTGGTTGGTATTCATCTGGTAATTCAAAAACCTCTCCATCAGTTGTTGCTATTGAAGTTACACATATAATGTTTGATTTTCCATCCGCTGTTGGTTTTACGGTGAAATCAAATCTCAGTTTATCCATGATTTGTGGAATAGATGCAGAAAATGTTGTTTTATAATGAAGTTCCTATTCAAAATGAATTGAGACTCAATTGCGTTTCTCTGCAAAAATAGAGGGAATCTTTATTAACAATAACAAAACTCACAATATAACAAACCTGCAAAAATAGAGGGAAACAACATTTAAAGCCTCTAATTCAACCTTCTTCAATATAATTGTTAAACTGAAACTATTTATTATGACAATTCGAAAAAACTTCAAAATTTATTATAAAGTGTCAGTTCGGCCATTCCAGGTAACGCGAATATAATATTTAAGAAAAGCTTTAATGTTTTTCTTTACATATATATATATATATATATATATATATATATATATATATATATATATATTAAAGGCCCCCAACCATAAACCAAACATTGTTTCGAAACTGCCTTAACTAGTGTATATTTCACCTAAAATCTGACGGTCTCCTCCGGAATCACCCTGTATATATATATATATATATATATATATATATATATATATATATATATATATATATATATATATATATATATATATATATATATATATAGTTATAAAGTGTTAATACCACCTCCAAAATAGTAACTCGTTTAACGCTCCCACCTCATATATATCGATGTCACCTCCGAAATCGGAGGTGACAACGTTTTGCCTTGTTTTTTAGCTTGTTAGATTCAGGAGGCTTCAGGGACAAACATATCAAAAAATCGTTTTGAGGTCACAACGCACCCCCTTTATGTACTGAACAATCTTTTAGTTCGAGTGTATATCACTGGCGCTAGTGTGCGGAGCTGTATATCGGAGAATTGCTCTGAAAGACTCTTTGCTCGTTAGCACCTCCAAAAATGGCAACGTAGTACTGTGCAAGCAGATGTAGACAGGCGGAATATCAGTATACGGGGGAATTAAGTAAAGAGAGGCGCGGCGCGTTTTCTCCTCCATTATTGCAAGCGACATATCTTAACGATTTTTTATCGCATTCTTCTGTAGGGGAAAGAATCACGTGGAAGACAACCAATCTTGGCTCTCTCGAATGGGATTATGACTGTTTATATTTCATCGTGCGTATATCTATGCATCCGTTGAACTTCTTTCATCTCAAGCTAACACTATAATTCTGAATTTGGCGAACTATTTCATTACCTATCTGAAAACGAACCGATTTGAGTCTTGTCCATAATGATATTTCTTCTCTCTATGGAAATGATCCATATAGATAATACTACCTATTAGTATAACGAATAATCAGTATTGTTACATTGCATATAATAAAATAAGCTGTTCAGAGAAAAACATTTTTTGGATAAGAAAATTCAGATGTTAATGGTGATGAATATTCAAGGACAATGAGCCAATCCGAAAATTTTCATTTCAGAATCAGGAGGAAAAAATGCTACAAATTTCACAATATCACAGAAATGAACAACGTCGGCTAAACCGAATGTTGGACATTGTGTTATTTCAAATGAAACGCTCTTTATATTTTTCTTAAATCGGATTGCACAATGATTTTGAGGAATCCTTTGCTCAGAAACATCTCTTTTATTATCGATTATGTTTAAAAATTGGATTTTCCCGAAAATTTGAAGAGCTTGTACCATATCTCTGGTTTAAATATTTCAGTGATATATCATAAAGAAAATTACCAATTATATCGAAACAAGTAAGATTTTATGAAGAATTCGCCAAAACAGATTTGCATTTTTCGATAGATCATACAGGGTGTAAGGGAAAAAATAAAAAATATTGAAGTCTTTGGAAGGCCTCGAGTCAACATATTTTGAAATTGCAACCATATTTTTGTCAAGATATAATAAATCTTCAAAATGAAGTTAATAATATAGATACATACTCGGATACATATGATTGAGATACAGATGATTGATTGGTAAATTCCCAGAAGCTATGATGAACAGCGGACACTATGATGGACGCATGATGAAAGGAGGAAGACAAAAGTTAATCTAAGTATTTTCGCATGCAGTTTTATTATTCAAAATAGATGATGATTCTTATAAGTAACAAATCATGTGCAATTGAAATTTTTGTTTTGGTCTTCGAAAATAACACATATTGATTAAACTTCTACTATCTAAAATAAAAAGGTACATAGATAAAATATAGCTATATACAGGATATCTGTAAACAAATGCGAAGGAATAAGGAGATGATTCCTTGATGAAAATAAGCGGGGGTAGTTCCTGTAAATTTTCCAAATCAGCCCTTCGAAGATACAGCCTTTGGAAGGCGATGACGAGTTTACAGTTTTTAATTTTTTTACGGGTTCTAAAAACCACTGAGTCATAAAACTATATATATTATGAAGCACTGAGTAGATTGGTACCAGTTTCAATTTCGGCAAGCTCGTAGTTTAGGCGGTAACTTGCTATCGATTTTTTAATGTGTCTCTGCCTCGAATTCAAAAATTTCTGTTAAAATGTTGAAATTTGAGTTATTATGCTATTGTCAATATTGTCATAAAAGTGTACGAAACTAGCAGGTCAGGGGATCCAAGATTTCGGGCCGATTCACCTTAAAAAAAAATAATAAAATGAATTTCGTAAATACCGAGGCTGAAAACCACTATTCTCCGCTATAAAAAATTAGTATTATTCCAATAATATACCGACTTAATGAATGCTACGTTGCTATTACTATAAGGCCCGGTTGTTCAGTTCAGGATGAGGCCGAGATTTAAGATGATCCTAGATTGATTTAACAGAACTGAACTGAAATGTCAAAATCAATCTAGGATAAAGTTTAATCCCGAACTGAACAACTGCTATAGATGTAGAGTTTCGGATTTTGCGAGAATCTACTACTTTTTCTTCAAAACAACAACTACGCTGAAGGAAATGTGATTGACTGTTAGCGACACGGAATATCAACCATCTAAATTCTGTAGTCCATACAAATTTTTTTGAATTCTCATCATACTATATAGCAGTCTGATACTGAAATCCGTCATTTGACAAAATGAGTTGTCAGTTCATAGACTGACCAACATTTTCGAAAGCTATTGATCTATTAATTAAATCGTTCTATAATTGGTCCTAAATTGACAGTCGTATTGTGAACAACGATATGCAGCGGATTATCTAAACACGAAATAAATTCTGAAATGTTTCAGATCATGAGGTTAATTGAATAAGTATCTTGTTCGTTTCATTTGTTGAACTTCATTATTCTAAATATTATTCAATGAATGAAAATATAATATCAACACACATAATTTTTCGTTTTATTCGTCATCAAATCATTAAATAAATCGTTTCTCGAAAAGTTTCGAGTCTTGAGGCAAATATAATATTGAATTATTTACATCATTATTAGTCGAACTTTAAAGTTCTGAATGAATTAAAATCTAAACTTGACAATATGCGAGACAGTTTTCGCAAAAGTTTCAATGAAATCTGAAAATTTTCATCATTCTGGAGCATTCTGGACATAATTCTCGAATCATCCATGGCATAAATTCAATTTTATCCAATGTAACACGCAAAACGAAATGTTATTCGAACTCATCTTGAGCAATTCGTTCCTAAAAAGCTCGAATCAGGTAGAAAAGTTTGAACCCTTCGTATCAGCATCAACACGTGTTTTGCAGTAAACAGATGCCGATTTCATTTTCAACGGGCAATGTAACCAGGGTCGGGGGGATGAACCAGAGTTTCTGGATGAACGTTTCTCACAACAGTCACAACAAGAAGAATTTGAATTTTCATATGAGGGTGAGGGCATTTGTTTCAAAATTTTCAGAGTACAAGGAGTGTACAGGGTGTTTCACGAGTAAACAGACAAATGAAAACCGTGAATAGAGGGCAATGCGCTGAGTTCAAAATCACCCCATATACAGGGTGTCCCAGAACTAGTGAATCAAACGTCACACTGGTCACACCACGATAGAGTAAACCAAATATTATCGAATGACACCAACATTAGTTCAACGAAAACGTACCGTTCCAAAATAATCAGAATTTTATTAAAATACCTAAAGTTCCAGATTTTCGAACTATTTTTCTTAATAACAGGGCCAGTTTGTGAAGGGAACTTTTGTCCTTCTCCATTTTCTGTGTATATGACTCATTCTGAGCAGCTTCTGGTTATCTTCAGAAGATGAAGACAAATCTCTTCTAGGATTTTTCTTTACACTTCTGGTGATCTATATAGATTGAAGGTGTTCATTGCCCACTCCAAACATCGTCTTTTAAATATCCCAATCTTCCTTACGAGGATTCTTGGTCTATATTGCTGTATCGATTCTAGTTATGGGTTTACTACCTGTGAAGGTTGTTTTGGGAAAACTGAAAGATCGTTCCTGTTCTCCTTCGGTGAATTATCCGTCTGGCTTATTGAGCGATATTGTGGGGTTGATTACTCTTTTTGCCATGACCTTTTGTATTCTGAGTGCTGTGGGTTTAGAAGTGACATTACCACAAAAATTAAAAAGTTCTACAAATTATGTAAACTCTTGTATATATGTAGTGTATTTGTAATATATTAATTTAAAAGGACTGTCTGTCAAAGTGTATATCACAGAGATGCGAGATCTGATTGAATTTAGAACAACTCATATTGTACACAGATGACTGAAACAATATATTTGTTCTGGGCGTAGTAAGCTTGAACAAGCGTACGGGTCTAGAACTTGGGCGTCCTACATGAAATCCTAGTCTAGCGAGTAGATGTGCCATTCGAGGGACCATGAAAGAACCTCAAACAAACAACGCCCTTCCTGACATCAAGCTTAACTGCACCGAATTTATTCAACAAAACAACATGATCTTTCTCGAAAAAACTTCTCTGAACAGCCTCCATTAGTCCGAGAGCTGGCAACGAAATTCGGCAAAAGTTTTGTACTGGCGCATAATTTAATATGATTTAGTATTGAGGGTGTACATAAGTCAGCACCCACTCTCAAGGTCAGGTAGTGGAACACCTAGCGGCGACATGCTTTGATGTAGGTATATGAAATTAAAAAACAATCTACAAGTATTTTGTAATGATTAAAAATTGTCACTAGTTCATAGAACAGAAAACTTGAAAAAGTGGTCAGATCTCATTTTAGTGAAACGCGGTGTGTCAGTACACCACATAAGTTTCTGCCTTGACGTTGTTGTTTCAAAAGAATTGTATTGGCTGAAACTGCATTTACTGCTCAAATATCATATATTATTTGTGAATAAAATATTCAGACCACATATCAATAGAAGAGAGGTAGTCAGCAGTCACCCCAAAGTACGGATATTGTAATTTCATATAAATCAAAGAGCGTCGCCGTCAGATGTTCCACTACCTGACCTTTTAGCGTGGGTGCTGATTGATATACACCATCAAAACTAACTCATATTTAATTATGATCCATTACAAATCTTTTGCCGATTTTCGTTCGGAATATATATCATTGTGATGTGTATGGCAATCGTATATTGGGTTTCAAGCAATGCATCCAAATTCCAGTTTGCTCGTCAAATGTATTGAACAGCAAAATCATGGTTTCCGGATCAGAAAATATTTGCCATTACGCACGATGAATTCATACATTCTTGGCCTCGTACCAAGTAAATGATTAACATGAGGAACAAATGTAACATTTTGATCAAAACAACGCCAAGATCTCTTATCTCCGTTTTTTTGCTCAGGACCCTGCCATCAAGATTATAACTATACAATGAATAGTTCTTCTTCCTTGTGTACGTGGCGACATTGCACTCAAAAATGCTCAATGGTAGTTGATTTCTGCCACACCAAATCAAAAATGAGTCCACAAAGCACGCTGGAAACGCAGTCTTCAATAGAGCCTATATCACCAGAGATTTTAAAATCGTCATCATGAGCCCATGCACGAATAGGATTAATTAGATGCATCCTCACTTATTCAAACTTCCGGGAGTGGATAACTGGAGTGGAAAGCCTCTAAAATTCCCTGATCGACTTTTTGTTCCAGATCGTAATGCGAGAGGTTTGGCCAATTAGTTTCGAACTGTTGTAAGTTTTGCTTCAGATGGATCTTAATGGTGGATCAGTGCCTCATCTGTTATTTTATATTCGATTATCCTATGGTCAGAGATCGATGGTTGGGTCACCATTTCCCAAGCTTTAACACTTCTTCTGGAAGCTGCCTTGACCATTGTCATGTCCAGAACCCCATTTCTTGCCCTAGTTACAAAACCAGCTGTTGTCCCCACGTTCTTGAGATAGTTTTTCATTCTGCCAGAGTTCTGCAGGCCAGAATAATATCCAATTCAGTAAAGTTATTAGTTCCCAGATCTAAAAATTCTTCAATCAGATTTACCATTCAAACTTTATGCCCTGGGTATGAAGCCCCCTGTTCGAACATTGATCCTTTGTATTTTTCACTTTTCTGTTCTTCGTTCACTACCACATTATTTTTGGCAGCGAAGGGAATACAACACAAGAATTTCTTTGAGCTCTTTTTCTGGCAGAACTTTATCGAGCATTATTGCGTGTATATACACGCTTTCAACAACTTGGCATATGCCAATTGCAATATATGCGAGCTTTATCATTCTCAAAAACTGCTTTGGTCTTTGGAGGTACAAATGAGAGCTTTGGTTATTTGTCTATGCCATAAACTTCTCTCAGATGGAAGTAAGGAATTCGCATTGTGTCTCTCTATAGACCCTGATAAAGAATGAATTCTGCAAGCGGACAAGATGTGCATAAGAGTTTTCGTCGATCACGGCTAGCCCTGCAAGATGTTTAGGTGACCACTTGCATTATATTCTTCTTATACTACCTAGTATTCTAGTATCTAGTATCACTCCATCTTGATGAACAAATCCTCCAGTTTCCGACATCAGCTCAGCCGACTCCAGAAAAGCAGAAGATTTTTACAGCAAGTCATGGTCTTTCAATCTCTTGAAATATATAAAGTATATGTTTACTCATATGATATTCGAATGGAAACTTCAGTTTTGCTTATCTAATCTGGCTTTCTAATATCTTTTGTTCTGCTGGCGAGATAGATTTTCCTACTAGCTTAAGATCGATTCATATGTCGGATATTAGCCTCTCCAAAGCACTCCAGCTCTTTGACTTTGATTTTATGATGAGCTACTATCCCCTTGAGTGGGTCTTGACCTCTCAATAATCTTATTCCATTTCCAACTTCTGTGTATAATGTTGGTATTGCAAACTTTGAAACCCCTGTCTTCCTGCATTCGAGGAAAGTATATCCTTTGTATCGAAGAGTTACAGTTACAGTTTGTTCGGCGCATCTGTCGAATCCCCCAGACCTGCTACCGCGACCAAAGCGGTCTATTGTGGCACACAAACAAGCTCAAAGAGCTAAACTTCTACCTCCAGTGCTATCTTCCAAAAGGAAGAGGTGATAACAGAGGAGGAGTAGTTCATGAGTTCACCTAGAACCAGCCTGAGCGAACCTTGACTGCCGCTGGGCAGTCACTGAGGATATGCTCAATGGTTTCTTCCTCCTATAAGCAAAGAGAGTCCTTGTATATTGAAGAGCTAGGATGCAGGCTACGATTCATATTCAAACTCTTCTATCGAACTCGAGAATTTCATTCGCCGTCCATTTAACTACCCTGAGAGAGTAGTTGACTCTCCGGACTGCCAAATTGTTCGTAGGATAAACTAACAACTGTGCAGTTAATGCATTCCTAATTTAAGTTATCTCCAGAGCACAACTCTCTCACATTCATTTGTTATTGAAAAAAACGAAAATGAAATATATAACGTTTTTAAAATTATTACATAATCACTAAAGCTCTTCTTGACAAAAAGGCACTTAAAGAGTGTTTGAAACATTCTGAAATACGATTCCCCAAGTGAGCAGTCCACAAACTGAGGATGATAGCCATCATAAATATAGAGGTGTTTTGAAAGATGAAAGTTGTAATAACTGGAGCCAATGGTATAATACGATCACGTCATCGAGTTCGAATAATCCTACTGTACCAGATTCTAAAACATATGTGGCAACTCCGCTGGACGCAACAACATGCTAATGGTGAAAGATTGAATAAAATTCGGACGCAGCATTGTGCTACATATGAAAACAAAATATACGCCGGACGCACTAATGGTAGGACCATGAAAGGACGCAATAATGTGCGTATATCAACTTCTTTATTAATAGAGATATTTGAGATCTGAAACGACCAAACTACGTAATTTTTTGCGTAGATTAATATACTTCGATCAGATTCCACCTAGGTAGCGTATTTCTGGGAGACGCAATAAGGTTGCTTTTTGAAAGGACGCAATAAAGTATGCCAGATGTAAATATATATATATATATACTTGGTTTTTAAAAAACACTTAATTTACAATAGAGAATATTTGAATATTCTGTGTAAACCATGACTATCGACTAAGGCTCTAGATCTATTTCTTCACTGAAGGCAAGGAAGAAGATGCTTTTATACAAATATCTTATCTATAGGATGTGACTCAGCACTGCAGGTGTTCACTGCTGACTTAGCAGGCTGCAACATAGTCATATACAAAGCTTATGGTTGATCTGGATAAGTTACATTGAATTAATATGGGGTGCGATTTCATAATTCCTCCCCCCTTTGGATAAAGGTATCACCTCTTTGAGGTGTAGCTTCAAAATTTTGAAAAACTTTACAAATTACCCAAATAATTGCTAAAATTATTATAAGAATCAAAATAATCATAAATGTTGATATCGATGAATTAAATTTCCAGTCTTCAATTTTTTCTAGCTGTATATCTGGAATCTCTTCATACTTGACGTTGAAGTCTTCTTTCTCTTCTTCCTTGGAGTGATTAGTAAAAAATGTAGGTTTTGGTAAAACGATGTATTTTTCCTCGTTTTTAACTTGGATGGGGTAAATTTCCTTTTGATTGTTACTAATGATACACTTGGACTGAATTATAGCCATTGGCGGGGTAAAATGATACTTAGTCTGCTGTGGGCATTTTTCTTGAATTTCCAAATTATTAATAGACAAAATATTTCCATCTTCCAATGTTTTTAAATTTGGTGTTGAGGGTGATTCTCTTCTGGGACAGCTTTCTAAATGAGTTTTCAAAACATTTTTCATGCATTCTGGAGGCCTGTCGAGGGAATCTTGATCACAGAGGTAGTCTTCTTCTACTTGATGACATTGTTTCGTGAACCATCTTAGTTCTTCGTCTCGAGTGAGCATATAGGGGTTTGTGAAAGGAAGGGACAAATTCCGTTGAGGGATATAGTAAAACTTGTATAGATTATATTTTTCCTCATAAACCGTTGGAATTGAAATTAGAAATAACAATGTTTTTTCTTTGAAAATGACTTTGGTATGACATATCTGAAAATAATCTTTTAAATGATGCATTGGCATGATAGTATCGTTTTTGACAATTTCCGCAAATTTTGTGTAAGGGAGAATAGATTCATGCAGGATGTGCAATCTTGCAAAGCTCACTGCTGTCTGAATCTCATCCAAAATATTTTTGATGTCTTCAATTTCAGAAGTCGTGAGATGCATTTGTTCAATACGTTCTAATTGAGGTACAGTTCGAAGCAATCTGAAATTTTCAGTTAGTTTCAGAAATTTATTAATGTACTTATTTTTCAAGTCATTTACAATAGTAGCAATTTGTTTTTGATTCCTCATAAGTGTCTCTTCGTTTTTCTTTATACTTTCAAAATAACTTTGGTAAAGCTCTTCGTCATCAGAATCTAATGTTCCAAATAATATAATTGATATTTTGCCTCCAACATTAATCAATCCTCTTTTTTCTCTAATTCTCTGAGTTAAAAGTTCTTCTAATGTTTTTACATTTATTTAATTTGAATGCTGTAAATACTGATAATGTGCTGTCTGAGAAAACCCTAGTTGTTTATTTTTGAAATGATCGATCTCTTTTTGATATTTGAATATTGAATCTTCAATTTAACTCAAATCAATATGATAAATCAATTGTATATGCCTTTTTGTAATGTAGGCTTTTCCTAATAAAATTGGAAGAATATTATTTTCTAACGGAATAATTGTGAGGTTCGTTATTAATTCTACTGCCTCGAGTATTATGAAAATAAATGTGACGTATTTCATCTTGATCTGAAACAAAATATTCAACTACTTTTTTTTTTTTTTTAATTTTCTTATGATAAATGTGTTTATTTTTATTATTCTGAATTCTATGTGTATCGATTTCGCGAATATCTACTTTTTTGTATACGGGATCGAGTTTACGCGTTATTGGATTTTTGATAAAAGTGGGGTTTTCATTTGATTCATAAGTACTTTTTGCCACAGTCTGTGTTTGGCTTTCATGCTGAGCACATGTGCTTCTAAATTACGTTCTCATTGATACGAATCGTAACTGATAGTGAATAAATCGACAGCTGTTTAAGATAAGCAAAGAAAATCGACGATAATTCCCCGGTGAAGGCTGCAGACTTTGAGAATTTCTGCCTTTATGAAATGTCTCAGATCGGCGGCTCCACTTCCTAAGGGACTTCGGAGGGAGAAGAAGAAGATCTGAAAAAGGTCGCTTCCAAAAGGAAACGAGGGAGAAAAAATGTTAAGACTGCGACTGCGAAGAAGAAAAATGAAAACAAATCTCCAGATATCATTTTCAAACAACCACAATTAATTAAAGGAAAAAAATCAAATGAACCTGAACGCATGGAAATAGATAAGACGAATAATGCACCATCAACATCTGCTACAGGAACAACTCAAAAAACAATAGACACCCAACAACAAATGAATAATAATCCAACAAAAAACATAAACAAATACTTTTCACCAAAAATGAATGAAATTAAATCCACCGAATACACCAATTTATTTCACATCATTCCTGAAAGTGATGAAATAGATAGAATTCAAATGGCGATTATTTGGAACTCCAAATTACCGAATACAGAAGATATTATTCTGAAAACTAAATTAGGATTTCTTTTGAAGTCAAATACTGATGAAATACAACTAGAAAAAGCCCTAAACGAACTAAAAGCAGAAAAAAGAATAACAAGCTACAAAGAAACTAAAAACCAAAAACAAAGAAGCGAGAGAAAAGAACCTCAACAAACCTATTCAGTAGTTATTGCATCAGTTGAAAAGAATATCAAGGACGACGAAATAAGTCAACGATTAACTTCATAAGGAATAAAACATCGGTACTGTAAAAGAATTGTATTAAGAATTCACTCTTGTCCAACAGGTTATATACGAATAATTACAGGAGAAACTAATGCGTTCGAGACACTACTTAACAATGGTCTATTTTTTATGAATCGTCACTACATGGTGTTCCCCAGTCATGCAGCAGAACCAACACAGATACCTTGTAACAAATGCTTACTATTTGATCATACAACTGAAAATTGCAAAAGTCCACCAAAATGCTCAAAATGTCAGGGAACTCACAAAATGTCCCATTGTAGGTCAACCAATACACCAAAATGTACTGCTTGCAATGCTGAAGACCATTTAGCATGGTCCATCAAATGTCCCAACCATCCGAAGAAGCCAATCGAAGGCATCCCAAACGTCAATGTTAAAACGATAAATAAAAAAACTAGAGAAATAGAGGATCTTACAAAGAAGATGAGCAGAATACACTCCCCTATAACAATACACGATGACATAGTACATACATATTATCGTAAACTCAACAAACCAAAAAACACCAATAGAAATGAACTTTTACTCAAGATCAAGAAGAGGTTCATAAGTCAATATAATGTAGATACAACAGTAGTGTTTACAGGGAACAGATTTCATGTGCTAATGTTTGATATGGATGATACAGAAGAGCCCTCCCCAACTGAACCTATCAACAGCAAAAATAATAGTCAAGTTCATGTCGACAATTAAATTTTTGTACAACAACATAAACACTTACATCCCAAAAAAACACTTGATCAATCATTTCATAGAACATAACAATATATCATGTACAATGTTTGTTGAGGCGAAAATAAAAAGTTCAGACAACACGCAATACCGAAATTGGACACAACTACAAAAGTTTGGACACCAAATACAGAACACGAGAGGTGGCAGCCTGGTACAGTGTCATCCAGGCATAAAATGTGGAAAAGCCAATTCACCAGCAGTCAACAACCCCTTGAATGAAGTAACCCATTTCTCTGTCCCATTCAAAAATGAAAAATTACATATTTTCCTTGTATACATTCATCCTGCATCAAAGATAGAAGAAAGTATTTTCATAAGAGCGTTTCTCTACAATTATGCTATCATAATAGGAGACTTCAACGTAAACAAAGCCAAGAACCAACAGATCAACAACTTTTTGAGAAGCAAACAGTTTACCAAAGCGGAAACTCCACCAACATTTTTGAGCAACGAGAACGAAGATAGTACTCCTGATTTAATATTCTATACAAACACTATAAAACAGAATATCAAACAAATTGAATTAACCCCCGATTTGGGCTCAAATCATCTGGCAATGGTTGTGGAAGTAGACCTGACTGTGAAACCAACTGAAGAACAGAAGAAGATTATACCTAATTACAGCAAATGCAATACAGAAAAAGTAAACAAGGAAATGGAAGCTTTCATTGGAGTGAACAAAAATGATCTTATGAATGAAGAATATATAGAAAAATTCAATAATGCTTTATCTGAAAGTATAAAAAAACACACACCCATGATCTCGAGACATCTATTCATTCACGAACTTCCTCCATATATCATTAGAATGATCAAATATAAAAGAAAAATGTACAGGGAATATCAAAAAAGTGGAGACCCTATTTTCAAAAAAAATCTGAATGAATACAACAGAAACATTCACAAAATTATACAACAATATAAGGAACATAACTGGATAACTGTTTGTAATAAGATCAACGATTCCAAAGGTAAAATATTTTTCCAACAAGTTAACAAACTGTCCAGATACAAACAGTCACGCCAAATTTCCACATTAGAAGATAATGTGAAAGAATATCAGACCGATAAGGAAAAATGTGATTTATTTGCAAGTCATTACCAAAATACTTTCAAACTGAATGAAGATGCCAACTTTGATAAGAATCATTTTGACAGGGTGAATGCATGGTATGATAATCATTTTAACAAGGCCAGAAACACAAATAATGAGATAATTGAAATTAATGAGGAAGATTACTATGAAATTCTTCATAAATCTAAAAACACCACACCTGGAGCAGACAACATCCCATGGTCCATTGTCAAAGTCCTGAATGAGAGCATCCACAAGAAACTGATAGAAATATACGAGTATTTTATAAATAACAGCATATTCCCAAAAATTTGGAAAATAGGTACCATAATAAACATACATAAACCAAATACAGATAGTAGAAGAGTCGAAAATTACCGACCTATCACCCTGCTTCCAGTTCTAGGGAAATTTTATGAAAAATTAATAAAGAAATTGCTTGATCTACATATAAACAAATACATAACAAATTTTCAGTTCGGATTCAGGGAACAAAACTCAACAAACCACCCACTGTCAATTCTTATATCTAATGTTCAGAATGCGACTTTGGGAAAAGATAAGTCTGCTGCGTTATGCTTGGATATCAAAAAAGCTTTTGACAGTATGTGGCACAGAGGACTTTTATATAAACTGAATGAAACTAATTGCCCATACTACCTAATTAAGCTATGTCAGCAATTTCTAGAAAACAGAAAACTCACAGTTAAAGTAAATAATGCTGTTTCTAATCACTTCAGTCCAGAGCAGGGCACGGCTCAAGGATCTCCACTATCAACATCAATATATAAATTTTACTGTTATGATATGTCCATCAACCCATCTAGGAAACAATATGTACTACAATTTGCTGACGACACAACACTGATAGTACATGAAAAATCATTGCAAAGTTGCATACAAAGCCTGCAAGAACAAGTGAATACCGTCACACTATGGTTCCACAAATGGAGGTTGAAACCAAATCCAAGTAAGTCTCAGTTTATCATCTTTGATCACATAATCAACCCAAATTCACCATCTATTAATATCAATGGAGTTAACATAAGACCTTCGCCGACTATAAAATATTTGGGTGTTCAAATAGACAATAGATACAGTTTTAATGCCCACACAAAGATGATAAAGAAAAAGACTATCTCCAGAGCCACATATTTTGCTAAATTGACATATAAGAAACAAGGAATCAACATCTACAATGCAGCAAAAATATACACAAGACCATTTGTAGGCCATTGATTGAATATGCACACCCAATATACGCAAACTGCAAATCCAGAGCAATAAAAAATCTGCAAGTAGCAGAGACAACAGCCCTAAGAAAGATAACACGAATGCGACACCCAAACAATGTTCTCCATAATCCACCGAATCAACTCTTATACGAAAAGACAGGAATTGAACCAATAAATGAAAGAATCAAGAGACTCAATATGAAGTTTCATTCTAAACTGATAGAACAGCATGACATAATTATACAATACCACGACGATGGAACGAATAGGACTAAAAGAAAACATCCCACACAGACTCTTCTGAAAATGTTGAATAACAACTAAATAATTATTGTACGATATTGTATTGTATTTTATATAAAAAAAAAATGATAAATAAAACTGTAAATTTAAAAGGCTGAAGGACCCCAGGTCGATGGCCATTTGTTTAAAGACAATAAAGAACTGTTATATGTAGAAGATGAACAATTGTGAATGACATTTTTCTATGTTTAAAAGTAGGTTAAGACACTTTTGACATGACATTTTAATAATATAGTAGTAGGCGATGAGGTTAGTGTGTATTGTATTTTCAAATACCGTATTAAAAGGATTGCTAAACTTCTGGAAGTATTTTATTCAAAAATATTAAGCAACTTGGAAAATGATCTACTTTCAATAGGTTATGGGCCCAGATCAACAACGGATTGCTTGAATTTGAGAAGATATAGGAAGGAAAACTGATCTACAAAAGCATGGCAGGAAACAATCAACTTGGAACTGTGAAACCATTCGACGGAACTGGATACTCGAATTGGGAATTTCGTGTTAAGTTGATACTGGAACAAGGTGGGGTATTGCAAGTTCTAACTGAAGAACCTCCGACGGATGCTGCACAACGTGCTGTCTTCTTGAAGAACGATGCTAAAGCTCGAAATATAATAGTTCAGTGTCTATCAGACAATTTGCTAGACATGGTAAAAACCAAGAATACTGCAAAGAATATCATGGAAACATTGCAAGGAACATATATGAAGAAAGGTATTGCAACGCAGGTACTACTCCAAAGAAAACTTCGTAGTTTGAAGTACAATCAAGGAACAACGTTAACTATGTTTCTGACGGAGTATGACCAAGTCGTCTGTGAGTTGAAAGCTGCTGGTTGTGAAATAAAAGACAATGAAATTGTGTGCCAGCTGTTATCAGCGATGCCAGAAAGTTTTCAAGCGGTCACAACGGCTATCGACATCATGTTTTGCCAAGATGAAACCAAAGTAACACTTGATTTTGTCAAGAATAAATTATTAATGGAGGAAGCAAGACAGAACAAAAATGAAGGAGCTGAAAACAATGATGTAGCTTTTTCAGGAAGTAGAAACAAGAAATGGCCAAGAAAGGCGGGAAAACCATCAAATGTAAACCCCGGAAACTTTCCATTTCGTTGCCATTTTTGTCATGAGATTGGACATATGAGGAAGCACTGTCCAAAGAGTAAAGATAAATATAGAAAACAATCTAATGTAACTGAACATGAAGAAGAGGTTACATTTATGACTGGAAATGTGGAATGTCTACAGTCAGGTGGGAGGAAAATCAAATTTGTAGTTGATAGTGGTGCAACACACCATTTATTGAAGAAGGAATTCATGCATTACTTAACAAATATGAGAGAAGTGAATCAAACCATAAGTGTTGCCAAGAAGGGACAAAACATGAAAATCATCAAAGAGGGAGATTTGCCTCTGAAAGGTAAAAGACAAATCACAGTGAAAAATGTATGGGTGTGCGAGGATCTAGCACATAATTTGCTGTCGGTGAGAAAATTGGAAGAATCTGGTTTTGAAGTCCTATTTAAGAACAGAGAAGTATTTGTCAGAAATGGGAATCTGAATTTACTCATAGGTAAGAGAATTGGAAATCTGTACATGTTTGAATTTGAAATTGAATGTTTTGATACAATGATCGCAATGAATAATGAAATGCTTGTGCACAGAAAGATGGGGCATTCTGGTGAATACCCTGCACCTCACCTATGTGAAATCTGTTTAAAAGGTAAACAGACAAGATTGCCATTTTATGAAGTAGGTAAAGATCAAAAAGCTCGACAAATTTTGGAAATAATATCAACTGATGTGTGTGGTCCCATAAACCCCCCAACATATGATGGAAAAAGATATTTTGTCACTTTTATAGACCATTTCTCACACTTTTGCATTTGTTACTTAATAACTAATAAAAATGAAGTTTTAGGAAAATTCAGAGACTATGTAAAACATGTAGAAGCAAAGTTTGGCTGCAAGATTGAAAGACTAAGGTGTGATAATGGTGGAGAGTATAATTCCCATGAGTTCAAGGATTTCTGTAGAAAACGAGGAATCAAATGCCAGTATACAGTGCCGCGGAATTCTGAGCAGAATGGGATCTCAGAGAGATATAACAGGACAATCATGGAAAAAGCAAGATGTCTCATATTTGACTCAAACCTTGATAGAAACTTTTGGGGAGAGGCTGTGAGAGTTGCAGTTTACTTGACAAACAGACTCAAAACGAGAGCTATATCAGAAAGTAAACTACCTGCGGAAATATGGTATGGGTATAAGCCAAATCTGGAGAAGATCAAACTGTTTGGGTGTGATGCCTATAATTTTATTCCTAAAGAAGACAGAAAAACAAAATTGGACAGCAGAAGTGAAAAACTAACCATGGTAGGTTACACAGACAATGGATATAGACTTTGGAACCCAATGATGAAGAAAATTGTTCGAGCAAGACATGTAGTATTTGATGAAGATTCGAAAAACCAGAGGAGAATTATTGAAATGGAAATTGAGAAGAAAGAAAAAGAGAAAAGATTTGAAGGTGAAGATGGGAATGAAAACCAAGAAAGAATAGATGTAGAACAGAAAACTGAAGAGGAAGATAAAGGACAAAATCTGAGAAGAGGGGAAAGAATTAAAAAATTACCAAAGTATTCACAAGAATATGTAATAGATGATGAAACAGATGATGAAGCAAACTTATTGATAGCTTTATCAGCTGGAAATCTACCATCAGAAGTTCCGAAAAATTTTACAGAGGCTTGGGAAGACCCAGGCTGGCGAAGAGCAATTAAAGAAAAACTAAGCTCACTGGAAGAGTGTAAAACTTGGGTTTTGGTGGAACCACCTGAAAACACAAAGATAATTGATTCTAAATGGGTGTTCCGAGAAAAGGAACTGAACAGTAACATTGTGAAGAAAGCTCGACTGGTGGCTAGAGGCTTTCATCAAGATATGTTAAGTGAGGACGTATATGCTCCTGTAGCTCGGATGGTGTACGAAACGTACAATAAATATCCAAAATTAGATATATCAAAAATTCATAAACTCAATTCAACCAAATATTTCCATTCGAAATTATTTAGATCATTCGCTCTTTCATAATTGTTATTTCCTGTGTAAGAAGGCCAGGTGAGACAAAGGATTGCAATAGTTTGTTTTAATATCTAACATTCCTTAATCCAACTGCAGCAATATCGCAAGTAAAGAAAAATGTACTGAATATGCAAAATGTAATTCGATTTCGATTATGTGGTCTTGACGTCATTGTACAATTTGACTATATATAGTTTGTTAGATTAGGAAATAAAGGTTCATCATCAAGTGATCCGCATTATCAATCTCAATCCTCGAGTCCCTAAGTTTTCACCAACCTAGAACTCTTAGAACTTGAGGTCAAATTGAGATACCACCCCAACATTGGTCCTTCGAGCCTACAATCAACCACCAGGGACTTTGGAATACATCCACTGAACCCACATCAAGAAGCAGTCATCGGACTTACAACCCTTTGACTCAACCACCAGGGAAATACATCCACTGGGCACACATCAAGAAGCAGTCATCGGACTTACAACCCTTTGACTCAACCACCAGGGAAATACATCCACTGGACACACATCAAGAAGCAGTCATCGGACTTACAACCCTTTGACTCAACCACCAGGGAAATACATCCACTGGGCACACAACAAGAAGCAGTCAACGGACTCAACCACCAGGGACTTTGGAATACATCCACTGAACCCACATCAAGAAGCAGTCAACGGACTCGACCACCAGGGACTTTGGAAAACACCCACTGTATCCACGATTCACAAGAAATTAACCACCCACATAATATCCAGCCACTGAATCCACCAGCCAGCAGCACAAAAAAAAAATGGAAAACCTCGTCGCCGAGCAGTTCAAAACGGCCGAAGCCATAAAAAGAGCTCATACCAATATGAAAAAAGATTCACCATCGAGAAAAACCAAAGAATACTGCGACAGGAAGATGGCACAATTAAATGAAGAATGGGACAACTTCAAAGAAACTCATCAGAAGCTACAAGAACTTCCGAAAACCCATGAATACCATACCAAGGACGTATATGGGCAAGCCGAAAAGATTTATCAACAAGCAATTGCCCATTTGGAAAAAATTGAGCAAAAACTTCGGGAAGATGGACTTACGACGGAAGGAAATGCCCACAAACCATTAATTACCGATTCCCAAATCATCAAAGAACAGATGTCGAGCATTCAATTATTCCTGAAAGATCTGAACAGAATCAACAACTTACTAGAAGATGAAAGTCATTACGAACTACTGAAGGTCAAACAACAAAATATGGAAAGAAGATGGTCAGAAATTGTCTCTCTGGAAATCAAAATAAACACACTGGGAACAGAAGATGCAGAGTTATATTCAAAAAATGGATACTTCGATGAGGCAAATGAAAAATACGAAGAAACCCAAGCCAAATTAATAACCACAATCGGAAGAGAAAATTCAGCAGGATCCTCAAAAATTAATCTTCCAACTACAACTATTCCGACATTCACTGGACTGTATGACTCATGGCCCAACTTCCGAGATATATTCAAGCAACTAGTAGACAACAACAGTTCCTTCGGAGGTGTAGAAAAAATGCAACTGCTGAAAACAAATCTCAGAGGAGAGCCCGCCAGAATTATCCAACATCTGGAAATATCATCTTCCAACTACCAAACGGCCTGGAAACTCATAGAGGAAAGATACAACAACCCAAGGATGCTGTTCAATAAACACATGGACAATCTTCTCAATTTCACCAATCTGAATTCTGAATCAGCAGGAGCCATGAAGAAATTACACGACACTATTAGGGAAAGCACAGAAGCCCTCAGAAACATGAATCTAAACAAATGGGAGGACATAATTGCATATATCATGCTAAGAAAACTGGATTCAACTACAGCAAATCTCTACGAGCAAAGTGTAAACAAGCCACGAGATATTCAGCACCTGGATGACCTCATCAGCTTCCTAGCTCAACGTTTCCAAACACTTGAAGTCGTCAGAACGAATACAAAAAAACCAGAAAGAAAGTACGATGAACACCAGAAAATAAACAGTCACCTCCAGAAAACAACAAAGTGCAGCATATGCAACAATCTCCACGAAATCTACAGATGTGAAAAATTCAAAAATCTTAGCGTAGCTGAAAGAGAAGCACACATCAATCAGAAACAACTATGCAGGAACTGCCTGAGTCACCACTTCAAACAAATCTGTCACTGTCGTTCCAGATGCCAAAAATGCAACGGTCGCCATCATACAATGCTCCATCGAGAAAAGCGAAGTGATGATACAAAAACGCAACATCCTTCCAATCCCACTCAAGAAAGGGTCAATTTACATCTGGGACACGCAAAGAACAACCTTCAAGAATCAAAGACCTCAGTGCTAGCAACCGCCCTCATCAGAGCCACCAACAAATACGATGAAAAAATAACTCTAAGAGCCCTGATTGACCCAGGATCACAAGCCTCTTTCATCACAACAGCCGCAGCTCAAGCATTGGGAAAACAAAAAATCAAACAAAACGCCGAAATAACCGGCCTAGGAAATACTGCTACGGAATCCAGGTGGAAAATAAATACGAACATTACACCCAACTTCGACAGTGAATTTGCGATAGACGCTGAGCTCAATGTAATAGGCAAAGTTACAAATAATATGCCATCCACTCACCTTTATACCAAAATCAACTGGGATAATACACAACTCGCAGATCCATTATTCCATCCCACATAGCATGGAATATTGCAGTGAAAAATTTCAAAATATTCTCGAGAAAGATTTCATTGAAATATTTATGAAAGGTTTCGAGAATATTTACGGCAAGAAAATTTTCGCAAGATTGGCAGAATATTTCCATGATATGTAATAAATGTTTCATGAAATATGACTTCATAAGATTCATTAATGTTTCATGAAATATTCTACGAAATTTTTATGACAGATTTCGCAATATTTCAGGAAAATAAATATCCATAGGAATCAGAATATTTGTGAAAAATATTTCTTAAATATTTCAAAAAAGATTTGCAGGAATACAAACTAAATATTTCTAATTCGTCTACATAATACATTGAAAAAAACCTTAAAGTAATATTCTAATATTTCAGTGGAATATTTTCGATGAAAAGCTGAAAATGTAAAAATTATATCAATTTTCATTCCCGAAATCTTACTGAATGCTCTTTACCTATAATGCAACTGAACATTTCATTAACGTTTCAAGTAATGCTACAATAAATATTTCAGAAATCGCTCCAGAATATTTCTTTGCAATATTTCTGAAAGATGAAGTGGAAGCCCAAATAAATTGTTAATATTTCAGGAATGATTTTGAAAGATAATGATATTTTAATTTCACCGAAACGTTTTCATATAAGAATTCATATATTTGAATAAATATATAAGAAATACTGCAGGAATATTTCAACACATCTCCGGATTTTTGTGCGGAATATTTCGGGTTATATCCGTGAAATATTCTACTGACCTTTTATTTAATGTTTTGTCGTTAGCATCCCTCTTGTCAAAAGTTACTTCTTTTTAATGTGAGAAGAAAAAATTGTTTATATGCTATTATTCTTTTCGCACTAGGTAGTCATTATAGTACGTCGAAACAGCAAATAACAACAACAAAATATCTATCTGTATGAATAAATTTGACTGTATAGTCTATACCTTGTTTCTTCAACAATTTATAATTTTGTCTATAGATATTCTATTGAAACTACATTGCATAGAGTAGCATTAATTTTTATTTCATTTTATCCCTTGAATTACTTCGGAGATACTCAATTACATTCACCTACTACCCCTTTATGTATATTAAATGCAGCTTTAAATTTTCGTCGTATCCTAGTTAACTTTCAAATAACGCGCTCTTCTCTCGACTAGACTAGTGTGCGTCGACGCGGCATTCCCAGTCCCCCGCGATAAAATCAGCAGCGATGCCAGGTTGGAGAAATTTTCCTAAGATTTATTTTCCGATGTCCAGAAATCTCTTTTATTTCATATATTACACTATCTTCAATTACTCTAAGCCACGGTTTTATACTTTACAGTTCAGGTTCAAATCGAGTTCAAAGTTGAATCCATTGTAATTTTGGACAGTTCAGTTCTATTTTGTCATTGTCAGTGGCAGTCAGTTGAATTTTGAATTGGGTTCAACGTTGGATTAAGCTTTTATCTGTAACTGTATAATCGGCATTCAATCATTATAAGTAATAAATAATTTGTGAAGTAGATGAATTATTTTTAATCATATTGTCTTTAGGAACTGAATTTATTTATTTTATTCCTTGGATACAAATGAACTTAACAAGTACTACTTTCAGAAGTCGATATTCTCTATCCGTTCTTCTCAAGGCTTGATAAAAATAAAAATCCATCTAATCAATCTAGGTAATTCAACATAGTAAAAATTTACTTTACTCTGGATACCGTATACTGGGGAATAAAATTTCTGGAACTGGCAACGCTGATCACTAGCCACTCTAGCCAGCTGAGCAGCTGCAGAAACGAGAAACCGGAGAAACGGCAGTACGTGAGAATCGTGAGATTTGGGTTTCATTCGAAGAAGCGCAAGCCGAACAAGGAAGCATTCATTGGTGCCATTTTGATTTTGTCGTTTGCGCGTTGTCCCGATCGTTTTGTGTGTTTGTGTGAGACTAACGTGTGTATTGATATGGAACGAAATAAATTCCAGTTTGATTACCACTTGATTCTTGGTAAGTAACTTATTTCCTCTTTAACGTTTTCCATCTACTTACACGTGTTATTAAATCTATCCATTTGTGCCATAATGTCACCGAAATATTTGTATATGTTGATTTTTATTATTTTTCATCGCAATTCAACTGTTTCACCCTAGGTCTTACCTTACCACAACCAGGTTGAACGAGAGGAATTTTCGAATTAATCTTTATTCTTTTTATAATATATCTATTTTAACATGTGATTGGGAGGTAATGAATTCCATGTTTTATGGATTTCTACTCGTATTTTTATTATTTGTTTACCTATTTATGCAAATTATATCATTTGATTAAAGTTGTATCATACTTCATACTGTGAATGTTTTGCAGTGGCTTTTGGTGAAAGGACAAAATATGAAGAAGTGACAGATGCCGAAATAATACAAAGTGTTACCCATACGGATATGGTTTGATGACTTCAGATGGTGGACGGAATAAAAAGTGAGTTTTATAATTTTTTCATATCCTGAGATTTTTTGCTTTTCTTCAGTTCACCCTCAGAATAGAATGAATTTTGTGTTTCTTTTCAAGACTACTTGCTGTGCGAGTTGCTGTCGAAATAGAATCTGCTGTAAAATTGTTCTCGTGAAGTGAATTTTTTTAGGGCTTTTACTGTTTTGTAAATAATGACTTCACTTTATAGAGTGTGAGAATTTAACTTCAAACAAATTCTGTGAAAAAGGCAGTTTTAATTTAAATATACTAGCACAGGTTGATTAGTATTTTCAAATGGAGCTTTCTTGAGTGAAGGAATATTATACTGTAATTTGATACATTTATCGAAATTTTTTCAATTTTTTCCGAGGAGGTAACCACTTTCGAAATCGATGTACTTTTGAAGACCGAAATCATCTTGATTTCCGAAATCAATGTACATTTTTCACATAGTTGTTATCCTCTCCATTTCTGAATGTTACACTTAAGTATGTACCAAATATTAAAGTCTTATTTCTTGTCATTGGAAAGATATTCAACAAACATCGACTAATTCGAAAACTAGGGAATCTGATTCAACTCGAAGAAATAACTAGGTTATTTCAAAA
The DNA here is from genome assembly GCF_907165205.1 of Coccinella septempunctata. Taxonomy (NCBI): domain Eukaryota; kingdom Metazoa; phylum Arthropoda; class Insecta; order Coleoptera; family Coccinellidae; genus Coccinella; species Coccinella septempunctata. The sequence goes on along the minus strand of NC_058192.1, from coordinate 39,684,052 downwards.
ATTGAATGAACGAGGTTCTTGATAATCGTTTTCTGTCAAATAAAAAGTTGAGAGTAGCAGCGAAGATTAACGAGGATATTCATTAGTTTGTCGTTCTGTGGGTCACAACGTTTGTTGAAAAATCGAACAAAAGAATATGAAATAAAAACTTTATATTTGTGTGCGTGTGTGTAACATAAGAGTAATCATAAAAAAATTAGAATTGTCCTTTGAAAAAATCATCACTGACGTCATGTCTGAAATTAAGGCCACGCTCTAAAACATTTTTCTGAATGAAAAATAGCGCAACTTAAACTACCGATCGCTCTGTTCTGGCATATTTACAACAACAAAAACTGCCTTCGATTTACTGAATTTGTTCAAAGTTACACACTTGCACTATAAAATCTTCTGTTAACATCTATTTGTTCTAATACCAAAATCACACCGATCAGGAATTTGACAAGTTGAAGAAAACATATTCCAGTATAGTGTATCTTTTCAGTACTATAAATATTCCATACCACCAATGTAGTATCATCTAGTACTGACAGGTTGTTTATAAATAATTTTTACACCAGTTGGCGTCAATTTCGAAATTCTATGATGTTATTCAGTTCAAAACCCTTTAGTAAGGAGCATCATTCGAAGCCAAATGCTATGCAACAATCTTTAATAAAGACCCCGTATTTACTGCTGCTCAATTAATTTTCTGAAAAGTACATATTAATTACTTTTCCTCCAATTTTGCCATAATTACCCCAATTATTCATAGAAGAACTTTCATGACCCTAAATTCACAAAAAATGGAACTTTCTGTTTCTGAAAAATCATAAAAATATATTTATTCCAGGATTGCCAGTAGCCAACGACAATATCCGTTTCAATTATCTGCAGATCCTGATGACGAAGATAAAGAATTCGTGTATATTGATACATATTTTAATGTAGTTAATGAAAAATGAATAAATTTTTTTAACTGATTTTGATCTATTCAATACAAATACAACCTTGTTATACTTTTTCAGGAAAACCTTATACATATAAATATAATGTTCCTCAAAAAATATCTTGCGAGATCTTTGAACAATATTTAGCAAGGGACTTTATGAAATACACATCCTCAAAATTTGGTATTACTTTGAAGATATATGTTCAAAGTCTTGCTCAATTCTTCAGGAACATGTATTTTATGAAGTTATTCAGCTACCCTGGCGAAATATTGTTCAGAGACTTCGCAAGATATTTTTTTGCATATTGCAGAAATATTTAAAGTCAGATAACGCTGAATATAATTCAAAACATTTCCTAAATTTTTATGGAAATATTTCCTATTATTGCATATAAATCTCCCAAAAATATTTCAAGAAAGATTCCAGCAACTTTACACAAACATCGCAGAAATATATTTCGTAACATTTCAGACCCCCTCGTTGGGAGATTTCGAAAACCTCTTCTGAAGATTTCAGGAAACATTTTCTTCAATTAGAAGAAATCTTGCGTAAATATTCCATGTGATATTACTATGATCTTTAGAAGAGATTTCACATAATGTTGTAGAAAATATTTCAAAAATCTATATGAAATATTTCATGAAATATTTCAATGTGAGAAAAAGTCGGACATAACTTTATTTCATGAATATTTCAACGAAAGATTTCTTAAATATTCAAAACCTTGCGTACAAATATTTCATAAATATTCGACAAATATCCCATGCTATGTGGGATGTACCAGGTCCAATCGACGTTCTACTTGGAATTGACTACTTCCCCAAGTATATGAAGTCGGGATTCAAGGCAACAGAGGATGGACTAGTGGCACAAAACACTCACTTCGGATGGATTATTAGCGGAACCACATCATCGAGTCCACAACTTCGTGTAGCAAGCTTGATCACGAATTTGAATGAGAATTCACAACTCACAAAATTCTGGAACATCGAAGAAGCAGAAAATTCCGAGGAAACAACAAACGACGATACTTTCGTCGAAGAATTTTACTCCAACACCTTTCGACGGGACGAGCACGGTTATGCTGTGAAACTTCCATTCAAGAAAAATACAACTCAGCTAGGAGAATCGAAGCAGAGGGCACTGGCACGACTATTTCAATTGGAAAACAAGCTGGATAAAGACGAAAAGCTAGGTCATATGAAAATTGCTAGCTCAAATAATTCAGCGAAGAGGTATATACAAAAGGAAGTAACTGACCTACTCAAAAAGGGAGGATTCAATATAAGAAAGTGGAAATATAACGTACTGACCGAAAGCAAATCCACCGTCACGCAGGATGACAAAAATGGACCAACCAAGACGCTCGGTATAACATGGACTCCCAGAGGAGATAATATTCAGTATCTAATAAAACTAAACTCCGAACATCGGTTAACAAAAAGAAAAATCTTATCAGAAATCGCCACAATCTTCGATCCTCTTGGATTATTATCTCCATGTCATTATACAGGCGAAACTGTTAATGCAAGAAATATGGAAAACCAACTAATCTTGGGATGAACCACCTCCAGAGCACATCAGGAACACCTGGAAAAACTTCAGAAACGAGCTTCCAAAATTAGAAGAAATTCAAGTTCAACGTTGGATTCACCTACGGCGTGGTCAACCCTTGGAAATACATGGATTCTCAGATGCATCCCTGAAAGCATATGGCGCTGCAGTATACATAAAACCAACAGACACAAATGGGAATACCCACGTGGGACTCCTGGCTTCCAAATCAAAAGTATCACCACTAAAAAATACAAAGACAATCCCGCAACTCTGCGCAGCCCTTCCTCTAGCCAAACTCATCAAACGCTGCGTTACGGCCCTGAATCACAACAATTCAAAAATATTCACATGGTCCGACTCTCAAGTAGTAATATCATGGATAAACGCTGACGCTGGAAAGTGGAAAATGTTCGTCGCAAACAGAGTTCGAGAAATCCCTAACCTGCTAGGTCAAGGTCACTGGTACTACTACCGTTGGAAACAATATCACTTGAATTCAACGATAAACTCCAACACGATCATCGTAATAATCATTGTCATTGTTTTACTTATTGTTTACTTTTTAAAACATAGGAAACAACAACAAGCACCGACTGATGCACACGCGAGCAATATACCAGCTCATCATGAGGAGATCGAGCTGCAGCCAATATACAATGATCCCAGACCAGGCAGCCAGCTCCAGGGATGACGATCACCAACAAAGACATCAAGACCCCAACCACATCACCATGGCCGCCGGGAATATGTTGGGGTGGTATCTCAATTTGACCTCAAGTTCTAAGAGTTCTAGGTTGGTGAAAACTTAGGGACTCGAGGATTGAGATTGATAATGCGGATCACTTGATGATGAACCTTTATTTCCTAATCTAACAAACTATATATAGTCAAATTGTACAATGACGTCAAGACCACATAATCGAAATCGAATTACATTTTGCATATTCAGTACATTTTTCTTTACTTGCGATATTGCTGCAGTTGGATTAAGGAATGTTAGATATTAAAACAAACTATTGCAATCCTTTGTCTCACCTGGCCTTCTTACACAGGAAATAACAATTATGAAAGAGCGAATGATCTAAATAATTTCGAATGGAAATATTTGGTTGAATTGAGTTTATGAATTTTTGATATATCTAATTTTGGATATTTATTGTACGTTTCGTACAGATGGTGACAATAAGGTTACTTTTATCATTGTATTTGCAATATGATCTATATGTATTGCAGCTTGATGTCAAATCAGCATTTCTCTATGGTACCTTGGAAGAACCAGTGTATATGTACCCACCAGAAGGACTAGACGAAGTGCCACCTTATCTGGTATGTAAACTTGAAAGATCATTGTATGGCTTAAGACAAGCTCCAAAATGTTGGAATTCCTTGTTTCATAAAAATCTAATATCCTTAGGTTTTCAACGTTCTAAAAAGGATGCATGTCTTTACTTTAAAGGAAAAACGTATTTATTGATTTATGTTGATGATATAATATTGTTTTCTAATGATCTGGCATATTTGACATTTGTAAAAGATGGTCTGTCTAAAAATTTTAAAATGGAAGAATATAATAATGAGAAGTTATCATTTTTAGGGTTAGAAATAGAAAAATTGAATAATGAACTTTTTATTGGCCAGTCAAAGTTAATTAAAAGGACATTGATGAAATTTGGAATGTATGACTGTAAATTTTCTGATATACCTATACAACCGAAACTTCAAATTGTATTGAATGATGAACATAGTAATGAGAAGAAACTGATAAATTGTGAAAAATTGCCTTACAGGGAATTAATTGGATGTTTGATGTATATCATGTTGGGTAGTAGACCAGATCTTTGTTTTAGTGTTACCTATTTCAGTCAGTTTCAGAGTAATTTTAGTGAAGTTCACTGGAACTATCTTAAGAATGTTCTTAGGTATTTGAAGTCAACTGAAAATCATAAACTTAAATTTGTTAAAAGTAAGAATACAGACATTCAAGTAAATTGCTATGTTGACTCGGATTTTGCTAATGATCCAGTGGATAGAAAAAGTATTTCAGGGTAGTCATAAAGATTAATGATAATAGTATTTGTTGGAGATCTAAGAAACAGAATGTTGTTGCACTTTCTAGTGCAGAATCAGAATACTTGGCATTATCTTTATGTGTTACTGAAAGTTTGTATCATGCTCAATTGTTGTTTGAAATTTTGAAAATTGATGTATCACCTGTAAAGATTTATGAGGATAATCAATCATGCATAAGAATGGCATCCACTCTTGAGTCTAAACGTACGAAACATATTGATGTTAAGTATCACCATGTTCGAGAATGTATCAATGAAGGAAAAATTAGTTTGGAATATTTGAATACGGGACAACAACAAGCTGATATATTTACTAAACCTTTGAGTAAAACTAAATTTGAGTATTTTAGAGAACTGTTGAATGTTAAGTCTTTAAATGCCAGGATTCACGAATTGAGGGGGAGTGTAGAAGATGAACAATTGTGAATGATATTTTTCTATGTTTAAAAGTAGGTTAAGACACTTTTGACATGACATTTTAATAATATAGTAGTAGCCGATGAGGTTAGTGTGTATTGTATTTTCAAATACCGAATTAAAAGGATTGCTAAACTTCTGGAAGTATTTTATTCAAAAATATTAAGCAACCTGGAAAACGATCTACTTTCAATATATATATATATACTTTTTGCTGAACGTTTTTCATTTAATTTATCTAACTTTTCGGTTGCCCTCTTTTGATTTTTCTCCAAGTGTTTCGTTATATCATTTAAATTCTCAATATAATTCTCAACGTAATTTTGAATTTTCTCATTGTGAGTTTGTTCGATTGGTAAAGAATAATTTAGATCTGCTTTTATTATTTGCATGGGTGTTAATTCTAGGCTGGAATGATTTGAATTATTATAAATTAACAAAGCTTGTGCCCATTTACTTTGGAATGTGGAGTTTTTAGATTCAATAGTTCTCATTTGTTCGATCGGGGTTGAATGGAATCTTTAAACTAAAGCATTTGAATTAGGATTATAATTAGTAATATAATGAATTTCTATTTGATGGACTCTGCAAAAATCTTGTACTACGCTATTTTTAAATTCAAATCCATTGTCACAGGTTATTTTTATAGGAATGCCATAATGACTGAAAAACATTATTAATTTATCTACAATTTCTGTTCCCGTTTTCTGAAGTGAAGGGTAACACTGACCCAACCTTGAAAATGAGTCTACTATGCTCAAGCAATAATTTTGTCCAAATCTTATATGTAGTATCACAATAAATATGTGTGAAAGGTTTTGATCCTATCGGGTTTGGTTTAAACTGTAATTCAATGGGTGTTCTTTCGTACTTATTCTTTTGACAAATTTCACATGCATTAATATAATTTTGAATATCTTTATTCATATTCGGCCAATAATACTTTTTTCTCAAACTTATTAAATTTTCTCTTAAGCCACGATGAATAGTCTTTGTTTCATGATATTGTTGAATTCTCAAAAGTTGTTCTTCTTTATCTTCTATATCTTCTAGCAAAATATTTGAAATTTTGAAATTGAAGGTTTTATAATAGAATTTATTCTGTAAAATGTTTATAAAAGGTTTTTCTAATTCCTGAGACGCAAAATATATTGTGTATGACTTTTTGGGTTGTACGAATTCTTTAATAAACTGAAAAATATCTTTATCAATTGAATTAATGGACACTCTAAATCTGAGTTTATCTCCAAATAATTTAATTTTTGTAACATTAAAATTCGATGCTGTTTTGAAAATAATTTGTAATGGATAGGCATTTACGCTTCTTTCAGTGTAAGGAATTTCTAAAATGGGGTTTTCAATACCACTGTGAACTGTGATATCGCTATGTATAATAACATTTCCTGTTTTTAATTCACTTAAATCTTCATTTTCTGAAACTGGCAATTCCTCATTAGGGTTAGTTAAAAGATCAACACATTCGTCTAGTTCATCATCTGATATGTGATGAATCAAAGAAATTTCGTCATCTTCGATTCCATTAAACTCTTCAATATACTCATTTTTTGATCTTGAGAGATAATAAATAACTAAATTAATTTTCGATTCGTTGAAAATATATTATATAATATATATTTATATCATATTGAAAATGCATGAAGGTCATCCATGTATTGGCGAACGAATGGAAGCCTGAATGATAATCTAGGCAATGTGAACTTGAGGAGGTAGGACATCACCATGTTTGCTAAAATGGGAATCAGACTGTTACCCATCGGGCAACCAAATTTCTGTCTATAGAAGTTGCCCTTATATATGAAATAGTTGGACTGAAAAATGAACTCTATTATGTCGATAAATGTCTCCTTTGGAATTTCTGTGTTTGGGAGAATTAAATCCCACTCCTGGTAAATAATCTCTATTACAAGCTCCACTGAAATATTGGTAAATAGTGACACTGCGTCCAGGGAGATTAGCTCATATTCGTCGGGTAGTTTGAAGCCATTTATCTCCTCTGCAAATTTCTTAGAGTTTATTAGCGAAAATTCCATATAGTCTGAGAATGATTTCTTCAGGATGTTGGCCATATATTTACTCAGTTTGGATGTAGGGGAACCTATGGTGTTCACAATCGGTCGCATAGGAATTCCTTCTTTATGTAGCTTGGGTAGGCCGTAGAATCGTGGGGGTACAGTATCATATGACATGAGGTCCCTTGCTTCAGAGACATCGACAAATTTCGAGTCTTTTAGGAATTTAACCAGCTTATTGTTCTTTGTTTCGATTTGGTTGGTGGGGTCTCTATTCAAAAGTTCATATATCTGTCCATCGTTTACCAGCGTATCGCATCTCTCAAAATAGTCCACAGATGTCATCAGAACGCTCACATTACCTTTGTCTGAGTTTAACACCAACAAGTCATCTCTTGATCTGAGGAAGTTCCTGGTTTCTTTATATAATGAATATAAATAGCTTGGTTTTCTTATATTGTTGAAGTGGAAGTTTGTAATTATGTTGGTGGTTTGAGCCCTAATAATATCTCTAGTTCTCTCGCTCAAATCGCTTATGATATATTCTACATCCGATAAAATCTTTTTTATGGATATCTGGTTGTTGTGTGGAGGGACTCCAAACTTGGGACCTAGTGACAGCATTGTCTTTACACCCTCGGGTAACTCCACACCAGAGAGGTTTACCAGCCAAGACTGCTTCGTGGACAGCTTCGAAATATGCTTTTTTATAAGTCTGTCAAATTTACTCCTTTGAACATTCCTAACTTTATTAAAACGTCCATTGTAGGATCTTATTTGTCTTGCCTGATATTCATTGAAGACGTCAGGGGGAATTTGATTTCTTAGGGCACCCATACACTCCTTCAGTTTTCTTTCGAGTTGTGCCACTCTTCTTTCGGCAAACTTGATTTCCAGAGATAGGATTTTCGATCTTAACTTGTCGTTGAATTTCTCTATATCTTGTACTGTATGTCCGGATATATCCACAAATCCATAAATGCACTTAGAGCCTTCTGTGATATGTTGAGGTATCAGTCCATTGTTTTTGCACTGGAGTAGGAAGATCCTCCTGTTTCTGAAATTAGCCAACTTGGTGTTGTTGATTGCCCATAATTTCATATTGTGAACAGCATCGTGTCCAAACCTCGCTGCAATGTCTTGATAAAAGCCCATTATCTTAAGTAATTTTATTGAAGTAATAGTCGTGAAGGTATAATGAATTTCAAGGCTGTTCGACTAGGACTGATATCTCAACATATCACAGAAGGCTCTAAGTGCATTTATGGATTTGTGGATATATCCGGACATACAGTACAAGATATAGAGAAATTCAACGACAAGTTAAGATCGAAAATCCTATCTCTGGAAATCAAGTTTGCCGAAAGAAGAGTGGCACAACTCGAAAGAAAACTGAAGGAGTGTATGGGTGCCCTAAGAAATCAAATTCCCCCTGACGTCTTCAATGAATATCAGGCAAGACAAATAAGATCCTACAATGGACGTTTTAATAAAGTTAGGAATGTTCAAAGGAGTAAATTTGACAGACTTATAAAAAAGCATATTTCGAAGCTGTCCATGAAGCAGTCTTGGCTGGTAAACCTCTCTGGTGTGGAGTTACCCGAGGGTGTAAAGACAATGCTGTCACTAGGTCCCAAGTTTGGAGTCCCTCCACACAACAACCAGATATCCATAAAAAAGATTTTATCGGATGTAGAATATATCATAAGCGATTTGAGCGAGAGAACTAGAGATATTATTAGGGCTCAAACCACCAACATAATTACAAACTTCCACTTCAACAATATAAGAAAACCAAGCTATTTATATTCATTATATAAAGAAACCAGGAACTTCCTCAGATCAAGAGATGACTTGTTGGTGTTAAACTCAGACAAAGGTAATGTGAGCGTTCTGATGACATCTGTGGACTATTTTGAGAGATGCGATACGCTGGTAAACGATGGACAGATATATGAACTTTTGAATAGAGACCCCACCAACCAAATCGAAACAAAGAACAATAAGCTGGTTAAATTCCTAAAAGACTCGAAATTTGTCGATGTCTCTGAAGCAAGGGACCTCATGTCATATGATACTGTACCCCCACGATTCTACGGCCTACCCAAGCTACATAAAGAAGGAATTCCTATGCGACCGATTGTGAACACCATAGGTTCCCCTACATCCAAACTGAGTAAATATATGGCCAACATCCTGAAGAAATCATTCTCAGACTATATGGAATTTTCGGTAATAATTTCTAAGAAATTTGCAGAGGAGATAAATGGCTTCAAACTACCCGACGAATATGAGCTAATCTCCCTGGACGCAGTGTCACTATTTGCCAATATTTCAGTGGAGCTTGTAATAGAGATTATTGACCAGGAGTGGGATTTAATTCTCCCAAACACAGAAATTCCAGAGGAGACATTTATCGACATAATAGAGTTCATTTTTCAGTCCAACTATTTCATATATAAGGGCAACTTCTATAGACAGAAATTTGGTTGCCCGATGGGTAACAGTCTGATTCCCATTTTAGCAAACATGGTGATGTCCTACCTCCTCAAGTTCACATTGCCTAGATTATCATTCAGGCTTCCATTCGTTCGCCAATACATGGATGACCTGATCTTCTCTATTCCAGTTGGAAAAGATCTAGAAGTCTTAGAGAAGTTCAATGATTTTGACAACAATATCAAGTTCACGATAGAAAAAGAGAAAAATGGTACAGTACCTTTTCTGGATACAAAGCTTTGCAGAGGTGAGGATGGTACAATAAGGTTGGACTGGTATCAAAAACCAATGAGCTCAGGTAGATACATAAACTATGCCTCATATGCAGACATATCATCAAAAACAAACATTATCCTGGGCCTGAAGAAGAGAATCTTGGAGATAACACACGAGACCTTCAAAAAACCAGCAATTGCCAGACTCAAGAATATACTGGCCGACAATGACTACCCCAACAGACTCCTACAGAATCTACTAAACACAGACCACTATCCCATCATTAGAGAAGAAAGGGAAGAAGAAAACCAAGACCCAGAGGCTTCAATCAAGTTTGGCTCACTGCCTTACATCAGGGAGCTAACCCCGGAACTTCTGAAGTTGTTGAGACCACATGTGAATATGAAAATAGGGAAATACAACATGGTAACAAACAGACAATTTTTCAAGACATCTCAAGATAAAATAGATAAAAACAAACGTAAGAACATTGTCTACAAGATTAACTGTAGACACTGCCCCCCGACCTATATTGGACAAACCTCACAGTCCTTGGGGAGGAGGATGACACTCCACAGAAGCGATTCGAGATTGAGACCTGAGCGCTGTGCACTTGCGAGACACGTTAACTCCACAGACCATCAAATGGATTATGAAAGTGTTGAAATCCTGGACCAAGAAAGTAACTACAACAAGCGCATCTTCTTGGAAATGTGCTATATCAAGGAAAATAATGCGATGAATGATAGATCCGACACTAACAACCTGAGCAGTATATACAGTTTCTTACTTACTTGTGACAGAAAACTATCTAGTGCCGCCACTGCCTCGACTTCGACTGTGTGACAATTTAAAAAAGTGCATTCATTACCCCTAAAACTATATTTTATTTTGTTTTTGACTTAGTTCAAATGACTAGATAAGATGTTTTATATTGACTTCAAAAATTTGGTTTAATGTGTGTGTTCACGTGATAATTATTCTTAGAACTATTAGTGGAGAAGAAGAACTTTTGACTGATGACTGTTGACATTTCATGGACCATAGACTAACCTTAGATTTAAAATTGTTACGACGACACGAGTTATTCTGAGCCCTCAAAATTGAACTTAATAGGACTTATTCTGTATTTTGGGGTGATACTTGGTGTTCTAATGGTATGAGAACATTAAGATCCCACTTGATTTCTGAGTTGCCGCTTTTATGTCATAGCTTCGTAAGTCCTGAGATGATACCTCTATGCATTGTAGAACATCTTTTCTAATTACAGTTACTCCTGAAGATGTCCCAAACTGGGGACGAAATATAGAGTATGAGAACGAATTGACCTTCATTTCGCCCAAAAAAAAACCTAGTCGAACAGCCTTGAAATTCATTATACCTTCACGACTATTACTTCAATAAAATTATATATATATATATATATATATATATAGTTTTGTTGGAATTGGATCTTTAAGTTTTGTATATAATTTTCCTACAGTTTTTTGGTTGTACACAGCAATTTTGATGTTGTCCTGTTTAAATATGTTTTTCAGCTTATTTGTTAATCCATTTATGTTGGGGTATGAAGCGTAATGAGTTTGTTCTGGTGTATCGACAATTTCTGGGCGTTGGTCTTCTGTTTCGTGGCTAGAGAAAAGTAGTTTATTCAACATTCCGCATGGGTACCCATTTTCTTCAAAAATTGTAAATAGTTTTCTTATTCCCTCTTTCACATGTGATTCGTGACATATTCTACTTATTCTTTTCTTCATCTGTTTTATTACATTAATTTTCATGTTTATACTGTGATTCGAGTTATAATGAATCATCTTATTAGAATGAGTCTCTTTTCTATACCATTTCAATTTTATTATGTTGTCTTCCCTTTGAGCTTTTGTATCTAGGAAGGGTACACTATGTTCTGAATCTTCTACCTCTAGGGTGAATTGTAGGTTTTCAGAATAAGAGTTGAAATAATTCAATGTGGTCTGTGTTTGTTCTTTTGGAACTGACATTATTATGTCGTCTACAAAATTTTTCAAAAATGGTACATTGAAAGGTAATTTGCTTACACATATTTTCACTAAATGGTCCATTACATATTGAGCTAGTCTTGGGCTCAGTTTGGACCCCATCGCACACCCAAATATCTGGAGATAATATTCTCCCTGGAAAACACAGTAATTATTCTCCAACAGGAACAGGATTATTTCTTCAAAGTGTTCTTCATCAATATCAGTATATAGTTTTATCACATTCCATTTTTGTTTTATCACTTCAATTATGTCTTTTTTTGTCTTAATTCCCAAACAAATTAATGACATCAAGAGAAATTAACGTGTAGTTTTCTGGTAGTTTGAAATTATTTATTGTTGTTGCAAAGTGAAAAGTGTCTTTGACGTAGTATTCATTTTCTTCATCATATGCTGTTTTTAGGATGTCAGCAACAAATTTAGATAACTTATTCATTGGACTATTTAGACTTGATATTATAGGTCTCATTGGGAACTCATTTTTATGAACTTTAGGATTTCCGTAGATTCTTGGAGCAACTGAGTTGTATGTTTTCATTGTTTTTGCTTGTTTGGTTATGTATTTCAGTTTTTCAAGTCTGTCTATATACTTATTACATTTTGTTTGTATTGTCTGGGTAGGATCTCCAGGTAGTCTCTTGAAATTTTCTGACTGTAAGATAGCTTTCATCTTCTCATTATAATCTCTCTCCTCCATTATGACCGTCACTGCACCCTTGTCACTGTTCAACACCACTAGATCACTATTTTCTTTTAAAAACCTTTTGCTTTCCCTATACCATCCTTGAGTTAAATTGTTTTCCTCAGTGGGTTTATGGATATAATTTGTTACTACATTTGTAACCTTTGCTCTTTGTATATCTTTCTTTCAGCTGGTATGGCATCCAAAATATATTCGGTGTCTGCTATTATACGATCGATGTTGACGTCTTTTTTTGTAGTTGGGATACTGAATTTGGATCCTAAAGACAAAAGATTTTTAACTGTGTTCGGTACTTCTTTACTAGATAGATTTTTAATCCATTTTTCTTGAGTTTTGAAGTTAGAAATACTGTTGTTTTTGAGGTTATTAATTTTTCTTATATTGTTTTCTTTAATTACGTGAAACTCTTTATTAAACGAGATCTCTAGTCTGCGTTGATATTCTTTGAGAATATATTCTGGCAGATGTTGTAACCTGTGTTTTGTTTTATCATTTTCTAATTGTAGTCTTCTTATTTTTTGATTAACCTGACACAGTTCTAGGTTTAAAATTTTCTTCTTTGTGACATCATTGAATTCCCGTATTTTCTTATTTAATCGTTGATTTCCGTATTCAAATAGTCCCATATTATACTTTTTAAATTAGATGTTATGTGTTTTGGTGTGAGTCCTTGTCGTTTGCACTCCAAAAGAAATATTCGTCTGTTTAAAGCTGCAGTCATCTTCTTGTTGTTAGTACTCCATAATTTCATTTCCTTTGTTGTTCCGGATCCATAGTTGTGTGTTATTTCTTCGAAAAAACCCATGGTATTGATAGAAGGTTCAATATTTAATAGTCTTTAAAATTATTGATTTAATTTGTGAATAAGGGTATAACGACTACTTCTGTAGGGAGAATTTAAGAAAAACTCTTCATTCTATGCCAAGCTTTCGAATTTAATTTAATTCTTCTTCAGGGCTTCTGGAACTACAATAATTTACATTTTCAGTTTAATATTAACCTTTGTTGACTTACTGAATTTGAGGTTATTTAAAGAAGTTCCGCAAGGCCATAAACATTTCTCGTCAACAAATTTAAAATAAAGTTTTTGGGACATCACATTCCATTCGACTACAATGTTCAAACAATTCAAAAAAATTTTTTTTATTTATTACAAATGTGATTTCAACGATGTTTTCTTCTTTAAGTTGTTTTTTATGTGAAATATTTGACTCTAATTAAATATTATTTTTTGACATTGACATACAATTAATTTTTCTTTGTGTTCTCATTCACTGACTGGACCGTCGTAAAATATCAAGTTTTCTTTAGATTTTTCTAACAAATACCTATATATGTTACTTAACTTATTAGTGTCTGTTTTTTTGTTCATGACATTTGTCTGTTTATTAATTTCGACCATTTCTAACACCAATCTCTTCTGATAATTTCTTTCTATTTGTAACACATTTACTTCTTCAAAATTTATTTTATGATCCAGGTTGTATGCATGGGTTGCCAGTGCGCATCTTTCGTGGTGTTTAGTGATGTCAGATTTATGTAATGCCAATCTACTCTTCAACCACTGGGATGTCTGTCCTATATATTTATTTTCACAATCTTCACATTTCAACTCATATACTACGTTGCTTTTTAGTTTTGTTGGAATTGGATCTTTAAGTTTTGTATATAATTTTCCTACAGTTTTTTGGTTTGTTTTTTTCACCATTCTAGGATTAGGTCGTTGAGGATGCCAGGTCATCTTGACCAAGACATATCTCAGTTGCTCGTGAGGAATCTACGCACGATACGTGTAGTCCACAGGATAACCTCCTTTTGCGCATCGCCTATTATGCTCTCATCGAGGTCGAGCTTCAAATTATTCTCCACCAGATGTGTTTCGACAAGACCATTGGTTGTTATGATGAGAGGAAGTATTCTCGTGCAGGTAAGTCTATTTATTTCTTTTAGTTCGAAGGCCAGGTCGTGATATTTTAAAATATTTTCTGTGTACGCTCTTTCAACATTGTCATCCGCTGGAATGGTAACGTCAGCTATTATTACCGGCTTCAGTCTCTTCTCGAAGAGCACAATGTCGGGACGATTGTGTGGAATGGACCTGTCTGTTATGAGTGGTTGGTCCCAGTAAAGCTTCACCTCCTCATTCTCCAGGATCTCTTTTGGTGAGTATTTATGGATTGGTTGGGTCGTTCCGAGTAGTCCATATTTTTTGGCGATGGCTTGATGGTATGCCTTTGCCATGGAATTGTGGCGGTCCGTGTATTCTCTTGGTGCTAGAATTGGACAGGACGACGTGACATGTTGTATTGTCTCAAGTGATTGTGAGCATTTGCGGCATCTATCAGTGGTTAAATTTTTCCCTATTATATTTTTCAGGTATGCTCTGGTGGGTATGACCTGATCCTGTATGGCCGTTAGTCTACCTTCTGTTTCCGGGAACAGGTAACCAGCCTTTAGATATGCAAGTGATTTCTCTCTATCAATTTTCTTATTTTTCAGGGCTGTTGGGTACCTTCCATGGAGTGCTCGGCCATGCCATATCTCTGACAGCTCTTGGATGTTGGGGGGCGCAGTTGGATCATTGCTAGATGACAGGTTTAGTGCTGTTACATTGTCATCTTCTTCAGATAGCGTTTTGAAGAAAGGTAAGTTTCTTGATCTTAAATATTCCCTCATCTCATTAACGGTGTTGTGGTGCGTAGTTTCAATGTTCTGTAGCCCCCTTCCTCCATATTTTCTAGGTATGTATAGTCTATTGACCGAGGCGTTTGGGTGATACATTCCATACCTAGTTAAGAGACCCCTTACTTGGGTGTCGATGGCTCTCAGTTCAGTTGTTGACCATTTTATTATTCCGAACGAGTATGCTGAATACGGTACCACCCACGTGCTTATTGACGTGAACATTGCTTTGTAGTTCAGTTTGCTCTGTAGTACCTTCTTTAGTCTGCCTATGAATTTGTCCTTGAAGGTGTTTTTGACTTCATTGGTCCTTATTTCTAGACCTTGCTGGATTCCCAGGTATTTATAAGTTTCCTCTGGGCCCAGCGTTTGAATGGTGAGATGATCCTAACCTCTCATTGCCTCTCCTTCTGTTACTTTCCCCTTCTTCATGTGTATAACAGCGCACTTATCCAACCCCATTTCCATTTTTATAGTTTTAGTGAATGATGCCACTATTTTCAGTTCTCTCATCAGCTGTTCTTCGTTTGCGGCATATAATTTAAGATCATCAATGAAGAGTTGGTGGTTGATGTTCGTATTTCTCCTTTTTTCGATCACGTAGCCGTATTTGGAGTCATTCAACAGTTCACTCAAGGGGTTTATTGTGAGGCAGAACCATAGGGTGCTTAATTTGTCTCCCTGAAAGATTCCCCTTTTGATTTCGATTTCTTCAGTTGTGTATCCTCCTTTATTGGTGTTTACATGTAATCTTGTCCTCCATGTTCCCATTAGATGTTCAAGTAGATTGATCTTTGTCTCAGGCACACCGTAGAGCCTTAAGATTTTTTTTAGCCATGAGTGTGGAATAGAGTGTGGTATATAGCTTTTTTATAATCAATCCACGCCATGGATAGGTTACGCTGTTTCTTTTTCGCCTGTTTTGTTATGATTGTGTCGGCGATCAGTAGCTCCTTGCATCCTTTTGCATCTTTTCGACAGCCGTTCTGCTCACGAGCCATGATGTTATACTTGCCCACATGTTTCCATAGCTTGTGTGTGAGTATTCCTGTGAGTATTTTGTATATCGTCGGCAGGCACGTGATGGGTCGATAGTTTTTTGGATCTTCATTGTTGGCTCCTTTGGGAAGCATATAAGTGATACCAAGTGTGCAGGATTCTGGTATAACTGATGGGTTCGTTAGTGCTTTCTGAAAGAGTTTAGCTAATGCATCATGCGTTGAATTGAAGTATTTCCACCAGTAGTTATGTATACCGTCGGGTCCTGGTGCAGCCCAGTTATTTGTTTTTTTTAGCACGGTTTTTATGTCATGTCCAGTTATGATTATTTGTTCCATCATGTATTTATTTGATTCAGTTTCTGCTTCTTTGATCCAAAATGCCTAGTCATCGTGATCTCCTGCATGAGCCCAGATTTCCTTCCATGTTGCATGTATATTTTCTGGTGTTGGGTATGATTTGTTGACTGTGACTGTCCCTTCAAGTGAGCGGTGAAATTGTTTGGGATTTTTGTAGTAGAGTTGGCTGTTTTTATATCTTTTTACCCTTTCATTATATCGTCTTATACGATTTCCTAAAGCCTTAATTTTTTGTTTCAGAGTATCGCATAGAATTATAAGTTGCTGCCGAAGTTGTTCGTCGCGGGCCTTGATATGATGTTGTGATGTCACTCGTTTGACAATTTTCCTGGTCGGTGAGTTGTTATTCAGGTAAGTATGTAGCGTGCCTATTATTTTTCTGATATTATTAATTTTCTTTTCCAGGCGTGTTTTCCATGGTGGCATTTTCTCTTCTCTAGGTTTGGTTTGTCTACTATACAGACGAATTCCATTCTTCTCACATACTGTGATCGCTCCCGCGTACACAGAGTCGACAAAATCTGCAATGGTGGAATCACTTCGTATGCTGGATTTTATCACGGTGTTGGCTCTTTCAACGCTCTCTAGGATTTTCCGTGAGCCTTTGAGTCTTGGTATTTTCGGTCTATCCTGCGTAGATACTCTGGCATACATCTTCATGTTTTTCTGGAAGATTTTGTTGGTTTGGCACCATTGAGGGGTTGGTTCCATTGGATGTTCTGCATAAGCTTCCTCATTGTCGACATCTGTGTTCTCTGCTGGATTTGGTGTGTGAGGCCTTATACTTTTCTTAATTGCCTCCAGTTCAACAGTGGAGAACCTTTCGTTCTGAAGGAACAGCCTAACTCTATTGACAAGTAGGTTCGGGTAGGACTGCTTCTCTGGATTGATCTCGTTCCAAATGGTTGTTAAAAGTTCTCTGTAGTTCCCTCCTGTGTCGTGTTGTTGTTGCTGAGCAATGAAATGAGTACGCATTAAAAGGATATTTTCCTCCTGCGTCCAGCGTACTTTTCCATCTCGCGTGCTTGAAACCTCAGCGGGACGGGTTCGAATTTTGTCCAAGCTGATGCTTCTTCTTTCCCTTCCATGCGAATTCGGACGTACGGTGCCATCTCGGGGGGCTGCGCCGCTTGCCCCACAGCTTACCCCATCAGGCTCTACCTCTGGACGGCTCCGAAGAGGGCCAGCCCGCTGCCCTCTACCGCCCTTCATCATACTTCTTGTGACAGGAGCTCCATATTCAGACAGACAGATGGACAGGTGGACAGATGATGCATGAGTTTTGCGAGCAGATGGGCACCGCACAGTTCAAGACGAGGTAGGGTCACAGCTTTACAGGGAGCGATTTTAGGTTTGGCCGCTAGAAGAGACACGTGATATTGATCAGATGATGTAGAATTGCGAAGATAGACGACTGCAGCGTAGTCCGACTCAGATGCGTGACAGAAGCCAATTAGCTGATGAGCAGAAGACGACAGGACAGGGATCAATCGTGGGATATAAAGTTCTGCCAAGGTGGGAAGCTGGGATTGAAACCGCAACCACGAAGGCTGGGATTCATTCAAAAGAGGTTGGTCCCATTCCAGATGAAGAAGACAGAGCTGACGGAAGAAGATTTTGGAGTAGAAGGTGATAGGAGCTAGCCATCCCAAAGGATCAAAGATTCTGGCACAGTTCGTTTGGTGACTGTCGTTGAAGTCAGGCGGACCGAGTAGAAAAAGTAATCAGATGCAGGGTTCCCGCCAAGTCCCAGAATCTTGAGACTTGGTTAACGGTCAAGAAGAAGGGGGTCAATAGAGGAGGAGTCTCGACGATGTTCAGGAGGAATACGGTCCAGCAGAGGAGGATGATTAGAAGCCCTTTGCGCAGCTCGAATCGCCTGCCACGAGCAGATCCTGAATTTGGTGTCGTAGTTCAAGAGCTTCAGATTCGGAGGAACAGCCTGTCAAGATGTCATCGACATGAATCTCATCCAGCAATACATGCATTGCAACAGAAAATTTAGGCCCCTCATCCGAAGCCAGCTGCCGAATGGTGCCAAGTGCCAAATAAGGAGCGGCAGAAAGTCCATAGGTGACAGTGTTCAAACGATAATATTGGACAGGTTCCTGTTTGGCGAAACGCCAGACTATGCGTTGATAGTCTCTCTGCTCAGGGCGTATCTGAATTTGTCGATACATCTATCTGATATCGGCAGTGAAGAAAAATCGATGCAGACGAAAACGAGGAAGAATGGAAATGTCCGCTTGCATTTTAGGGCCGGTAAGCAGAAGATCGTTGAGGGACTTGCCATTAGACGATGCGCAAGATGCGTTGAAGACCACTCTTATCTTAGTAGGTGGATCATCCGGATGATATACAGGATGATGAGGAATATAGTAGGGTTCATATCGAGGACGGTCAGATGATTCAGGAACCGATTCCATATGGCCGCTTTCGAGATAATCTCCCATGAACCCGTGATAGGCGCTGCGAAGGTCGAGGTTATTATCTAGACGATGCTCCAACCAAATAAACTGCCTAGTCGCCACATTGACGGAGGTGCCCTGCTGATGAGATGATAAGGGCAGACCAACAGTATAACGGCCGGTGGAGTTACGGCTGACATTGGCGCGATACAGGACCTCACATTATTTCACAGCGGGTGTCAAGGGGAGCACGTCAGGTACCTTATCGAATTCCCAAAACCGTCGTACGATGTTGACAAGTTCCTGATCCGAGTGCTGCGCTGAGCTCAGCGGAATGGTTGGAAGATCAGGAACGGCCGAAAGACCCATCCTATCAAAGGATAAGATTTGGGGAGATGCGTCAGATGAGAGAGTTCTGTCACAAGAAGGGGGGCAGGCAGACACCGAGCGAGGAGCGTCATGCTGAGAGGATGATGGAAGAGACACAGCAGACGGTGACCCTGCAGAATACGATGGAGAAGTATCAGAAGAAGAATTGAAGGCAGTCACTGAGCGAAGAGAATCAGGATGGGAAGACGATGGAGAAGTCACAGCAGACGATGACCCTGCAGAAGATGATGGAGAATTTATCGGACGTGAAGCCTGATGAGTTCTTCGAGGACGCCGAACCTGACTACTGACAGTGTCAGGTGAGAACGAGACATGCTTGGTCGTTTTACGATGACGAGCATATCGCCCATAGAGTACCCAACTTTTGCTGAAATTGCACAACAGATTGCGGCACAGAAATCCCCCACATTTGCAGAAATTGCGAAGCCGGTGGCGGTCCCTGCAACTCAAGTTGCAAAAACCCAAAACGCGCCGCCCACAAAACGCGCGCGTAAATGAAGTTCATCTTCAGACGAAGAGACCGTGAAAAAAGCTACGGAGTTGCCTGAAAAAGATAAAATTCCACCCATCACGACGATGGGTACAGCCGATTAGGTAGAGATCTCAAAATATTAGCGTGAACTCAAATCATACTACGGTAAATTACCTACTATCTCCGGTACAACTTCTGGAATACTCAACTCAAAATTTTTTTCAACCCTGTCCTTGAGTGTGAAGTATTGGAGTTGTGGAGTTGATTCTATATCTTCTCGCATCATGCTTGACATTGCTTCACATTTTGCTCATTTAATTAATTTGTCTGTGAGTTGTGGAATTTTTCCTCATCTCCTCAAAAAGGGTGTTGTAGTTCCAGTGTACAAAAAAAATTCTGCTCATGATATAGCAAACTATAGACCAATTTCGATACTCAGTGTGTTTTCCAAAGTTTTCGAGCGGATTGTGTTCAACAGAATGATGGACTTCTTAAACAAGTATCACATACTCGATACCTCACAACATGGGTTTCGACCAGGTCGCTCAACTCAGTCTGGGGCTCTTTATTTCGTGGGATCTGCATACGAGTATCTCGATAGTGGCCAGTTCGTCGCAGGGTTATTCTTTGACCTATCTCGGCCATTTGACAGCCTCTCGTTCAAAGTTCTCATTGACAAGTGCTACAATCTTGGTTTCAGGGGTGTGTTTCTTTCTTGGCTCTCAAGCTATCTACACGGTAGAACAATGTCCGTCAAAGTGGCTGATTTCATTTCAGCTGAACGAGAGTTGAATATTGGAGTCCCACAGGGTTCTTTGTTGGGGTCGCTCCTTTTTCTCATGTTCATTAACGACTTACCTGAAAATTTGAGGAAAATGATGACTAACTCATCTAATTTCCCTAATATGTTCTCACTATCCAAATTGATTAGAATACTTTTGTTTGCGGATGATACGTCTATGTTGGTTACAGCTCGAAATTTTGACGATCTACAGAAACTCTGCTGTGAGTTGGTGCAGTGTTTTGTTGACTGGTGTCGATCAAATTCCCTCATGATGAATATCGAGAAAACCCAGTGTGTTCACTTTACTGTGAGAGGTGATGAGCAACAACTAACTATTCGCCATCAGGACGACATCATTTTTTCAGGGAACACACGAGGTTTCTCGGCATCTGCATCGATTCCAGTCTAAGATGGGTTGCACACATTGATTTCATTTGCGGAAAACTTAATAGTTCCTTCTATGCAATAAGCAGAATCAAAAACTCTCTTTCTTTAGAAGCTATCATCAGTGTTCATTATGGTTAAGTCTATAGCCACATATCCTATAATATCCTGTTGTGAGGGAACTCATCTGATGTTAGTAGAGTATTTATGATACCTACAGAAGAGAATCTTGCGAGTGATTTTCAATATCCTCCGAGGTCCTCTTGTCGTCCGACGTTTGTAAAAAGAGAGATTCCAACTGTGGCTTGTATCTACATTTTTAAGTGCTTGTTGTATTTCAAGGAAAATGAGGGAAACTTGTAATGAACCCCAGTTTTCTGACGAAAATTGGAATTCATTTTAGTGCATTCCTTTCGTTTTACATTTTCGTCTTTGAAAATATGTTGATTCTCGAATATTCAGTACATTCATTCCGATAGGCAGAGTAAATGTAAAAAACCGTTTATTTGTGTTTAACGTTGTTTTTCTTGCATGCCGTTGAAGATTTCGACGTTTTTCTGATGTTGATATGCGATAAACCGGAGCTGACGACGTTTTTCATTCTTGTCGCATTCTGGAATTTTCAGATTTTCACCGTGAGGGGGGATTTGCCTATAAAAGCAAATTTTCCCCCGCGACGGTCACTTTTACTTCAGTACTTTTGACTTTTCGCTCTGTGACTTCAGTCTTCAACGTGGTGACT
The DNA here is from genome assembly GCF_907165205.1 of Coccinella septempunctata. NCBI lineage: Eukaryota > Metazoa > Arthropoda > Insecta > Coleoptera > Coccinellidae > Coccinella > Coccinella septempunctata. The sequence goes on along the minus strand of NC_058192.1, from coordinate 39,662,391 downwards.
TCTGCTTTTGATTCGGTTGTTTTACTTCAGTTAGTTTATGCTCCGTATTTTCTGAGTTTCGCCGTTTAAGAATAATTTTGTGTTGCATCAGTGCTATTAAGAATTAATTTTTAGATTTTTTTTTTCTTTCCTTTGATTTTCGCGAGTGCCTGAAACAAAGGAGGTAGGTCCCCGTCGGTACCGTTCAGTTTCTTTGTTAGACCTACACCGGTTACTTCTTTGACTTTGACACTGCTGTACTGTATCGCTTTCTGTTGTATTTTATCGTTCTTTACCCTGTTTCGCGAGTCTGACTTTTCCCTTCGCTCTCAGTCATGGCGCGCAAGCCCTTGGGGTACTGAAGGGAAAGTCCCGTCAACCCCCCTGTCCGCGTTCCGCGTCATAAGTGTTGAATCCGCAATCTCTTCTTTTTTATCAGTCATGGCGCGTTATAGCCCTTGGGGTAGAGAATAAGAGATACAGCTCGTCGTCAGTGAAATCCCGTAGTTGCGCTTAATATAGACCTTTTCTTCGCTATCAGTCATGGTGCGTTTTAGCCCTTGGGGTAGCGAATAGAAGTCTCGAATAGACCCGCCCTGGTTGTGTTTCATTTCTGGAGAAATACAATTACATCTCGATACCGTATAGCAAGTCCTTAGTATTCATTCCGTCAGTTCTGGTTGGCGCATTTTATTGAACCTTTGATTTTTTTCACTGCACCCGGTATAAACTTTATAAAGTGCTCGTGACCGGATAGAATTTCCCGAATGTATGTTCGCTTATAGATTCGCTCATATTTCATACCTACACATATCTCCCTTGTACATATAATCAGTTTCCGAAGGTGTGAATAAACTTTTACATCATTTGATTTTGACTACTTCGTTATCGCAACCACCCTAGATAACAGCGAACCCTGTCTCCGACTAGCAGCTACTCTGGTAGGTTTGCTATTCTTCCTAGTGAAAAGAATAGCTGGCGCTCGAGATAAGTATTCTCCGAGGTGACCACGTTACAAAAAATGGCGCCCGAGCAGGGACAGTGCAAAATCTAGTAGGAAACAACAGAGGTGAGAAACATTAACCGGACAGTGAGTGAATTCCCGAAACAGTGAGTAACTATTTCTTGAACGGAAAACTGCGAAAAATAATCTTGATCTGTGTTTTATTTCCTGCCACTCTGTATTGAACTGTTGTACTGTTTATTGAATTGGACTATATTTTGAAAAATTTCCTATTGTTACCCATTGAAAATAATTTGTGATTATTCTTTTTGCCGATTACTCTATTGAGTTGTTGAAGACTGAACTGTTATTGCGCCGTTATATCAGTGAAAATTATTCCAGATTTCTCATTATTTCTTATTTATGGAATTGAACTATTTTAATTTCGTGTTGAAGGTGAGTGAATTTCCGAACATTGAAAATTTATTGTCGCAATTGGTAAAATTTAATAGGTTTGATTTACCAATCAGTTTAATGGTGAATCACCTATTACCCTGTTGATAACTTGTCTACCTGCTTTATATTTTCTTTTGACCTGTACTGTTGAAACTTACCGATTATCTCTGATTTTTCTGAAAACTGAAATTCGATTATTGTGATTTATTTCCCAACTATTGAACTTGAAAAACTGTTTGGAGTTCGACCTATGCGTTCTGGTGCGATTCGAATTTCGGGAAATTTTCCGGACTATACGAAACGACTTGCGAGTGTGTGCGGCATTTCTCGAATATTTTCGGATGTTAGTGGGACTGATTGAAATTTTTTTTCGAGTAACGTTGGACTTGTAAAATTTTTAGTGTGATACATCGGGACTTGGATTGTTTTGGTGCGCCAGGACTTAGACATTTTTTTTTCTCTGATACACCGGGACTTTATTTTTATTTTTGGGGTACACCGATACCCACTTGAACTTAAATGAGTAGGTTAGCCAACGATTAACTTACCGGGTCGGACTTGGAACTCAAACGGATTGTGAAAGACATACCGAGTGTGAAATATTGGTGCGTTCTTAATCGGACTTAGTTGAATATAATATGTCGAACATGGATGTGAACCGGTTACTCAGTGATGAACTTACATACGAATTACAACTAAGGGGACAATCAATACCGGATACTGTGATGACTAAACGGAGTCTGTTACGACAAGTGCTTCAGTCTAATGAACCTCTATTACCCCCAACATCATTGAATCCCGCCTCGGAGATTGAGATTTGCCAAAATAAACTCACCGATTTGGTGGAATCCCTTCAGAACTTCAATCATGAGAATGCGGCTAACGAATTTTCGCGAATTTACACCAGATTAATACACATTCAAGGAAGGCTGGACTTTATTGTCACTGCAGACACAACACAGTTACAACTAGTTGGACAAATGAAGACAACTACAGCTAAGGCATTGGAAACACTGGAGGAGCTACGTAAGAAGAGTAATCGTGAACAGACGGAGCCATTCAACCGAGATCAGAAGTCTCTTTTGGATGTGGAGGTGCCCAGTTCACCTGGGGTGTCGCCGATCCCACCAGAGAGGATGTCAAGGGTTGAGACATCACTTATCGACTTGGCAGATGGTGTCGATCCTCCTGTAGTAGCCAATGTCTCACGTACTGGTACACCTGTAAGGAATTCAACATTAGAAGAGGTCATGAATGAGACAAGACAGACATGTAGAGCATTACAGCGACAGTTACCAGCGATACCTCTCACACAGTCACAGGACTGTGGGACAACAACACCTGAAGGTCCGACACAGGGTAGATGGATTAATTCTACACGAAGGGTGTCTTTTCCACACTTACCTGCACCTTGGATAAGTCCTGACCGACCAGTTATCACAACACCTGCCAGATCAGAACCGGAGTCACGATCAACAATACCAACTATACCAGTACACAAGTGGAACATTTCCTTTGATGGCACTGGAAGTGTGACCGGATTCCTTGAAGAAGTGGAGAGGCTGGCCGAATCCCGTAAAGTGTCCCTGGAACAAGTTTTTGAATCAGTTTATGAATTACTATGAAAGGATGCTAGGGATTGGTTTATTTCCAGGAGAGGTACTTTCAACGACTGGGAGGATTTTAGCAACCAACTGAAAGAAGCATTTCTGCCAGTAAACTACGAGGAGAATCTGTTGGAGGAAATAAAAAGACGAACACAAGGACCTGAAGAAAAGTTGCCTCTGTATGTTAC